>NC_134093.1:102325642-103018975 GCF_000715075.1 Nicotiana tabacum
ATGAACATAAATGCACACATAAAATAAATATTTTAGACATTCTAGTTTGATCACTTTGGTGACTAACAAACTATATAACTATAAACACATACATTAATTATTTCACAATGTAAGAACCAAATCCCAATCAATGTTGCATGTGAAATTTGCGTGTGTATTCCCGAAATTTTGGAATAAAACATTATCACTTTAATGGTCCAGAAAGTTTAAATATCAAAACCAAATATTTTAGTCCAAAACATAATAGTTTGAAACTTCCTGTAATAGCTTTACATAGACATGCTATATGTTTATATATATATTTTAATGATAAAATAATAATTAGGTTGAAGAAAACTTAATTACTTAGAACATGCAAGAACTTTATAGGCATTGATTTCATACATTCATGATCGGCCGCCTTCGAGGATTCTTCATTATGCCAAAAGTGATTTAAGGGAAATAAGGATCTAGAATAATAGATCAATACAGTCAATTTTCGTACAAACTCAAAGACAATTTTGATTCGTAACACATACTATTATTGGGTTTTTATAAACATTAACAGAGGAATAATCTTACATCATAGAGAAGTCATCTATAATGGTGTTTTTATAACAATGCCGTAATCCGTAAGGGTGTATGTATAACTTTATACTCTTTTGCGAAGGTTATCAATTCAAATCCCAGGCTCGTGATACCACATGTAAACATAAACTTCAATTGCATACCAGGATCTTGAACAGAATAATCTTACACAAAATCGTACAGAAAACATACCTGAATCGTAAGCCATCATCGTGAAGTGGAAGCGTTAATTCAAATTGGTTTCTCGTCCTTTGCCCTAGCTTTCGTTACCGCCGACTTTAGTGATGGAAGAGAGAAAATAAAATACGGTAACCCTAATGGGTGGGAAGAGGACCAATTTATAGAGGTTCTCATTTAATCTGGTACATCCATCAAGTAACCGATCGGACGGATGCGATTTGCTCATTAATTAAATATTAATTATGGGCCTTAAATATATTGGGCCACCAAAACGTAAGAAAATCTTACATTTACACATGCAAGAATATAGAAGGAAAAAAATTAAAAAGTGTATATTTAAGTACCTTTTGATTTAATTACCTCTTCTTTCTTCTATGGGATTATGAAAACAGGAAAAAAATATTGTCGGCAAATGAATGCCATGAGGCAGTGAAAAAAGTGATCAATTCATGTATGGGAAATGTACGAAACAAAGAAGTCAAGTGATGTTTTTCGAAGTCGTTTCATTTTCCTCATTGGGAATTAAAGAGGTTTTAATTTTCTTTTCCCATCATGTTTCCTCGATTTCTTTTATTTTCTCATTAAAGCTACGTCTATTTCTCTCCTCTCTTGAAGAGTAAAAATGCTTTAATTCACAGACTAAAACACATTATTAGTGTTTGCATGTCAAGATCAATTAGATTGATCTTTTCAAAATGAAACATTAGTTCCATTCGTTCAACAATATTCTTGAGTCTATGACTCGACAAATCATGTCATATGGTCATTGAATAATGGATCAAGCTGTAAAATTATTTATTCAGTAAAATAGGAATATAATACATAGTTTGCTCAAGAAATTCAAAATGCACGAACGCACTTTCTCTTTAACGCACGAATACAGCGGCAAAATGCAATTTTAAGACTTAAAAAAAAAAATCAAAGACAATAGTGCCGTAAATAATGGTAAACTATTTTGTGATATAACCATAACCAGATAGTATAAGTTTTTTGATACATTTGCATTAAAAGACAATGAGTTTAAATTTTATTGACGGCGTAAAAGATATTTACACTGAGAGGCTAATATCACCTTATGGTTGCTTAATTTCTCATTTCTAGCACTATCATTAAATTATTTTTTGTAACAAAAAAAATTGCTCAACTTTACCTAAGTATCACGGAAGTCACTAAACTATTTTTTATAACTAAAAAGTGACTCGACGCACAACGTGAGAGAAATTTGTAAGGGGAAGCACAAATTTCCACAGCTAATCAAGTATCTCGTCCAATTTTTAAAATAACGAGTCCATTACTCTACGCAAGTCTAATCTCTGGTCGTAATACGAAATAAAGTGATTGAATAGGCAAGGATATCTCAAATAGCACATTTAAAACATGGCGTAGATCTTAGTCTACCCGGACATAATCAAGAATTCTAGCATACGCACGGACACTCGTCACCTCGTACGTGCGTAGCTCCCACAACATGTAGCATGTATCAAAATAACACCTATGGGGTAATTTCCCCCCTCACAAGGTTAGATAGGAAACTTACCTCGCTCCGAAGTTCCATAACCGACTCCAATGCCTCTTTTAACTTCTCGACTCTAAGCCAAAAGATCTGAAACTAGTCAAACAATGTGCAATTCAATCAAAATGCTTATAATTAATCAATTTATAATAATTTTTAACTCCGCTCGAAAAGTCAATAAAGTCAACCATCGGGCCCACGTGTCCGGATTCCGAAAAGTGTTTAAGACAAACTTTACCCATAACATTACGAACTCAAATATATGATTTATTTCTAATTTCACTTCCAACATCGTGGTCAAAATCCAAAATACCAATTTCTAGGTTTCTTTCAAAATCTCACAATTTCTACTAATTTTCATATTTAAATCCACATATAATCCATGTATTTTACTAACATTATGTGAAAATTACTTAAACTGCCGTAGATGACAAACATTTCCCCTTGAGGCTCTCCAAAAATCGCCCCAACCAAGTGAAATTGAAAGAAATGGGCCAAAATCCCATATAAAATCAAGTCTGCCTAGACCCGTTCTTCTTCACGATCGCGGGAGCATCTCCGCGATCGCGAAGGCTTAAAATCACTGCCACAAAAAATTTCCCTATGCGTTCACGACCACCGGTCCGCGTTTGCAAAGCCTTCAGATCCCACTGCTTCGCATTCGCGGTGTAGGCATCGCGTTCGCGAAGGCTTAACTGCTCCAGTCCCCCAACTCCCCTTCCTTCCTCGCGTTCGCGACCTCCACACTACGTTCGCATAGGTTTCCCCAGGTTCTCTTCTGCATTTGCGACCCCTATGTCGCATTCGCGTTGAAAAAAAATCCGCATCCCAAAATCCTTCTTTGCGAATGCGTGAGACCCTTCGCGTTTGCGAAGGACAAAACCAGACACAGGCACCAACAACTGCAAATCACCCAAACCTTGTCCGAAACCATTCCGAAACACACCCGAGCCCCTCAGGACCCCGCCCAATCCCACCAACCAGTCCTAAAACATGACATGAACCTGATCGAGTCCTTAAATCATACCAAACAACATCAAAACTACGAATCGGCGATCGAAACCTTTCTTTAAACTTTCAAACAATCAAACTTCGACAACGTCTCCGATTCATACTTAAATAGTCTGGAATGACGCCAAACTTTACGCACAAGTCACAAATTACGATACGAACCTATTTCAAGACTCGAAACCCCAAACGAACATCGATAACACCAAAATCCACTTCAAATCAAAGTTAAAAAATTCTTAAACTTTCAAAATGCCAACTTTCATTATAAGCGCTGAAATCCTCTCGGACCACCTGATACTCAATCTGAACATACGTCCAAATCCAAAATCATCATACAAACCTATTGGAGGCTTCAAATCCTGATTTCGAGGTTGTTTTATTCAAAAGTAAAACATTGGTCAACTCTTCCAACTTGAAGCTTCCGAATTGAGAATTTTCCATCCGAATCAACTCCGAACTTTTCAAAATTCAATTCCGACCACACGTACAAGTCATAATACCTAAAGTGAAGCTACTCAAGGCCTCAAACCTCCGAACGATGCGCTAAACCTCAAAACGACCGGTGGGGTCGTTACACGAATAGAATCAGTTTGACATTTGATTTATGGTCATCAATCACATCAAGTAGAAATATTTGTGTTACTGCACACTATGTTGATTAGATTATATTCGAAAGATATTTATTTGAAAGAAGTATACTCGAAAGATATTTATTTGAAAGAATTATATTCGAATGATATTTATTTGAAAGAAGTATATTCGAAAGATAGTTATTTGAAAAGAATTATACGTGGAAGATTTATATTTGAAGAACTTGATTAATTGGTTGTACTTGTGTTCCTTATTCATTTGAGCAATAATTATAGTGTTCTTGTTGCCTTGATATTTATATCACTGGCTGATTTTGTTGCTATAATAGCTAGTTATTTTTCAGTACTATTGTATATTGCTATATTGCACAGGCTATTAGACTAGTGAATGTCTTGACTGTACCTCGTCACTACTCCACCGAGGTTAGTCTTGATACTTACTGGGTACTGACTGTGGTGTACTCATACTACACTTCTGCACATTTTTGTGCAGAGCCAGGTATTGGAGATATCGGACTCGGACAGAGTTAGTGTGTTGATCGCTTGGTCGTCGCAATCCCTTGTAGTCTTTTCATTTTATTATGTTGTCAACTCTTATTCGAACAGTATTGTATATTCGATCCTCGAGATCATTTCATATATTCAGTTAGAGTTCGTGACTCAGTATTACCAGTCTTGGGAGGTTGTTATAATTGTTTCCGCTTTTGGTTTCGACACTTGTATTAAATTTTATGTTTCGAAAAAAATGGCTCGAAATGTAATTATACTCCGCTTACCTAGTCTTAGAGATTAAGTGTCATCATGACGCATGTGGTGGAATTTTGGGTCGTGACACGTGGTATTGTCCAAATTATCTTTAGGAATAACAGATTTTTTTAATAGTTTAAGGTTATGGTTTAGGTCTCTTAGCGTTTTGATATTTTAAATGATTAGTCATTTTGGTATATTCTTATATGTTTATTTCTTTTTTGAGAAATGGTATATGTTAATACATTGAACATAAATGATCTTCTATTTAATTATGGAAATAAAAGGTTCTATCAAATATATCTCAAACTCTTTTTTATTTATTCGGAAAATAAATCTCAAACATGCTACGCGAGTTTTGGTAGAAGTATATGAATAACTTTTGAACGCCGTTGTTGCTAACACAATAGAGTTAAAATTATGTTTCTTTGCTAAAATAAGAGAATGATTTATATAAGGTAATATTTTACCATTATAAGGTCCTAAATATTAGGATAATTTAAATAAGAAAATATTTAATAAGTAAAATTTTAGTCGATATACAAGTCCTAAATATTTGAAAAATTATTAAATTATGATTTTATCCAATGTAAAATCTATTTTAAAGGGTAAAAAAAGGCGAACGATATTTCGCTAAGGGCTTTCTTGCCTTTAATATAGTATATATAACTTACACAAAACGATATTAGTTTTTGTGCAAAAATGCACCCGTGTATTTGAGGGAGAAAAAGTCCAATGTGTCCATCACTACTAGAAATCCGGTAAAAACCGACCAAAAAAACCGACCAACGTTGGTCGGTAATGGCCAAAAACCGACCAAAACGCGACCATTTATGTGTGGACGGTATTTTTATGGTCGGAAAGGAATACCGACCAAAGTTGGTCGGAAATTACCGACCAACTTTGGTCGGTCAATTAAATTCAAAAAGAAAAATATTGCAAAAAAAACCCGACCAAAGTTGGTCGGTTTTTCCGACCAAAGTTGGTCGGTATTTTAATTATGTAATAAAAAGATTCACCATCTGGGAATCGAACCGGGGTCTGTACTGTGGCAGGATACTATTCTACCACTAGACCATTGGTACATTTTATTTTAAGACTGTCTTTTATTTGATTTATACTCTTTAATTGTATTTTCGTACGAAAATAACCGACCAAAGTTGGTCGATTTTATTAAAAAGTAAAATTACCGACCAAAGTTGGTCGGTTTTTTTAAATGACCCGCCGAATTAACCGATCAATTTTGGTCGGTTTTTTTAATATTAATTTTTATTTATTTTAATTAAAAAACCGACCAAAGTTGGTCGGTTTCTTGAAACATAAATTTTGCGGGACTCAAAAATAGTTTCCCGCATTTTTGCGCCAAAGAAAACCAACAAAAGTTGGTCGGTTTCGTTAAAAAAAAAAAAAATTTGTAGGTCGGTTTTTGCCGAATTTCTAGTAGTGCCACCGTTAAAAAAACTATACCTCCACAGAGATATGAAAAGGATTAAACAAAACCTAGCTTTTTATCAACAAAGAAAGCATATCGACATAACATGTTGGTATCTGTTATTCTCTCCAATATTAACTATGAAGAACTTTTTGGACAACAAATGCTCATATTATCACAGTTGTGATTGGTTCAGGTGTTTTATCTTTAGCTTGAGCGGTGCCTCGACTTAGTTGGATTGTTGGTCCTAGTACTTTGCTATTGTTCTTGGTTGTTACTTATTACACCTCTACTCATCTTGCCGATTGTTACTGTATCGACGATCCTATTTCGGGAACAAGGAACTATACCTATATGGATGCTATCCGAGCTAATCTTGGTGGGCTCCAAGTTAAAAATTTTGGATGGGTTCAGTATGTCAACCTTCATGGAGTTACTATTGGATACACCATTGCATCTTGGATGGGTTTAGTATGTCAACCTTCATGGAGTTACTATTGGATACACCATTGCATCTTCAATTAGCATGATGGCAATTAAAAGATCTAATTGCTTCCATCAACATGGTGTTCATGCTTCTTGCCAAGTTTCAAGCATTCCTTACATGATTATTTTTGGAGTAATAGAAAGTCATCTCACAGATTCTAAATTTTGATCAGATATGGTGGCTTTTAACTGTGGTTGCTATCACGTCCTTCACTTTCACTATTGGTATTGGCTTAGCAATTACTAAATTGGAAAAACAAAAATAGAAATATGGAGGAAGAATTAGCATTGAAACAGTCAGTGAAATCGAGTAGGTCTGTACTTGTCATAAGAACTATACGTGCAAAACACGTTCACAAAAAGTAGTAACACTCTGTGAAAATCATTAAAAATGTTATGCCAAGATAAATGAATTTGTAATTATAATTTGATGTACACGATAGATAAATATGAATTGAAAGAATAAATACTTTATACGTGCAAATTACGTGCACAAAAACTAGTACCATTTCATGTAAATTATACGTGCAAAGCACGTGCACAATCTTATTTCTCATCTTTTTCTTCATAAATCACGCAAGCGACGCCAACTGTTTGTTCATATTTTGATGTCGCTCATTTGATGGAGGTACGTTGTTCTTGCTCTTGTTATTCTCATTTTCACCACATGACAACATAGAGGCATACAATAATAAAGGCAACACCTAAAAATAGTTTACTAATGTTGGTTGTAATTTATATTATAAGAGTTTTAATTAGGTTTATAACATTACCTTACTAAGGTCAAACACTCAAAACCTAAAAACAATTAGAACCCTTTTTTTTTACGAACTTCTTTCATTGAGAGAAATCTCAGAGACATTGAAACATTCTTTTATGACTTTTTCTTCAAATCATCAAGGTAATGCTGATACATATATGACAAGAAACCCCACATAGCCAACACCATTGATATCACCTTCACACCATTCATTTTCTCATGAAGAAATAACACAGAGAAAACAGGAGCCATTGGCACACCAAGAATGTTAATCACATTGGAAAATAGTGAAGAATCCTTAAAACTCAGCCCAGTTAAACCAACTGTGAAAGCCTGCCAAAAAACAACAGTTCCAATCAAATTCAAAACATATGATTTCTTCCCAAAGTTCAAACTCATTCATCTCTTTGTTCAAGATTTTCCACTCTCCACTTGCAAATAACACCCAATGTCGCGACTAAGGACTGCTAAATTGTCATCTCTATGATTAATCGAAAATTTTTCCTCTTAAAGATTTTCTGAAAAGCTAGCTATGTGATAGAAAGCATTAATCCATAACCCGCAGATGCAGTTAAGGTACATAAAAAACCAATTATATTCTTTTTCTTAGAGTATTTCTTATTGGAATTTCCAGAATCGTCATCATTTTGGAGCAGGAGGAGTGAAGATGAAATTGTGAGAAGTACTAAAGAGTTCACTATATAAGGTGTGAATTTTTGTTTGTTTAAAAAGTATGAAAACAGGGAATTGAATCCTAATTGGCTAGTACAAATAAGTGTATGAGTGGTAACAAGTATATATAATTGCCCTATAGAGTAAAGCATACAATTTCCTGCTAAAAATAAACCAAGGGAAGTATGAAGAGGAACAAGAACAAAAATAGAAGGTTTCTTTATATTAACATCTCTATTTTTTTCGCTATTATTTGATGATGGTATTAAGAGGAAAGGGATGAGAATTGGGAAGCCAATATTTTGTACTAATGAAGCTAACCATATGCTATTTCCTCCTTTATTAAAATATTATTTTCCTAAGAGTGTACCAATTGCTTGGTCAGATAGAACAAAGGTTGAATAAATAGAAATTTGGATCCACCATTTATATTATACAAAGCTAGGAACTGCTTTAGACTTATTTTCATTATTTGAAGTCTCTTCCTTTCTAGCTTCTTCACCTGCTGCTGTTAACATATAATAACATGAGAATTGCAGAATGTTTCATTGATCATCCTTTGATAATTCAAATAGTAAAATGAGATATAAAGAAAAAAACTATATATATAAGGTCATTTTGTAAAGTTTCAGATGTTTCAATATGAAGAAATGAGTTGTTTGAGCTACAAAATAGAATGGTAGAATAGCCACAGTCACCTCTTGTTCAGTTTCAATATCTCGGGCCTTTACTCCACAAGAATTCGTAACTTGTTCAAAACTAATGGTTTAAATCCCTCAGATCATTGACTGAGCTTATGTGACATTGATTTAGATGAATAGGATAACGATTAACGGGCATGGTGTCCCTGCCTTTAAGGACCGTGAATTGATAGTTTTATAAATTCTTTTGGAGTAATTGTTTTGGTAGCATGATGAATTGTTCTTATAGTAATAACACCCTAATTGTGTTGATTCGAAATAGAAAGACTTGTTGCATCAAAAGTACCCCTACAGCATAACACAGAGGAGGGCATCAACCTAGCCTTTGTTCAACAAAAAAACACATGTAATAATAACCAGGGTCGTATAGAAGTACATATATCCATAATCTAAGTTATTGTGATAACCCGATAGGTCATCTAGAATTTTAACCCTTAATTTTGTATTTCAAAACCTCAAATAGTTCCTTTTAACCTTCCTCGATTTGCATGCGTAGTCCGTGTCTTTTTCCGGAAGGTTTTTATTTGAAAAATTGATTAAAATGTGAATTCGTATCTTAAAAATTCATGTGAGTTGACTTCGGTCAATATTTGGAGCAAATGGACCCGGATCTGTATTTTGACGGTACTGGTGGGTCCGTATCATGATTTGGGACTTGGACACATGCCTGAAATTGAATTCAGAGGTCCCTAACTAGAGTTATCGCAATTTGTTAAAAATTTGAAGTTTAAAGGTTTAAAGAATTTATAAATTTAATCGCAGTTTTACTTTATTGCTACCGGGTCTGGATTTTTTTCGGAGCTTGGTATAGGTTCATTATTGTAATTATGACTTGCCTGCAAAATTTGGTGCAAAACGGAATTGATTTGACGTGATTCGGACATTCGGTTGTTAAAATAAAAGTTCTTAAGTTTTATTTAATATTTCATTCATATTGGTGTCCCATTTGTAGTTCTAACTGTTATTTTTGGTGTTTCAATTACGCGAGCGAGTTCGTATGATATTTTTGAACTTATGTGCATGTTTGGTTTGGATCCCCGAGTGCTCGGGTGAGTTTCGGATAGGCTTCAGAGTGGTTTTAGACTTAGAAAAGAGATGGTGAAAAATTTGTTCTGGTGCAGGTCTCTGACTTCGCAAATTGCAAGGTCAGTGTTCACATTTGCAAAAAAATAAATTGCTTTCATGTTCGCAATTGCGTAGAAAATCTTCGCATTTGCGAAGAGAGGTTAGGTTAGCTGAGGTCGCATTTGCGATCAAAAGAGTCGCATTTGCGAAGAACCATAGTTTGCATTTGCGAAGAATCGCAAATGCGATGATAGCAGAGATGGAGCTTCTTCGCATTTGCAAAGTATGTCTCACATTTGCGACATCTGCGCCTGGTCAAAAGCTGAGATAAATGGGATTTTAGCTCATTTTCTCAAATTCTCAACCCTAAACACCTAGAGGCAATTTTTTCAAGAGCTTTTCTTCCTCAATTCATTGGTAAGTGACTCTAACCTACTTTCTTTCAATTACACACTATATTTCATAAGATTTCAACCTTAAATTTAGGACTTCCACGGTAGAAATTGGGGATTTAAGTAGAATTAGGGATTTTTGTAAAATTAGAATTTAGATCTTGAATTGAGGTCGGATTTCAAAACAAATTGCATAACCGAGCTCGGGGGTGAATGGGTGATCGAATTTTGGTCCGAACCTCGGGTTTTGACGAAGCGGGCTTGGGGGTTAACTTTTGTTGACTTTTTCAATAATGATCTAAATTGAACCTCTTTTATTCGTGAGTAGTTTCTAAAGCTTAACTTGAATCGTTTAGTTAATAATTTGCTAGATTTGGTTAGTTCGGAGGCTTGTTCGAAAGGCAAGGCCGTGATTGAATTTTGGGTTGATTGCGGAGTGAGGTAAGTGTCGGGTTTAACCTTGATTTGAGGGAATTAGGAACCCTTGAATTATGTGCTATATGAAATTCATGTGTTGCGGCATATATGCGAGGTGAAAAGTGTATATACGTCGCCAAAATACTTATTTCCCTGTTTGTCCCGCATTTCATGAATTATTTCATTACATGCCTTAACTGTTACATGTTTTAATTGCTTCCCATGCCTTATTTGCTACTTGTCACTTATTTTTCTCATATTAAGAATGTTAGATTTTCCCGTGCTTCCATGATTTATTGCTACTGCTTGAAATGACTTATTTGTACCCTTAGTTGTCATTTATTTGAACTGTCGTGATGTTTAGTATTCATTATGGTAAATTCTTAATTTGAGATGAGATTCTGTCACGACCCAAAACCTAACCTGTCCTGATGGCGCTTATCGTGGTACTAGGCAAGCCGACACATTTTCAAAACACATCGATATTTCATTTAAAAGTTAAGTCAAAGCTTTTCATAATAAAATCTTCTTCAAAGAGTTCAACTCAAATAGAAATGCGTAAAAGATAGCCCGACATCGGGGTGTCACTAAGTCATGAGCATCTAAACGAGACTAAAATCAGAGTTTACAATGTTCAATAATACTCAAACAAAATGAGAAGATAATAATAGAGGAGAATCAAGGGCTGCGGACGCCGGCAGCTACCTCATATGTCTCCGACAACCACAAGTGCACGGACTCAACGATCTCTGCGAACGGTCTCACCCGAATCTGCACACAAGGTGCAGGGAGTAACGTGAGTACTTCCAACTCAGTAAGTAACAAAATTAAATAAGGAACTGAGAAGCAGTGACGAGCTACACAAATCCAGTTCATTTCAGTAATTTGAGCAAGAAAAGTAGGCATGCTTTCAATTCGGTGTATTAAATCAAAACATTTTGAGCTCAGGTACAATAGTATAAGCCCTCAAGAAAATTTCACAACTACAATTAGCAACGAAGTGCAACAAAAATTAAGAGCAAGTATAGCCTTACAGGGCTACTGTCACTCATCTATCTCAACATCTCAATCACTCGGCTCTCAGCCTCAATACTCACAATCAAAGGTACATGCGCTCACTGGGGGTGTACAGACTCCGGAGGGGCTCCTACAGCCCATGCGCTATATATTGCAGCGGCGTGCAGCCCGACCCAATACTACTGCGGCGTGCAACCCGATCCATATATTGCTGCGGCGTGCAGCCCGATCCAAGTACTGTTACGGCGCGCAGCCCGATCCGATATTTGGCCCGAAGGCTTGTTGTGGCGTGCAACCCGATCCAATATTGTTGCGGCGTACAGCTCGATCCAATATATCTCACATAGCTCTCAACCCGACACTCAGGCCCTATCTCAGTCACTAACATGAAAGGCAGTCAATTGCTCAAAGACAAGGAAAAACAAGTAATAACAATGGCTATTAGACTTTACAGTCTCACGGGATGGACCAAGTCACAATCCCTCATGGTGCACGCTCGCACGCCCGTCACCTAGCATGTGCGTCACCTCCAAATATCACATTATATAAATTCTCGAGGTTTCATACCCTCAAAAGCAGATTTAAGACTGTTACTTACCTCGATCCGAGCAAAATCCTACTCTATGATGCCTTTGCCTCTCAAATCGGCCTCCAAACATTACGAATCTAGCTACAAGTAATACAACACAATCAATAAAGGCTAAAGGGATTAATTCCACAAGAAAACTACTAAAATATAGCCCAAAATCTGAAATCGGCTCAAACTGCCCCCTGAGCTCACGTCTCGAAATCCGAAAAAAAGTCTCAAAACCCGCAAGCCCATTCACTCACGAGTCTAACCATATGAAATTTATCCAAATCCGACCTCATTTTCCCCTCCAAAACTGCAAAGTCACTCTCCAAAATCCCAAGCCCTAACCCCCAATTTTCACTTCAAAACCCCACTAATTAGATGAGAAAACAACGGGAAAACACCATAGCTAGGAGTATTAGAGCTCGAGCAACTTAACTCTATGGAAACCCTTGAATCCCATTCAAAAATCACTCCAAAATCTCCAAGGTCCAACTTGAAAATGGTGGAAATGAGCAAAAATCACGAAGTCCCCTTTTTATACCTTCTGCCCAGCGAAACCGCACCTGCAGAATTTCCATCGTAGGTGCAAAACTCACTTAATACTCCAGGTTCCGCATCTGCGACCAACCTCTCGCACCTGCGGTTGCGCACCTACGGTTGCGCACCTGCGCATCTCCCTCCGCTTTTGCGGAAAAGGCCAATCTCCTCACTTTCACATCCGCGACTCATCCTCACATCTGCGGGCTCGTAGATGCTACCACTCTTACGCACCTGCGGTTCTAGCCCAGGTCCTCTAACTCCGCATCTGCGGCTCCCCAAGCTCACATGCGGCACCCCCTTTGCAGGTGCAGAAAGACACCAGCAGCAGCAGTTCAGCTGCATTTCCAAATCCAAACCTCTAGCTAGTCATCCGGAATCACCCCGAGGCCCTCGGGACCATAACCAAACATGACAACAAGTCATATAACCTTATACGAACTTAATTCAACCTTTGAATAACTCAAAACAACATCAAAACACCAAATTACCCTCAGATTCAAGCCTAAGAACTTCTTAATTTCTGAATTCCACAACCGATGTCGAAACTTACCAAGCCACGTATGAATGACCTCAAATTTTACACACACGTCACAAATGACACCACAAACCTACTCCAACTTCAGGAAACCCATTCCGACCCCGATATCAAATTTTCCACTGCCGACCAAAATTGCCAAATTTTCAATTTTTGCCAATTCAAGCCTAATTCCACTACGGGCCTCCAAATCACATTTCAGACGCGCTCATAAGTCCATAATCCCCTAACGGAGCTAACAGAACCATCAAAATTTAAATATGAGATCGTTTACACATTAGTCAACATCCGGTTGACACTTTCCAACTTAAGCTTCTAATAAGGAGACTAAGTGTCTCAATTCACTCTGAAACCACTCCGGACCCGAACCAACTAACCCGACATATCATAATATAGATGAAGAAAACAAAAAGAAGCAAAAATGCGGGAAACAGGACTATAACTCTCGAAACGATCGGTCGGGTCGTTACATCCTCCCCCTCTTACACAATCGTTCGTCCTTAAACGGGTCTAGAAACATACTTGGAGTCTCAAATAGGTGTGGATATCTGCTTCGCATCTCCCGCTCGGTCTTCCAGGTGGCCTCCTCCACAGGCTGACCTCTCCACTGCACCTTCACTGAAGCTATATCCTTTGACCTCAACTTTCGAACCTGCCAATCCAAAATGGCCACCGGCTCCACATCATAAGTCATATCACCATCCAACTGAATCGTGCTGAAATCCAAAACATGGGACGGATCTCCAATATACTTCCGGAGCATAGAAACGTGAAACACTAGATGCACACTCGAAAATTTAGGTGGCAAAGCAAGCTTGTAAGCCACCTCCCCTATCCTCCGAAGCACCTCAAAAGGCCCAATGAACCGGGGGCTCAACTTGCCCCTCTTCCCAAACCTCATAACACCCTTCATGGGTGATACCTTCAGCAACACCTTCTTCCCAACCATGAAAGACACATCAGGGACCTTCCTGTCCGCACAGCTCTTCTGCCTAGACTGCGCCGTGCGAAGTCGCTCCTGAATCGATTTCACCCTGTCTAATGCATCCTGGACCAAGTATGTATCCAAGAGCCTAGCCTCACCCGGCTCGAACCATCCCACTAGAGATCTACACCTCCTCTCATATAAAGCCTCATACGGAGCCATCTGAATGCTCGACTGATAATTGTTGTTATATGCAAACTCTGCGAGCGGCAGAAACTGGTCCCATAAAGCCCCAAAGTCAATGACACAACGCGTAACATGTCCTCTAATATCTGGATAGTGCGCTCGGACTGTCCGTCTGTCTGAGGGTGAAAGGTTATGCTCAAATCAACCTGAATACCCAACTCTCGCTGCACGGCCCTCCAAAACTGCGATGTAAACTGAGTGCCCCTATCTGAAATGATGGAAAGTGGGACACCATGCAGGCGAACAATCTCTCGGATATAAATCTCAGCCAACCGCTCTGAAGTGTAAGTAGTTCCAACTGGAATGAAGTACGCGGACTTGGTCAGCCGATCCACAATCACCCAAATAGCATCGAACTTCCTCAAAGTCCGTGGGAGCACAACTACGAAGTTCATGGTGATCCACTCCCACTTCCACTCTGGGATCTCTAACCTCTGAAGCAAGCCACCCGGTCTCTGATGCTCATACTTAACCTGCTAACAGTTGAGACATCGAGTCACAAACCAACTATATACTTCTTCATTCGCTTCCACCAATAGTGCTGTCTCAAATCTTGGTACATCTTTGCGGCACCTGGATGGATGGAATATCGCGACCTGTGGGCCTCCTCAAGAATCAACTCCCAGAGCCCATCTATATTAGGCATACATATCCGTCCATGTATCCTCAACACGCCATCATCACCAATAGTCACATCCCTAGCATCACCTTGCTGAACCCTATCCTGAAGAGCGAGCAGGTGGGGGTCATCATACTGACGCTCCCTGATACGGTCATAAAAAGAAGACCTGGAGAACACATAAGCCAATACCCGACTCGGGTCCAAAATATCCAATTTAACAAGCTGGCCCGCTAAGGCCTGGACATACAATGCCAAGGGTCTCTCTACTGCTGGAAGATATGCTAAACTACCCAAACTCTCTGCCCGGTGACTCAAAGCATCGGCCACCACATTGGCCTTCCCCAGATGGTACAAAATAGTGATATTATAGTCCTTGAGAAGCTCCAACCATCTCCGCTGGCACAAATTAAGATCCTTCCTCTTTAACAGATGCTGCAAAACTCCGATGATCAGTATAAATCTCACAATGAACCCCGTATAAATAATACCGCCAAATCTTGAAGGCGTGAACAATAGCTGCTAACTCAAGATCATAGACAGGATAGTTCTTCTCATGATTCTTCAACTGGCGCGAGGCATAGGCAATCACCTTACCCTCCTGCATCAGAACACATCCAATACCTACCCTTGAGGCATCACAATACACGGTGTAAGAACCTGAAGCTGATGGCAGAACAAACACTGGAGCTGTGGTCAAAGCAGTCTTGAGCTTCTAAAAGCTCTCCTCACACTCATCCGACCACCTGAATGGAGAACTTTTTTGGGTCAATTTGGTCAAGGGCGATGCAATAGATGAAAATCCCTCCACAAAGTGACCGTAATAGCCCGCCAAACCAATAAAGCTCCTAATCTCCGTGGCTAAGGACGGTCTAGGCCAACTCTGCACCGCCTCTATATTCTTCGGATCCACCTGAATACCTTCACTGGACACCACGTGCCCCAAGAATGCTACTGAACCGAGCCAAACTCACACTTGGAGAACTTTGCATAAAACTTCTCCTCCCTCAATCTCTGTAGTTCAATCCTCAGATGTTGAGCATGCTCCTCCTAGCTACGAGAGTACACCAGGATGTTATCAATGAATACAATAATGAATGAGTCCAAATAGGGCTAGAATACGTTGTTCATCAAATGGATGAACGCTGTTGGGGCATTGGTCAGCCCAAAAGACATCACTAAGAACTCATAATGGCCATATCAGGTCCTGAAAGCTGTCTTAAGAATATCCGAATCCCGAATCTTCATCTCGTGATACCCTGACCTCAAATCAATCTTGGAGAACACCCTCGCTCCCTGAAGCTGGTCAAACAAATCATCAATACGAGGCAAAGGATACTTGTTTTTTACTGTGACCTTGTTCAACTGCTTGTAATCAATGCACATCCTCATGGAACCATCCATATTCTTCACAAATAGAGCCGGTGCACCCCAAGGTGACACGCTAGGCCGAATAAATCCCTTATCAAGGAGTTCCTGAAGTTGTTCTTTCAACTCCTTCAACTCTGCTGGTGCCATACGATACGGTGGAATAGAAATGGGCTGAGTGCCCGGCACCAAATCAATACCGAAGGCAATATCTCTGTCAGGCGGCATGCCCGGTAGGTCTGCAGGAAACACATCCGGAAAATCACGTACCACCGGAACAAAAACAATGGCAGGAGTCTCTGCACTAACATCCCTCACAAAAGCCAAATAAGACAGACAACCCTTCTCAACCATCCACTGAGCCTTCAAATATGAGATCACCCTACTAGGTACATAGTCTATGGAACCGCTCCACTCAACCTTCGGCAAATCCGGCATCGCCAATGTCACCGTCTTAGCGTTACAATCTAGAACGGCATGGCATGGAGACAACCAATCCATACCCAATATCATATTGAAGTCAACCATACTGAGCAACAAAAGGTCTACTTGGGTCTCCAAACCCCAATAGTCACCACACATGACCGATATACGCGGTCCACAATAATCGTATCACTCACAGGAGTAGATACATGAACATATGAAGCTAAAGACTCACATGGCATATCCAGAAAATGAGCAAAATACGAGAAAACATATGAATAAGTCGAACTAGGGTCAAATAATATAGAGGCATCTCTATGACAAACTGAGACAATACCTGTAATCACAGCATCTGAAGCAATAGTATCTGGTCTGGCAGGGAGGGCATAGAAACGGGCTTGGCCACCCCCTGATCTGCCTCCCCCTCTCGGGCGACCCCTAGCTGACTGGACTCCACCCCTAGCTGACTGGGCGGGTGGTGGAGGAACTGATGCTGATGACATAGACTAACTCCTCTACGGAGAGGGACCTCCTACTAGATGGGGACACTCTCTCCTCATGTGACCAAACTCCCAACACTCATAGCAATACCCCGATGCTGGTGCTGGGGACTGAAGGGAGCCTCGAGCATTGGGATAACTAGCAGAAGGACCTGACATAGATGAACCCTGACTCGATGAAGCACGCGAAGAACTCTGCACTGGAAGGGCACCAAGAGATGAATGGCCATGCTGATAACTGTGAGAACCATGGCCAAATGATGCACCACGGTGAACTAGGCGAGCCGTCGGAGCATGTTTGAATGGATGACCTCTACCATGCTGGAAATGACCCCCAGAAGGAGTACCACTAAATTCACCCTATCAACGAGGCCTCTCTCTCAACCCTCTCCTGACCGCGATCTATCTCAATCTGCCGAGCAATGTCGACAACCTCATCAAAAGTAGCACTAGACACTCTCTCTCTCTTGTCATAAGCAATCGCAACTGATAAGTGAGGCCATCTATAAACCACATGATCCTCTCCCTGTCTGTGGGAACCAATCAGATAGCATGACGGTCCATCGCATCTCATACTGCGTAACAGACATATCACCCTGACGAAGCTGCTCCAACTGTCTGTGCAGCTCCTCTCTACGAGACTGAGGCACGAACTTCTCCAGAAAGACAACGCAGAACTGTTACCAAGTAAGGGGCACTGCGCCGACCAGCCTATGCCTCTCGTAAGCCTCCCACCAACTGAATACAGCCCCAGAGAACTGAAAGGTAGTGAAGGAGACCCCACTGGTCTCCAGAATACCTGCTGTACGGAGTATCCTCTGACACTTATTCAAGAAACCCTGTGCATCCTCTCCCTCTGCACCACTGAAAGATGGAGGCTGGAGTCTCCTAAACCTCTCCAATCTACGCTGCTCATCCTCAGGCATAGAAGGAACCACATAGTTCTGAGCAGCTATAAGCTACTGGGCTGGTGGTTCCCCCGGTGTCTGGAATCCCTGTACCGCCTACTCTGGTGTGCGAGCATCAGGAGTCTGAGCACCTCCCCCAGCCTGAGAAATGGCTACTGCGGCCGGAACAGAGACCGCTTGAGCAAGGCTGGTGCACAAGGTCAGAATCTGAGCTAAGGCCTCCTGAAGGCCTAGAATCATAATAGGAACAAGTGGTGCCTGAGCGGGTGCATCAACAATTGGAATCTGGTCCTGATCTGGGGAAACTGGTGGATCTGTAGGTACTGCCCCAGCTATTGTGCAGGCTGCACCTCTGCCCCTACCATGGCCTCTACCATGGCCTCGGCCTCTTGCGGCCCTAGCTGGTGGTACTGCTGGCTGGCCCTCCTGACCGGTAGCACGAGTCCTCACCATCTGTGAGAGAATGAAACAACAAATGTTTAGTTACTAGAATCAATAGATTTGCACGACAACAATTCAAGAATATGGATTTTTCTAAGGGTTCTGCAGCCTCTCAAAGATAAGTACAGATGTCTCCGTACCGATCTGCAAGACTCTACTAAACCCGCTCATGACTCGTGAGACCTATGTAACCTAGGCTCTGATACCAACTTGTCATGGCCCAAAGTCTAACCCGTTGTGATGGCGCCTATCGTGGTACTAGGCAAGCCGACACATTTTCAAAACACAGAGATATTTCATTTAAAAGATAAGTCAAATCTTTTCATAATAAAATCTTCATAAAAGAGTTCAACTCAAAATAGAAATGCGGAAAAGATAGCCCGACATCGGGGGGACATTAAGTCATGAGCATCTAAACCAGACTAAAATCAGAGTTTACAATGTTCCAATAATACCCAAACAGAAAGAGAAGATAATAATATAGGAGAATCAAGGGTTGCGGACGCCGGCAACTACCTCGTATGTCTCCGACAACCACAAGTGCACGGACTCAACGATATCTACGAACGGTCTCACCTGAATCTGCACAGAAGATGTAGGGAGTAACGTGAGTACTTCAAACTCAGTAAGTAACAAAATTAAATAAGGAACTGAGAAGCAGTGACGAGCTACACAAATGCAGTTCATTTCAGTAATTTCAGTAAGAAAAATAGGCATGCTTTCAATTCGATGTATTAAATCAACACATTTCGAGCTGAGGTACAACAGTATAAGCCCTCCATAAAATTTCACAACTACAATTAGCAACAAAGTGCAACAACAATTAAGAGCAAGTACAGCCTCACACGGCTACTATCACTCATCTATCGCAACAGCTCAATCACTCGGCTCTTAGCCTCAATACTCACAATCAAAGGTACTTTCGCTTACTGTGGGTGTACAGACTCCGGAGGGGATCCTACAACCCAAGCGCTATATATTATTGCGGCGTGCAGCCCGACCCAATACTACTGTAGTGTGCACTCCGATCCATATATTGATGCGGCGTGCAGCCCGATCTAAGTATTGCTGCGGCGTGCAGCTCGATCCGATATATGGCCTGAAGGCTTGTTGCGGCGTGCAACCCGATCCAGTATTGCTGCGGCGTACAGCTTGATCCAATATATCTCACATAGCTCTCAACCCGGCACTCCGGCCCTATCTCAGTCACTAACCTCTCCAGCCCCTCGGGCTCACGGAATATCATAATAACAAACCCAACAAGTACAAGACAACAATTAGCAGTCAATTCAACAAGTATACGACCACTGTGGGTCCCAATGGTGATATCATATGGCCTAAGCATGGTTTCTAACATGAAAAGCAGTCAATTGCTCAAAGACAAGGAAACATAAGTAATAACAATGGTTATTCGACTTTACAGTCTCACGGGATGGACCAAGTCACAATCCCTCATGGTGCACGCTCACACTCCCGTCACCTAGCATGTGTGTCACCTCCAAATATCACATTATACAAATTCTCTGGGTTTCATACCCTCAAAACCAGATTTAAGACTGTTACTTACCTCGATCCGAGCAAAATCTTACTCCGTGATTCCTTTGCCTCTCAAATCGGCCTCCAAATGTTCTGAATCTAGCCACAAGTAATACAACACAATCAAGCCACAATAAAATTTGGCTAAAGGTGCGGAACTCACTTAATACTCCAGGCTCCGCATCTGCGACCAACCTCTCGCACCTGCGGTTGCGCACCTGCGCATCTCCCTCCACTTCTGCGAAAAAGGCCAATCTCCTCACTTCCGCATCTGCGACTCAGCCACGCATCTGTGGGCTCGCGGATGTGACCCCTCTTACGCACCTATGATTCCAGCCCAGGTCCTCTAACTTCACCTCTGCGGCCCCCCAAGCTGCTGAAAGACACCAGCAGCAGCAGTTCAGCTTCATTTCCAAACTCCAAACCTCCCGTTAGCCATCCAGAATCACCCCCGAGGCCCTCGGGACCTCCACCAAATATGCCAACAAGTCATATAACCTCATATGAACTTAATCGAAACTTTGAATCACTCAAAACTACATCGAAACACCAAATTACCCTCGGATTCAAGCATAAGAACTTCTAAATTTTTGAATTCCACAACGGATGTTGAAACTTACCAAACAATATTCGAATGACCTCAAATTTTACACACATGTAACAAATGACACCACAAACCTACTCCCACTTCCGGAAACCCATTCCGACCCCGATATCAAATTTTCCACTGCCGACCAAAATCGCCAAATTATTAATTTTCGCCAATTCAAGCCTAATTCTACTACGGACCTCCAAATCACATTCCGGACGCGCTCCTAAGTCCAAAATCCCCTAACGGAGCAAACGAAACCATCAAAATTCAAATCTGACATCGTTTATACATAAGTCAACATCCAGTTGATTTTTCCAACTTAAGCTTCTAATAAGGAGACTAAGTGTCTCAATTCACTCCGAAAATCATTCCGAACCCAAACCAACTAACTCGACATATCATAATATAGCTGAAGAGCACAAAAAGAAGTAGAAATGGAGGAAACGAGGCTATAACTCTCGAAACGACCAGTCGGGTCATTACAAATTCCTTTTCTGTTTCCGCTTCATATCCAATAATCATAGAGGACTCTTGTGATTTAAATTGTTAAATTAAATGCACTTATCAATTTATTTATATTGTACAGTGGAATCGGGTTGCGCGCCGTAACAGGTGAAATAAGAGTGGATTAATATGGTGAAATAAGGGTGAATTTATATTGATATGGTGGGATCGGGTTGCGCTCCGCAACAGGTGAAATAAGGGTGGATTGATATGGTGAAATAAGGTGAATTATGATATTGATTCTGATTATATGGTAGGATCGGGTTGCGCGCCGCAACATATATTTATTTATTATTATTGATATTTATATGGTGGAATAAGGGAGGACTTTATTGTACTGTGGGATCAGGTTGCACGCTGCAACAGATTATGTGTTTTATTCCTTATTGTGTTGTGTTGGCTTCGGTACTTTCATATGAGACTCTAAGAATTGGTATTTTTGGCATTCACTGGGTTTCGTAGAGGATTGAGTTATTTTCTTAAGTTAACTGCCTTATTTCATTTCCGTATTTTCCTTTCCTGTCATTACTTTATACTGCGTACAGGTTATATTATAAGTGACCCACCTTCGCCTTGTCACTATATCGTCAAGGTTAGGCTCGACACTTATAGAGTACATCGGTTGTACTCATACTACATTCTACACTTCTTGTGCAGATTTTGGAGTCGGCCCCAGCGGCGGTCAGTAGCGTGCTCGGGTTGACTATCAGTGGGGAGACTTGAGGTAAACTGCTCGGCGTTCGCAGCCCTGAAGTCCCCTCCCACATTATCTTAGTTGTGTATTTACCTTTCAAACAACTTTACTTTTATTCAGACCTTTATCTGTAGTATTCTAATAGCTCGTGTACTTGTCATACCAGATTCGGTCTGTAGTAGAGATTTCAGTTGTTATATATTCTGCTCCTTACTTCAGAATGTATTTCAATTATTTCGGTTTCTTATTTATTATTTAAGTTGAACTGTTAAAAATGGATAAATTATTCTAACGTTGTCTTGCCTAGCAAGTGAAATATTAGGCGTCACCACGGTCTTGAGGGTTGGATTTTCGGGTCGTGACAAGTTGGTAACAGATCACTAGTTTCCTAGGTCTCACGAGTCACGAGCAAGCTTAGTAGAGTCTGGAGGATCGGTACGGGGACATCTGTACTTATCTTCCGGAGGCTATGGATTTTAGGAAACATGTCATTTCTTCTTACTCTATCGTGCAATTTTATTCTATCATTGATGACTTAACCTTTCTATTCTTGTTCTCTCGCAGATGGCGAGAACACGCACTACATCTACCGTCGGACAAGAGCCGAAGCATCCTATGGCAACTATAACTAGGGGCAGATGTCGAGGTCGACGCAGAGGCATAGCTCAGCCTAGAGCTAGAGCAGCAGCACCGGGAGTGGAGCCTCAAGTAGATTTCGATGAGGAGGTTCCAGCTCAGACTGTACCTGTTGGACCAGCTCAGGTCCTGGAGGGGTTCATAGCCACTCCAGTACTGCAGGACACTCTGGTCCGTTTGGTGGGCCTTATGGAGTGTGTGTCCCAGACCAGTACTTTTTCGGTGGCACCAGCCGTCTCTCGGGTTGGGGAAAGAGCATAGACTCTCGCTACTCACACCCTAGAGAAGATAGCTCCCCAGTATCAGACTCCAGCTGCCCCGACAGTTAGGGTAGTTCAGCCAGTTGTTCAGGTACATGTCGGTGATAGGCCCGCCATGTTTTCTGAGGCTTTATTAAGATTGGACAAGTTTACTAAGCTCTTTCCGATTCACTTCAGTGGTGCACATTCTAAGGACACACGGGATTATCTTGACCGCTGCCATGAGGTGATGCGGAACATGGGTATAGTTGGGACCAATAGGGTCGATTTTGTTGTGTTTCATATGACGGGTTCCGCCAAGAGGTGGTGGAGAGATTATATGTTGACCGGACTAGCTGGGTCACCTGCACTTACTTGGGATCAGTTCTCACAGCTATTTCTAGAGAAGTTCCTCCCTGTCACACTGAGGGAGGATTACCGCAAGCAGATTGAGCATCTCTAGCAGGGTAGTATGACTGTCACCCTGTACAAGACTCGATTTGTGGACACAGCTCGCCATGCCACTATCCTACTTCCTACTGAGAAGGAGCGGGTGAGGAGATTTATTGATGGGCTCACTTACACTCTCAGGCTTCAGATGGCTAAAGAGACAGGGAGTGATATTTCCTTCCAGACGGTCGTTGATATTGCCAGACGTATTGAGTTAATTCGTGCTCAGGAGAGAGGGCCAGTATTAGATAAGAGGCCCCATCATTCCGGTGGTTTCAGTGGTGCCTCATCTGGAGGAAGGGGTGCTTTTTGTAGAGGTCATCCTCCCAAGCCATTTCATTCAACGCTTTAGGCATCTCACAATGCTTCTGGGGGTCGTGGTCCTTATGTTCCTTATTCTGGGCAGCCAACCTGTAGCGCACCATCAGCTCCTATCAGTGCACCACCGATACAGAGCTATCACTGTGGTTATATGGCCCATTTGGGTCAGCTTCAGTTCCAGCAACCACAGCAACAGGATGGGTGTTTTAAGTGTTGTAGTTTTTGGCACATCCGGAGGTCATGTCCGAGGTAATTGGGTGGCATGCCACAGCAGATTTCTCGTGCCATGGTTCCGGCACCTGTTGCTCCACCGCTCGCTCAGCCAGTTAGGGGCAGGGGTCAGGCAGCTAGAGGTGGGGGTCAGGCCATTAGAGATGGAGGTCAGGCCATTAGAGGTGGAGTCCCTCCAGCTAGAGGTTGTCCCAGAGATGTAGTTTAGAGTGTGGGGGAGGGGGGGAACTCCGATGTTATGCTTTCCCTGCTAGGACTTAGGATAAGTCATCTGGCGCCGTTATCACAAGTATTGTTCCTATTTTCCATAGAGATGCTTCAATTCTATTTGATCTGGGATCTACTTACTTCTATGTGTCATCCTATTTTGCTGTATATCTGGTTGTGCCTTGTGATTCTTTGAGTGTTCCTTTATATGTGTCCTCACCTGTGGGAGATTCTATTATCGTAGATCGTATCTATCACTCGTGTGTGGTTACTATTGGGGGTCTTGAGACTAGTGTAGACCTTCTACTTCTTGATATGGTAGATTTTGATGTCATCTTGGGTATGGATTGGTTATCACCTTATCATGCTATATTAGACTGTCATGCCAAGACGGTGACCTTAGCCATGTCGGGGTTGCCTCGATTACAGTTGAGGGGGGGGGGACTCCTGGCCACTCTACCAGTAGAATTATTTCTTATGTGTAGGCTCGATGTATGGTCGAGAAGGGGTGCTTAGCCTATTTGGCCTTTGTTCGTGATTCTAGTGCGGAGGTTCCATCCATGGATTTAGTGCCAGTTGTTTATGAGTTTCCAAAGGTGTTTCCTGCAGACCTTCCTGGGATGCCACCCGATAGGGATATTGATTTCTGTATTGATTTGGCTCCGGGCACTCAGTCCATTTCTATTCCACTATACTTTATGGCCCAGCCGGAGTTGAAGGAGTTGAAGGAACAGTTGCAAGATTTTCTTGATAAGGGCTTCATTAGACCTAGTGTCTCGCCCTGGGGTGCGCCTACGTTGTTCGTGAAGAAGAAATATGGGTCGATGAGGATGTGAATAGACTATCAACAGTTGAACAAAGTCACTATCAATAACAATTATCCGTTGCTGAGGACTGATGACTTATTTGATCAGCTTCAGGGTGCCAAAGTATTTTTGAAGATTGATTTGAGGTTTGGCTGCCATCAGTTGAGGATTAGGGCCT
Source organism: Nicotiana tabacum (assembly GCF_000715075.1). Lineage (NCBI taxonomy): Eukaryota > Viridiplantae > Streptophyta > Magnoliopsida > Solanales > Solanaceae > Nicotiana > Nicotiana tabacum. The sequence continues at coordinate 102,350,666 of NC_134093.1, forward strand.
CCGACGTCCCTAAGACGGCTTTTCAGACTTGGTATGGGCATTATGAGTTTCTAATGATGTCATTTGGGTTGATAAATGCCCCAGCTGCATTTATGGATTTGATAAACCGGGTGTTCAAACCCTATTTGGATTCTTTTGTGATTATATTCATTGATGACATCTTGATCTACTCCAGCAGTCAAGAGGAGCACGAGCAGCATCTTCGGATTATACTTCAGACTCTGAGAGATAGCCAGTTATATGCCAAGTTTTCAAAGTATGAGTTTTGGTTAGACTTAGTCACCTTTTTAGGGCACGTTGTATTGGCGAGGGCCTAAAAGTGGATCCTAAGAAGATTGAGGCAATTCAGAACTGGCCTAGACATACTTCAGCTACAGAGATCCAGAGTTTCCCGGGTTTGGTGGGTTATTACCACCGGTTCGTGGAGGAGTTTTCTTCCATAGCAGCCCCACTGACCAGGTTGACCTAGAAGGGTGCCCCATTCAGATGGTCGGACGAGTATGAGTTGAGCTTTCAGAAGCTCAAGACTATTTTGACTACGACGCCAATGTTGGTGTTGCCCACTAATTCAGGATCTTACAGGGTGTATTGTGATGCATCTCATATTGGGCTCGGAGCGGTATTGATGCAGGATGGCAAGGTGATTGCATATGCGTCGCGGCAGTTCAAGGTTCATGAGAAGAATTACCATGTTCGTGACTTAGAGTTGGCAGCCATTGTTCATGCGCTGAAGATTTGGAGGCACTATCTTTACAGCATGTCATGCGAGGTATTTACGGATCATCAGAGTCTACAGTATTTGTTCAAGCAAAAGGATCTCAACTTGAGGTAGAGGAGGTGGTTGGAGCTGTTGAACGACTATGATATCACCATTTTGTATCACCCCTAGAAGGCCAATGTGGTGGCCGATGCCTTGAGTAGAAAGGCAGTGAGTACGGGCAGCCTTGTGTACATTCCAGTTGTAGAGAGACTGCTTGCATCAGATGTTCAGGCTTTTGCCAATCAGTTTATGAGGTTAGATGTTTCAGAGCCCGGTCGTGTTCTAGCCTGTACAGTCGCTCGATCTTTAGGGACATGGTGCGGCACTACAGTGCCAAGTAGGTTACTGTGGGAGATGATGGGTTTTGAGGATGCAGGGTCGTATTTGTGTGCCCAATGTGGATAGACTTCATGAGTTGATCCTTGAGAAGGCCTACATTTCCTGGTATTCTATTCATATGGATGCCACAAAGATGTATTAGGACTTGCGACAACATTATTGGTGGAGAAGGATGAAGAAGTTAGAGATTCCTGAGTGGAAGTGGGAGCATATCACTATGGATTTTGTTGTTGGACTCCCACGGACTCATAGGAAGTTCGACGTTGTATGGGTCATTGTGGACAGGTTGACCAAGTCAGCACATTTCATTCTAGTGGCAGTTACCTATTCTTCAGAGCGGTTAGCTGAGATCTACATCTGCGAGATCGTCCGTCTTCACGGTGTGCCCATGTCTATCATTTTTTATCGAGGTATGCAGTTCACCTTGCACTTCTAGAGGGCAGTACAACATGAGTTGGGCATGCAGGTTGAGTTGAGCACATCATTTCATCCCCAGACAGACGGACAGTCCAAGCGCACTATTCAGATAATAAAGGATATGCTTCGCACTTGTGTTATGGATTTCGGGGGTCCTTGGGACCAGTTCTTGCCACTTGCGGAGTTTGCCTACAACAACAGCTACCAGTCGAGCATTCAGATGGCTCCCTATGAGGCGTTATATGGGAGGCGGTACCGTTTTCCAATTGGATGGTTCGAGTCGGGGGAGGCTCCGTTGTTGGGTACAGACTTGGTACAGGATGCCTTGGATAAGGCGAAGATTATTCAGGATCGACTTCGCACTTCTCAGTCTAGGAAGAAGAGTTATGCCAACCATAGAGTTCATGATGTTGCATTCATGGTTGGAGAGAGGGTGTTGTACCGGGTTTCACCCATAAAGGGTGTGATGAGGTTCAGAAAGAAGGGCAAGTTGAGTCCTAGGTATATCGGGCCCTTTGAGATGCTTGAGAGAGTGGTTAAGGTGGCCTACAGGCTCGCATTGCCACCTAGTTTATCAGCAGTCCATTTGGTAGTCCATGTGTCCATGCTCCGGAAGTATCACGGTGATCTGTCCCATGTGTTAGATTTCAGCTTAGTCCAATTGGACAAGGATTTGACTTATGAGGAGGAGCACATGGCTATTCTAGCCCGGCAGGTCCGACGATTGAGATCAAAGAGTTATCCTTCAGTTCGAGTGTATTGGAGAGGTCAGCCGATCGAGGCAGCCACCTGGGAGTCCGAGTCGGACATGCGAAGCAGATATCCACACCTTTTCACCAGTCTAGGTACTTTTCTATGTCCGTTCGAGGACGAACGTTTGTTTTAGAGGTGGAGAATGTGATGACCCGATAGGTCATCTAGAGTTCTAACCCTTAATTCTATGTTTCAAAACCTTAAATAGTTCCTTTTAGCCTTCCTCGATTTATGTGCGCAGTCCATGTCTTTTTCTGGAAGGCTCTTATGTGAAAAATTGATTAAAATGTGAATTTGTGCCTTAAAAATTTATTTCAGTTGACTTCTGCCAATGTTTTAAGTAAACGGACCCGGATCTGTATTTTGACTGTCCCTATGGGTCCGTATCATGATTTGGAATTTGGGCGTACACCCGAAATCGAATACGGAGGTCCCTAGATCGAGTTATCGTAATTTATTGAAAAATTAAAGTTTAAAGGTTTAAAGAATTTATAAATTTGACTGCAGTTTGACTTTATTGCTACTGGGTCCGGATTTTGATTTCAGAGATTGGTATAGGTTCATTACTGTAATTATGACATGTCTGCAAATTTTGATGTAAAACAGAGTTGATTTGACGTGATTCGGACGTCTGATTGTTAAAATGAAAGTTCTTAAGTTTTATTGAAAATTTCATTCGTTTGGTGTCCGATTCGTAGTTCTAGATATTATTTTAGTATTTTGATCCCACGAGTGAATTCGTATTATATTTTTGGACTTGTGTACATGTTTGGTTTGGAGCCCCGTGGACTCGGGTGAGTTTCGGATAGGGTTCGAAGTGGTTTTAAACTTAGAAAATTGCTGGTGGAAAATATGTTCTGGTGCAGGTCTATGACCTCGCAACTACGAGGTTAGTGTTTGCATTTGCAAAAAACAAATTACTGTCATGTTCGCAATTGCGAAGAAAATCTTGGCATTTGCGAAGAGGGGTTAGGTCAGATGAGGTCACATTAGCGATCAAAAGGGTCGCATTTGCGAAGGACCATAGTTCGCATTTGCGAACAAATCATCGCAAATGTGATGATAACATAGATGGAGCTTCTTCGCATTTGCGAAGTATGTCTTGCATTTGCGGGGTTCGCAATTGTGACATCTGCGCTTGGTCAAAAGCTGAGATAGACGGGATTTTTGCTCATTCTCTCAAATTCTCAACCCTAAACACCTAGAGGCTATTTTTCCAAGAACTTTTCTTCCTCAATTCATTGGTAAGTGATTTTAACCTACTTTATTTCAATTACCCACTATATTTTATAAGATTTCAACCTTAAATTTAGGACTTTCATGGTAGAAATTGGGAATTTAGGCTGAATTATGAATTTTTTTAAAATTAGAATTTAGACCTCGAATTGAGGTCGAATTTTGAAACAAATTGCATAACCGGGTCCGGGGTGAATGGGTGATCGAGTTTAGGTCCGAACCTCGGGTTTTGACCAAGAGGACCTGGGGGTTGACTTTTGTTGACTTTTCAATAATGATCTAAATTGAACCCCTTTCATTCGTGAGTAGTTTCTAAAGCTTAATTTGAATCGTTTGTTTAATAATTTGCAAGATCTGATTGGTTCAGAGGCTTGTTCGAAAGGCAAGACCGTGATTGAATTTTGAGTTGATTGCGGAGTGAGGTAAGTATCGGGTTTAACCTTGATTTGAGAGAATTAACAACCCTTGAGTTATGTGCTATGTGAAATTCATATGTTGCAGCGTATATGTGAGGTGACGAGTGTATATACGTCACCAAAATACTTGTTTCCCTTTTCGTCCCGCATTTCATGAATTATTTCATAAATGTCTTAACTGTTACATGTTTTAATTGCTTCCCATGCCTTATTTGCTACTTGTCACTTATTATTCTCATGTTAAGAATGTTAGATTTTCTCGTGCTTCCATGATTTACTGCTACTGCTTGAAATGACTTATTTGTACCCTTAGTTGTCATTTGCTTGAAATGTCTTGCTGTTTAGTATTCATTACGGTAGATTCTTAATTTGAGACGAGATTCCCTTTCTAAATCTGCTTCATATCCATTAATCATAAAGGACTCTTGTGATTTAAATTGTTAAATTAAATGCACTTATTGATTTATTCATATTGTACGGTGGGATAGGGTTGCACGCCACAACATGTGAAATAAGGGTGAATTTAAATTTATACGGTGCGATCGGGTTGCGTGCTGTAATAGGTGAAATAAGGGTGGATTGATATGGTGAAATAAGGGTGAATTATGATGTTGATTCTGATTATATGGTGGGGTCGGGTTGCGCCGCAACATATATTTATTTATTATTATTGATATTTATATGGTGGAATAAGGGAGGATTGTGTTGTACGGTGGGATAGGGTTGCGCGCCGCAACAGATTATGTGTTCTATTCCTTTTTGTGTTGTGTTAGCTTCGCTACATTCATATGAGACTCTAAGGATTGGTATTTCTGGCATTCATTGGGTTTCGTAGAGGATTGAGTTATTTTTTTAGGTTAACTGCCTTATTTTGTTTCTGTATTTTCCTTTCCTGTCATTATTTTATACTGCGTACAGGTTATATTGTAAGTGACCCGCCTTAGCCTCGTTACTACTTCGTCGAGGTTAGGCTCGGCACTTACAGAGTACATGGGGTCGGTTGTACTCATACTACACTCTGCACTTCTTGTGCAGATTTTGGAGTCGGTCCCAGCGGCGGTCAGTAGCATGCTCGGGTTGACTATCAACGGGGAGACTTGAGGTACAGTTACTTGGAGTTCGAAGCCCTGAAATCCCCTCCCACTTTATCTTAGTTGTGTATTTTCCTTTCAAACAACTTTACTTTTATTCTGACCTTTATCTGTAGTATTCTAGTAGCTCGTGTTCTTGTGAAACTTGTTTTGGGCTATAGTAGAGATTTCAGTTGTTATGTTTTCCGCTCCTTACTTCATAATTTATTTCAGTTATTTCAGTTTCTTATTTAACTGTTAAAAATGGATAAATTATTCTTACGTTAGCTTGCTTAGCAAGTGAAATGTTTGGTGTCATAGCGTGACCGAAGGTGGAATTTCCGGGTCATGAAAGTTATAAACACTTCTATGATCCTATACAAGATTAGTACCCTTGTACATCCAATTTATCCAAGACAAACATGTGCCAAAAACAAAAAAAATTATGACAATATGTTCCTCCGTTTCTTATGCCTTACTGAAGCCATTTGAGTCTTGTCCATCAAATAGGTCCAGCGGCACACCTGGGCAGATCCTTAGGATTGAGGAAAATTGATTTATTCTCCTCAATGCTCATTTAGCAAGAGCATATGCTACTTGATTAGCCTCACGGAAACAATGTTGGATCTTACTTTGTGATTTTCCCCCTGTTCTCCAGAAGCATGATATTGACTTAACAATTGTAGTGTGATATATTGTATATCACATTATTGTTGTATACAGGTTAAATTCAATTGTATATCAGTCAGTAAACTTCAAAACTTCGTCGATTAGGAAATTAAAATCAATAAATGCATTATAAGACCGAAAATAAAATTTGATTATTGTTAGCATAATTATAAATCGTATATTTGGCCCATTGCTATAATTTGTTGATTAGGAATCAAATTTAATAACTTAGAAGTTGTAACTTAATGGCCGAGAATGTTTAGATCCAATTCACTTTGTATAACCATGGAAGTAAAAGAAATTAACATGATTTAAAACTTGAATAGTGAGGAAAAGAAATTGTAAAAAGTTAGCTTGAATTTCCAGGAAACTAAATCAAAATATGTTCCAGTCAAATATTAGAGAATATTGTTTATGTAAAATAAATTGTAACGACCCGGCCGGTCGTTTTGAGAGTATTAGCCTCGATCCCCTATTTATTGCTCCCTCTATTTTATTTTTTGGTTACGTGACTTGTCGGGATGTCTGGTGTTGGGTTCGGGAGAGTTTCGGAGTGTAATGGGACACATAGTCCCTAAATTGGAAGTTTAAGTCGTAGGAGTTGACCGTAGTTTGACTAGTATGAAGACGAGTCCGGAATGGAGTTTTGACCATTCCAATAGCTCCGTATGATGATTTTGGTCTTAGGAGCGTGTCCGGGCGTTGATTTGGAGGTCCGTAGGTCGTTTCGGCGTTAATTGGCGAAAGTTGGAAATTGGTGGAATTTTGAGAAGTTTGACCGGGAGTGGACTTTTTGATATCAGGGTCGGATTTCAATTCCAAAAGTTGGAATAGGTCTGTATGTCATTTAGGACTTGTGTGCAAAAATTGAGGTCAATCGGACATGATTTGATAGATTTCAGCATCAAATGTGGAAGTTAGAAGTTCAAAAGTTCATTAGGCTTGAATCGATGCGCAATTCGTGGTTTTAGCGTTTTTTTGATGTGATCTGAAGGCTCGACTAAGTTCGTATGATATTTTAGAACTTGTTGGTATATTTGGTTGAGGTCCCGGCTAGGGGTGTCAATGGTCCGGTTCGGCAGGTTATTTTATAAAATTTGTACCATATTAATTTTTCGGTTATTTTATTATGTATAACCAAAATTAGACTTTTAGAAACCATACCAATCATGTCGGTTTCTCTTCGGTATCGGTACAGTTCGGTTAATTTTCGGTATTTTTTTAAAATGTCATTTAAAAGTCACTAGTAGAAACAGAATGCAATAACATACGTACTTTTATAGGACTTAGCAAAACTGGGACTCAAGAATAAATGATACGAGTGGAAAGATATTAAGCAAGTTGGGACTCAAGAATACAGTCTATAGAAGAATAAATATTCGAAAATATAAATTTAAATTATACGAAAGGAAACATATTCAATACATTATAGTTTGCTACTCATAATCGCTAGAATACATTGTGTCTTGCTAGTGAATATGTTGGAAATAGTTTACTTTCAGCAGGAGTAGTATAATAGGTTTGGGAAATAGGATTTGAAATTTAAATACTTGTTGCCTTATAACCGTTTTCATAATTACAAGGCCCAAGAAAAACTTTAATGCTTTATTATTTTCAAACTTAATATATAAATAAATTTTTTTCATGTAAATTTATTCGGTACGGTTCGGTATTTTTTCGGTTTATTTTCATAAAATAAAAAATCTATCCTAATTATTGGTATGGTTATAGATTTATATAAAAATATGCGATTTTATTAAAAGAAACCTAAAAATCGGTTTGGTGCGGTACAGTTCGGTCAGTTTAGTCCATTTTTAAATATCCATTGACACCCCTAGTCCCGGGGGCCTCGGGTGTGATTCGAATCGTTATCGTATAATTATTTTGGACTTAGAGGATTGCTGATGCTGGGTTGGTTCTGGTGCGTCGCACCTGCGCATTTTGGAGTGTAGGTGCGGAGCCGCTTCTGTGTTAGTATAGTCATTGTTGCGATGTTGGATCTGGGCTGCAGTTCCGCTTCTGCGTAATTATTAACGCAGGTGCGTGGCCGCATCTGCGGTAGGCCTATCACAGGTGCGAGTCCAAGGCTCCAGTTGACTTCGTTTTTGCGTTTCATGTGGCGCTTTTGTGGCATCGCAGATGCGATGGGAAGCTTGCAGGTGCGAAAGCTGGGCTGCTAAGTGAGGGCTGCAGATGCGAGATTTTACTCGCAAAAGCGAGAGCGCAGGTATGAATCTTTGTCCGCAAATGCGGAAAGTGCTGGGCAGAGAGGTTAAAATCGAGGGTTTGCCATTTTCTTCATATTTTGAGATATAGAGCTCGGATTAAGGCGATATTTTGAGAAATGTTTAGAGGAATTATTGGGGTAAGAGTTCCTAGCTCGTTTTTTGTCTGAATTCCACTAATATATTATTGATTTCTTCATTTAATTAAGGATTTTGGTTGAAAATTTTGGGAAAAGGTGTAAAAGTTCTTAAACAGAATTCTTGAGTTTAAAAGGGTTAAATGAGTTCGAATTTGGGTAATTCTTATATGGTTGGACTCAATATCGAATGGGTATTCAGATTTTATAATTTTGGTCAGGTTCCGAGACGTGGGCCCAAGTCGACGTTTTGGGGCGATTTTCCATTTCTTTGCAAAAATCATATTTTCATTATTTAGATTAGTTTTCTACAGTTATATTTATAGTATGTAACTGGTTTTGGCTATATTTGAGCCGTTCAGAGTCGAAAAATCGAGGAAAAGACCTTCTTATTGATTGATTGAACGTGGTTTGAGGTAAGTGACTTGTCAAACCTTGTGTGGGGGGAAATTTCCCTTAGGATTTGGTATTTTGGTGACAATTTGTGATATGTGAAGGCCGTGTACTCAAGGTGACGAGTGCGTACACGGGCTAAATATTGAAATTCCGGTTTTTGCTACGTAGTTTCCTTTCTGTGCCTTAATTGAGTTACTTTAGCATGTTATAGTTATCATGTTTAGACAAATTTCACATGTCTACTTGTCTTATCTCCTATATGCAACTTGTATCACATGTTTAGTTGAATTACTTGCCTTTCTTGATTTCCGTATTCATTACTTAACTGTGAGAATTCTTTACTTGAAACTGCCATCCTTGGAATATCATTTATTCAGCTGTTGCGTTTTGGCTTTTGTGTTATTGTTGAGGTGATTGTTTGGTTGTTTACACGAGGTTTCTATTGTGCCGTTGTTCTTATTTCACAAGGTTTCTTCCGTGCGGTTTTTATTGTTTGCATGAGGTTTCTATCATGCCATTGTGATTATTGATAGGTGTGTGGTGGTATAAGGTCTGGGTGTTAAAACGCATACGGTGAGATAAGGTGGGCTTGATACGCGTGGCTACTAGGGGAACTACTAGAAGCCATGCGGTGCGATAAGGAGGGCTAAACGCGGGATAATATTTTGAGAAAATGATTTTCAAAAAATAAACAAATATAAAGGCTCTCGCGGTGATATAAGGAAAGACTGTGATTTATTTTTACGATTTGGGACTACGAGGCGGTACCTCGGGAGTGCCCTGTTGATGTTCTCTGTTTGTTGTATTGTTTGATTCTTGTTTTCCTTAACATGTAAAATTCTTGTTTCCTTTCGTGTTGTATTTGTTGTTTCTTGATTCCGTGTTGCTGTTTTCCGTAAATTCTTAATTATTTCATTTCCCTATCATTCTCATTATATCATTATATCTTCTGCCTTGTTCTTATTATCTCCAGTAGGGCCCTGACATGATCTCGTCACTACTTTACCGAGGTTAGGCTTGATACTTATTGGGTACCGTTATGGTGTACTCATACTACGCTTCTGCACATATTTTGTGCAGATCCAGGTATATTCTATCAGCCTCGATATAAGAGTGTTGCGTTGCTGCTTGGAGACAAGGTACACTTGCCCGTGTCCGCAAGCCTCGGAGTCCCCTTCTATCCCGTCTTTTCCTTGTTTCTTTATGTTCTTGATAGAGAGTGATGTATAGGATTGTGCAACTTTGTATCTAGAGCTTGTGACTTATTTCTTACCGGGTTTTGGGAGTTGTATATACTTTGAGTTGCAGTGTTTAATTTATATAGTTGTTGACGTTTTGAGCTATTAGATTATTATTATTTCAGTTATTCTGCGTGCTTGTTAGGCTTACCTAGTCTTAAAGACTAGGTGCTGTCACGACATCCTACCGGGGAAAATTGGGGTCATGACAAGTTCGTATCAGAGCTCTAGGTTCATAGGTATTATGAGTCACCAGTAGGTTTAGTAGAGTCTTGCGGATTGGTACGGAGACCTCCGTACTTATCTTTGGGAGGCTATGGAACTGTTAGGAAAAGCTACACTTCTTTGATTCCTTGTCGTACGAAATTGTTGACTTCCGAATTCTAAACTTCTGTCTTTCTATTCTCTCACAGATGGTGAAGACACGTACAGCTGGATCAGATGACCAAACAATCGCGCAACCTACTAGAGCCGCGAGAGGCGTGGCCGGGGTAGAGGCCGAGGATGTTGCACTCATGTTGAACTCCTTACACTTAAATTTAGTCTTCAGCTAGCACTGGATCAATAAATACTATCGTTGGAGATTGAAACCGACTCGAGAGAGGTCCTTTTACTAATAGAAAATAAGTAATTTTCCTATTGATAACTCTATCTTACATGACTGCGGGTTGTTAATGCAAGTCCTACAGAACCCAGTAGTTCGACATACATTTAGGGAAGGGAACACAATGACACATCTTATCCCAACAAAAGGATCAAAGTTGGACAAAGCAGATATGAAACTCCATTTTGCAGCTCCATCTTGCTTCACGAAGGCAGCTATCCTAGCAGGCAAGTCGAGGTCTTTTTCTATGAAAAATTTATCTGAAGATATTTGTAACAATATGTCTACCTTTGGAAATCTATGTGCTTAAAGAAGCACGCTACTATGTCATGTTATGTTGCAAATAACTATTCTAGTTTTAGGAACAATGATCAAACGAGACATCTAATTTATGTAATGATACTACGTAGCATAAATAAAATCTCATATTTACCACACACAAAAAAATCAATTATGTAGAGTTAAAAGAAACAATAACTACGAGAGAGGAAAGGAAGAGAGCAAAAAAGAAAAATAAATACAATTCCTTTTTCTTTTTGAAAAGAGGTTTGAAGAGTTAATTTCTTAAATTGTCACTCAACTTGATGAAATTATCAGCTAACATTTTTTGAGTTATTTCACTTATAAATATCTACATCATTTTAGATAATAACTTACACAAAATGATACTAGTTTTTGTGCAAAAATGCACCCGTGTACTGGAGGGACAAAAAGTTCAATGTGTCCACCGCTCAGAAAACTACACCTCTCAGGAGATATGAAAGGGATGAAACAAAACCTAGTTTTTTATCAACTAAGAAAACGTATCTACATAACGTGTTGGTTTCTGTTATTCTCTCCAATATTGTAACGACTTGATCGGTCGTTTTAAGCTATAGCGCGTCGTTCAGCGGTTTGAGGCCTTGAGTAGCTTCACTTTAGGTATTATGACTTGTACGTACGGTCGGCATTGAATTTTGGGAAGTTCAGAGCTGATTTGGAAAGAAAATTCTAAATTCGGAAGCTTTAAGTTGGAAGAGTTGACCAGGGTTTGACTTCTGAGTAAACAACCTCGGAATCGGGATTTGAAGGTTCCAATAGGTTCGTATGATGATTTCGGACTTGGGCGTATATTCGGGTTGAGTATCGTGTGGTGCCGGAGTATTTCGGTGCTTATTGTAAAAAGTTGGCATTTTGAAGATTTTAGAATTTCCTAAGTTTGGTTTGAGGTAGACTTTGGTGATATCGATATTCGTTTGGGGTTCCGAGCCTTGGAATAGGTTCGTATCGTGATTTGTGATTTGTGCGTAAGTTTGGCGTCATTCCGAAATATTTTGATATGATTCGGACGCGTTCGTCGAAGTTTAAAAGTTGAAAGAAAGATTTTTATCGTCGATTCATTATTTTTATATTATTTGTGGCATTTCGAGCCTTTGGATAAGTTTGTATAAGGTATTGGGACTTGTTGGTATGTTCGAACGAGGTCCCGAGGGGCTCGGGTGAGTTTCGGGGTAATTTCGGACCATTTCTAGGTCATTTTTAATTGCTGGTTTTTGGCTACATCAGTTTGCATCACGATCGCGGACATTGGATCGCGTTCGCAAAGAGCAAAATGGGAGAAAGGGGTCTGTGAATCGCGTTCGCGGAGGCAGATTCGCGTTCACAAAGAAGAAATTTCTGCTGCACAGGGCTGACTTTGGAAGCTCATATCTTGTAATCTATAAGGAATTTAGAGATAATCCAAGACTGAAAATTGTAGCCCTTGGTGTCTAGTTTTCAGAAAGTCAACCCATTTGTCATTTGGAGTTATGTATAAAACGTTATGCTCATTATACTAGAGGATGTCTGGAGGAGTTGGGCAGCTTGTTCGCCGCGATCGCGATTGGTTTTCCGCTATCGCGAAGGGCAATTTTGAGCTGAGAAAAGTTGTGTTTCATGATCGCGAAGCATTTTCCGCGATCGCAAAGGGCAAATACCTTGGCAGAAGCTATATTTCGGGGGGTTTCGGCCATTTTATCATATTTGGAGCTATAGAGCTCGAATTGAAGCGATTGTTTAAGCGATTTTCGCCATAAGGATTGGGGTAAGTGTTCTCTACTCGGTTTTGATTATATTTTATGAATCTATCCTCGTTCTTGGCATTTGGTTGATGATTTAAAAAGAGAAATTGGGAGTTTTTGTCTAAAGTTTTATAGAGTAAATTTTTGAGTTTGGAACGTCGATTCAAAGTGGGATTTGACTGAAACTAGTATGGTTGGACTCGCAATTGAATGGGTTATCGAATTTTGTGAGTTTTGTTGGGTTTCGGGTACGTGGGCCTGGGGGTTGACTTTATTGACTTTTTTAGAGGAGTTGGGAATTGTTATAAATTGATTTATTACGAGTATTAGAATATATTTTTATTTATTTGCACATGTTTGACTAGTTTTGAGGCGGCGAGCATTGGTTTGAGGTGTTAGAGTGGCGTTGGAGCCGGTTATGGAACTTCGGTACGAGGTAAGTCTCTTGTCTAACCCTATGTGGGAGAATTTACTCCATAGGTGTTATATTCTTATGTGCTACATTTTGTGGGAGCTACGCACGTATGAGGTGACGAGTGTCCGTGCGTATGCTAGAATTTCTTATTATGTCCGGGTAGACTTAGGTTCACACCATGCTATAATTGTACTATTTGAGTCATTTTTGCTCGTATAATTTCCTTATTTCGCGTTGCGACCTGAGACTAGGCTTGCGTAGAGTGATAGACTCGTTATTGTAAAGATTTGATGAGTTACTTAATTAGTCACGGATAAATTGTGTCTCATTTACGAATTCCTCTCGCGTTATGCGTTTTCATTGTAGAGCTTCTTTAAATTTCATAACTCACACGTATCTTCGTGAGTAGGGTCAAGGACTCATTTAGGTATCATATTCTCATGGGAGCGGGCCGTTCACCTCGATAGTATAATAGATGCATCTATGGTTCGTGTCGTTCGACCCTCGGCAGTGCACACATTATTTTGGGATCGGGTCGTATGCCTCAACATTTCTATAAATACTCTTATCGGATCAGTCATTCGCCTCAGCAGCGTCGTGCGTAATATTTGGCAGGAAGCCATCATATCCGAGAGTTTTCCTGATTTGAGTTGTGACGATCTATCTGGTGGAACCATTTTCCATATCCACTCCGGTTGAGGAAGTGACCGATAATTGAGGGCTTGTGTTTACTGTTAAGAGGAGGATCGTACCATGTGCTAAAATTTATTTACATTGTTTTTACCATGCCTCATACTTGTTTACTTTCTGTTGTACTTGATTTATTGGACCACTAATAAGTGTCGATGTCGACCACTCGTCACTACTTCTCAGGGGTTAGGCTAGATACTTACTGGGTACATGTTGATTTATGTAGTCATGCTACACTTGCTGCAATTTTTGCGCAGGTATGTATATATATATATTTCTGATGGTCTTTTGGGCGCAGATGCGTGGCTATTGCGGGGACTTTATGGTGAGCTGCATTCTATCTTATGATCCGCAACATACAGAGTCTCCATCAGATTTATTTACATTCTCCTGTCTAACTTGTATTCCAGACATATGTTGTATTTTATTATATTTCTCAGTAGATGCTCATGCACTTGTGATATCGTGTTTTGGGGGTTCCTAATGGATGTTCATTATTGTAGTTCACGTAATTATTATCATTTTACCTTGTAATTTATTCTTTATACAAAAATTTATAAAGAGAATTCATGGGCTCCTACGAGTACCCGATGTTTATTTTATTTATTTGATGGGATTTATGACTTCAGAATTTTTAAAATGAGTAATTAAGTCGATAATTCACCGTTGGATTGCCTGACAGTGATGTTGTGCGCCATCACGGCCTTTAGGGTATTTTGGATTGTGACTGCTTGGTATTAGAGTTCTAGGTTCACGTGGGTCTCAAGAGTCATGAGCAAGTCTAGTAGAGTCTTGCGGATCAGTATGGAGACGTCTGTACTTATCTTCGAGAGGCTACAGGGCTGTTAGGAGCACTTCCCTTCTTGATTCCTCATCGTGCGATTTGATTCCATCGAGGCTTTTGTCTTCATTTCCTTCCCACTCACTCTTACACGATATTGCTTGTTATCATTAGGGCATCAAAAAGTTGTTGTGGTAATATAGATGTAGTGCATGATGTATCCCCTTACGTATTCGAATGAGTTATTATCATTGTCCTGTGGAAGGGTGTTCTGTTGTTTCAGCCATGTATTAGTATTGCCTATGATTTTGAGGTTATCCACAGATTGCTATGATGTTCATGAGTTGTTATCGCACACTGTTAGTGTGATGGTAGGGTGCTTGTTTATGTGTCGAGGCAGTGAATAACTCGTAAGGAGGATTTTTCAGTGTATGGTTTAGAGCTTCGGCATTTAATTCCAGCGAAGAAGAGGCAATCAAACTATGGATGTTTAGGCTTTGGTTGATGGAGTAACGAGACTTGATATTTTGAGCGTGGTGGAATTCTCTATTGTGATATGGTATCGTCGTCCTTGTTGAACGCATTAAGGCTCGCAGGTGTTATGGTCTTCTTGATTTTCCTTCGGGGCAGGGTGTGGTAAAATAGTGTCTAAGAAGCGGTTGTCAGAGATGGCGGTGTGTAGCGGTTTCAGAATCGAATCAGTGTTTTGAATATTGATGGCTCGAGAAAGATGACCTTCGAGGAGGCTTAGAGTTGGAAGCAATTTATTAGTTTAGGTGCTACAGAGATGGATTTTGATTTGATGCAACATTTGGGTAGCGAAGGATGAGGAAGGACATGGCGGGAGGTATCTCACGGTGGTTGAATTGCTAGCAGATCAAGTATGAAAAGCAAAGGTCGAGAAGTTGCTTAAAGGAGATGGTTTCACCGAAGTAGGAGTGGCAGAGTAGCATATGGATTCTGTGCTAGGGTAGCCACATGCCTTGAGAAAAGTTTAGAGTGATTTGGGAATCATGGTGGACAATGACTAAGTCTATAAAATTCATTTGGGATGGTGGCTACTGTACTGAGGAAGGTTTAATAAGACTGAAAAAAATTTGCTTGAAGGGGTATGAAAACTTGATTATCATTTTTGGATGCAACATGACTTCGAGTTTGGAATATATTGTCGGACTTTTCGTCTTATTGAGCCGATGGTCTTTTGGAAACAGCCTCTCTACTCCCTCGGGGTAGGGGTAAGGTCTGCGTACACACTACCCTCCCCGGACCCTAATAGTGGGATTACACTGGGTCGTTATTGTTGTTTTTATTGTTGTTGTCGGACTTTCAGTGGATGTCAATGGGGAATGAACAGACTTGTACAACTGGTGGATGAGCATGGGCTCAGGAGGGTTTACTGATTTCGTGGTAGTTTTACCTAGTGCAGCGTCGTTGGTGTTGCGCCCCGTTTTCTCGCGAAAAGCTGTCCTCGACGTGTGACAACTCTTTTGGATGGAAGATAGGGTGTTAAAAGAAGAAGAGTCGCCACCTAACAATTTTTAAGGTGCGTTAGGGCATCTATTTGCAAGTAACTCTATTTTGACTAATCAACGTCACCAAAGATCGGGTAAGGGCTCAAATTACCTCAAAGAGAAGGTTTTAGGCACTCTTTGAGGTCCACAACTATGGGTCCCGACCGAACTTAAAACTATGTGGATTATAACTAGGCAAGATAAACAAAGAGAGTAAGGGTCAAAGAATTTTATTATAACACAATGAGAAATA
This sequence comes from Nicotiana tabacum, assembly GCF_000715075.1. Taxonomy (NCBI): domain Eukaryota; kingdom Viridiplantae; phylum Streptophyta; class Magnoliopsida; order Solanales; family Solanaceae; genus Nicotiana; species Nicotiana tabacum. The sequence continues at coordinate 102,366,615 of NC_134093.1, forward strand.
AGGATTACAAGGATATAACTATGACGATCTATGTTAGACGGCTAAATGTAAAAAGAAGAGAGGGGGTCCTAAGTTTTTTAGCCTAAAGGATCACCCCGTTCAACATAAATAATACTTCGCAACTCCCTTGAGGTAGGTAATTACTCATATTATTCAGCGGGCACAGACTATCATCTCCTGCAACCCGATTACTATGTTTAGCGTTGTTTACTTAAGCGCTCTAATTCAATTATAAGTCGTGCACTACCCGTCCCATACCTATGATCCAGGAGGTATTGGACCTCTATTTGGGTGGTTCTAGACCTTACTTAGGTTGCTCAAAAATGTCAAAACTAGGCGACATATAAAAACACATAGGACTTCATGTAAAAGCAGTTAAGGGCTCAAGTTAGCCTCCACACTTAGACAATAAATGCACGCAAAATAGGTTTTCGCATTGAGCATTAGGCAATTTCAGAACTTGAGACAAATTAAAGCCATTAAGCCTTGTAGGCATGGTTTCTACGTGATTCTGTATTCCAGCAACATGATTACTCTTAGTGAAAAGACAGTAGACCATTTACGAACTTTTAGAGCTATTAACGATGGTTTTGTAGATACCAGTTTTAGAAAAGTCACATTGTCCTATAGGCATGATTTCTAATAATGGCATAGTTAAACAATGAAAACAGTTCTGGGAACCCAACCTTGATAAGTTGATCTCATAAACAAGATTAAGCTAGTGACAATATCCTATAGGCAGGATCTCTTGCAATTGACATCGAACCTGATCTTATAAAACCTTATCCCTATGAGCATGTTATCTAGGCGGAGCAATATGATAATGATAACAGTAGCTAATTGGTTAATTAAGGTCGTATAAAAATGATTTCTAAGCGAGGATAAGTAAAACATAAGCTAGTATAGTCATATAAGCATGGTATCTAATGAATATGTTGTAGTTAAACGAATTGAAAGAAAGTTCATTGGCATTTTCTTCCTATAGGCCTGATGTCACGTAGCAGTAGACATAGAAATAAATGAAGCATTTGAACTCATGCTTTGATGGTAGACGAGTAGTGTGTGTGTGTGTGTGTGTGTGTGTGTGTGTGTGTGATTCTCCTAATGACATGATTTCTAACAGTGCACATAGAAATTGAAAAGCATATATAGCAGGTTAGATAACAAGTAAATCATATGAATCTTATAAGCATGCTTTCTACCCTTTCATGCAAACATTAAGTATACCCGTTTCCCCCATTATTTTACTAACACCTCCAATTGTTCATTACAAAGTTATTACAGGCCCAGTAATGAATGTAATTACAAGGGATTATACAAACAATAACAGTGGACCTATAATAGGCCCAAAAGAAATACCCAGCATTTCCTGGGCCTTCATCAAAACTCTTTCTTCATCAATTTAGCTCACCCAGATTAATAGGGAACTATATCCATCAGCACAACCCAGAAATCACAGAGGAACCCAAGCCAAAACAAGACAACCACAGATTGACCACATGACCAAACATCGAGTTACCCAGAAATCATTTAAACAAAACAACTTGCATCTTCAATAGATAGAATGGGGGAAAAATTGAGTGTCAGAGATAGCTCATGTATTAGAAGTGAAGAGAGAGGCCAAAAGACCCCAAGTCCTAGTGTGTCAGAGTTCACAAGGGTCTCAAATGGACCCCGAGCAGTGCTCACACTAGAGAGGTCAATAGTAAGAGTCTTGGTGGCCTTGGCTTTCAGCTGACCAAGAATGATAGGTTCGTAATAGCATAGGTAACAAATGAGAGTGAGTGGACAATGGTTAAGGGACAGAAGTTGAGAAAATACACTTATAGTTTAAAAGAAGACATAGCAAAGTTGAGAACACAGAACATCTAATCAAGAAGGTCAACAAGACTTAGAAGCAGGTTCAACACTTAGAAAAATAACACATTGGCAAAAACGTATTGAAAGAGTTAGGGGAGAAACAGGTTTGCAAGATTAACAAGATTATCATACAAAGGTGCATAATACCAAACAAGTGTAAGTAGGGCACTAACTTAAAATGTTTAAAGATTAAAGGTCTAAATTATGCTAAGTATCCATCCCAGTATCAAAAGAAAGGCATGTTAACTCACATCATGAAACAAAACAGTATCAAACATGGTAGGGAAACACAAATTATGATAACTATCGTAAAGTTTCAAGTAATCACTGAAGGGATATGGAATCAAGTGAGCCAAAGACATGCTGAGGGACATATTAACAGGGGAGCAAGTCACAGGATATAACACATTACAGATGTGAGGCATTCATTACAGGGATTCAGAACAAAGCAGGAAAGCATATTCAAGCCCAACAACAAATGTGAATATTCGGACACCTATACATTAGCTAAACTAACTTAAGAGGTCCAAATTATCCAAATTAGGCATAAACAAATAACATATCTCAGAACTGGCTGCTTTAGGTAAAAATAAATACTAAAGAGGTTCAAAACAAGTGTAAAACTAACAAGGTTACACACAGAAGTAGCCCAAAACCCATTAGCTAAACGAACTTAAGAGAGTCCAAATTATTCAAATTAGGCATAAACATGTCTCAGAACTGGCAGCATTAGGTAAACTCAAGTATTAGGAAAGTTCAAATTACAAAACAGGTTCAAATGCTAACATATTAAGTCATGAAGTTCAGAGGCATGAATATGCAGGGCATAAACACAAAAGAATAAAATTGTAAAGCCAAGAGACTTACCAGTTGAACAAACAATAAGAAAGAACAAATTCCACAATATTTTGAATATCAACAAAGAGCAAGAACCCAGAATCTTAGTGCGCCAAAGTTCCCAAGTACTTCAAATGAACCCCGGGCAGTGCTAGCACCAACAAAGGTTGAAGAATCGAATTCCGGTGGCCTTGGCTTTCAGCCGGCCAAGAAGCAAAGTATAGAACAGAGAATGAAAGAACAATAGAGTAATAGCCTCAATTTTAGTGGATCTCACAATTAAAAGGTCTCCCTCAAAAGGGAATGGGGAGGGGTTTATATAGTAGTTAAATATTAACACATAAAATAAGGAAATACAGTAAATTAAACACAAAATAAGGAAAATATGGCATGCAAAATCAATTAAAATCGGTTCTAGGGCAAATCTTGGAAACCCTAGTTTAGACGAGGAAAACAAATGGCAAAAATCTCATTGAATCGAAGCCAAGGTGTCTGATAGTTAGTGTATCAGATCAGAAACAAGAAGATGATACATAATCGGAATCAAACAAACACAACGACTCAGCTTCCATAAATAATTAAGTAACAGGTACTTGTAGCGTTCAAAAGATGGTAAGTAACTCCGTGTATGCAAGAAAGGAAAGGAATGATGGATGATTTCCATGTAATGTCGGATTGGGTCTGAGATTTGAGTGAGAACGGCTAGGGTTTAGGTTTGAGAGATAAGAGCGTGTGAGGATACAGAGGCGGCAGGGTGGGGATTTGTCTCTAAGGTTTGGGGTAATGGGGATATAAGGAAAGGGTAGGTTAATTATGGACCGTTGATCATTTAAGATCAACGGCCAAGATCGAATGGGGAAGCGGGGCGAGTTATTAAGCGGGTCACGACCGGGTTAGTTACAAGGGTCGCCTGGTTTGGGCTTGGGGTCTATTGGGCTAAAGTGCTGGGCCATTTTGTTCCGAAAATTGGTTTAAATCTGGGCTACTCTTTAAATATGCAAAATTTATTTAAAAATAATTTATAAAAAATGATTAATAAATAAATAAAAATATTATTTATGTACTAAAATGATTAAAAATAATGATTTAGCATTATAAAAATATAAAATGTTATTTTGACACAAATAACATAAATAAAGAGTAATTATGGATGAGTTTAGGCTATTACGGCAAAATTATGTAAATAGTTTAAAATCTGCTAATGTAATTATATAAAATGAAATAAAAATATTTGAAACATGTATTATAGGTGCAAATAATAATTTTAGGTAACTAAGTCATCACAAAATAATTTCAAGGAGTAATTAATAATTATAATATAAGTACAGGAAAATCAATTTAAAAACTCTAAAAATTATGAAAAATTATAGAAAATGCTTGTATAGATTTGTAAGCTAAATAATGATGTAAAAATGATATTTTGAAGGTATATATACTATTCGAGAAAATATGAGGGTAAAATTGGGTATCAACAGTAGGAAGATGTCGGTAAAGAATTCCACAGGTGGGTTATCTCTTGTGAGCAGGTTAGCGGTTGCGTGATTTTGATGAAGTTTCTATGAAGAGTTCTACTTACTACCCGATAGAAGGTCGAATATACGATTGTGGCTAATAATTCGGAATGGTTATGAAAATTTTAACAAGAGACCACGAGAAATATGGCAGGTTGATGGTGCGAGATCATGGTAATTGAGAAGGAGGAATTCTTGTGGGTTCTACATTTATGTGATGGTATCTTAAAGTTAAGTGGGGGAGCCCACCGTCTACGATTGGATGGCATGGTTGTCTACTTGTGCGGTTTTTGGTTATCAGTGCATTGGTGGATTATTTATGACTAAGAAAAGAAAACATCCGGGGTAATTCGAGCAAAGAACTTAATGAATGTGTGTTATATTTTGCCTTATCGATTCAGGTGCAGGTTTTAGAAAGACTCGTAGTTTATGCTTCTTGTGGATGTGTTGTACAAGGAAAGGAATTCATCTGGTTGCTTCTTTGGAGGTGTTCATGTGCTAGCAAAGCGATGGAGTTTGATTATATTTGGGACCAGGTCAGAGTGGGTGACTCTCAATAGTGATTCCGGTGGGTTAGAGGATGTAAGCGCAGTGTCTAATGATTTTGGGTTCATTTTGTGGCTAAAGACCAGGATTTTGTAACAGAGTGTGAAGAATATTTGGGGAATTTCCTATGTTATTATCGGGTCTGCGGGGTAGTATTGGAGAAATGGGAGAAACAGTTTCGGATTCGCGGAAGGTCTTTCAGAATGGGTATAACAGTTGGAGATGCTAATGTGCGCGTGAGGAGGGTATGAGATAGTTCGTGGATATCGAGATGATGTGGTCTCGCGAATTGGGTCACTCGGGATGAGTGTTGTTGAGTTTTGTATGTTTTTGAATGGAGCTATTTTTATCCTAAGGCAAGTAAAGAGTAAATTGGAAGAAGTGGGGTCGGTTAATAATGGTTTGAATCAGTATAATTGTGGCAATGATCAGTTTGTTCGGTGTGTTAAGTTATGCATGTGGTTTGTGGTTGTATCCGCGGGCTCGACAGCCACCATATGATTTTGGAGGCATTTGATTCAAATGGCCTTGTTATGTGTAAATGGATCCCGGAAGAGTTATGGCAGTTTAGACCACGATTTGGGGTTTGTATTTTATGCGGTTCTTCTGAAATGAGTTACGTGAAAGGTTTCTAGCCAATTAAGTTTTTATTCTATGAGTAGTTCAGGGGTTATGATGAATTCTTGTACTCTCGCATAGAGGCATGATAGGTGAAGTGAGCGGCATGGGAATTGGAAGTTGAGGATCAAGGTTGTGGCTCGGTGTTAACAAAAATGTCACAAGCTCAGATGGGCAGGGGAGAATTCAGGTGTTCAGAGTAAGCTGGCATTATCTCAGTGTCGCCTGAGAATGGTGTTCTGTAGAAGAGGCATTGTGTATTAATTTGAGAATTCTTGATTTGCACTACAGAATTTGTATGGCTGGAGGTGTGGATGTGCAGACTATGCTACCTGGTGCGGAAGGTCGTGGGAGTATAACCCACGGGAAGACCGTATAAGTGTAACATGTTAGTCACTGGATTGTTAAGGATGGAAACCAAGTATGGAGATCATGGTACTATCGCTAATGTGAGAGTTTATGCCTGGAAGGCGCTCTATTCCTTGGTTGTGAACTGTGGGGGTTTGTTTCGGATCTGACAGCTACTCATGTGTGTCATGAATAGGGCCATTGTGGATCCTTGGAAGGTTATGGCCCAGTATGGTATGATTAGAATTGGCTTGAGGTCCGTTGGTGGGTCTAATGTGAATGTGTGCTCTACGTCAAGTCAGATGTGTTCATTCGGCATAGCATTGCTTACGGAGGAGTCTTCGGGCATTGGATGTTATTCCCGTCACCAAATATTCCATGTAATACTCTATTGTGCCATGTAGGGTTGTGGGACGACTTGATTATTCGCACGTGTGTTGTGATCCCATGCAACTTATGGTGTTATATGAGCAGGATGGCTCTCGAGATATATGTCATTTATTGCACCTTAGTCGTGCTTGGGTTTTATAGCGTATGGCGCTATCTGTCTCCCCAGGGTTGTATTATGCATTTGGCGTGTTTGTGGTCGATATTCGGGAATTTTGTAAGTATAAGCATTATGGTTGATGGGTGTTTCCTTGTTAGTTGTTTTGGTGGATAGGGTGTAACGCCGCCACGAGTATATTGTTTGGATAGGGTGGAACGCCACCACGGGTACGTTATTTGGATCGGGTTGCACGCCACAACGGTATCATGTGTGGATCGGGTTGTACGCCGCAACAGTGAGATGTTGAGCATGGTTCCCTATACTTATTTTTTTGTATTTGTTTCTCATTCTCTGAGAAAGGTTCATAGCATCTCTTCAGTCATTTTATTCGTTATGCTGGCCGGGTAGTTCTTTTTCCAGAGTTTGTTCTCCATTATGTGTTGTATTCGGGTTGTAGCTTGTTGGCGCATTGATTGCGTCATATGAGATCTTGGTCAGTGGTTGAGGTAACTTATTTCTTGAGCAGCTTGTACTGGGTGAGACGAGTTTATTGGACCTGAAATCGGTGCGATCAGATTTATGTAAGGTATATTAAAAGGAAAATGTCACTATTCAAATCAGAATGAGGTAATGGTTCTTGTCAAGCGGAGGAACTCCGTGAGTTATTGATTTAATAGGTGGTTATGAGTTTCTACACATCTCTTTCATCGTGGCAGTATTGCGAGAGTTGGAACAAGGCTTATATGTGTTATGAGGTATATTGTGGGCATCAGATTCGTGAAATTGCAGCTATTATGGTCGGAGGATGTTATTATGGGCAGACAATTTATGCGATGCATGGTGTGATCTCAGTATATGTGCATGATAAGGTTTTGGTACAGTATGTAGGGATTGATACGGTGTTAGTATGTTAAAATCAGGTCATGTAGAGAATTCTAGATGTTGGAATTTGGTTCTAAGGCTTATTGACTAAATAAAAAGGAGGATCTTCAGTTTGGCTAGAACTAATGTGCTCACATGGGTTGTGATGGCACAGGTAGGTGCATGAGGTGTTAAACAATGATCTTGGACAACTCCAAAATAGTTCTTGGCACGTTCGAGAATGAATGTATGTTTAAGTGGGGGAGAATATAACGACCCGACCGGTTGTTTTGAGCTCTAGCACGTCGTTCAGCGGTTTGAGGCCTTGAGTAGTTTCACTTCAAGTATTATGACTTGTGCGTGTGGTCGGCATTGAATCTCGGGAAGTTCGGAGTTGATTTGCAAAGAAAATTCTAAATTCGGAAGTTTTAAGTTGGAAGAGTTGACCAAGGTTTGACTTCTAAGTAAACGACCTCGGAATCGGGATTCAAAGGTTCCAATAGGTTCGTATGATGATTTCGGACTTGGGCGTATGTTCGGGTTGAATATCGGGTGGTCCGGGAGCATTCCGGCGCTTATTGTGGAAAGTTGGCATTTTGAAGGTTTTAGAATTTCCTAAGTTTGGTTTGAGGTGGACTTTGGTGATATCGATGTCCGTTTAGGGTTCCGAGCCTTGGAATAGGTTCGTATCATGATTTGTGACTTGTGCATAAAGTTTGGCATCATTCCAAAATGTTTTGATATGACTCGGACGCGTTCGTCGAAGTTTGGATGTTTGAAAGTTAAAAGAAAGATTTTATCGTCGATTCATATTTTTATGTTATTTGTGGCGTTTCGAGCCTTTGGATAAGTTTGTATAAGGTATTGGGACTTGTTGATATGTTCGGACAGGGTCCCAAGGGGCTCGGGTGAGTTTCGGGATGATTTCGGATCATTTCTAGGCCATTTTAAATTGCTGGTTTCTTGGCTACAGCAGTGTGCATCATGATCGCGGACATTGGATCGCGTTCGCGAAGAGCAAAATGGGAGAAAGGGGTCTGTGAATCGCGTTCGCGAAGAGGAAATTTCTGCTCCACATGGCTGACTTTGGAAGCTCATATCTTGCAATCTATAAGGAATTTGGAGATGATCCAAAAATAAAAGTTGTAGCCCTTGGTGTCTAGTATTCGGAAAGTCAAACAATTTTGCATTTGGAGTTATGTAGAAAATGTTATAACCATTATACTAGAGGCTATCTGGAGGAGTTGGGCAGCTTGTTCTTCGCGATCGCAATTGGTTTCCCGTGATCGCGAAGGGCAATTTTGAGCTGAGAAAGGTTGTGCTTCGCGATCGCGAAGCATTTTACGCAATCGTATTGAAGTGATTTTTAAAGCGATTTTCTCCATATGGATTGGGGTAAGTATTCTCTACTCGGTTTTGATTATATTTCATGAATCTATCCTTGTTTTTGGCATTTGGTTGATTATTTAAAAAGAGAAATTAAGGGGTTTTGTCTAAAGTTTCATAGAGCGAATATTTTAGTTTTGGACATCGATTCGGAGTTGGATTTGAGTGAAACTAGTATGGTTGGACTCGTAGTTGAATTGATTGTCGGATTTTGTGAGTTTTGTCAGGTTCCAAGCATGTGGGGCTGGGGGTTGACTTTTTTGACTTTTCGAGCGGAGTTGGGAATTGTTATAAATTAATTTATTACGAGTATTAGAGTATATTTTTATTGGTTTGCACATTGTTTGACTAGTTTTGGAGCGACGAGCATCGGTTTGAGGTATTAGAGTGGCGTTGGAACCGGTTATGGAACTTCAGAGCGAGGTACGTCTTCTGTCTAATCCTGTGATGGGGAATTTACTCCGTAGGTGTTATATTATTATATGCTACATGTTGTGGGAGCTATGCACGTATGAGATGACGAGTATTCGTGCGTATGCTAGAATTCCTGATTATGTCCGAGTAGACTTAGGTTCACGCCATGCTATAATTATACTATTTGAGTTATCTTTCTCATTTAATTCCTTTATTTCGCATTAAGACTTGAGACTAGACTTTCATAGAGTGATAGACTCAATATTGTAAATATTTGATGAGCTACTTGATTAGTCGCAAAAAAATTGTGTCTCCCTTACGAATTCCTCTCGCGTTGTGCGTTTTCATTGAAGAGTTTCTTTAAATTTTATAACTCACACATATCTTCATGAGTAAGGTCAAGGACCCGTTAAAGTATCATATTTTCATGGGATTGGGTCGTTCGCCTCGACAGTAAAATAGATGCATCTGTGGTTCATGTTGTTCGACCCTCGGCAGTGCACACATTATTTTGGGATTGGGTCGTACACCTCGGCATTTCTATAAATACTCTTATGGGATCGGGTCGTTCGCCTCGGCAGAGTTGTGCGTAATATTTAGCAAGAAGCCATCATATCCGTGAGTTTTCCTGATTTAAGTTGTGACGATCTATCTGGTGGGGACCATTTGCTATATCCACTCCGATTGAGGAGGTGACCGATAATTGAGGGCTTGCGCTTATTGTTCAGAAGAGGATCGTACCATGTGCTAAAATTTATTTACACTGTTTTTACCATGCCTCATACTTGTTTACTTTCTATTGTAATTGATTTATTAGACCACTAGTAAGTGTCGATGTCGATCCCCTCGTCACTACTTCTCCGGGGTTAGGCTAGATACTTACTGAGTACGCGTTGATTTACGTACTCATGCTACACTTGTTGGACTTTTTGTGTAGGCATGTATATATATTTCTGGTGGTCTTTTGGGTGTAGAGGCATGCCTATTGCGGAGACTTTATGGTGATCTGCATTTCATCTTACGATCTGCAGCATACAGAGTCTCCATCAGAGTTATTTACATTCTCCTATCTTACTTGTATTTTAGACAGATATTGTATTTTATTATATTTCTCGGTAGATGCTCATGCACTTGTGACACCGGGTTTTGGGGGTTCCTACTTGATGTTCATTATTGTAGTTCACATAATTATTATCATTTTACCTTGTAATTTATACTTTGTACGGAAATTTATAAAGTGAATTCATGCGCTCCTACGAGTACCCGATGTTTATTTTATTTATTTAATGGAATTTATGACTTCAGAATTTTTAAAATGAGTAATTAAGTCGATAATTCACCATTGGCTTGCCTGACAGCGATGTTGGGCGCCATCACGGCCTTTAGGGGATTTTGGATCGCGACAAATATGAACTATGAATAACTGATTGGACAACAAGTGCTCATATTATCACAGGTGTGATTGGTTCATGTGTTTTATCTTTAACTTGGGCGGTGCCTCAACTTGGTTGGATTGTTGGTCCTAGTACTTTGCTATTTTTCTTGGTTGTTACTTATTACACCTCAACTCATCTTGCCGGTTGTTACTACACCGACGATCCTATTTCCGACACAAGGAACTATACCTACATGGATCCAATCCGAGCCAATCTTGGTGGGCTCCAAGTTAAAAAATTTGGATGGGTTCAATATGTCAATCTTTATGGAGTTACTATTGGATACACCATTGCATCTTCAATTAGCATGATGTCACTTAAAAGATCTAATTGTTTCCATCAACATGGTGTTCAAGCTTCTTTCCAAGTTTCTAGCACACCTTACATGATTATTTTTGGAGTAATAGAAATTGTCATCTCGCAAATTCTAAATTTTGATCAGATATGGTGGCTTTCAACTTGGTTGCTATCACGTCTTCACTTCACTATTGGATTATCAATTACTAAAGAGGAAAAAAATAGAAAAGATGGAGGAAGAATTAGCATTGAAACAGTAAGTGAAATCGAGCAGATTTGTACTTGTCATCAGAATTATACGTGCAAAACACGTGCACAAAAACTAGTAACACTCTGTGAAAATCATTATAAATGTTATGCCAAGATAAATGAATTTGTAATTATAATTTGATGTACACGGTAGATAAATATGAATTGAAAGAATAAATACTTTATACGTGCAAATCACGTGCACAAAAACTAGTACCATTTCATGTAAATTATACATGCAAAGCACGTGCACAATCTTATTTCTCATCTTTTTCTTCATAAATTACCATGCGCGCGCCGCCAACTATTTTTTCATATGTTGGTATCGTTCATTTGATGGAGATATGTTGTTGTTTCTCTTGTTACTCTTATTTTTCCCACATGACAACATAGAGGTATACAATAATAAAAGCAACACCTAGTAGCCTGTAACAATAGTTTACTGACGTTGGTTGTAATTGATTTTATAAGAGTTTAATTAGGGTTATAAGATTACCTTACTAAGGTCAAACACTCAAAACCTAAACACAATTAGAACACGTGATATAAACAAGACATATGTTTTCTCTCTGTGCACTCTCTAAACTTTAAAAATGAGCTTCTTCTCTCCGGTGCACTGCGTTTCTCTGGTGACTTTCTTTTCTCCTGCGACTTCTTTATCTCCGGTGAACTCTTTGTTGGGGCTTTCTCTAGATATCAAATTTTGGCTATCAAATAAGTAAGTGCGTTGCTCATCTTCCCCCTTTTTTTCTTGTAATATGTGAAATTTCATCATTGTTGCTCAAGTATATCGATATGCATTGTATTATGAACTTCACTGTTTGTGAAACTTTATTGGTTTTGGCTAAGACCAGTGTATCTTTTCTCTCTTTTTAAAATAGGTTGGGAATGAGGGAGGGCTTATGAATTATCACGTTGATTATATAATATGTACTCTATTTTATTTATTTTTTGTCTTTAGCTAATGTCTTATGTATATATAACTGATTACTCCATGTGAATGTGATATCGAATTCTTAACCTTACTCCTCGGGAAGAAAGAATGATTTATTGTAATTTTGCCTTATTGCACAGTTCTTTTTTGTATTTGTAACTGATAGTTGATACGATCAATAAAGTATTGAGCTTTGTTTTTTAATCTATTGTAGGATCTCATTGTGTAAGAAGATGTCGATAGAGCATGATGATGTAGAATCCAATGAAATAAGTGTTTTAAGTTCATTAAAACGACGTAAAACTACGTCTGTAATGTGGAATTTTTATGAGCAGATGCCATTGGATACGGATCCTGATAATAGACTTAGGTCTAAATGTAAGATATGCGGGATATTATTTTTGGCAAACTCAAGAGCTGGCACTACAAATTTAAAGCGACATCTAGCTAAGCATGAGATTGAAGCATCAAAGCAAGGTATGCCAATTGATCATAAAAAATATCATAAAGTTGTAGCCAAGGTTATAGCTAAACATAACCTCCCATTTAGTTATGTAAAATATGAAGGGGTTAGAGAAGTGCATGCCTTCTTGAATCCTACGGTTAAAATCATTTCAAGAAATACCGCAAAAGTTGATATGCTTAAATTATATCATAATAACAAAGAGAAGGTAAAGAATGAGCTTAAAGCTATTCCGAAAAGAATCAGTTTGACATCTGATTTATGGTTGTCACGACCCAAAATCCGACTAGTCGTGATGGCACCTAACCCAACCTGCTAGGTAAACTAATTAACCACTAACAAATTTCAATAACAATTTAATAAAGCAATTAAGTAAAGAAATATCTGAATCTAATACATTCCCCAAAAACTGGTAATACAAATGATGAGCTTCTAAGAATAGAGTTTACACAGCTGAAATGAAATAAATACATAGTCTGTTTGAAAAGTACATAAACAGAGTTTTATAGATCTAAAGCTACCACGAACAAGAGGCAGCTACAACCGGGACGGAGGTACATCTTCAATCCAGCTCCCATCGAACACAGCAACATCTGCACGCAAGGTGCAAAAGTGTAGTATGAGTACAACCGATCCCATGTACTCAATAAGTAACATACCTAACCTTAGGCTGAAAGTAGTGATGAGCTAACACAAGGTCGGGTACAATACCAATACACCACAACAGTTCATAACAGTAAAATACAGGTAATAAGAAATGTATCTTAGAAGTAAAATGCCCAGCTCGTTCACAGTTCCAAAAAATAATCATGCTTTTCAAATACCTTAGTGAAAATCCAAATCTTTTACCGAAAATATCAAAAATACGAGTAAGTTTGAAAACTATAATTTTTCCAAATATCTTTTACACAATAAATAAAATATTTCATTTTATTTTCAGATAGCAAGTGTGAAATACCTCTCTATGCCCACATATCAATGTGTGAAAAAAAAACATGAATGACGTGATACCATACAGCATAAGGAAAAATGCATCTTTATACTTGTATGTCATGTGTGCATGCCAATGCCATGTATCTCAGAGATGAATCATGTACCCACACTCTCAGAGTACTCAATCTCACTTTCTCATACTTTCCAATCATCATGCTCAACCACTCGGTACTGTATATGGCCCATACGGCCCAGGGAAGATCCATCCCGAAATATATACATCACTGACCATCAGTCACTCAGTACCGAGGAAGGCCAATCCGGCCCCATGGAGAAGATCCATCTCTAGGTATATAAATGCTTCGGACAAGATTCATGTCCAGGGAAGATCCATCCTTCAATATAATCAACCGCGCTCACTGGGGTGTGTACAGACTCCAAAGGGGCTCCTACAGCCCAAGCGCTATCATAAGCCAGATCTAGGCATAAATCAATATAGCATGTTGCGGCGTGCAGCCCGATCCCAAAACTGTCACTCATAATCAGGCTCTCCACCTCACTCAGTCATCAATCTCTCCAGTCTCACTTACGGGGTCACAATATCATAACACTAGCCCGACAACAATGATATGATGTATCAATAAATAACAACTGAGACTGAGATATGATATGAATGCATGAATATGAATGAGTACAAAATATCAATGAAATCAGTGAAATGACAGCAAGAAATGACCACTACGGGTCCCAACAATATCGGCATAAAGCCTAAACATGATATCTAACATGATTGACAGCTCAATTACTTTATCACATGGTGAAACCATGGATATCAACAAAATAAGGCCACTATACAGTGCCATAGAAGCAATATAGTCCCAATTCACATGGTGCACGCCCACATGCGCCTGTCACCTAGCATGTTTGTCACCTCAACACAAATCACATAACACGTATTTTCGGGATTTCATACCCTCAGCTCCTAGATTAGAAGAGTTACTTACCTCGAACAAGCTAATACCATTGGCGAGCAAGCCAAGCGATGCTCCAAAGATGCCATCACGCGCGTAGCGACCTCCGAGCGACTCGAAACTAACCAAAAATAACTTAAATACATCAAACAATGCTAAAGGAACCAATCCCGATCGAAAAAGATCAAATCTTGAATCAAAAGCCCAAAATGGGCCAAAAGTCCAAATCGGGCCCGCACCTCGGAACTCGACAAAATTTACAAAATTCAACAACCCATTTAATTACGAGTTCAACCATACTAGTTTCACTCAAATCCGACCCTAATTCGATGTTCAAAACTCAAAAATTCATATGATGAAACTTTAGGCCAAAACCCCCCAATTTCCTCTTTAAAATTCATCAACCAAAAGCTAAAATCGATGATAGATTCTTAGAATAAAACCAAAATCGAGTAGAGAACACTTACCCCAATTAATATGGTAAAAATTACCTCAAGAATCGCCTTAATCTGAGCTCCATAGCTCCCAAAATGAAGAAAGAACCAAAACCCTCGAACTTATAACATTCTGCCCAGCGACTCCGCATTTGCGGACAATTTGTTGCATCTGCGACCACCGCTTCTGCGGTAAAAACTACGCTTCTGCAAAAATAGACTTGCCCAGCAACCCTCGCACCTGCGGATATCAAATTCCTCTTCTGCGAAGACTCTCGCACCTGCGCTTCCACTCGACGCACCTGTGCCCTTTTCTCCGCTTTCGCGGGCCTCCTCACCAGCTCTCATCTGGCATCTGTGACGCCTTTGTCTCTTCTGCGACCATCGCACCTGCGCAAAACCAGTCGCAAGTGCGATTACACCAGAACCAGCAACCTTTAGAAATGCACTATGCAATGAAAGTGATCTGAACCTCGTCCAAAACTCATCCGAGCCACTTGGGACTCCGTCTGAATATACCAACAAGTCCAATAACATAACATGGACCTACTCAAGTCCTCAAATCATGCATAACAACATCAAAACTACAAATCGAACTTAATGAACTTTGAACTTCAAACTTCCACAACCGATGCTGAAACCTATCAAATCTCGTCAGATTGACTTCAAATTTAGCACACAAGTCACATTTCACATTACGGACCTCTTCCAATTTCCAAAATCGTATTTCGACCCCGATATCAAAAAGTCAACCCCTTGGTCAAATTTTCCAAAATTTAATTTTTGCCATTTCAAGCCTAATTCCACTACGGACTTCCAAATAATTTTTCGGACACGCTCCTAAGTCCAAAATCACCATACAGAGCTACTGGAATCATCAAAATTCCAATCCGAGGTCAAATGCTAAAAAGTCAAACTTGGTCAACTCTTTCAAATTTAAAGCTCCCTAGTTGAGAATCATTCTTCCAAATCAGTACCGAATAACCTAAAAAACAAATCTGACAATTCACACAAGTTAAAATACATCATACGAAGCTACTCACACCCGCAAACTACCGAGCGAAGTGCAAGAGCTCAAAACGACCAGTCGGGTCGTTACATCCTCCCCCACTTAAACATACGTTCGTCCTCGAACGTGCCAAGAGTTGTTTCCAAGCCACAACATCACTATTCCATATTACTACGCACGTACCCAGGGGTGATCCCACGTCACCATATTCCATATAGGCCTCACAACACAATACAACTGAAAATCCTTAATTTAACCTTAGCCCCAAAACCTTGGAATTCAATTTCCAACCTTCAGAAATTTCTTTTCAAGACATGAATCTTACATTTACACACTCTATAAGTCTGAACAAGCTGCATCGAGCTATAACTATAACCACAGATATAATCACCCAGCATATTACACAACTCGCATGCCCGTAGCACCATTCTTGATCGCAGTAACTACTTCAAACCAACCAAGTACTAGTATTAAACCATATATCAAGCCAAACATCATCCCAAAACCTTCGTACACTGTTGATAATAAAAGAAACATGCAGAATCTCGTAACCCCTTATCAGATCAATAAGTCATGGAGCTCTCTCGCTCCAACAAGAACCATAATCACTTTCTAAGCCGACTTTCACTATTATATTCCCGAATATACCGACATCAAACCTGATAGTACCCATTCTAGGTCCAATGACCTTATATTATTAAACACAACTATCCCACAGACATGCCACACAAATATAACTCAGAGCCACAAACCGTACCGTTCGTATGCCAATACGCAACAATTCAAATGTACTCAGTCATGGAAAATGACTCAAATGAGAGAACTGTCCCGCAAGATTAACAAGTACCGCCACAATGAAATGCTAAAATTCCATCACACGCCGTAAAACCATCACACGATTCTAACACAAAGTTCATACCTTAACATAACTCTGTTGCAACGCGTGACCCCATCCAAATGCTGGTCCATATTATATACCTCGAGCCACCCTGCTCAAAATCAATAACCACGTGAAATTCGATATCAAGCACCCAAAGTACATTACCATAACTACGGAGAAGCAAATGACACAATGCCATACAAAACCCGAAAGAATATAATCAATGAATCATAACTCCTCGTAGCATAGAAGAGTAACTCACATATCATTTCAGGACACGAATAAGCTCAACATCAACCAAATGGCACATCCCTCAACAGTAGCAGTATAGAGCTAACCAATCCAACTCGTTGTAGAATATACATCCTAATTAGGCTACCAATGGACCCCCAAATCAACTCTAGTCACCCACAAATAGATAAATAATCCTTCGAAAATCCACAACGACTAAGTCATAATACATACTATTATCTGGCTAGCTTCGGCCACGACTTCACAGTCCGCAACCATGAAACAATCTACTCTTGACAACTCCCAGTCTCCCAATCCCTAGAACACGCGAATCACCATTTCTGATCCAATCTCCACTGCCCGAGTGACTATCACTTCCTTCATGCACGATCATCCCACTCGAAATATTTTCGTAATTCTTCCGTGCCACATAGAAATAATTTGAATATTAGCAGTCTAACAACCAGGACAGTGCCGCAATACCTATGAAATATCCATGATTCAAAACATAGTGCGCCTACTAAAATGTACACTCTACTCACGCAATACCAAATAGTTAGCATTCATCTAAACTTCGAAAAAAACCGTCCATGCCCTCTAAGAATTTATGACCTCCCTTTCAAAACTAAACCGTGACCTTACACATGCAAACCTTAATCCCACACAACATATTGCATCTACCATGCCATCATATGAAAAATACGAGAACCTCATAATCATTCTGGGTCATAAGTAGAATATATATCTGATCATCCAGAAGCCTTCCATTTGATCCCATCCGGTAGAAAATCACAATACTCAACATGTTCCTCAGGCCGGTAGGAAATATCCATCTCAAACCGTAGTAGAAATCCTCGAGAATGCTTTGGAGTCCATTTGCATATAATCAAGCCATCAGAACGGAATCTCTCTAACTCGACCAAGCCACACAGGTTACCAAACCCAAGAGTATTGCCACAAAGCACCTGTAGAAAACCCCCACATCATAAGCACCCAAAGAACCGATCATATCCATTACCATACTGATCCAACCTACCACCAAGATGTCCTATTCCTCCGAGTCCCTTCCGAATTTGTCTTCAAATTGATACTTCTCCTTGCTAAAACACCACGATCTTTAACCACAACTCACCCCACGAACCCTAGCATAGAACCACAACGCCCTAAGGCCCATAAGTCGTTGAATGCCCTATTAAGTACCACAAAAGCACCACAACCGAGGCATCCACTCTGAAAGGCCTTATGTAAATTTAAAATTGTCCCCCTTTCCTTTCTTATACTAAAATGTAGAATCCATAGTCATACAGAATTATCGCAAGTCCCGACACCATATGTAAATAACCGATTCTAGCGATATACGAATTCAAAAAAATTTCAATTGCCACTTATACGTTTTTGAATCCATTAGCACCTTCTCGAGAGTCATACACTCTGCTCAAATCTCAATTGCACCACCCCAAACGGGCCAAACGACTGGTGCCCCATTGGCATGACGACACCCAAAGGAGTAACCCCACCTTAACGCAACCAAGCAAATTCCTACTCCATGCACACTACATCTTTCACGACTGATCACTCAATCATTCCATAATTATCATATACCCATAGAGTGTAATACAACCCGTATCTAGAAATTCCCTTACTCGAGTCATCCTCAATCTCAACCCCTGCAGTCATAGATGATTCGCTAGTATACCTCAAACCGAAACCAATAAAACACATAATCATACAATCAACTTGTCGATAGCAGACTCCCCCGCTTGGCTCAAAGCCATAGATCAAAACACACAACTCACAATGCCCATACTCTATTACTGCCATAATACCGCAGTGAGATTCAACCAAATCCTTCCTGAGCTCCTATAACGCAAACCATCTAATACTTCACATTATCTGCAAATCTCGCATTCACCCTTGTAATAGTCAAGCCAACTTTCATAAGCGATCCAAACTCAAATTGCAACATATATCATTCACTGGTAAAAGAGAACTCTCTACAAAACATCATAAGGACCACACAACCTCAGGACACCTCGCAGGAGATGACCCACCTACTCTGCCTCAAACTGACATCTCTTTATACCCTTCCACAGTCACGACTACTACGCAATCACTTAATCTTCTTGATTCTGAACTCATCAACAAGACATGAGAATCTACTTTACTCCACAACTAAATAATATGAGAGATCCCTCAACACACCCATGACTCGAGACCATACGCCAAATCAAGACAGAAATCAAACACCCCATAGTCATTGCTACATCTCAAGTAAACTCTTCTCGTCACATTCGAACAATCTGAACACATCTCGCAGTCACATCATACTCACTACATAGTCATTCTACCGCTCATCGAGCCACAAATTCCACTCATAAGGACATTACTGGACGTATAATTCCAAAAGCACGTGCTCACACAATCAAAATATTTGTGCTCAAGCTACAGTCAAAACCCGGCCTCAAGTCCTCCAGACTGGCCCATCATTAGCACGCCAAAATCACATCTCGTACCTCAACCATGGAATCACAAGTCACCGGCGCACAGCCGATACCGAGCGATCATGTGCGCATACGAATGCGTCGAAGGAATTCAAAGAGTTACGCTTCAAGCTGAATTAATATCGCACGATAAGGAAAGAAAGATAGGAAGTATGTCTTAAATGTCTTGTAGCCTCTCGAAGATAGGTATGGACGTCATCATACCGATCCACAAGACTCTACTAGGCACTTGCTCATGACTTGTAGAACCTATGAACCTAGAGCTCTGATACCACCTTGTCACGGCCCAAAATCCGACTAGTCGTGATGGCACCTAACCCAACCCGCTAGGTAAGCCAATTAACCACTAACCAATTCCAATAATAATTTAATAAAGTAATTAAGTAAATAAATATCTGAATCTAATATATTCCCCAAGAACTGGTAGTACAAATCATGAGCTTCTAAGAATAGAATTTACAAAGCCGAAATGAAATAAATACATAGTCTGTTTGAAAAGTGCATAAACAGAGTTTTATAGATCTAAAGCTACCACAAACAAGAGGAAGCTACAACCGGGACGCAGGTATATCTTCAATCCAGCTTCCATCGAACATAGCAACATCAGCAACCAACATCTGCACGCAAGGTGCAAAAGTATAGTATGAGTACAACCGACCCCATGTACTCAATAAGTAATAAACCTAACCTTAGGCTGAAAGTAGTGAGGAGCTAACACAAGGTCGGGTACAATACCAATACTCCACAACAGTTCATAACAGTAAAATAAAGGTAATAAGAGATGTATCTCAGAAGTAAAATTCCCAGCTCGTTCACAGTTCTAGAAAATAATCATGCTTTTCAAATACCTTACTGAAAACCCAAATCTTTTACCAAAAGTGCCAAAAATACGAGTAAGTTTGAAAACTGTAATTTTTCCAAATATTCTTTCCACAATAAATAAAATATTTCATTTTCTTTCCAAATAGCAAGTGTGAAATACCTCTCTATGCCCACATATCAATGTGTGGAAAAAAATTATGAATGACGTGATATCGTACATCATGAGAAAAAAAAGCATCTCTATGCTTGTATGTCATGTGTGCATGCCAATGCCATGTATCTCAGAGATGAATCATGTACCCACACTCTCAGAGTACTCAATCTCACTGTCTCACACTTTTCACTCACCATGCTCAACCACTCGGTACTGTATATGGCCCATACGGCCCAGGGAAGATCCATCCCAGAATATATATACATCATTGACCATCAGTCACTCAGTACCGAGGAAGGCCAATACGGCCCCATACCGAGGGGCTCCTACAGCCCAAGCACTATCATAAGCCAGATCCAAGCATAAATCAATATAGCATGCTGCGGCGTGCAGCCCGATCCCATGACTGTCACTCATAATCAGGCTCTCGGCCTCACTCAGTCATCAATCTCTCCAGTCTCATTCACGGGCTCACAATATCATGAAACTAGCCTGACAACAATGATATGATGTATCAATAAATAACAACTGAGACTAAGATATGATATGAATGCATGAATATGACTGAGTACGAAATATCAATAAAATCAGTGAAATGACAGCAAGAAACGACCACTACGGTCCCAACAGTATCGGCATAAAGCCTAAACATGATATCTAAGCATGATTGACAACTCAATTACTTTATCATATGGTGAAAATACGGATATCAACAAAATAGGGCCATTATATAGTGCCATAGGAGCAACAAAGTCCTAATTCACATGGTACACACCCACACGCCTGTCACCTAGCATGTGCGTCTCCTCAACACAAATCACATAACACGTATTTTTGAGGTTTCATACACTCAGCTCCAAGATTAGAAGCGTTACTTACCTCGAACAAGCCAACACCAATGCCGAGCAAGCCAAGCGATGCTCCAAAGATGCCATCACATACGTAGCAACCTCCGAATGGCTCGAAACTAACCTAAAATAACTCAAATACATCAAACAATGTTAAAGGAACCAATCCCGATTGAAAAAGATCAACTCGTGAATCAAAAACCCAAAATCGGCCAAAATCCCAACACGGGTCCGTACCTCGGAACTCGACAAAATTTACAAAATTCAACAACCCATTTAATTACGATTCCAACCATACTAGTTTCATTCAAATCCGACCCCAATTAAATGTTCAAAACTCAAACATTCATATTATGAAACTTTAGACCAAAACCCCCCAATTTCCTCGAACTTATAACATTCTGCCCAGCGACTCCGCATTTGCGGACAATTCATCGCATCTGCAACCACCGCTTCTGTGGTAAAAACTACGCTTCTACAAAAATAGCCTTGCCCAGCAACCCCCACACCTACATATATCAAATTCCGCTTCTGCGGAGACTCTCGCACATGCGCTTCCACTCAACGCACCTGCGCATCCGCACCTGCGCCCTTTTCTCCGCTTCTACGGGCCTCCTCATCCAGCTCTCATCTCGCATCTGCAATGCCTTTGTCACTTCTGTGGCCATCGCACCTGCGCAAAACCAGCCGTAGGTGCGATCACACTAGAACCAGCAGCCTTCAGCAATGCACTATGCAACGAAAGTGATCCAAACCTCGTCCGAAACTCATTCGAGCCACTCGGGACTCCGTACGAATATACCAGAAAGTCCAATAACATAACACGAACCTACTCGAGGCCTCAAATCATGCATAACAATATCAAAATGACGAATCGCACCTTAAATCGAACTTTGAACTTCAAACTTCCACAACTGATGCCGAAACATATCAAATCTCGTTCGATTGACTTCAAATTTTGCACACAAGTCACATTTTACATTACGGACCTATTTCAATTTCCAGAATCATATTTTAATCCCGATATCAAAAAGTCAACCCCTCGGTCAAACTTTCCAAAATTTAATTTTCGTTATTTCAAGCCTAATTCCACTACGGATCTCCAAATAATTTTTTGGACACGCTCCTAAGTCCAAAATCATCATACGGAGCTACTGAAATCATCAAAATTCCAATCCGAGGTCAAATGCTAAAAAACCAAACTTGGTCAACTCATTTAAATTTAAAGCTCCCTAGTTGAGAATCATTCTTCCAAATCAATCCCGAATAACCTGAAAACCAAAACCGACGATTCACACAAGTCAAAATATATCATACGGAGCTACTCACGCCTGTAAACTATCAAGCGAAGTGTAAGAGTTCAAAACGACCGGTCGGGTCGTTACAATGGTCATCAATCACATCAAATGAATATATTTCTGTTACTGCACACTATGTTGATTTGGATTGAATTTTACAAAAGAGAGTTCTAATCTTTCATCATTGCCTCCTCCTCACAGTGGTGCTAGTTTGGGTCCAAAGTTGATTAATCTGTTGAAAGAATAGGGAATTAAAAAGAAAATATTTTCTATAACTTTAGATAATGCAAGTTATAATGATAGTGTTGTAGGTTGCACTATTAGAAATTCGGCCAAAGCCGACCGCGGCCAACCGACCGACTTCTGTCGATGTTTAAAATATATATTTTTTTTAATTTACAAAACCTACCAACCTCGGTCGATGTTTTTGGCCAAAAAATGCAGGAAATTATTTTTGAGTTCCGCAAAATTTATTTTTCAAGAAACCGATCAACTTTGGTCGGTTTTTCATTTAAAATAAATTAAAATTAATATTCAAAAAAATGATCGATTTAGGTCGGTAATTTTATTTTTTTAGTAAAATCGGTCGGTTATTTTCGCGCGAAAATGCAATTAAAGAGTATAAATAAAATAAAAGAAAGTCTTAAACCAAAATAAACTAATGTTCTAGTGGTAGAGTAGTATCCTGCCATAGTATAGACCCCGGTTCAATTCTCGGATGGTGTATTTTTTAATTATATAATTGAAAATATCGACTGACTTCTATCGGTTTTTTGGTAATTTTTTCTTTTTTGGTCGTTTGTGAAATTTAATTGACCGATTAAAATCGGTCGATTGGCTCTACCGACCTCCACAAATCAGTCGATTGTCGGTCGATTTTTGCCAATCACCAACCAACATCGGTCGATTTTGGTAATCGACTTTCTCTTCTTCTTTTTTTTAGTAGTGTTGCTTGTTTTAGCATTTTAAGCTAATGGATTCTTTGCTTTCTGATGGACACTTAGTCCATATCAGGAGTGCAAATCATATTTAGAATTTGATTGTTAAAACGGGGTTGAAAATAATAGAAAGTGTTACTTTTTACATTAGAGAAAGTATAAGATATATTAAAGGTTTTGAGTCAACGATTGTAAAATTTGTTGAGTGGATCAAGAATCTTGGTTTAAAGTTGACGGAAAAAGTGCGCCCGAGATGTGTCTACAAGGTGGAACTATACATAGTTGATGCTTGATACAACTTTTCCTTATCGTTGAGCATTTTCAGACTTCAAGATACTTGGCAAAGATTTTACATGTTGCCCTTCAGATGAGGATCGAGTTAAAGCTGAAACGATTACTAAGTTTATAAGGCCTTTTTATGAAATCACTACACTATTTTCTGGGAGCCATTATTATACCACCAATTTATATTTTCATAAAGTTTGGAAAAATAATATGTTGATAAGGGAAGAGACAGGTAGTGAGGATTCTACTATCAAGGCGATGGCTATAGAAATGGAGAAGAGTTTACAAAATATTGGCAAGACGACTACAATCCAATTGCTTCTATGGCAGTCGTCCTTGATCCTCGATATAAGTTAAAATTGGTAAAGTTTTGCTTTTCAAAACTTGATCCTTTGACTTGCAATGAAAAGTTAGGATTGTTGAAGATAATTTTCTTAATTTGTTTAAAGCATACATGAAAATATCAGATGTTGGAATTGTTGGAAGTAGTAGTCATGGATTCTATGATGGAATAATGGACGAAATGGATGAATTTGACATGTTTGAAAGTTTGTCTGAGTATAGTTCAGAAAAGACACAGTTAGATTTATACTTGGAAGAGCTTGTATTAGTTAGCAAAGGAAATGAAAATTTTGAAGTGCTTACGTTTTGGAAAGATAATAGGAGTAAGTATCCTGAACTCTCATTGATGGCTCGTGACCTGTTAAGTATACCTATCAGCACAGTTGCATCTGAGTCGATTTTTAGTGTTGGTGGTCAAGTTATTGGCAAATTCCAAAGTTCTATTCTACCGAAGAATGCAGAAGCTAAGTTGTGTTCTATAGATTAAATTTTATGGGCATCAAGTTACATTATAATCAATATCACGTGTATTTTATTTTATGAACTTTCTTATAGTTTGATAATTTTTTTAAATTTTCTAATTTTTAGCTTGCAATAATTCTAAAGAGGAGGACATTGCAATAGATGTGGAGAAAATTGCCGCTACACTTTCAAAAAGTTTGAATCTTGGTATGATTCAGATTTTTCACTTGATTGTATATTTAAGTTCTCCATTTATCCACACCTTCCAAAATTGTGATTTCTCATTTTACTTCTGTTGAGTGATGCTTTGTCAGGATAACTTTGGTGCTAGAAAGAGAAAAAGGAAAAGTTTGTGTTGAAGAAGATATTGGCTTGAATCTTTGCTTAGTAGTTGTCAGCTATGAAATGAGTGTATTTTTTCTGTTAGTTTCAAAGAAAATCTTGTTATAGTAGTTCACTAGTTTGACTGATGTTTGGATAAAATTGTCTCAAGGACAATAACTCTTATCAAGGTGTTATTTCTCAGCTTCATTTTAACATTGTGCAAGAGATTGTTCATCTGCGTTATTACATGTGAGAATATGTTTGAAAGACAAGAGGATGGCTCTTAACTGAATCATGAAATTTAGGTTACTGTCTTCTGTTTGGGTTTTGAACTTTTTTTGTTCTTACAGTCAATTTCTTGGTTCATTTTACTTCATCGGCTTAGTTTTCCTTTTGAGTTATTTCATCATGTCAACACATGCTTATACCAGAAGTGCAGAACCATGCTTTAATATTGCAAAATGAAACTTTAATATTTTACCGCCTAAGTTTTAATACACCTTTTCATTCTTCATTTTTCATAAAATAAGCAATTTCGTACTGCCTGAATTCCTATGCAGGATGATAATAGCTGTAAAAATAGTCCTATGCTTTTTGATTTTGCTATCTTATTCTATTTCAACTTTTATATTTATATCAGGTAAATCAATTTGTGAAAATATTATAATTTCCTTTTACATGGAATAAATGCAAAGTTGATAACATTGTAAATATTTGGGTTAAGTTGGGGGTTGAGCTATGACCCATTATTTAGTTAATCTTTACCCGACCTATCTTGACCCAAGCAAACTTTGGATTGGACATTGACCCATTTATTAGAGCAGCCATCTTGACCAACCCAAATTCAACCCAAACAACTCATTTGCCACCTCTAAATTAATGATGGTTGTAAATCATTTGAGGGACCATATGTTGGTACTAGGGGTGGCAAACGATCGGGTCGGGTCAGTTATGGGATGGATCGAAAATGGATAATGCAAAAACGGATAAATTATCCGATCCGAGCCATATTTAATGCGGGTAAAAAAATGGATTAATGACGGATAATATAATTATCCATAACTTCTTGAATATGATCACTTTTGGGAGAATCCCTAGTCTCCCAAAATTAAGGAACCCCCAATTTAAAGTTTCACAAATGTAAAAGTTAAATCCATTAGTTATCCATTGGTTAAGTGGACAATATGATTTTTTATCCATATTTGATCCGTTTTTAAAAAGTTCATTATCCGACTCATTTTAATGGATAATATGAGTGAATGGATAGCTTTCTTTTATCTATTTTGCCACCGCTAGTTGGTGCTGACGACACTTCATTGATTACGAGCCATGATATTTTAAGCACTAAATCATTACCATTCTTAACAAGCTTGATGGTCTCTATTTCAGCAGCGTAGTTGTAGACAGTGGTTTTCTGGTATCCGAATTATCTGTAATATGTATAAGATTTAAGTTTTATTGGCAATATAAAGGATTTTTATAGCATCCATGTATTTTAACATGTTCTTATTTTTCAGATATCTCACTTATCATAGGTCAATTATTTTATTTGATAGTATAAAAATTCTTTTGTATAGTCAGTTTGTAAAAGCTAAACTTTTATAAATAAAGTGCGGATGAGCTAAACTTATTTTATGAATTCAGCCTTTAAAAGTTCTACCTATTAAATTTTGAAAATTATGGGTTCAAACCTACTATTTGTTGCAATCTAAGTGAATTTTCACGCATTAACTTATACCATGTTGAAACAACTGGGTTCAGATGAACCCGATGTTATAGGGAGAAATTCAAAAATAGCCAGATTTACAAGTGGTAATTGAAAAATAACCACAGTTTCAAAAATAATCGAAATTTAATCACTTTTCATGTAAAGATAAATCTGAACGAAAACATTGTTCGAAATCCGAAAAATATTCCAGCATATTATACTGGACTTAGCGGTCCAGCATAATATGCTAGAAGTTCATACACAGGTTCTTCAATCTCTAGAAAATTATGCTGGAACTTTTCGCGTGTTGGAGTTCCACCATAATATGCTGGAAGTTCATACACAGATGCACCAATCTCCGGTATATTATGTTGGACCGGTCCGTGTTGCAGCAAAATAATGACTATTTTTCAATTACCAATCCGAAAACTGTTATTCCCGCCAATATTGCTGTATTTGTAAATAATAATTCTGCAAAATAAAAGTTATCGTAATGAAACAGTAATTAATTCGAGCCCACTGAATTCACAGTGTTTCCTTAAGGAATTTAATCCCCTCCTAGTACCCAAGGTAATGGATTATTTCCTCCCAGGATAGAACGAATCACACACTGGTGTAGCGGTACTTCAAACCCCAGTGTTTAAGCGAACACAAAGTTCGGTAGCAAATCACACTTACAGTTGCTTTGTTTGAAATTAAAAACAATGCAGAACGAGGGAGTAGAAACTCAAAAAATCGTATGAAAATGCTGAGAGGGAGGAGTGCAATGTATAGCCAAATCTGTTGAGCGATTTCAGGATTTCAGTTTGTGTGTTGAGTGTTGAGTGTTGAGTATCTTTCTTCAACATCTGCTGCACATATATATAGCAGCCAGTGTTGAAGAAGACCAAACGTCCACCCTCCATGGTGGAGCAAGCACATTCATGTTTGTGGAGCAAGCACATTCATGGTGGGAAGAGCATTAGGCGGCTGCCAAATGGTCAATACACGGATTGGTATCAATCAATCGATCATTTGACCAAATCCGAATCCGAATCCGAAGCCGAAGCCGAAGCCGAGCCGAGCCGAGCCGAGCCGAGCGAGCGACGACGACGACGGCGTGAGGCTTGCTTTCTTCTTAACTCTTTAAGAGTTACAAGAAGAGCAATTATATATATACCCACCAAAAATCTTTTCCTCTTCCAATATGGGACAATGTCTCATTGTCAAGAGGGGGAAACTTAAAATTTTACTCAAAATTTTATTTTCCCTCCATTTCCCATTCACCCTCATTTTAAGACTATTTCATCTTAAAAAAACAAAACCTCAACAATCTCCCACATGAATGGGGAATGGCTATATCACGGAAGTATGCATGGAAAAACTGTGTGATTTACAAGCAAGGATTAATCGCGTCTGAATAAGTAGGTTTCCCTTTGAACTTTCCGTAGTAAACTTATGTCGGATATACTCGGTCAATCGGTAGATTTGATATCTTTGAACCGTCGATCTTTGGTGTATACTTAGACAATCATAAGTCACACAATCAACCCTTAACCGTCTTTGGTTCTCATTGTTGTATTCGTTTCAGCCATGAACACCGCCTGGTTTCATAAGTGCGTAGAGAACTGGCCTTACAAAGTTCTCCTTGAAGCGGCTAACACTTTACACTTACATAGGTGATTCCTAAACGTGTCATCCTGTAGATACACTATTTGATATACCCCGTATCAAATTTAAAAA
The DNA here is from genome assembly GCF_000715075.1 of Nicotiana tabacum. NCBI lineage: Eukaryota > Viridiplantae > Streptophyta > Magnoliopsida > Solanales > Solanaceae > Nicotiana > Nicotiana tabacum. The sequence continues at coordinate 102,394,724 of NC_134093.1, forward strand.
TCATTAAAAAGCCTTAATACTTTATCCTTGGTACTGAACATTGTCTCATCACGAGAACAGACTAAAATTTTATTTGACAATGTTGAACCGTCATTAATGACTTTGTTTGATCTCCTTGAACCTAGATCTTGGGATCTCCAGTCTTCTAGGTAGAGTTACCGCCACAATGACTTGTTTTCGGCCAAGGATGTTTGAATTGGCTTATTTTAAGTGATTATTGGTTTTTAATCACTATTATAGTTTTTGTGGTGTTTGACAATAATAAAAAATGCTTAAAAATATTTACTTTTAGGCATGAAAAATATAAAAAATAAGCCAAAAATCAAAAGTTGGATTTAGGCTTTTGGCTTTTAGAGTACTTAAAAACCAATCCAAACATCCTTGAGTCAAAGTTGAGCAGGTTTTAGCTGAAAAAATAATTTATTGACTTTTATGATACTTTGAGGAACTCTTTTTATTAGGAAAATAGTTTAATGAAATTAATACCACAATCAAGTCAATCATGTGGAATATATAACTTAAATTCTCATTAATTATAGCTGAAAAATTTAACGTGGACGGCAGGATTCGAGAACCTGCGCGGGCAAAGCCCACATGATCCCAATAACCACTCCGGCACGTCCACTATTGTTCTTTCAATATCGATTCTATTTTATAATATAACTAGTGAATTTTTTGCGCTTCACGCGATTATAAGACATCAAAAGATTTAATAATAGTTCTTTTTATGAAACAAAAAAATTGTATTTTCTTTAGATGAATTGTGTTTTTATTATTTAGATTTTCTTTAAAAATTTAAGAATAAAAAGAACTTTTATTTTTTACGCTTTTAAATATATGTGTAGGGGATTTTAATACATGATCTCTTAGTCCAATATACATTAAATACATACAAGGTATTTGATTTTCGTTCTTTCATTAAATAATCGACCTTTTGTCTTTCAGACACTTCGTGAAATGAAAAGGTTAAAAAACTTTCTTTCCTACCGCTACTTCCAACCTTTTTTCTTTTTCTTTTTTGGTTATTTCTTTCCCTTTTCTCCCACTTTCCTGCTAATCCAAAGCTTAACTCTCCTTTTAATGCTTGTAAATTGCAATGCTTCATTTTTTCTCCTAATAAAATATAACAAATAAATCGTCTATCTATTTCAATATTCCCATCACCCATCTTGTATATTGAGCAAAATAACCATTCAAAAGAGAAAACAGATCCAAGTACCATCCTAAAAGCAAAGAGACCGGAAAAAAGTAGGAAAAAAATATTCCATGCACACATTTGTCATAAAAATGGGAGATTCCTTCTTGTTCTTTTTCTATTGTAGAAACATATTTCACATTATTTTTTTCCCTTTTGCATAATCGGTTGAGTAAAATATTTTCTAATATATAATTTCAAAACTCATGATTTTGCGATTTAACTTGTAAGTAGTGATAGCTTAAATTTATCATCACATTTATCTGCTCAATTATAGAAAAATAATTAAAATAAAAATATTCGAGGACAACAAAGTATGAGAATACTTTGAGGATAGTTTACCATATTTCTTTTATGTTAATAATTATATTATAAAGAAAATCATGTTTAAGCAATAAAATTTATTTTTTAACACGAAGTAAGTAAAAAGGGATGGTAATAATACTTTTTATTAAAAATCATGTACTCTTTTCGTCAGCCTTGGCAAGCGCATAGAAAATTGATTTTTTTCTTTGGTTATTTTTGCTTCATGTTCTCCCCCAAAATCAGATTTTTAAATTTATCACCGGAAATGTATAGGCAATAAAATTTAATTTTTAACACGAAGAAATTAAAAAGGGATGGTAATAATGCTTTTTTTTATCAAAAACCATGTACTCTTTTCGCCAGCCTTGACAAGTGCATAGAAAACCTGATTTTTACCATTGGTTATTTCTGCTTCATGTTCTCCCCCAAAATCTAATTTTTACATTCATCACGGGAAATTTCTAGCATCTCCAAGAGCAAGTTGGAATACATTTGAATTTGCAAAACGTAATAGTACTCTATAGTATTTTTATATTTCAATGAAAGTTGTCTTCAGAAAACTCTTATGCAAAATGAACTTGTAATATCTGAAGTCTAATATGGCTTTATAAAGAATTATTTTCACTGCTGAACAATTGTAATACTACCAACATAAATAATATCATTTAGCATCTTAATTTCCCAACACACAAAAAGGTACTACAAGAAGAAGAAATCATTGTGTTCATACTATCATGCTATTACTCTAAAATTTGTTTTAGTGTAAAAGGGAAATAAAAGAATACTTATGGTGCAGTGAAAACCTTTCGAGGAGAAATTTTTGCAATGGTTAACCAATAATAATATTGCTTGTCGTTGCATAAGTTTTATTGGTGGTGAAAATCCTTTAATGCACAAACTAAGACATACTGGCATAAATCTAGTCTCACTACTTGACAATGAGAAGGATGTAAATCAAAAAATTGATAGGAAAAATAAAAATAAAAACAATTTGATATAAAAAAAATAGAAGTGATCAGATTAAACATCAACATAACATGAAAGAGAACTGATTAATCTCAAAACAAAAAGGAAGGAATTTACCTCTAGCAATTGGAGATATAACAGGAAGAGAACGTTACCCAAAAAAAAAAAAAAAACAACACACCGGGCCTCTAACGTGGAAGGAAGAAAGGGAAAAGGATGAGGCATATTTAAGATGACTACTAAAAGTGGCTTTTCAGTAAAGAGGGTTTTTAAAAGTGACGTTTCAATTTATTAAAGAGGGGTTTTAAAAGTGACGTTTCAATTTTTTAACAGAACACTTAAAAAAGGAGCAGGGCAAAAATTTAAGAAAAGAGAAAAATAGCAATCCTAGTTTCTAAGAGGTGCCACCTCATCTTCTTTTGTCCCTCTTTTTATATATATATATATATATATATATATATATATATATATATATATATATATATAGATTTTGGTAAAAGCTAATCCTGATTTCTTTGGATAATACGTCTATCTTTGTCTATAGAGATGTCAACATGGTATATTCCTCTTATTAATAAGGGACAATTGAGGAGCTTGGGGTCGTCAGGGGCATTTTGGGAAAACTGCAACTTTTTTTTAACATAGGTGGAATCCGTAGTTTCTTCGGTTCTGAGTCTTTTGACGCGTATATCCCTAAAAAGGAACGCCTCTAGGCTCTTTATCCATGTTTTCCGATTTATTCAATTCCTCTCCAACTTTCCTGTCTTTTGAATCTTCTCTCTTGCTGCCCAGTTTATGTGCGTTGCTGTGTAGTTATAAGGTGATTTTTCGTTTTTTTTTTTTCAAATTGGGTAAACGATTGGTTGCGACTGTTTGTTAAATTACATACAGTTTCTGTTATAAATCTTTATTTGTAAAATAATTATGGAGAAGATAAAATAACATATAAACAGAAATGTAAAAGAAACAGAATTTAATCCGAGCCCACTGAATTCACAGTGTTTCCTTAAGGAATTTAATCCCCTCCTAGTACCCAAGGTTGTTAATTATTTCCTCCTAGGATAGAACGAATTACACACTGGTGTAGCGATACTTCAAGCATCAATGTTTCAGCGAACACAAAGATCGGTAGCAAATCACACATACTGATACTTTGCTTGTAGTTAAAATAATGCAGAAGAAAGGAGGAGAAGTCATAAATTCGTATGGAAAATCTGAGAGAATGGACTGGTATTTATAGCCAATGTTGAGCTCAAACTGAAGAGGTGCAACTCTTCAAATCTGAAGAGGTGCCAACTGTTTCTTCAAATCTGAAGAGGTGCAAACTGTTCTTCAACTCTTCAAATCTGAAGAGGTGCAAACTGTTCTTCAAATCTGAAGAGGTGCAAACTATTTTGTAAATGTCTTTTACAAAAAGCGAAGGGCATATACTATTACGTTTGGATTTAATATTAATATTCCGTTTACAAAAATCCGAAGCCGAAGCCGAGCGAGCGACGACGGCGCGAGGCTTGCCTTCTTCTTAACTCTTTAAGAGCTAGAAGAAGTGCAATTGTATATATACCCATAAAAATCTTTTCCTCTTCCAATATGGGACAATATCCCTTTGTCAAGGAGGGAAACTCAAATATTTTTAATTTCTTCCATATCCCATTCGCCCTCTTTTAAGCTACATTTAAGCTTACAAAACCCAACAGTTTCATCTTCACGGCGTTAGTATATCATCTCTATTGTAAACAGCTTATGGGATTTAGGTAGTAAAATTACATAAAGAAAAAACTCTACTCCCCCCTCTCTTAATTTGATAATATATAATGGCAATTCCCCTGCTGTAAAACATGAAAGGGAGGGATGTAGGCTATTTAATAAGAGTTTTTTCCTTCATCTCTATTGTAAAAATCTTATGGGATTTTTCGTATTCCAATTTTCACGACCCAAAAATTGCACTACAAGCATCGTGATGGCACTTAATCTCTAAGACTAAGTAAGTCGATTATAATCATAATTCAAGCCATTTTTTTTATAAAGATATAATTTAATACATGTGTCGAAACCAAAAGTAGAAATAATTTTAAAACTCTCCCAAGACTGGTAGTACGGAGTTACGAACTCTAACTGAATACATGAAATGATCGCAAGGATCGAATACACAATACTGTTTGAATAATAAATAACAGTACAATAAAATGGAAAGACTCCAAGGAATTGCGACGACCAAACAACTCTACCTTGAATCCTTGCGATCCCACTCTAACTCTGTCCGAGTCCGATATCTCCAATACCTGATTATGCATAAAAATGTACAGAAGTGTAGTATGAGTACACCACGGTCGGTACACAGTAAGTATCAAGACTAACCTCAGTGGAGTAGAGACGAGGTACAGTCAAGACACTCACTAATCTAATAACTGTGCAATATGATATACAAAATAATAGAAAACAAACAGCAGTGATAGCAACACAAATCAACTAGTGATTTAAACAACAAGGCAACAGGAATACCGTAAAATATTACTCAAACGAATAATAAACACAGGTACAACCATTTAATCAAGTCTTTTAATATATATCTTTTATCTATAAGTTTTTCAATAAAAGTCTCTAGGATATAATCTTTTTTAATAAATATATTTCGAATATATCTCCTTCAAATATCCATTATAATTCTTTCAAGTAAATATCTTTCGCATATAATTCTTTCAAGTAAATATCTTTCAAATATAATTCTTTCAAATAAATATCTTTCAAATATACTTCTTTCAAGTAATTATCTTTCTAATATACTTCTTTCAAATAAATATCTTTCTAATATAATTCTTTTAAGTAAATATCTTTCCAATATAATTCTTTCAAGTAAATATCTTTCAAATATATTTCTTTCAAGAAAATATCTTTCTAAAATAATTCTTTCAAATAAATATCCTTCTAATATAATTCTTTCAAGTAAATATCCTTCAAATATAATTCTTTCAAGGAAATATCCTTCAAATATAATTCTTTCAAGTAAATATCCTTTAAATATAATTCTTTCAAATAAAAGTCACCTTGTGACACCTCATTTAACTTTCATGGCATGAGAAATATATTCAACGTATCACATCAAATGGCACGGCAATACCTTCATGCACTTGTCTCATTCTCACCTAATACATATATGTAGATCAAATCAATTGGCACGGTAACACCCTTCGTGAATTTATATCTTTCTCACCGTGCATAAATATAACAATATCAACTAGGAGAGAGAAATGCCAATAACAATAAAAGAAATAAAGTGGAGGCACATAGGAAGCAACAACGACTACAAGTCACATAAAAAATAAAGGTGCACAATAACATCTCAAGATAAAGGCATAAATGTATACACAACAAAATGATATCACAATATAATGTATGTCTCTTGTCCTCGCCTGCACAGAAATACCCTTCGTGCCATGAATATATGATAATATAAAAATAATTGCACGGCATCACCCTTCGTGCTTTTACTCTCATCCTCACCTGATAATATAAATAAAATAGCACGGCATCACCCTTCGTGCTTTACACTCTCAAATGGCACGGCATCACCCTTCGTGCTTTACATTCTCCCTCACATGATAATATAGTTCAAATGGAACGGCATCACCCTTCGTCCATTACACTCTTCCTTACCAAGCACATGTATATCATTAACAAGCAAGGTAGGAAGCATAAATAACATCAAGGAGAGTGTTTAAACTACAACACAATACAACAATTCATATCACAATTTTCCACTGACCAAAAATATTTTCCAAATATATAGCAGAATCAATAAATTCTTCAACAAATAGCCCAAGGCTCCACAAAACGTATATAAAACCTCAAAACAATCAATAGAGGTAAAAAATACTCAGTATAGAGCAACACCTTCATCAATCCAAATTCTTGATAATTATATTAAGTCCTCAATTTAAACTTATTTATTATATATTGGCAGATAAGGATTCCATCATGAATTTAATTCCAAGAAAAATATCAAATCAACAAACACACATAATTCACATAAAATCCAAATGACAATAACACTAAGTTATTATATAAAATACAAACTTGATAAATAAGGAATGAGGCATGATAATTCAAGGATTTACTAATGCCAACAATTATCTAATTTAATACATAAGAATGCCTAAAACTTTAAACCAATTAAATTTGCACATATAAGCCTTAGTACGTACTCGTCACCTTGTGTACACGGCTTTCAAATCACACAATTTCCACATAAGACTCAATGCCTAAGGAGTAATTCCCCCACTCGAGGTTAAACAAGATACTTACCTTATTAAAGTTATGCCGATATTCCAAAGTCGCCTTCTTGGTCAATTACCTTCTTGCTTGAATTGACCTCCGGACAGCTCAAATCTATCCAAATTAATTATACCACTTCATTAAAATTCATCAGAAATAATTTCGGATAATAAAACACCAGCTTAAAATTTTATTCTAAAAAGTCACCGCGGGACCCGCCCCTCGGAACCCGACAAAATATTTACGAAATCCGAACACCTATTCCGATACGAGTTCAACCATAACAAAATTATCAAATTCCGATGACGGATCGCCCTTCAAATCTTAAATTAAAGTCTAGAGGATTTCTACCATTTTCAACCCAATTCACTAATTTAGTGATACAAACAACACTAGATTCATGTAATTTAAACAAAATCAAGTTAGGAATTCTTACCCCAATATTTTTCTTGAAAAACTCTCGAAAATCGCCTCACCCGAGCTTCCTTGGTCCAAATATGGAAGAATGTGACACATTTGGACTTTATTCTGCTGCCTAGGGATTTGTTCTTCGCGTTCGCGACCCTTCCCTCGCGTTCGCGATGAACAAATTCTCCAACAACTATTTTCAAACTCTTCTCAGATAATCTCTAGTATAATAGTCATAATGTTTTGTACAAAACTCCAAATGATAAATGATTTAACTTTCTGGAAACTAGACTCAAAGGGATATAACTTTCATTTGTTGCTCATCTCCACATTCCTTATATATTGAGAGATATAAACTTCTAAAGTCAGCCCTGTGCAACAGAGATTTCCAAACTCTTTACGGATAGCCTGTAGTGTATCCACCATAAACTTTTGGTACACAACTCCGAATGACAAATGGTTTACCTTTATGAAATCTAGATACAAAGGTCTACAACTTTAATTTTTGGATCATCTCCAAATTCCTTATAGTTTGCGAGATATGAGCCTCCAAAGTCAGACTATTGCAACAGAGATTTCCTTCTTCGCGAGTGCGATGAACAGAATCACAGAAGTCAAATCCTTCTTCGCGAACGCGAGAGGCTCCTCGCGAACATGAAGAACAACACCAGATATCCTCAAATCAGCATCCAAAGTAGCCCAAAATGATCCGAAACACACCCGAGGTCCTCGGAACATCAACCAAACATACCAAAGCGTCCCATAACATCATAAGAACTTAGTCGAACCTTCATATCACCTTCAACAACACCAAAAACACAAATTACACACGGATTCAAGCCTAATGAACTTAGAAATTTCCGAATTCCACAAATGATGCCGAAACCTCCCAAACCACGTCTGAATGACCTCAAATTTTGCACACAAGTCAAAAATGACACAACAAAGCTATTCCAATTTCTAGAATTGGATTCCGACCCCGATATCAAAAAGTCAACCCCCGGTCAAACTTCCAAAAAATTCATCTTTCACCATTTCAAGCCTAATTCCACTACAGACCTCCAAATAATTTTTCAGACATGCTCCTAAGTCCATAATCGCCGTACGAAGATATTGACATAATCAAAATTTCATTCCGGAACAGTTTACTCAAAAGTTAATTCTCCGGTCCACTCTTTACATTTAAGCTTCTAAATAAGGATTGTTCTTTTAATTTAATTCCGAATCTTCAGTAATTCTCCTGGCGACATTAGCAGCCGCCTGAAAAGTAATCTCATTTCCGGTCTCCTTGGCCATCTGAAGTCTGATAGGGTAAGTGAGTCCCTCAATAAACCTCCTCACTCTCTCTCCCTCCGTAGGTAGTAGAAGGCGAGCATGACAGGCCAAATCCACAAAACGGGACTCATAGTAAGTAACAAACATACTGCCCTACTGTAGACGCTCAAATTTCTTGCGGAATTCCTCTCTCAGTGTGATAGGGAGGAACTTCTCCAGAAATAGCTAAGAGAACTGCTCCCAGGTAAGTGTAGGCAATCCGACTGGTCGGGTCAATGTATAATCTCTCCACCACCTCTTGGCGGAACCCGTTATCTGAAATACAGCAAAATCAACCCCATTGGAATCAACTATACCCATGTTCCGCAACACCTCATGGCAGCGTTCAAGGTAATCCCGTAGGTCCTCAGAAGGTGTACCACTAAAGTGAACTAGAAAGAGCTTAGTGAACTTATCCAGTCTCAATAAGGCCTCAAAAGACATGGTGGGCCTATCACCGGTCTGTGATGCAACAATTGGCTGAACTACCCCAACTGGCGGGGCTGCTGGATCCTATTTCTGCGGAGCCATCTGCTCCAGAGCGGGAGTAGTGAGAGTTTGTGCTCCTCCCCCAGCCTGTGAGATGGCTGGTGCCACTGGAAATGTGCCATTCTGGGCCACGCCCTCCATAAAACTCACCAATCGGACTAGACGTCCTGAAGCACTAGAGTGGCTATGAATCCTTCCGGGACCTGAACTGGTCCAACTGGTACATTATGAACTGGGACCTCCTCCTGAAGGCCTAACTGAGGTTCTACAACAGGTGCAGCTGATCGAGCTCTGGACTGAGCTCTACCTTGGCCTCTGCCTCGGCCTCTAGCACGACCTTGGCTTCGACCTCTACCCCTGGCCATAGTTGCCACCGGGGGTTCTGGACCCTGTCCATCGGTAGAGGTATTACGTGTTCTCACCATCTGCGAGAGAATAAGAGTAGAATAGTTCAATCATCGATGATAGAATAAAATCGCATGGCAAAATAAGAAAGAAGTGATATTGTTCCTAAACTTCATAGCCTCTGAGAGATAAGTAGAGACGTCTCCGTACCGATCCTTGAGACTCTACTAAGTTTGCTCGTGACTCGTGAGACCTATGTAATCTAGTGCTATGATACCAACTGTCACGACCCGAAATTCCCACCTTCGGACCGTGATGGCGCCTAACATTTCACTTGCTAGGCAAGCCAACGTTAGAACAATATTATCCATTTCAAAACAATTTTAAATTTATTAATAACAAGGAAACAAATGCTAAAGCAAAGTTTGAAATATAGTGAATAATCCATAAAAAAATAACGGTGTCTAAATACTATCCCAGAATTGGTGTCACAAGTGCACGAGCTTCTAAAATAAATACAAATAAAGGTCTAAATAAAGTAAAGCCGTCTGGAAATAAACACACAGCCAAATTAAAATAGACGGGGACTTCAGAACTGCGGATGCCATGCAGTTATACCTCAAGTCTCCTCTGGTCGCTATAATCCGAGCAAGTCTATGGTACACTGCTGGGACCAACTCCAAAATCAGCATAAGAAGTGCAGAGTGTAGTATTAGTACAACCGACCCCATGTACTGGTAAGTGCTGAGCGTAACCTCGACGAAGTAGTGACGAGCCTAAGGTGGTTCACTTACATTAACCTGTACGCAGTATTAATAACAACCAAAAATAATAGAATTAAATTAGGTAACTCATTTATTATAATTGAAACCAACACAGCAGTCATAATCAATTATCATTTCCATCAATTCTGTTAAAGAGTGCAACCCGCTCTCACAATATATTCACATTCAGTTCTGTTACAACGTTCAACCCACTCTCACAATATATTCACATTCGGTTCTGTTGCGGCATGCAACCCGCTCCTCCAATATATTCATTTTAATCAAGTCTATTGCGGCGTGCAACCCGATCCTCCAATATCGACTTTTAATAAGTCTGTTGCGACGTGCAACCCGATCCTCCAATATTGAATTTTTAGTAAGTCTGTTGCGGCGTGCAACACGATCCACAATATTGACTTTTAATAAGTCTGTTGCGGCGTGCAACCCGATCCACAATATTAACTTTTAATAAATCTGTTGCGACGTGCAACCCGATCCTCCAATATATTCATTATAATCAATCATGTTGCGGCATGCAACCCGCTCCTCCAACATATTCATTTACCAATTCTTATAGAAGGAATTTTCCCAATAATTGTAACAATTAATATAAAATTATAAGACAACAAGCATACAATAATTATGATTTAATTATGAAGCAAACAATAACAAATAGCAATTTATTATGAAAATCAGGGAGAAAATAGGCAGTTTAATATTTAATATGCTAAATGTCAAATAACAATTAAGGCACATAATTCAAATAGCAAGTAACAATTAATGCAGGATTTTAAGTATTAATATTTGACAAAGAATAAGAGAGAAACAATTATTATAATAACTAATTTATGATTAAAAATAATTTATGATTTTTCAAGTAAGCAGGAAAATAATTAATTTGATGACGTATAGACACTCGTCACCTCGCCTATACGTCGTTCACATGCAATTCACATAACAAATAATTTAAGGGTTCTATTTCCTCAAGTCAAGGTTAACCATGACACTTACTTCGCTTTGCAAATTCCAATCAATTATTCAACCACAACTTTTCCTTTTAAATTTGCCTCCGAAAGCTATAAATCTATTCACAAACAATTCGATATATTCAATACGAATCATAGGAATTAATTCCATATGAATTTAAAAAAATTTCGGATAAAAATCCGAAATTTATTAAAATATTCGGCGGTGGGAGTCACGTCTCAAACCCCCGAAAAAACTCACGAAATCCGAACACCCGTCCCGATACGAGTTCAACCATACCAAATTTGTCCAATTCCGATGTCAAATGGACCTTCAAATCTTAATTTTTTGTTCTTGGAAAGTTTTACAAAAATTTCAATTTCATCCATCTAAATCCGAAATAAATGATGAATATAGATATGGATTTGTGAAATATAATCACTTTTGGTTATAGAACACTTACCCAATCCAAAGTCGTGAAAATCCCCCTTGAAATCGCGCAAATCCGAGACTCAAAACTCAAAAATGAGTAAAAATGGCTAAGACCCGATTTTATGTATTCTGCCCAATATTTTCGCATCTGCAGGCTATAATTTTGCACCTGCGGTCTCGCATTTGCGAGACAAAGCTCGCATTTGCGAAGTGGGCTTCCAGGCGAGGCTTCGCATTTGTGGACAAAAATATCGCACCTGCGACGTCCGCTTCTGCGCAAAAGGGCCTCACCTGCGAAGACCGCACCTGCGATGGAAGTCTCGCTTCTGCGAGCTTGCACCTGCGGTCAAAATTCCGCAGGTGCGGTTACACCAGAACCCAAAATTTCAGATTTTGCTTAAGTCTATTTCTTGTTCCGATTTCGATCTGTTTCACTGTCGGGATACTCGGGACCCCATTAGAATATACCAACAAGTCCCGTAACATAATACAGACTGACTCGGGGTCTAAAATCACGTCAAACAACACTGAAATTATAATTCACACCCCGATTCGAACTTGGAGTTTTAAACTTTCAATTTGCAAATCTCGTGCCAAAACATATTAATTGAATCCGGAATGACATCAAATTTGGCACACAAGTCATAAATGACATAATAGAGCTGTTCAAATTTCTAGAATCTGATTCCGGGTCCGATATCAAAAAGTCTACCCCGTGGTCAAACTTGGAATATTTAGCCTTTAAATTGCTAGTTCCATTAAATGGTCATAACTTGAGCTAGTGACCTCCAAATTAAATTCCGGGCATACGCCCAAGTCCCAAATCACGATATGGAGCTACCGAAACTGTCAAAACTCTGATCCGGGTCCATTTGCTAAAAATGTTGACCAAAGTCAACTCACTTGAATTTTAAAGCTCTATTTCACATTTTAATTCATTTTTCACATGAACACTTTTCGAAAAATTATACGGACTGAGCACGCAAGTCGAGGAATGATAAATGGTGCTTTTAGAGGTCTTAGAACACAGAATTACTTATTAAATACAAAGATGATATTTTGGGTCATTATATGATCGTACCTGTAATGACACCATCTCGTGTATTAGCCTCAACCAAAAACATAGCGATTATATCAACGGGTCGGGCCTCCACCTCTTAGGCACCATCTACCCGGTTGTCCTCCACCCCTAACTGACCATGCACGTGGAGTATTAACTGGAATAACCACTGTAAGAACCCTGTGCTGATGGTGCATTAAAAGAACTTACTGTAGCACCACGAATATTTTGAAATTGTTGTTGTGACCCCGCTGGTACTGAAATGTAGAATTATTAAGGACGCAGGAATACCGTAAGCCCCAGTATCATCCCACACAAATCTCACCCCATAATCATATACAAGTTTCAGAGAACCTTTCATTACCACGTAAATACATCTCAGGCCAAAACTGATATAACACATGACCCCGCAATCTGATCGTTGATAGTGGACTCCCCTCACTTGGCGCGAAGCCATAAGACACATGCCGATGATCCATAATACTAACCTTTACCGGTCATAAGACACCTCAAGCCATTTATTTGATGCATGTAACCCTCGTGACAGTTAAAATCACTTTCTCCAGTGCCTTGGCTACCAGTATGTACCCTTCGCTAAATAGAAATCCCATACGAACTACTTAGTCTCTAATACCACCAACTATTTCAGATCTACATCCACCTCGTGACCCTACCACAATTGTGATGATAAGGCAATTAATTAAACCGTCCTTATATCATACTTATCAACCAGATGTCAGAACCCATTGCACCCTAATGTGCTCAACTAAATGATCTCTCAATACTTTCGCATCCTCGATCTGGACGACACGTCGTAATAATGGTTGAGCAACCTTGGCTCCCTTATAACCCCTCTGTTGTATCCCGAACCGTTGGCACATAGTTGATACCGAGTGCGCAATTTTATACACGAGTGGATGCAAAAGAACATAAGATATATGCTTCAAGCTGAATAAATGCCGCACGATAAAGAATGAAAGAAGTGAAACATTTTCCTACTAATTTTGTAGCCTCTCGAAGATAAGTACATACATCTCTGTACCGATCCGCAAGACTCTACTAAACTAGTTCGTGACTCGGAGAACCTATGAACCTAGAGCTCTGATACCAACTTGTCACGACCCAAAAATCCCACCACAAGCGTCGTGATGACACTTAATCTCTAAGACTAAGTAAGCCGATTATAATCATAATTCAAGCCATTTTTTAAAGATATAATTTAATACACGTGTTGAAACCAAAAGTGGAAATAATTTTTAAAACCTTCCAAGACTGGTAGTACTGAGTCACGAACTCTAACTGAATATATGAAATGATCGCAAGGATCGAATACTCAATACTGTTTGAATAATAAATAACAGTACAATAAAATCGAAAGACTCCAAGAAACTGCGACGACCAAGCAGCTCTACCTGGAATCCTTGCGATTCCACTCTAACTCTGTCCGAGTCCAGAAGTGTAGTATGAGTACACCACGGTCGGTACCCAGTAAGTATCAAGACTAACCTCAGTGGAGTAGAGACGAGGTACAGTCAAGACACTCACTAATCTAATAACCTGTGCAATATGATATACAAAATAATAGAAAACAAATAGCAGTGATAGCAACACAAATCAACTAGTGATTTAAACAGCAAGGCAACAGGAATACCGTAAAATATTACTCAAACGAATAATAAATACAGGTACAACCAATTAATCAAGTCCTTTCAATATTCATCTTTTATCGATAGGTTTTTCAATAAAAGTCTCTATGATATAATCCTTTCAATAAATATATTTCGAATATACTTCCTTCAAATAAATATCCTTCCATTATAATTCTTTCAAATAAATATCTTTCGAATATAATTCTTTCTAGTAAATATCTTTCAAATATAATTCTTTCAAGTAAATATCTTTCAAATATAATTCTTTCAAGTAAATATATTTCAAATATACTTCTTTTAAGTAATTATCTTTCTAATATAATTCTTTCAAATAAATATCTTTCTAATATAATTCTTTCAAGTAAATATCTTTCCAATATAATTCTTTCAAGTAAATATCTTTTAAATATACTTCTTTCAAGTAAATATCTTTCTAATATAATTCTTTCAAATAAATATCCTTCTAACATAATTCTTTCAAGTAAATATCCTTCAAATATAATTCTTTCAAAAGATCCTTCAAATATAATTCTTTCAAGTAAATATCCTTCAAATTTAATTCTTTCAAATAAAAGTCACCTTGTGACACCTCATTTAACATTCCTAGCATGAGAAATATATTCAACGTATCATATCAAATGGCACGGCAATACCTTCGTGCACTAGTCTCATTCTCACCCAATACATATATGTAGATCAAATCAATTGGCACGGTAACACAATTCGTGCATTTATATCTTTCTCACTGTGCATACATATAACAATACCAACTAGGTGGGAGAAATACCAATAACAATAAAAGAAATAAAGTGGAGGCACACATGAAGCAACAACGACTACAAATCACATAGAAAACAAAGGTGTACAATAACATCTCAAGATAAAGGCATAAATGTATACACAACAAAACGATATCACAATATAATGTATGTCTCTCGTCCTCGCCTGCACGGAAACACCCTTCATGCCATGAATATATGATAATATAAAAATAATTGTACGGCATCACCCTTCGTGCTTTTACTCTAATCCTCACCTGATAATATAAATGAAATAGCACGGCATCACCCTTTCGTGCTTTACACTCTCAAATGGCACGGCATCACCCTTCGTGCTTTACATTCTCCCTCACATGATAATATAGTTCAAATGGAACGGCATCACCCTTCGTGCATTACACTCTTCCTTACCAAGCACATGTATATCATTAACAAGCAAGGTAGGAAGCATAAATAACATCAAGGAGAGTGTTTAAACTACAACACAATACAACAATTCATATCACAATTTTCCACTGACCAAAAATATTTTCCAAATATATAGCAGAATCAATAAATTCTTCAACAAATAGCCCAAGGCTCCACAAAACGTATATAAAACCTCAAAACAATCAACAGAGGTGAAAAATACTCAGTATAGGACAACACCTTCATCAATCCAAATTCTTGATAATTATATTAACTCCTAAATTTACACTTATTTAATAAATATTTGCAGATAAGGATTCCATCATGAATTTAATTCCAAAAAAAATATCAAATCAACAAACACACGAAATTCACATAAAATCCAAATGACAATAACACCAAGTTATTATATAAAATACAAACTTGATAAATAAGGAATGAGGCATGATAATTCAAGGATTTACTAATGCCAACAATTATCTAATTTAATACATAAGAATGCCTAAAACTTTAAACCAATAAAATTTGCACATATAAGCCTTAGTACGTACTCGTCACCTCACGTACACGGCTTTCAAATCACACAATTTTCACATAAGACTTAATGCGTAAGGGGTAATTCCCCCACTCGAGGTTAGGCAAGATACTTACTTTATTGAAATTATGTCGATATTCCAAAATCACCTTCTTGCTTGAATTGACCTCCGGATAGCTCAAATCTATCAAAATTTATTGTGTCACTTCATTAAAATTCATCGAAAAAAATTTCGGATAATAAAACACCAACTTAAAATTTTATTCTAAAAAGTCAGCGCGGGGTCCGCCCCTCGTAACCCGACAAAACTTTTATGAAATCCGAACACCTATTCCGATACGAGTTCAACCATACCAAAATTATCAAATTTCGATGACGGATCGCCCTTCAAATCTTAAATTAAAGTCTAGAGGATTTCTACCATTTTCTACCCAATTTACTAATTTAGTGATAAAAACAACACTAGATTCATATAATTTAACCAAAATCAAGTTAGGAATTCTTACCCCAATGTTTTCTTTGAAAAACTCTCAAATATTGCCAAACCCGAGCTTCCTTGGTCCAAAAATGGAAGAATGAGACGAATTTGGACTTTATTATGCTGCCCAGGGATTTGTTCTTCGCGTTCGCGACCATTCCCTTGCGTTCGCGATGAACAAATTCTCCAACAACCATTTTCAAACTCTTCTGAGTCAGCCTCTAGTATAATAGTTATAACGTTTTGTAAAAAACTCCAAATGACAAATGATTCAACTTTCTGGAAACTAGACTAAAAGAGCTATAACTTTCATTTGTTGCTCATCTCCACATTCCTTATATATTGCGAGATATAAACTTCCAAATTCAGCCCTGTGCAACAGAGATTTCCAAACTCTTCCCAGACAGCTTGTAGTGTATCCACCATAACTTTTGGTACACAACTCCAAATGACAAATGGTTACCTTTATGAAAACTAGACACAAAGGGCTACAACTTTAATTTTTGGATCATCTCCAAAGTCTTTATAGTTTGCGAGATATGAGCCTCCAAAATTAGACTATTGCAACATAGATTTCCTTCTTCGCGAATGCGAAGAACAAAATCCCAGAAGTCAAATCCTTCTTCGCGAACACGAGAGGCTCCTCGCGAACGCGAAGAACAACACCATATATCAGCATCCAAAGTAGCCCAAAATGATCCGAAACACACCCGAGGTCCTCGGAACATCAACCAAACATACCAAAGCGTCCCATAACATCATAAGAACTTAGTCGAACCTTCATATCACCTTCAACAACACCAAAAACATGAATTACACACGGATTCAAGCCTAATGAACTTAAAAATTTCCGAATTCCACAAATAACGCCGAAACCTCCCAAACCACGTCTGAATGACCTCAAATTTTGCACACAAGTCAAAAATGACACAACAAAGCTATTCCAATTTCTAGAATCAGATTCCGACCCCAATATCAAAAAGTCAACCCCCGGTCAAATTTTTCAAAATTTTATCTTTCGCCATTTCAAGCCTAATTCCACTACAGACCTCCAAATAATTTTTTGGACACGCTCCTAAGTCCATAATCGCCATACGGAGCTATTGACATCATCAAAATTCTATTCCGGAGCAGTTTGCTCAAAAGTCAACTCTCTGGTTCACTCTTTACATTTAAGCTTCTAAATAAGGATTGTTCTTTTAATTTAATTCCGAATCTTCAGTAATTCAACTCGACTACACCCGCGGGTCATAATACATATTGCAAAATTGCTCGAGACCTTAAGTCACTGAACGAGGCGTTAATTCTTAAAACGACAAGTCAGATCGTTACACCAATTTAACATTTTATATGAAAAGTTTTAGGCTTTTTGTACAATAGTTTAGTAGATTCCAATTAAATAGGAAAGAAAATCAAAGTCACTTGATAGAGATAACTAATTATTTACTAATGTGAAATTCTTTTATGATGATAATATACATTTCTACTGGTGCTTTTGTTCTGATTAGAATGGTATTATCGTGACCACATTTACTGATAATTATGGTCCAAATAATGCTACTTGTCTAACGAGATACCTTGGATTCTTACATTTGGCGTTATCACCCATGGTAGAATGATAATAGCAACTGTCGTGCTAGAAAATGGAAAAACATATTATGGTGAATCACTTGTCCTACATAAAGACTTTTCTCGTATATTATTATTATTATTATTATTATTGTTATTATTATTATTATCATCATCATCATTATTGTTTTTTTTGTGGTACTCCCTATGATGCACGATCAAGAGATTGCTTAATGTCTACCATGATTGTTGGAAAACACTAACGGTAGAGGTAAGTTTGTGGTGTATGATAATGGTGCGAGGTTTGAAACTTACCAAGGCTATACGTTAAAGCATATGGGTGGTATCATCATGATTCTTGTCAATTCAAATATTTTCTTGATACCACTTTTGATATGTCTCATATTTTTCCAGCAGCTAATTTGGGAAGGAGAAAAGATTAAAACCTATATTAATTCAACCTCCACGGCTTGGGTATGTATATATTTCAAAGGAAATAATTCTTATACGAATCTTATACCCTGACATAACATTAACGAATAAACAAGATAGATGAGTGTAGATCAATGTAAGGAATATCTCTTGTCTTTCAACTATGCCTACAATAGCAAGGAATCAACTAAATATTTGCTTCCCCGTAGCAATGTGTTACTTGAAACCTCCCTAAAGCCATCAGTTGGTTATTCTGCATAATTAAGCTCCCGATATGCCACATACGTAGAGTGCCGCTGCCATCCTATAAAAGAACATATACCCAAAATCTCAGGAATACATAAGAACAAACAATGTAAATTATAGTTTTACAGTAAAAAGATAGCTTACAGCTACACGACTTCAACATTGCCATCTTTTGGAAGAAACTTCTTCCAAAACCACTGTTGTTTGAAGAGGTTTTCCTCAACTCCTTTGCCTCTTTCTTTTCTCTCTCGGGCAAAAAATTATAAATTGAGAAGCACATTCCCAGTATCAGAGCAGCAAATGGCATGAATATCAAAGCCTTTAGAAGGAGCAGCAAAACGACCGGATTCATGATTAGAGACATGAGCAAAGATATGCTCGTCTCCCAGCATGCGTCTAACTCTCTAATCTCTTCGGCGTATGATTTTTCGGTCTACTCAGAAGCCCCCGAGAACATTGAATAGCAGCCTATGAAGGGGATGGCAAATGCCATGCCAACATAGACATTCTTTTGGCTAAGTTGAAAGATATGGTCTCCAATCGTATGTGCTTACTCAAACTTATGCCAAAATTCAACTTCAAACTCAAATAGAGCTAGTATGCATGCAATACTAAAAACCTGTATATAAATGGACTAATTAAAACCCAATGTTAACAGTTGCATGAGAGTAAATTAAGCCAACCTGAGAATGGGTAATGTTTTTGACAGCCTTGAATTCTAGAAAAGACATTTGATCCATCAGAGGCGGATCCAGAATTTAAATTTTATGGGTTCAACCTTTAATATTTTTAGCATTGAACCCATTATATTCTTAAAGCTATGGGTTCATATATACTATTTGTTGTAAGTTTCGTAAATTTTTATACATAAATTTATGCTCCGTATCGAAAGTTATGAGTTCAATTGAACTCGTCACTTGCGTGCTACATACGCCCTTGTGCTCCCTAAACACATTGGTGTCAATGCCACGATAATTTTCATATTTAGCCATGATGCACTTCACAGCTGTATATGCATAATGTTGTAGTGCGAGGGAATATATGTGAGGAGATTGTTCTGCTTTTCCTTGAACTGCTGCAGCTAAGACCCGGGCTATTGTTGGTATTTGATTGAATGAATCAAGTTTTGGTTCTTATTTGAGGCCTTTGCATGCGGCCTTGCTGGGGACCGAGCAGTGGCGGAGCTAGGGGCGGAAGGCGATTTATCCGAGAAATTGTACTGTGTATATAATGTTAATTTGTTATGTATATATATATGTGAGATGTCGAATCTCCTTGGCTTCTCCCTATGTTTAATTCTTTTATTATTTGAACCCCTTGATGAAATTCTAGCTTCGCCACTGGACCGAGCATGACCGATGCAGCAGTTCATGAACCCACAGCTGCATCAGCACCTACATTTCTCTTCACTTGCATACTATGTGTGAATTGCTATAAATGTGGGTACTCGAAATTATTCACGATGGATGTTATTTATTTTTGTCTTTGCGTTCTCTGAGACGGGAATTTGATCTCCTCGTCATTTGTATTTTCTGAGTCTTTTCACATAGTTCAGTTATTTTAATATGATAAAAGGTTGTTTTGTGAATTTACTATTGTAATTGGTACATTTCAATTACCTTAGTGTGACAAAAAATAAGGTAAAATTTAGTGATTATACTGATACATGTTCGGAGCTAGTCTATTAGGTGCGAGTTCGATTTGAATCCAGTCACTTTTATTTAAACATTATATTTGTATTAGAAAATTTATTAAATATATATACAAATTTAATCGTGAATCTAATATTTAAGACGAGCTATGAGTTTCGTAAAAAAAAATTAGAATCCATAAATTTCATGGCTCCGCCTATGTGTCCGTAATCTCCTCGTTTGTATCTTTTTCCTTCTTCTTGCTCTTTTCAGCTCAAATCAATGGCTTGACCTTCGGCCAGCTAATTAGTTTTCAGAATGGTATTCATATGCATTGTTTGACCCAAAATTTAGATTTGGGCTTGGACAATTAGATTTAATAAAATAGAGTCAATTTTGGCCAATATTAATGTCCAAAAGATATATTAACTGATTTTATAGTGGGATGATACACATATTATCCAAGTACAATCATACCTCTCTATAATAACATTCATATATAACAACACTTCACTATAAAAGCCAAGATTTTCCGGAATCAATTTTCATGTTATGTTATAATATATGTTCTATATAACATCACTTCACTATAATATCCAAAAATAATCGGAACAAACGAGACTGTTATAGAGAGGTTTGACTGTAGTAGTAAATGTTGACAACACTAGCAATATTCAATGACCCGAAAAGAAGGGGATGTCATTAAATAACAATAAATAGCAATGAATGACATTTAAGTAAACTAGTCTTAGAGTACGCGCTTTGCGCGCGTACCCTATATAAACTTTATAAATTATATAAATATTATTAAATAATATATTTGAATTTTTAAAAAATATAAGATCTTGAAAATGACAAATATTGATCTTATTTAGTCAGCAAAAATAATTTTGATAGCTTAGTAATCTATTATTTATCCTTATTTCGTTTTAACTTCAGATGAAAGTAATTGTCTAGGTAATATCTATTCTTGACCGAATAACTGAAGAAAATTTAAAAAATGACAAACAAATTATGTAGCTAAAAAGCAAATATTCATTTCTAAGTAGAATTTAGCTATAGGTTTGTGATGGATCCTATTAGTTATGACACAAACTTTAAAGCTAATTCCTATTTCTTAAAGTCAAATTTTGTAATAAATATTTTTTTTACCAAAAAAAAGTCCTTTTCATCTAGTTGACGGAAATATGCATTACAATAAATTAAGGTATTGCCTTGGAAACAAAGTGTTTTAATTTAGTATTTTATGATATTTATTTTAGGTAAAATTTTAATTATTTTAAAGTCCTAAATATAAAGACTTCTTACTTAATTCAAATAAGGAAAGATTTAAAAATAATAAATTTGATTTGATTCAAACACATAAATATTAGATAGGAGAATAATCAAATGACTATTTTGTCTTGTGTGAACTCTATTTGAAAAGGGTAAAAAAGGCGAACGATATTTCATTAAGTGCCATCGTGCTTTTAATATAGTATAGATAAGAATATGTGAGTCACCCGAAATGGGTGAGATCTGTGGATATTCTTTCTCACAATGATGAATTATTGATGAGTCTTCGAACGTTTAGATTGTTCTTCGATCGAGTGGAAACGTTATGTAGGAATCTTAAAAAGGGTATATATTGTATGTTTGCAATAAAGTTAGATTCTATAGAGATAGTCAATGTATTATTCTTACAAGTGAATATCTTATATCCCCTATCATTCTGTCTCTTTCTATTTATAGGGAACATATATCTAAAAACCCTAATAATACAAGTTCAGAGAATATCCACTAGAATATTCTTTTAGTGTCATATTCTAAAACTACCGGTTATTTACTTTGTCTATGATCAGTGCTCGACCTCGATCTTGATCTTCGACAACTCCTCGACCTTGATCTTCAATAACTCATCGGCTCTGACCTTCATCTTCTAAGGGACCGCTTCGACCTTGGGCAGGCCTTTGTCGAAGTCATACCGGCGATACGTGGCAGCCCATGAAGGCCCTCTTAATGCTAATTCACTTTAATCATATCAAAGATAATTTCTGGCCCATACAATTAGTCTCTCTACTTGTTGAGGTCATCCTCGCAGGTGAGTTCAATGAGCGAATAATGTCAGTCATGGTAAATCTTATAGAGAAGACTATTACGGGTCGTAGTCGTCGTGGCAATCCGACAACATGGCTCTCTATGGGCCGCGTATTTCAAATCCCTTAAATTTTTCGGGTGATTTGTTGGAGCCATCTGGGCCAAGTGGATGGATGACATCATGACATCATGCGTCATGATAATGCCTATTTTCGACGCATTACTTTGATTTGCACGTGATCATTGATTTGATATGTTATTTCGATTCCGGCGCAAATTAGGTTGAGCCATTTCGGGTTTGGTGCCCATTAAGGCAAAACGTTTTGGATTTTGGTGCCTTAATTTCTATAAATAGGAGTTGTTAAACCTGGATTTGAAATTTGACTCCTCTAAAGTTTTGAGATATAAGCCTTCTTCTCTGAATCTTCTTTCTCTGTTCCATTGCCTTACACCATATCTCATTCCCACTTTCTTGCATTCTTCTTTATTATCTCAAAGTATGTCAAACATATCCTCAGATGCTGGTGAAGGGAGTCGTGTTGCTCCCTTGGCGGTTGTGTTTCCTACTCGTAAGGAAAGTGTTTCCAACATTGCTGAGGATAAAGCTTTTCCATCGGCGGAGAAGATACTCCTTCGCAACCCCGATGCTTCTAAACTCACAGGATCACCAGACGTGACACTCGGGAATTTTCTATCAACGATGGCATCCAAAGGGTTGACTGAATTAAAAGTCAAGTTTGGTCTTCCCAACCAAGTCAAACTCATCCCGGCTGAAAGGGACGTGGTGCAGTTTTATCATCCCGGGTACTACGCTTTACACTACTACACCTTACTAATCGGTTACTCGTTCCCTCTTCTTCCGTTGGTGGAAAAGTTTTGTCTCCATTACGACATTTACCCTACTCAGCTTGCACCGTACGTCTACATAGTTATCATAATGTTGACCAAATTTTCTGAGCTGGTCGGGGTCGAACTGACGCTGCAACATTTGGTGCACCTATTCGCCCCTAGCTTCTATAGGGGAACGATGCTAAACCTTCAATGGGCGAATAATGCCAGTCGAGTTAAACGAGCGAATAATGTCATTCATGGTCGATCTTATCGAGCAGACTATTACGGAACGTAGTCATCGTGGCGAGCAAGCAAAATGGCTCTCTATAGGCTGCGTATTTCAAATCTCTTAAATTTTTCGGGTGATTTGTTGGAGCCATCTAGTCCAAGTGGAGGTATGATGTCATGGCATCATGCGTCATGATGATGCCTATTTCTGATGCATTGCTTCTATTTGCGCGTGATCTTTGATTGGATATGATGTTTCGATTCTGGCGCCAATTAGGATGAGTCGTTTCGTGTTTGGTGCCATTAAGGCAAAACATTTCGGGTTTTGGTGCCTTAATTTCTATATATAAGAGTTGTTAAACCTGGGTTTGAAATTTCGCTCTCCTAAAGTTTTGAGATATTAGCTTTCTTCTCCGAACCTTCTTTTTTTGTTCCATTGCCTTACACCAAATCTCAATCTCTCTTTCTTGCATTCTTCTTCATTATCTCAAAGTATGTCAAACATATCCTCAGATGCTGGTGAAAGGAGTCGCGTTGCTCCCTTGGCGGTTGTGTTTCCTACTCGTAAGGAAAGTGTTTCCAACATTGCTGAGGATAAAGCTTTCCCATCGGCGGAGGAGATACTCCTTCGCAACCTCGATGCTTCTAAACTCACAGGATCACCAGGCGTGACACTCGGGAATTTTCAATCAACGATGGCATCCAAAGGGTTGACTGAATTAAAAGTCAAGTTTGGTCTTCCCAACCACGTCGAACTGATCACGGCTGAAAGGGACGTGGTGCAGATTTATCATCTCGGGTACTTCGCTTTATACTACTACACCTTACTCATCAGTTACGCGTTCCCTCTTCTTCCGTTGGTGGAAAGGTTTTGTCGCCATTACAACATTTGCCCTGCCCAGCTTGCAATGTACGTCTACATAGTTATCACAATGTTGACCAAATTTTCCGAGCTGGCCGGGGTTGAACTGACGCTGCAACATTTGGTTCACCTATTTCCCCTAGCTTCTATAGGGGGACGATGCTAAACTTTCAATGAGCGAATAATGTCAGTCGAGTTCAATGAGCGAATTACATCAGTCGTGGTCGATCATATTGAGCAGACTATTACGAGTCGTAGTCGTCGCGGCGAGCAGGCAACATGGCTCTCTATGGGCCGCGTATTTCAAATCCCTTAAATTTTTCGGGTGATTTGTCGGAGCCATCTGTTCCAAGTGGATGGATGATGTCATGACATCATCCGTCATGATGATGCCAATTTCTGACGCATTTCTTTGATTTGCATGTGATCTTTGATTGGATATGCTGTTTCGATTCCGGCGCCAATTAGGATGAGCCGTTTCGCGTTTGGTGCCCATTAAGGCAAAACGTTTTGGGTTTTGGTGCCTTAATTTCTATAAATAGAAGTTGTTAAACCTGGATTTCAAATTTCGCTCTCCTAAAGATTTGAGGTATCAACCTTCTTCTCCGCATCTTCTTTCTCTGTTCCATTGCCTTACACCATTTTCCAATCTCTCTTTCTTGCATTCTTCTTCATTATCTCAAAGTATGTCATACATATCCTCAGATGCTGGTGAAGGGAGTCGCGTTGCTCCCTTGGCGGGTGTGTTTCCTATTTGTAAGGAAAGTGTTTCCACCATTTCTGAGGATAAAGCTTTCCCATCGGTGGAGGAGATACTCCTCCACAACCCCGATTCTTCTTATCTCACCCGATCACTGGACGCGACACTCGGGAATTTTCTATCAACGATGGTATCCAAAGGGTTGACTGAATTCAAAGCCAAGTTTTGTCTTCCCAACCATGTCGAACTGATCCCGGCTGAAAGGGATGTGGTGCGGGTTTATCATCCCGGGTACTGCGCTTTATACAACTACACCTTACTCATCGGTTACTAGTTCCCTATTCTTCCATTGGTGGAGGAATTTTGTCTCCATTACGGTGTTTGCCTTGCTTAGCTTGCACCATATGTCTACATAGTTATCAGAATGTTGACCAAATATTCTGAGCTGGTCGGGGTCGAACTGACACTACAATATTTGGTGCACCTATTCTCCCCTAGCTTCTATAGGGTAACGATGCTAAACCTTCAATGAGCGAATAATGTCAGTTGAGTTCAATGAGCGAATAATGTCAGTCGTAGTCGATCTTATCGAGCAGACTATTATGGGCCGTAGTCGTTGTGGCAATCAGGCAACATGGCTCTCTTTGGGCCGCATATTTCAAATCCCTTAAATTTTTCGTTTGATTTGTTGGAGCCATATGGTCCAAGTGGAGGGATGACATCATGACATCATGCATCATGATGATGCCTATTTTTGATGCATTGCTTCTATTTGCGCGTGATCTTTGATTGGATATGCTATTTCGATTCCGGCGCCAATTAGGATGAGTCGTTTCGGGTTTGGTGCCATTAAGGCAAAACGTTTCGGGTTTTGGTGCCTCAGTTTTTATAAATAAGAGTTGTTAAACATGGATTTGTAATTTCGCTCTCCTAAAGTTTTGAGATATCAGCCTTCTTCTACGAATCTTCTTTCTCTGTTCCATTTCCTTACACCATTTCCTAATCTCTCTTTCTTGCATTCTTTTTCATTATCTCAAAGTATGTCAAACATATCCTAAGATGTTGTTTCGATCCCGAGTACTGCGCTTTATACTACTAAACTTTACTCATCGGTTACTCGTTCCCTCTTCTTCCATTGGTGGAAAACTTTTGTCGCCATTAAGGCGTTTGCCTTGCTCAGCTTGCACCGTACGTCTACATAGTTATCAAAATGTCGACCAAATTTTCTGATTTTGCCGGGGTCGAACTGACGGTGCAACATTGGTGCACCTATTTTCCCCTAGCTTGTATAGGGGAATGATGCTAAACCTTCGCCACCGCTGAGGAAAGAGCTTGGTGGTGATGATTGACGACAAGGCCAGTCACCAGTTCTGGCTTGACTTCTTTTATGTTAGAACTGAGGACATTGTGGCTTAGGTCGACGGCTTGCCTGAGGCTTGGAAATATATACGTAAGTGTCCTGGTTTTCTCTTTGTTTCTTTGCTTGCTTTGAGTTAAATGATTTTCCTTTTCTTGCAGCCAACAACCAGCCTCCTACCTAGTCGTGGGCATTGCCGATTGGGTCGAGCGGGTTCTCCCTCATGCTGTAGGGATTCACGACCGGCCGAGCATTTTTAAGAAGTTCAGAGTGGCTCTTTATTTAATAGGTAACTTCCTTTCTCTGCCCGTGGTCGTTTTACATTTTGCATATATCGGCTCGCTTTAATAACTTCCATCTCTTTGTTTCCTAGGTAGGGGGTCTTCTCGGAGGAGCCGGCCACCTGTGCCTTCTTTTCGGAGGAGGGCTGCTACGCATTTGGATTCTGTCCCCATTGTAATTACCGTATCCCCCGCACGTCCCCGCCTGGGCTAAAACAGTCCAAGAGCCTAACTTTCTCTCCACTTCTACTTCCGTTCCTCAAAATTTCTCATTTATTGACGAGTACGATGATGTCTCCCCTGATGATGGGGTCTACGGGCTCGTAAGAGGAGAGTCATAGAAGCTGGGGAAGAGGTTCCATTGGTTGTTGATTCTGAGCAGGGAGACTTTTTTTCCGTGAGATGATCATAATCCATGTTGGAGAAAACCCCGGGGTAGATTTCGAGGCCTCACAATGAGAAGAGGTAGATACGGTCATGTTGGCATGTTCTAAGGGGGGAAGCAATCATTAAGGGGGTGCTTTATGATGGCAGCCACGCACTTCTGCGGCAAGAGCAAGCTTCGACCTCTCGAGCGGCTATAGACGTCTCTTCACCTACTGGTGTAGGGGGAAGGTCATTGCAAAGGATAGTAATGAGTCGAGCTTCGATGTTGATTTGGATAACTTGAGAATGTTCAATGAGGGACTCACCCAGCTCGAGGTGAGATTGGAGGGAGGTTCGAGGACCATCACTATCCTAATGGATCATGATTTGCTGGTGAACACTGAGGAGGTAGTCCTTGCCCCCAGTCCTCTCTGTTCTGACGTCGAGGGTAAGATGCTCAACGAGATAGATAACAGTGCTATGTCAAAAGGCATTAACGGCCTTGCTCTCAGGGTAAGTACTGTTGTACGACCCTTTTCTAATGCTTTAGCTTGTTCTAATTTCTTACCTTTTCCTTTGATTTGCAAATGGTTATTTTGGAAATTGAGAGCGCCCAAAGGGAGAAAAGGTGCAAAGATATCTTTGTGAAGTTTAAAGAAAAATATACTGAGTACCGCAGTAAATGTCGGGATCTTCAAAGTCAGTTTCGTGAGAGAGTTGTTGTCATAACGACCCGATCGATCGTTTTGAGCATTTGCACTTCGATCGGTAGTTTGAGTGCATGAGTAGCTCGGTATGATGTATTATGACTTGAGAGAAGAGCTAAAAAGTTTGACTTTTTGGTGTTTGACCTCGGATTGGAGATTTTATGGTTGCGTTAGGTCCGGATGGTGATTTTGGACTCGGGCATATGCCCAGATTTGTATTTGGATATTTTCAGACGATTTCGACGCTAATTGGAGGAAGTTAGAAATTTGAAGGTTTGGAAAGTTCATAAGTTTGACTTGGAATTGACTTTATAGATATCGGACTCGAATTGCGGTTCCGATAATTAAAATAGCTTTGTTATGTCATTTGGGACTTGTGTGCAAAATTTGAGTTTATTCCGAGTTGATTTGATATCTTTCAGCACGAGTTTTGGAAGTTGAACGTTCAAAATTCATTCAAATTTAAATTGAGGTATGATTCATCATTTCTACGTTGTTTGATGTAATTTAAGACCTCGAGTAAGTCTGTGATATGTTACGGGACTTATTGGTATATTCGAACGAGGTCCCGATTTGCTCGGGTGAGTTTCATACGGAATGTTTGGGTTGTTGGTACAACCGCTTCTGCGGAAGCTTGGTCACAGAAGCGAGTAGGAGCTGAGGGTATGTACCCTGATTATACGTGTGATGTGATATTTTTTGGAGATGACGCACATGCTAGGTGACGGGCGTGTGGGCGTGCACTGTAGAAATTGAGACTCGGTCGAATTTGTAGAGCTGTGTAGTCACTTAACTTGTATTTTCCATGTATTTCCCATGTGTGAGAGAAACTGAGCCCTGACTCATGTTAGAAATTATGCTTAGGCAAATGCTGATATTATTGGGACCCATTGAGGTCATTTCTACTATCAAATTTTATGTTTAAATTGTAATTTCGTACCCAGTCATGTTCATTCATTGCATATCAGATCTCAGTCTCTGTTTCTATTTATTGATACATCATATCATTATTTTGGGCTAGTTTCATGACATTGTGACTGAGTGTGGACGAGGTCTTGATAGTGAGTGATGTTTATGGGATCGAGCTGCACGCCGCAACATATTTTATTGATTTATGCCTAGATTTTGCTCATTATAGTGCTTGGGCTGAAGGAGCCCCTCCGGAGTCTGCACACCCACAACGAGCGCATTTGATATTATATTGAGGGGTGGATCTTCCCTAGGCATGGATCTTGCCTAATTATTTATATTAAGGGATGGATTTTCCCTAGGCTGGATTGGCCCTGTACAGTACTGAGTGACTGAATTGTCAGTTATATATATATATATATATATATATATATATATATATATATATATATATATATACCCTGTACTGATTGGCCATATACAATATTAAGTGACTGTGTGCGAGTTGTCATTTATATTTGGGCTAGATTTGCCCTGTACAGTGCCGAGTGGTTGAGTGTGCCGAGTATTTAGCATGATGAGTGAAAATATGGGACAGTGAGATTCAGCACTCTAAGAGTGTGAGTACATGAGTTCATCATTTGAGATGCATTGCATTTGACATGCGTACTTGAGCTACAGGCATAAAGAAGCATTTCCTCATGGTACCCGATTTTGGTGACATTCATGATCTCACATGTTTAATGACATATAGGTATAAAGATGTATTTTACTCATGATATTTGAAAATGAAACAACTTGTTTATTGTTGAATGGTTTTTGGGAAAAATCACAATTTTCAAACTTATTCATATGCTTTTGGTATTTTCAGTGGAAGTTTGGGATTTACTGTTATACTTGAAAATCATGCCTATCTTTTCGTAACTGTGAACGAGTTGAGCATCTTACCTCTGAGTTATTTTCATGTACCATTTTATTATTATTGTTATGACTATTCCTAGTTATTGGAGTTGGACTCTGAACCTTTTTCCAGCTCGTTACTATTT
Source organism: Nicotiana tabacum (assembly GCF_000715075.1). Taxonomy (NCBI): domain Eukaryota; kingdom Viridiplantae; phylum Streptophyta; class Magnoliopsida; order Solanales; family Solanaceae; genus Nicotiana; species Nicotiana tabacum. The sequence continues at coordinate 102,424,331 of NC_134093.1, forward strand.
TCAACCTAAGGTTAGGTTTATTACTTATTGAGTACATGAGGTTGGTGCTACTCAACTACACTTCTGCACCTTGCGTGCATATGTTGGATGATGATGTAGCTGCGTACAGTGGGAGCTGGATATGAAGATGTACCTGTGTACTGTTCATAGCTACCTCTTGATCTTGGTAGTTTTAGAATTTTAATCTGTTCCTGTATAGTTCAAACATATGATGAACTTTATTTCATACCAGGTTTGTAAATTCTAAATCTTAGAAGCTCATGATTTGTACTATCATTCCTTGGGGAGTTGTATAGAAAATTCAGTTATCTCATCTTTGATTCACATTAGTGTTATTATATTATGTTATTTTGTTAATTGGCTTACCTAGCGGGTTGGGTTAGGTGGCATCACGACAGTGTGGATTTTGGGTCGTGAAATGTTGGTATTAGAGCTCTAGGATCATAGGTTCTACAAGTCTTGAGGAAGTTCCTAACAGAGTCTTGCAGATCGGTATGATAACGTCTGTACCTCTCTTCGAGAGGATATAGGTCATTTACGATAAACTTACCATCTTTCTTTCCTTATCATGCAACATTGATTGAGCTTGAATCGTAACTTTTTGAATTCCTTCCACGCATTCATATGCGCATGTGAGTGCTCTGTATCGGCTGTGCATCGATGGCTTGTGATTTCATAGATGAGGTGCGAGATGTGATTTATCTGTGCTGATGATGGGTCAATCTAGAGGACATGCTTTGACCGTAGCTTGAGAACGGGGATTTCGGCTGTGTAAGAACGTGCTTTTGGGACTTATATGTCCGACAACGTCCATATGAGTGGAATTTATTACTCAATGAGTGGCTGGATGGCAATATGATGAGTATGATGTGATTGCGGGATATGTCCATATGGTTTGATTATGGAGAGAATAGTTTGCTTAAGATGTAAGAAGGACTACTGGGTGTTTGATTTCTGTCTTGATATGACGTATAGTCTCGAGTTATGAGTGTTGAGAGATTTTTCATGTTGTATAAGTGCGAACGAAGTAGATTTTCATGTCTTATTGTGAGTTTAGACTTAGGGAGATTAAGTGATTGCGTAGTAGTTGTGGTTGTGAAAGGGTATAGAGAGATGTTAGTCTGAGGCTAAGCAAGTGGGATATAACTTGCGGGGTAATCTACAGATGTATGATTTTTATGATGTTGTGTGGAGGCTTTCTTTTCTACCAGTGGGTTATACTTGTGTGATATGAGTTTGGATCGGTTGTAATAGTTGACCTGACCGTCGTGAGGATGAATGCCAGATTTATAAATTATTTGAGGTATTAGATGGTTTGTGTTACATGAGCTTATGAAGGATTGAGTTGACATTCGGTACGGGATTATGGTAGTAATAGAGTATGGGTATTATGAGTTATCAGATGTTTTATTCCATGTCTTTGAGCCAAGCAGGGGAGTCTACTATCACCGATTTGATTACATGGTTATGTGTTGTGCTGGTTTCGGTTTGAGGCATACTTGTGAATCAGATGTGACTTGTAGAGGTTGATATCAAGGATGACTCGAGTAATGAAATTTTTGGATACAAGTTATGTCACACTTTTTGGGTATATGGGGATCATGGAATGATTGAGTTGTCATTGTGAAGACGTAGTGCACACAGAGTAGGACTTTGCTCGGTTACGTTAAGGCGGGGTTACTTCTTTAGGCATTGTTGTGCTAATGAGGCACATGTCATTCGGCCCATTTGGGGGGTGCAATTGAGATTTGAGCAAAGTGGATGACTCTTGAGAAGGTTCTAATGGATTCAAGATTTATATGTAGCAATTGAGAATTTTGCGGATTTGTATATAATTAGAATCTGAGATTTAAGTTGAATGGTATCGAGACTTGTGGCATTTTTATATCATTATGGATTCTACATTTCAGCATCAGGAGGGTGAAGGAAACGATTTTGGATTCACATAAGGTTTCTTTAGAGTGGGTGTCTCGGTTGTGGTACTTTTGGGGTGCTTGAGAGGGAATACAACAGCTTATGAGCCCTAGGGCGATGCGGTTTTATTCTGGGATCTCTTGTGATGAGCTTTAGGTAAGGATCGCGATATTCTAACAAGGAAAAGTGTCAGCTTGAGGGCAATTCGGAAGGAACTCAGAGAGATGAGATAGCTTGGTAGTAGCTTGGATCAACACGGTAATGGATATAATCGGTTCTTTGGGTACTTATGATGTGGTAAGGCTCTATAAGTATTTTGGTGTCAATACTCTTAGGTTTGGTGACCTGCGCGGCTTGGTTGAGTTACAAATATTAAGTTATGATGGATTGGTTATGTGCAAATGGATTTCAAAGTGTTCTCAATGGTTTCTACCACGGTTCGAGGTGTATATTTCTTGCTAGCGTGGGGAGTATGGTGCGGGTTGCGATTTTTTCTTGGATGAGATCCAATGGAAGGTTCCCGACTAATTGACAATTTATTATGCTGGTGACTCAGAGTTGATTATGAGATTCTCGTACTTTTTGTATGATGGCGTGATAGATGTGATGTGTTGTGTAGGATTGAGATTGCATGTACAAAGTCACAGTTCAGTTTTGAAGGGAAGGTCATGAATTATTAGACAACATGGACGATCAGATGACTAGATGAATGATATTACTACTTGGTATTACTTGATAAGAGTGTACATTTCATAAGTTTCACCTAGTGTTGACTAACATATGCTTCATTGGTATTGCGGTACTCGCCTGAATGATAGACGGTTGATATTCAGATATTGCTATGTGGCACGAAAGAATTATAGAAGTATTCCTTATGAGATGATCATGTATGAGAGATGTGTCATACATTCGGGCGGTGGAGCTGGGATCGGATATGGCAATTCATGTGTTCCGTGGATTTGGAGACCGAGAGTTCTTAGAAGCAGATTGTTTCGTGGTTGTGGACTGTGAAGATGTGGCCAAGCTAGCCAGATGGTGGTATATGTTTTGGTTAGGTCATTATGGACTTTCGAAGGATTATTTATCTATTTGTGTATGACCAGAGTTGATTGGGGCCCATTGTTAGGCCCAACGAGGATATGTATTCTACATCGGATTGGATTGGTCGACTATGTACTGCTATTGTTGGGGGATGTGCCATTCGGTTAGAGTTGATCTTATTCGTGTTCTGATATGATCTATGTGTAACTCCTCTATGCTACGAGGAGTTATGATTCGTTGGTTATATGCACACATGGTGCGGTTATTTTTGGGTCTTGTAGTGGGATTTGAGCGAGATGGTTATTGTGGCGTTGAATGGTTGATTGCGCCTTGGTTATGTTGTCTCTGGATTGTGGTATATTTTGCTATGTGCTTCTATGTGGTTATGGTCATACACTTCGTGTATTTGATGTCGAATTGCGTGTAGTTGTTGATTTTGAGCATGGTATCTTGAGGTATTTCATGTGGACCCTTGTTTGGATAGGGTCACGCATTGTAGCTGGATTATGTCGGGATATGATCGTTTGTGTTAGTGTAACAATCCGGCCCATTGTTTTAAGTATTTCAGCCTTGTTCCCTCATTTACTACTCAATTATGCTTTAAAGTTGTTATATGACTTGTCGGGGTAATTGGTTCGAGTCCGGTGAGGTTTTGAAATGAATTGAGACACTTAGTCTCCAAGATTAAACTTACGTTAAAAATGTTAACCGGATGTTTATTTATGTGTAAACGACCCCGGAATAGAATTTTGATGATTCCAATAGCTTCGTATGGTGATTTTGGACTTAGGAGCATGTCCAAAAAAGTATTTGGAAGTCCGTAGTTAAATTAGGCTTGAAATGACGAAAGTAGGAAATTTAAGTTTGGAAGTTTGACCGGGGAGTTGACTTTTTGATATCGGGGTCGGAATCTAGTTCGAAAACTTTTTATAGGTCAGTTATGTCGTTTATCACTTGTATGCAAAATATGAGGTCAATCGGACTTGATTTGATATGTTTCGACCCAAAATATAGAAGTTGGAAGATTTAAAAACTCATAATTCGATTCGATACACGATTCATAATTTCGATGTTATTTGACACTGTTTGAGGCCTCGACTAAGTTTGTATTGAATTTTAGGACTTTTGGGTTGAACAATGCGTTGGGGAGTTGAATCATTTCGACCTCGCGAAGCCAGGTCTGTAGCACACTAGACCATGCTATATACCTTGCGAAGCTAGGTTTGTAGCGTGCTATATACCTCGCGAAGCGAGTTCTGTAGTGCGCTAGAGAGTTCTATATTCCTCATGAAGCCTGGTCTATAGCTCGCTACAGAGCTCATGAAGACTGGTCTGTAGCTCGCTACAGAGCGTGCCTAGCATGGTCTGTAGCCTGGTCCAGAATTTGGATGGTCCATTCTTCTATCTTTACAACCCGACCATATCTCGTTAAATAGATGTAAGGGACTATTTTTGAAGGGAATATCTGATATTTTAGAGAGAAGTGAGAGTGTTATAGAGAGAGGAAGAAGCTTAAGTGCTTTGTTCATCAAAATCTTGTCCAAGCCTTGAAATCCAACAAGAAATCCTCCAGTTTTTCATCTAAGAGGTAAAGTTCCATACCCTAGTTTTCAATTTCATATTTGGGCAATATTTGAGCGAGAATTCATGGGAAAACTTGAGGTAAGTCACTTGTGGTCATTGTTAGTCAATAATATGAAATTATCATCGAATATTTTGACTAGATTACTTGTTTTTGGGGTGCAATTCGAAGGTTTGGGCGTAGGGATTTAAAAATTTGATTTGAGGATTTGGAGGTTGAGTTGATGTCAGAATTTGGTAAATTTGATATAGTTGGACTCGTGCTTGAATGGACGTTCATATTTTGTAACTTATGTCGGGTTTCGAGATGTGGCCCCCACTAACGAATTTTGAGTTAATTTCGGATTTGTGTTGGAAAATTAGTATTTTCATATAGAATTAATTTCTATAATATGTATTGAATGAATCTAATTATTTGTGAATAGATTTGAGGCGTTCGTAGGCCGATTCGTGAGGCAAAGGCATAGCGAAGTAAAGAATTACATCGTTTGAGGTAAGTAACCGTTTTAAATTTGGTCCTGATGGTATGAATCCCTGAATTCTGTGTTATATCAATTGTTGGAGGTGACATACATGCTAGGTGACGAGCGTGTGGGTGTGCACCATAGAAACTGTGACTTAAATAAATTCTGTGGAATTGTAAACTTAAAGAATCATGTTATTATCCGCGTATCCTCCATGTGATAGAGAAATTTAGCTGAGAATCGTTTTAAAAATCATGCTTAGGCATATGTTGTTATTATTGGTACCCACTGAGGTCATTTCTACAGTTGAATTATGTGTTCAAATTATAATTTCACACTCAGTCATGCTGATTCATTTCATATCATATCTCAGTATCTGTTGTCTCTGTTGCTATTTATTGATGCATCACATTATCATTTTGGGCTGATTTTCATAACATCTTGAGCCCGAGAGACTGGAGAGGATGATGGATGAGTGATGCCGAGGGACTAATTGTGAGGATATTTATGGGATCTGGTTGCACGTCGCAGCATGTTTCATTGGTTTATGCCATGATTGGCTTGTTATAGCGTTTGGGATGAAGGAGCCCCTTCGGAGTCTATACAAACCCATTGAGAGCATGTACCTACTTAGTGCGAGTGCCGATTACTTGAGAGAAATGAGTGATTGTGAGGAAAGAGTGATTGTAAGGTTGGAGTGAATGGGAGGACTAAGGGACTGTTGTTCTGAGAGGATGCATTTATTTCATTATTGTTGCACTTTAGCTGTGATTTATCATTGTTTTGAAAACTTGTGAAAGATATTATCTCTTGTTTCAGTCGAACTTGATATGAAATTACTGTTTAATTTGAAATGTTAAATTGGAAAGCATGCCTACCTTCTCTTGTTGGAAATTACTGTAATTGGACTTAGTTGTGAAGCTCGTCACTATCTTCAGTTCTTTATTTAGTATTGTTACTTGCTGAGTTGGTTGTACTCATACTACACCCTGCACCTCGTGTGCAGATCCAGGTACCTCCGTTCACGGTGATTGCTAGTTATTCAGAGCTCTATCTGCGGAGACTATCGAGGTAGTTTCTTGGCGTCCGTAGACCTTGATTTTCTTTCCTTTTAGTTATTTGTAATGTTCTATATTTTCAGACAGTGTTTTATCCGTCAGACTATGTTATCATTTAGATAATCATGTACTTAGTGACACCGGGTATTGGGAGTGTTTTATGTCGGTGTTAACTAGATTTACTATTGACCTTAAATATTATATTTTTTTAAACTTAAAAAGAAATTGTGGTTTTTTGAGGTTGTCGGCTTGCCTACTATCGAGATAGGCGCCATCACAACAGGTGAGATTTTGGGTCGTGACAAGTTGGTATTAGGGCCTAGGTTACATAGGTCTCACGAGTCATGAGCAGGTTTAGTAGAGTCTTGCGGATCAGTACAGAGATGTCTGTACTTATCTTTGAGAGGCTGCCGAACCCTTAGGAAATTTCACTTTCTTGTATTCTATTGTACGGCATTGATTCATCTTGAAACGTAACTCTTTGAATCCCTTCAATGCATTCGTGTGCGCTCGGTATCATCTGTGCATCGCCGACTTGTGATTCCATGAATTTGAGATGAGTATTCTGTGTTTTGGTGATGGGTCACTCTGGAGAACTTGAGGCTGGGGTTAGACCTCAACTTAAGCTCGGCAGTTTTGGTTGTGAGAACTTGTGCGTTCAGTAGTATCCCTATGAGTGGAATTTGTGGCTCGATGAGCGGTTGAATGACTATATGATGAGTATGATGTGAATGAGGGATGTGTTCCGATGTGTTGAATGATAAAATTAAAGTTTACTTGTGACTCAAGAGTTTGCTATTGGGTAATTGATTTCTGTTTTGATGTGACGTACGGTCTTGAGTGTGCGTATCTATCATGATGTTTAATTGTGGAGAGAATTAGATTTTCATGTTGTGTAATTGAGTTCAAACTCAGAAGTATTAAGTGATTCCATAGTAATTGTGGTAATGCACGATTGTGTGTGGTATTGGTTTTCGTTCGAGGCATACTTGTTGATTAGTTATGATTTGCAGAGGTTGAGATTGGGGATGACTCGAGTAAGAAAATTTCTTGAATGCGGGTTATATTGCACTTTATGAAAATATGAAAAATTATGAAATGATTAAATTGTTATTTTGAAGGATGTAGTGCGCGCAGAGTATGAATTTGATTGGTGGTATTAAGGCAGGGTTACTACTTTGGGGGTTGTTATGCTAATGGGGCATATGTCTTTCGCCCCATTTGGGTGGTGCAATTTAGATTTAAGCATAGTGGGTGACTTTCGAAAGGGTTCTAATGGATTCAAAATATATATGTGTCAATTGAATGTTTTACGAAATTTTTATTTCGCCAGAATCGGTTATTTACATTGGATGGTGCCGGGACTTGCGGTAATTTTATATGACTTTGGATTCTACATTTCAATACAAGAAAGGTAAAAAGGTACAATTTTAAGTACACGAAAGGCCTTTTTAGTGTGGGGGTATCGGTTGTGGTACTTTTGTGGTGCTTAAGAAGAATACAATGGCTTATGGGCCTTAGAGCGGTATGGTTTTATGTTAGGATTATAGTAGTGAGATTTGGGTAATGATCGTAGTGTTCTGACAAGGTGAAGTGTCAACTTGAGGGTAATTCAGAATAAACTCGTAGTAAATAGGACAATTAGGAAGTAGGCTAGACCAGTATGGTAATGGTATGCTTGGTTCTTTTGGGTAATTATGATGTGGACTTTATATATGTTTTGGTGGCAATATTCTTGGATTTTGTGACCTGCGTGGCTTGGTCAAGTTAGAGGAATTCAGTTTTGATAGTTTAGTTATGTGCAAATGGAATTCAAAGTGTTCTTGATGGTTTCTACCATGGTTTGAGACAGATATTTTCTACTGCTGCGGGGAACGTGTTATGTATTATGATTTTCTCCTGGAATAAAGAAAGAGGGAGGTTTCTAACTGACCGGGTATGAAATTTGATGGTGACTTAGAGTTGATAATGAGATTCTCGTGCTTGTCACATGATGACATGATAGATGTGGTGTGTTGTGCGGGATTAAAATTTATATGTACAAGGTGACAGTTTATTCATGAAGGGAAGTTCACGAATTCTGGATAGAATTGTCAGTTTCAAATATTTAGATTTATAGTATAACTGCTCGGTAATCCCTGAGAAGGGTGCGTATTTCAGAAGGCGCATTATGTTTTGACTTACGGATGTTCATCGGTATTGCGATACTTATATGGGTAATAGACTGTTGATATTCCAATTATCGCTATGCAACATAGAAGAATTTTGGAAGTATTCCTAGTGGGATGATCATGCATGAAGGATATGATAATCATTCGAGTGCTGGCGTTGTGATCAGTTATGGTGGTTCATGTGTTCTATGAATTTATGGGACTGGGAGTTCTCAAAAGCAAATTGTTTCAGGGTTGCGACCTTGTTGAGGTGAGTATTTTATTTAAACTCTGTGGAGGCACTAATTGCGTTAATTATTTGTGATAGTTACGCGCCATGAGTGTGTGCATACATATGGGAGGTTAGAGCCATGTGCGGGCATCAGGGCAAGTATTCATTCATGCGTTAACTTGCGGTTTCAAAGAGGCTAATTCCCTGAATAACCTTGGTAGTTTCCATTCATGCGTTAACTTGCTGAATTGAGTTGTGATAGCACACTTTACACATACCTACTCGGTGGCGTGTTATTTATACCAGTCCAGGAGCATGAGAATCTTAATTCATTTATCATATACATGTGTACTTATTTGATTGCTCATGTATGATATGCTTGGACTAGAGGCCTATGACCATGCCAGGCAGATTATATTATTGGCACGTGAGTTGTCCGTGCGGATCCATATACTAATATTATTGGTACATGAGTTGTCTGTGCGGGTCCAGATATTGATACTATAGCATGTGAGTTGTCAGTGCGAGTGATGTTAATGTGAGCTCTAAAAGAGCTGGTTACTATTATTAAATTTTTATACTTGGTTCAACTATATATATTGAGCTTATTGCATTGCAGTTGTGGTGGTGCTTGTTGAACTTGCAATACAGTTCTCTTCTTTAAGACATCTTCCATTTTGGGTACAAGGTTGCACAATTGTGGCTTGAGTTGTATTGGTGTGGCATGTCTGTGGGATAGTTGTGTTTAATAATATATGGTCATTGGACGTAGAATGGGTACTATCAGATTTTATTACGTTATATTGTGAGGTTAATATTGAAAAGAAATTCTAAATGTTGGAAATTGAATTCCAAGGTTTATGGGATGAGGTTGAATTAATGACTTTCAGTTATGCTGTATTGTCAAGCATACATAGAATAGAGTGACGTGGGATCACCCTCGGGTATGTGCATGATAAGGTGGAACAGTGATTTAAAGGCTTAGGAACAACTCTTGGCATGTTCAAGGATGATCGTATGTTTAAGTGGGGGAGAATGTAACGACCCGGCCGGTCGTTTTGAGTATTACAGCCCTGTTCCCCCATTTACTTCTCAATTTATGCTTTAAAGTTGTTATATGACTTGTCGGGGTAATTGGTTCGGGTCTGGTGAGGTTTTAAAATGAATTGAGACACTTTGTCTCCAAGATGAAACTTAAGTTGAAAAGGTTCACCAGATGTTTACTTATGTATATATGACCCCAAAATAGAATTTTGAAGATTCCAATAGCTTCGTATGGTGATATTTGACTTAGGAGCGTGTGATGACCCAAAAGGTCATCTTATGTTTTAGAACTCGAATCTGCGCTCTTAAGCCTTACAAATCTCATTTTTACCCTCCTTGATTTGCGTGCACAGTCCGGACAGGTTTCCGGAAAGCTTTTATGTTGAAAACTAATAAAAATAAGAATTTTTGCCTTAAAAGTTAATTTTAGTTGACTTCGGTTAACATTTTTGGTAAACGGGCCCGGATCTGTGCTTTGACGGTCTCGGTAGGTCCGTATCGAATTATGGGACCTGGGCGTATGCCCAGAATCGAATTCGGAGGTCCCTAGCTCAAGTTATGAATTTATGAGAAAAATTAAAAGTTTGAAAATTTATTGTTTTTAAGAATTGACTGATACATGGCATTGTTGGTATCAGGTCCGTATTTTGGTTCTGGAGCCCGGTACAGTTTCATTATGATATTTAAGACTTGTTTGTGAAATTTGGTGAGAAACAAAGTTGATTTAACGTGATTCGGATGATGTTTTTAGACTTGTGTGCATGTTTGGTTTAGAGCCCCGAGGGCTCCGGTGAGTTTCGGATAGGCCACAGGATGTTTTGTACTTAGAAAATTTTTCTGGTATAACTAAACCTGTTGCAGGCCTCTGATCCCGCAATTGCGAGATCATGCATCACAAATGCGAACATAACAGGGTCCGCAATTGCGAGGCTTTCATCGTAATTGCAATCAGAAGCCTGGGCCAACAGTTATCGCATTTGCAAGGTTACCTTCGCAGATGCGAAAGGAATCTAGGAAGGGCAGGTTCGCAAATGTGAACATCTACTTGCATTTGCGAGGTTCAGTGGTCGCAAATGCTACACTTTCCTCGCATTTGCGAAGGCAACGGGGTTGTGAAGGGCATCGCAATTGCGATTGTTCTTTCGCATTTGCGAGCTTCGCAATTGCGAAGCTCAGGTCGCAAATGCGATGTCCGCAGCTGATAACTTTGGACTTAGACGGAATTTTTCATTTCATTCTTCAATTTTTCGAACCCTAAACCTTAAGGGGTGATTTTCCAAAGACCAAATCTTCCCCAAATCATAGGTAACTCTTTTCTTTCAATCTTTTACATCTTATAACAAGATTTCAACCTAGAATCTAGAATTTTTATGGTGAAATTAGGATTTTTGGGTAGAACATAGGAATTTCAAAATTTGAGAATTTAGACCCCAATTTGAGGTCGGATTCCAAAACTAATTACATATTCGGGCTCGGGGGTGAATGGGTAAATGGATTTTGGTCTGAACCTCAGGTTTTGACCAAGTGGGCCCGGGGTAGATTTTCGAATTTTGGAGGAAAATTTAGGAAATCTAAATTTATGCAATGTATTGATTCCTCTAGCAATATTTGATATTGTTGAGTCATTTTTGAATAGATACGAGAGGTTTGGAGGTGAATTCCCAAGGAAAAGTTGTGACTGAGAATTAAGTGGCCTTCAGAGCGAGGTAAGTGTCATATCTAACTTTGGCTTGAGGGAATAGGTATTGTGTGAGTAATTGCTACGTGTTTTGTTGTTGAATACGATGTATAGTTGAGGTGACGAGTATCTATACGTTGTGGTCGATTCATAACATGCGAGTGAAATTCCATTTTCTTGCAATTTGTAATCTTAAATCTTGTTATCCATGCTTATTGTTGTTGTTGAAATGTTGGGAGACTTGTACCCGATTCCATCAAGGTCGATAAAATTGTGAAATGAAATAATTGATGAAATATTGATTTCTTGTGAAACTTCTCTCTATCCATTGTTATTGATTCTATGAATTGTGAGGAAGAGTGTAAAGCACGAAGGGTGATGCCATGCATGTAAAGCACGAAGGGTGATGCCGTGCATGATTTATTTATATTGTGAGGAAGAGAGTAAAAGCACGACGGGTGATGCCGTGCAGTCTTAATTATTACTTGGTGAGGTTGAGAGTAAAAGCACGAAGGGTGATGCCGTGCAGTTTTCCTTGTTGTCTTAATTGCTCAATAGTATTAAGGATTTCCATTTTAATGTTGTCTTTTCTTTATCCTCACTCTTTATGTTGTATTCCCCCATTGTATGTTCCCTGCCCATTATTTCTGCTTTATTTCTTATTTTCTGTTGTTGCCACTTGCACGATTATAGTGTTTAGGTTATATATGGGTGTCTTGTCCTAGCCTCGTCAATACTTCGCCGAGGTTAGGCTCGATACTTACCAGTACATGGGGTCAGTTGTACTGATGCTGCACTCTGCACTTTCTGTGCAGATTTTGATACCGGCTCAAGTTAATCGAGATTTGCTACTGGTCCGCTGTCCGAAGACTCAAGGTAGATCTGTCGGCGTTTACAAACCTTGAAGTCCCCGTCTACCCATTATGTCTTACTGTTTTCTTTCATTCAGACAGTTGTATTTCTTTCAAACTATTACTTGTAGTAAATTCTAGAATGCTCGTGAATTGCGACTCCAGATTCGGGTGGTAGTAGTTAATACAGATTTATGATATTCCGCACTTATTATATTTTGTCGTAGTAAATTAATGTTAATTACTGAATGGAAAAAAGAAATTGGTAAATGATTCTCTAACGTTGGCTTGCCTAGAAAGTGAAATGTTAAGCGCCATCACGGTCCTATCGGTGGGAAATTTTGGATCGTGACAGAGCGTGTCCAGAGCACTAGGTTGCTTAGGTCTCGCGATTCAAGAGCAAGCTTAGTAGAGTCTGGGGGATCGGTACGAAGACGTCTATGCTTATCTTCTAGAGGCTATGAAGTTTAGGAACAAGTTTCACTTCTTCCCTTCCATGTCGTGCGATTTTGCTTTCTCAATGCTGATTGGACTCTTTTACTCTTATTCCCTCGCAGATGGCGAGAATACGTATCGCTTCCTCAGCCGAGCAGCATTCAGAGCCTCCAGTGACAGCTCCTACGTGGGGCAGAGGTCGAGACCGAGGTCGTGCTAGAGGCCGAGGCAGTGGCAGGGCTCAGCAGAGGGCCCGAATAGCAGCCCCATTAGTGGAGCCTCAGATAGAGCTTCACAAGGAGGTTCCAGCCCAGACTGTTCCTGCCGGACCAACTCATGTTCCGGAGGGGTTCATTGCTACCCCAGTACATCAGCCCCATCGTTTGGTGGACTTATGGAGAGTGTGGCCCAAACTGGCACATTTCCCATGGTACCAGTAGTATCTCAGGCTGGAGGAGGAGCCCAGACTCCCACCACTCTCGCTCTGGAGCAGATAGGTCCCCAGTATCAAGCACCAGCAGCTCAACCAATCAGATTAGTTTAGCTGATTATTACGGCACAGGTTGGAGATGGGCCAGCTATGTCTTCTAAGGCCTTATGGAGATTAGATATGTTTATCAAGCTCTTTACTGTTCACTTCAGCGGTGCTCCTTCAGAGGATCCCCAGGAGTATCTTGATAGCTGTCACGAGGTTTTACGGAACATGGGTATAGTGGTGACCAATGGGGTCGATTTCACTGCATTTCAGATGACTGGTTCCGCCAAGAAATGGTGGAGAGATTACTTGTTGACCAAAGCAGCTGGGTCGCCTGCTCTTACTTGGAACCAGTTCTCTCAGCTCTTCATAGAGAAGTTTCTGCCTATCACATTGAGAGAGGAGCATCGCCGTCAGTTTGAGCATCTCCAGTAGGGCAGTATGATTGTTACTCAGTATGAGACCCGTTTTGTGGATTTGGCCCGTCATGATATTCTTCTGCTTCCCACTGAGAGAGAGAGAGGTGAGGAGGTTTATTGATGGACTTGCTCAGCCTATCAGATTGCAGATGGCTAAGGAGATGGGAAGTAAGATTTCTTTTCAGGCGGTTGCTAATGTCGCCAGATGAGTCGAACTGGTTCTTACTCAGGGAGGTCAGGGGTCTGACAAGAGACCTCATCATTCCGGTTAGTTCAGTAGTGCCTCACCTAGAGGTAGGAGTTCTTTTGGTAGAAGCCATCCTCCCAGGCCGTTTCATTCAGCACTTCAGGCATCTCACAGTGCCTCAGGTGGTCGTGGCCCTCAGAAGAATTATTCCGACCAGTTAGCCTACAGTGCACCACCAGCTCCTATTAGTGCACCTCAACTCCAGAGTCATCAGGGTGGCTATTCAGGTCGATAGGGTCAGTTTCAAAGTCAGCAGTCACAACAACCGAAGTTATGTTATACTTATGGTGATTCGAGGCACCATGCTAGATTTGCCCTCGGGCAATGGGAAGTTCACAACATCAGAGTTCTCGTGCCATGGTTCCAGTACCAGTTGCTGCACCGCCTGCTCAGGCAGTCAGAGGCAGGGGTCAGGCAGCCAGAGGTAGGGGTCAGGCAGCCAGAGGTAGAGGCCAGACTATTAGAGAGAAAGGTCATGCCGTTAGAGGTGGAGACCAACCAGCTAGAGGTCGTCCCAGGGACGTAGTTCAGGGTGGTGGGGCCCAGCCCCGGTGTTATGCTTTCCCAGCCAGGTATGAGGCTGAGTCATCTAACGCTATTATCACAGGTACTATTTCAGTTTGCAGTAGAGATGCTTCAGTTCTGTTTGATCCGGGATCTAGTTACTCCTATGTGTCATCCTATTTTACTTCCTATTTGGTTGTGCCCCATGATTCTTTAAGTTCTCATGTGTATGTGTCCACACCAGTGGAAGATGATATTTTGGTAGATCGTGTTTATAGTTCGAGTTTGGTCACCCTTGGGAGTCTTGAGACTCGTGTAGATCTCCTACTTCTCGACATGGTTAATTTTGATGTCATACTGGGTATGGATTGGCTATTACCTTATCATGCTATATTAGATTGTCACACCAAGACGGTGACCTTAGCCTTGCAGGGGTTGCCTCGATTAAAGTGGAGAAGGAATCTTGGCTATTCTGCCAGCAGGGTTATCTCTTATGTGAAGGCTCGGCATATGGTCGAGAAGGGGTGTCTAGCTTATTTGGCTTATGTCCGCGATTCTAGTGCGAAGATTCCTTCCATAGATTCGGTGCCGATTGTTTATGAGTTTCCAGAGGTGTTTCCTGCAAACCTGTCGGGGATGCCACACAATAGGGATATTGATTTCTGCATTGATTTGGCTCCGGGCACTCAGCCTATTTCCATTATGCCATATCGCATGGCCCCGCCAGAGCTGAAAGAATTGAAGAAGCAGTTGCAAGATTCGCTTGATAAGGGCTTCATTAGACCTAGTGTCTCGCGCTGGGGTGCACCTGTGTTGTTTGTGAAAAAGAAAGATAGATCAATGAGGATGTGTATAGATTATCGGCAGTTGAACAAAGCCACCATCAAGAACAAATATCCATTGCCGAGGATTAATGATTTAATCTGCTTCAGGGTGCCAAGGTGTTTTCAAAGTTTGATTTGAGATCTGGTTACCATCAGTTGAGGATTAGGGCATCCGATGTTCCTAAGATAGCTTTTCAGACTCGGTATGGGCATTATGAGTTTCTAGTGATGTCATTTGGGCTGACAAATGCCTCAGCAACATTCATGGATTTGATGAACCGGGTGTTCAAACCCTACCTAGATTCCTTTATGGTTGTGTTTATTGATGATATCTTGATCTACTCTCACAGTCGAGAGTAGCATGAGCAGCACCTTCGTATCATTCTTCAGACTCTGAAAGACAGCCAGTTATATGTTAAGTTCACAAAATGTGAGTTTTGGTTGAGTTCAGTTGCTTTCTTAGGTCACGTTGTATCAATAGAGGGTATTCAGGTGGATCCTAAGAAATTGAGGTAGTTCAAGACTGGCCTAGACCCACATCAGCTACTGAGATCCGTAGTTTCTTGTGTTTGGCGGGCTATTACCGTCGATTTGTAGAGGGGTTTTCATCCATAGCAGCCCTGTTGACCAGATTGACCCAGAGGGACGCCCCATTCAGGTGGTCAGACTAGTGTGAAGCAAGCTTTCAGAAGCTCAAGACTGCTTTGACTACGACACTGGTATTGGTGTTACCCACAGGTTTAGGATCTTATACAATATATTGTGACATATCTCATATTGGTCTGGGTGCGGTATTGATGCAGGGTGGAAAGGTTATTGCATACGCTTTGCGGCAGCTGAAGGTTCACGAGAAGAATTACCATGTTCATGATCTAGAGCTGGCAGCCATTATTCACGCGCTGAAGATTTGGAGGCACTATCTTTACGGCATGCCATGTGAGGTATTCACTGATCATCGGAGCTTGTAGTATTTGGTCAAGCAAAAGGAACTCAATTTGAGGCAGATGAGGTGGCTGGAGCTATTGAAAGACTATGATATCACCATATTGTATCATCCCGAGAAGGCGAATGTGGTGGCCGATGCTTTGAGTAGAAAGTCGGTCAGTATGATTAGCCTTGCATATATTCCAGTTGGTGAGAGACCGCTTGCATTGGATGTTCAAGCCTTGGCCAACCAGTTCGTGAGGTTAGATATTTCTTAGCCCAGCTGTGTTCTAGCTTGTACGGTCGCTCGGTCTTCTTTATTTGAGCGCATCAGAGATCGGCAGGATGACGATCCTCATTTACTTGTCCTTAGAGACATAGTGCGGCACGGTGGTTCCAAGCAGTTTACTTGTCCTTAGAGACACAGTGCGGCAAGGGATTTTTCATTTCATTCTTCAATTTTTCGAACCCTAAACCTTAAGGGATGATTTTCCAAAGACCAAATCTTCCTCAAATCATAGGTAACTCTTTTATTTCAATCTTTTACATCTTATAACAAGATTTCAACCTAGAATCTAGAATTTTTATTGTGAAATTAGGATTTTTGGGTAGAACTTAGGAATTTCGAAATTTGAGGATTTAGACCCCAATTTGAGGTCGGATTCCAAAACTAATTACATATTCGGGCTCGAGGGTGAATGGATAAATGGATTTTGGTCCGAACCTCGGGTTTTGACCAAGCGAGCCCGGGGTCGATTTTTGACTTTTGGAGGAAAATTTAGGAAATCTAAATTTATGCAATGTATTGATTCCTCTAGCAATTTTTGATATTGTTGAGTCATTTTTGAATAGATACGAGTGGTTTGGAGGTGAATTCCCAAGGAAAAGTTGTGACTGAGAATTAAGTGGCCTTCAGAGCGAGGTAAGTGTCATATCTAACTTTGGCTTGAGGGAATAGGTATTGTGTGAGTAATTGCTACGTGTTTTGTTGTTGAATACGATGTATAGTTGAGGTGACGAGTATCTATACGTTGTGGTCGAGTCATAACATGCGAGTGAAATTCCATTTTCTTGCAATTTGTAATCTTAAATCTTGTTATCCATGCTTATTGTTGTTGTTGAAATGTTGGGAGACTTGTACCCGATTCCATCAAGGTCGATAAAATTGTGAAATGAAATAATTGATGAAATATTGATTTCTTGTGAAACTTCTCTCTATCCATTGTTATTGATTCTATGAATTGTGAGGAAGAGTGTAAAGCACGATGGGTGATGCCATGCATGTAAAGCACGAAGGGTGATGCCGTGCATGATTTATTTATATTGTGAGGAAGAGAGTAAAAGCACGAAGGGTGATGCCGTGCAGTCTTAATTATTACTTGGTGAGGTTGAGAGTAAAAGCACGAAGGGTGATGCTGTGCAGTTTTTCTTGTTGTCTTAATTGCTCAATAGTATTAAGGATTTCCATTTTAATGTTGTCTTTTCTTTATCCTCACTCTTTATGTTGTATTCCCCCATTGTATGTTCCCTGCCCATTATTTCTGCTTTATTTCTTATTTTCTGTTGTTGCCACTTGCACGATTATAGTGTTTAGGTTATATATGGGTGTCTTGTCCTAGCCTCGTCAATACTTCGCCGAGGTTAGGCTCGATACTTACCAGTACATGGGGTCAGTTGTACTGATGCTGCACTCTGCACTTTCTGTGCAGATTTTGATACCGGCTCAAGTTAATCGAGATTTGCTACTGGTCCGCTGTCCGAAGACTCAAGGTAGATCTGTCGGCGTTTACAAACCTTGAAGTCCCCGTCTACCCATTATGTCTTACTGTTTTCTTTCATTCAGACAGTTGTATTTCTTTCAAACTATTACTTGTAGTAAATTCTAGAATGCTCGTGAATTGCGACTCCAGATTCGGGTGGTAGTAGTTAATACAGATTTATGATATTCCGCACTTATTATATTTTGTCGTAGTAAATTAATGTTAATTACTGAATGGAAAAAAGAAATTGGTAAATGATTCTCTAACGTTGGCTTGCCTAGAAAGTGAAATGTTAAGCGCCATCACGGTCCTATCGGTGGGAAATTTTGGATCGTGACAGAGCGTGTCCAGAGCACTAGGTTGCTTAGGTCTCGCGATTCAAGAGCAAGCTTAGTAGAGTCTGGGGGATCGGTACGAAGACGTCTGTGCTTATCTTCTAGAGGCTATGAAGTTTAGGAACAAGTTTCACTTCTTCCCTTCCATGTCGTGCGATTTTGCTTTCTCAATGCTGATTGGACTCTTTTACTCTTATTCCCTCGCAGATGGCGAGAATACGTATCGCTTCCTCAGCCGAGCAGCATTCAGAGCCTCCAGTGACAGCTCCTACGCGGGGCAGAGGTCGAGACCGAGGTCGTGCTAGAGGCCGAGGCAGTGGCAGGGCTCAGCAGAGGGCCCGAATAGCAGCCCCATTAGTGGAGCCTCAGATAGAGCTTCACAAGGAGGTTCCAGCCCAGACTGTTCCTGCCGGACCAACTCATGTTCCGGAGGGGTTCATTGCTACCCCAGTACATCAGCCCCATCGTTTGGTGGACTTATGGAGAGTGTGGCCCAGACTGGCACATTTCCCATGGTACCAGTAGTATCTCAGGCTGGAGGAGGAGCCCAGACTCCCACCACTCTCGCTCTGGAGCAGATAGGTCCCCAGTATCAAGCACCAGCAGCTCAACCAATCAGATTAGTTTAGCTGATTATTACGGCACAGGTTGGAGATGGGCCAGCTATGTCTTCTAAGGCCTTATGGAGATTAGATATGTTTATCAAGCTCTTTACTGTTCACTTCAGCGGTGCTCCTTCAGAGGATCCCCAGGAGTATCTTGATAGCTGTCACGAGGTTTTACGGAACATGGGTATAGTGGTGACCAATGGGGTCGATTTCACTGCATTTCAGATGACTGGTTCCGCCAAGAAATGGTGGAGAGATTACTTGTTGACCAAAGCAGCTGGGTCGCCTGCTCTTACTTGGAACCAGTTCTCTCAGCTCTTCATAGAGAAGTTTCTGCCTATCACATTGAGAGAGGAGCATCGCCGTCAGTTTGAGCATCTCCAGTAGGGCAGTATGATTGTTACTCAGTATGAGACCCGTTTTGTGGATTTGGCCCGTCATGATATTCTTCTGCTTCCCACTGAGAGAGAGAGAGGGTGAGGAGGTTTATTGATGGACTTGCTCAGCCTATCAGATTGCAGATGGCTAAGGAGATGGGAAGTAAGATTTCTTTTCAGGCGGTTGCTAATGTCGCCAGATGAGTCGAACTGGTTCTTACTCAGGGAGGTCAGGGGTCTGACAAGAGACCTCATCATTCCGGTTAGTTCAGTAGTGCCTCACCTAGAGGTAGGAGTTCTTTTGGTAGAAGCCATCCTCCCAGGCCGTTTCATTCAGCACTTCAGGCATCTCACAGTGCCTCAGGTGGTCGTGGCCCTCAGAAGAATTATTCCGACCAGTTAGCCTACAGTGCACCACCAGCTCCTATTAGTGCACCTCAACTCCAGAGTCATCAGGGTGGCTATTCAGGTCGATAGGGTCAGTTTCAAAGTCAGCAGTCACAGCAACCGAAGTTATGTTATACTTATGGTGATTCGAGGCACCATGCTAGATTTGCCCTCGGGCAATGGGAAGTTCACAACATCAGAGTTCTCGTGCCATGGTTCCAGTACCAGTTGCTGCACCGCCTGCTCAGGCAGTCAGAGGCAGGGGTCAGGCAGCCAGAGGTAGGGGTCAGGCAGCCAGAGGTAGAGGCCAGACTATTAGAGAGAAAGGTCATGCCGTTAGAGGTGGAGACCAACCAGCTAGAGGTCGTCCCAGGGACGTAGTTCAGGGTGGTGGGGCCCAGCCCCGGTGTTATGCTTTCCCAGCCAGGTATGAGGCTGAGTCATCTAACGCTATTATCACAGGTACTATTTCAGTTTGCAGTAGAGATGCTTCAGTTCTGTTTGATCCGGGATCTAGTTACTCCTATGTGTCATCCTATTTTACTTCCTATTTGGTTGTGCCCCATGATTCTTTAAGTTCTCATGTGTATGTGTCCACACCAGTGGAAGATGCTATTTTGGTAGATCGTGTTTATAGTTCGAGTTTGGTCACCCTTGGGAGTCTTGAGACTCGTGTAGATCTCCTATATCTCGACATGGTTAATTTTGATGTCATACTGGGTATGGATTGGCTATCACCTTATCATGCTATATTAGATTGTCACACCAAGACGGTGACCTTAGCCTTGCAGGGGTTGCCTCGATTAAAGTGGAGAAGGAATCTTGGCTATTCTGCCAGCAGGGTTATCTCTTATGTGAAGGCTCGGCATATGGTCGAGAAGGGGTGTCTAGCTTATTTGGCTTATGTCCGCGATTCTAGTGCGAAGATTCCTTCCATAGATTCGGTGCCAGTTGTTTATGAGTTTCCAGAGGTGTTTCCTGCAAACCTGTCGGGGATGCCACGCGATAGGGATATTGATTTCTGCATTGATTTGGCTCCGGGCACTCAGCCTATTTCCATTATGCCATATCGCATGGCCCCGCCAGAGCTGAAAGAATTGAAGAAGCAGTTGCAAGATTCGCTTGATAAGGGCTTCATTAGACCTAGTGTCTCGCGCTGGGGTGCACCTGTGTTGTTTGTGAAAAAGAAAGATAGATTAATGAGGATGTGTATAGATTATCGGCAGTTGAACAAAGCCACCATCAAGAACAAATATCCATTGCCGAGGATTAATGATTTAATCTGCTTCAGGGTGCCAAGGTGTTTTCAAAGTTTGATTTGAGATCTGGCTACCATCAGTTGAGGATTAGGGCATCCGATGTTCCTAAGATAGCTTTTCAGACTCGGTATGGGCATTATGAGTTTCTAGTGATGTCATTTGGGCTGACAAATGCCTCAGCAACATTCATGGATTTGATGAACCGGGTGTTCAAACCCTACCTAGATTCCTTTATGGTTGTGTTTATTGATGATATCTTGATCTACTCTCACAGTCGAGAGTAGCATGAGCAGCACCTTCGTATCATTCTTCAGACTCTGAAAGACAGCCAGTTATATGTTAAGTTCACAAAATGTGAGTTTTGGTTGAGTTCAGTTGCTTTCTTAGGTCACGTTGTATCAATAGAGGGTATTCAGGTGGATCCTAAGAAATTGAGGTAGTTCAAGACTGGCCTAGACCCACATCAGCTACTGAGATCCGTAGTTTCTTGTGTTTGGCGGGCTATTACCGTCGATTTGTAGAGGGGTTTTCATCCATAGCAGCCCTGTTGACCAGATTGACCCAGAGGGACGCCCCATTCAGGTGGTCAGACTAGTGTGAAGCAAGCTTTCAGAAGCTCAAGACTGCTTTGACTACGACACTGGTATTGGTGTTACCCACAGGTTTAGGATCTTATACAGTATATTGTGACATATCTCATATTGGTCTGGGTGCGGTATTGATGCAGGGTGGAAAGGTTATTGCATACGCTTTGCGGCAGCTGAAGGTTCACGAGAAGAATTACCATGTTCATGATCTAGAGCTGGCAGCCATTATTCACGCGCTGAAGATTTGGAGGCACTATCTTTACGGCATGCCATGTGAGGTATTCACTGATCATCGGAGCTTGTAGTATTTGGTCAAGCAAAAGGAACTCAATTTGAGGCAGATGAGGTGGCTGGAGCTATTGAAAGACTATGATATCACCATATTGTATCATCCCGAGAAGGCCAATGTGGTGGCCGATGCTTTGAGTAGAAAGCCGGTCAGTATGATTAGCCTTGCATATATTCCAGTTGGTGAGAGACCGCTTGCATTGGATGTTCAAGCCTTGGCCAACCAGTTCGTGAGGTTAGATATTTCTTAGCCCAGCTGTGTTCTAGCTTGTACGGTCGCTCGGTCTTCTTTATTTGAGCGCATCAGAGATCGGCAGGATGACGATCCTCATTTACTTGTCCTTAGAGACATAGTGCGGCACGGTGGTTCCAAGCAGTTTACTTGTCCTTAGAGACACAGTGCGGCAAGGGATTTTTCATTTCATTCTTCAATTTTTCGAACCCTAAACCTTAAGGGATGATTTTCCAAAGACCAAATCTTCCCCAAGTCATAGGTAACACTTTTATTTCAATCTTTTACATCTTATAACAAGATTTCAACATAGAATCTAGAATTTTTATTGTGAAATTAGGATTTTTGGGTAGAACTTAGGAATTTCGAAATTTGAGGATTTAGACCCCAATTTGAGGTCGGATTCCAAAACTAATTACATATTCGGGCTCGAGGGTGAATGGATAAATGGATTTTGGTCCGAACCTCGGGTTTTGGCCAAGCGAGCCCGGGGTCGATTTTTGACTTTTGGAGGAAAATTTAGGAAATCTAAATTTATGCAATGTAATTGATTCCTCTAGTAATATTTGATATTGTTGAGTCATTTTTGAATAGATACGTGTGGTTTGGAGGTTAATTCTAAAGCAAAAGTTGTGATTGAGAATTACGTGGCCTTCATAGTGAAGTAAGTGTCGTGTCTAACTTTGTCTTGAGGGAATAGGTATTGTGTGAGTATTTGTTACGTGTTTTGTTGTTGAATATGATGTATAGTTGAAGTGACGAGCATATATGCGTTGTGGTCGAGTCATAGCATGCGAGTGAAATTCCATTCTTGCAAATTTATAGTCTGAAATCTTGTTATCCATCCTTATTGTTGTTGTTGAAATGTTGGGAGACTTGTACCCGATTCCATCAAGGTCGATAAAATTGCGAAATGAAATCATTGATGAAATATTGATTTCTTGTGAAACTTCTCTCAATCCTTTGTTATTGATTCTATGAATTGTGAGGAAGAGTGTAAATCACGAAGGGTGATGCCGTGCATGATTTATTTATATTGTGAGGAAGAGTGTAAAGCACGAAGGGTGATGCCGTGCATGATTTATTTATATTGTGAGGAAGAGTGTAAAGCACGAAGGGTGATACCGTGTATGATTTATTTATATTGTGAGGAAGAATGTAAAGCACGAAGGGTGATACCATTTATGATTTATTTATATTGTGAGGTAGAAAGTAAATGCACGAAGGGTGATGCCGTGCAGTCTTAATTATTACTTGGTGAGGTTGAGAGTAAAAGCACGAAGAGTGATGCCGTGCAGTTTTCCTTGGTGTCTTAATTGCTCAATAGTATTAAGGATTTCCAGTTTAATATTGTCTTTTTATTATCCTCACTCTTTATGTTTTATTCCCCCACAGTATGTTCCCCTCCTATTATTTCTGCGTTATTTCTTATTTTCTATTGTTGCCACTAGCATGATTATATTGATCAGGTTATATGTGGGTATCTTGTCCTAGCCTCGTCACTACTTCGCCGAGGTTAGGCTCGATACTTACCAGTACATGGGGTCGGTTGTACTGATACTGCACTCTGCACTTTCTGTGTAGATTTCGATACCGGCTCAAGTTGATCGAGATTTTCTACTGGTCTGCTGTTCGGAGACTCAAGGTAGATCTGTTGGCGTTCACAGACCTTGAAGTCCTCGTCTACCCTTTATGTCTTACTATTTTCTTTCATTCAGACAGTTGTATTTCTTTCAAATTATTACTTGTAGTAAATTCTAGAATGCTCGTAAATTGTGACTCCAGATCCGGGTGGTAGTAGTTAATACATATTTATGATATTCCGCACTATTTATATTTTGTCGTAGTAAATTATTGTTAATTACTGAATGTAAATAAGAAATTGGTAAATGATTCTCTAACGTTGGCTTGCCTAGGAAGTGAAATGTTAGGCGCCATCACGGTCCCGTCGGTGGGAAATTTCTGGTCTTGACAGAGTGTGTCCAAAAAATTATTTGGAAGTCTGTAGTTAAATTAGGCTTGAAATGGCGAAAGTAGGAAATTTAAGTTTGGAAGTTTGACCGGGGAATTTTTGATATCGGGTTACGAATCCAATTCTGAAAAGGCTTATAGGTCCGTTATGTCATTTATGACTTGTATGCAAAATTTGAGTTTAATCGGACTTGATTTGATACGTTTCAGCCCAAAATGTAGAAGTTGGAAGACTTAAAAACTCATAATTCGATTGGATGCGCGATTCATAATTTTGATGTTGTTTGACGTGGTTTGAGGCCTCGATTAAGTTTGTATTGCATTTTCAAACTTTTGGGTTGAACAGTGCATTGGGAAGTTGAATCATTTCGACCTCATGAATCCAGGTTTGTAGTGCGCTAGAATGTGCTATATACCTCGTGAAGCCAAGTTTGTAGCATGCTAGACCATGTTATATACCTCACGGAGCCAGGTCTGTAGTGCGCCAGATCGTGCTGTATCCCTCGTGAAGCCTATTCTGTAGCTCGCTACAAAGCTCTCCAAGCCTGTTTTGTAGCCCGGTTCGAAATTTGGAGGGTCCATTCTTCTACCATTTTTGAAGGGAATATCTGATATTTTAGAGAGAAGTGAGAGTGTTCTAGAGAGAGGAAGAAGCTCAAGTGCTTTGTTCATCAAAATCTTGTCCAAGCGTTGAAATCCAACAAGAACTCCCTCAAGTTCTTCATCTAAGAGGTAAGTTTCCATATCCTAGTTTTCAATTTTGTTTTTGGGCGATTGTTGAGCGAGAATTCACGGGAAACTTGAGGTAAGTCACTCGTGGTCATTATTAGTCAATAATACGGAATTATCATCGAATGTTCCGACTTGATTACTTGTTTTTGGGGTGAAATTCGAAGATTTGGGCCTAGGGATTTAAAATTTGATTTGAGGATTTGGAGGTCGAGTTGATGTCGGAATTTGGTAAATTTGGTATGGTTTGATTCGTGGTTGAAGGGGTGTTCATATTTTGTAACTTTTGTTAGGTTCCGAGATGTTGGCCCCACTGACGAATTTTGAATTAATTCCTATAATATGTATTGAATGAATCTAATTAATTGTGAATAGATTCGAGGCATTCGGAGGCCGATTCATGAGGCAAAGGCATAACGAAGTAAAGAATTACACGGTTTGAGGTAAGTAACATTTCTAAATTTGGTCCCGAGGGTATGGATCCCTGAATTCTGTGTTATATAAAATGTGGAAGTGACGCACATTCTAGGTGACGAGTGTGTGGGCGTGTACCATAGGAATTGTGACTTAAATAAATTATGTGGAGTTGTAAAATTAAAGAATCATGTTATTATCCGCGTATCCTCCACGTGTTAGAGAAATTAAGCTGAGACTCGTATTAAAAATCATGCTTAGGCATATGTTGTTATTATTGGTACCCATTGAGGTAATTTCTATGGTTGAATTATATGTTCAAATTATAATTTCACACTTAGTCATGTTCATTCATTTCATATCATATCTCAGTCTCTTTTGTTATTTATTAATACATCATATTATCATTTTTGGCTGATTTTCGTGACATTCTGAGCCCAAGAGACTTGAGAGGATGATGACCGAGTGAGGCTGAGGTCCTAATTGTGAGGATATTTATAGGATCGGGCTGCACGCCACAACATGTTTCATTGATTTATGCCATGATTGGCTTGTTATAGCGCTTGGACTGAAGGAGTCCCTCCAGAGTCTGTACACATAGTACTGAGTGCGAGTGCCGAGTGCCGAGTGCCGAGGCTGAGTGATTGAGAGGAATGAGTGATTGTGAGGAAAGAGTGATTGTGAGGTTGGAGTGAATGGGAGGACTGGGGGACTGTTGTTCTGAGAGGATGCATTGATTTCATTATTGTTGCACTTTAGCTGTCATATATCACTGTTTTGGAAACTTCAGAAAGATATTATCTCTTGTTTCAGTCGAACTTGATATGAAATTACTTTTGAGTTTTAAACGTTGAATTGGAAAGCATGCCTACTTTCTATTGTTGGAAATTACTTTAATTGGACTTAGCTATGAAGCTCGTCACTATCTTCAGTTCTTTATATAGTATTATTACTTGCTGGGCTAGTTGTACTCATACTACCCCCTGCACCTCGTGTGCAGATTCAGGTACCTCCGATCACGACGGTTGTTAATTATTCAGAGCTTTATCTGCGGAGACTATCGAGGTAGCTGCTTGGCGTCCACAGACCTTGACTCTCTTTCCTTTCAGTTATTTGCATTGTTCTATATTTCTAGACAATGTTCTATCTGTCAAACTATTTTATCATTTAGATGCTCATGTACTCAGTGACACCGAGTTTTAGGAGTGTTTTATGTCGGTATTAACGAGATTGTTTTTAGACCTTAAATATTATATTTTTTAAAACTTAAAAGAAATTATGGTTTATTATGGTTGTTGGCTTGCCTACTATCGAGATAGGCGCCATCACGACAGGTGAGATTTTGGGTTGTGACAGTTAGATTCGTATGTCTTGGGTCTACTATGTAAGATGGGTTTGTAGCATTACGGTTGTGGTGGTACTTGTTGAACTTGCGGGATGGTTCTCTCGTTTGAGTCATTTTCCATGATTGAGTACATTTGGGTTGTTGCTTATTGGTGCACGGATTGTGTGGGTTGTGGTTTTAGGTTGTATTGAGGTGGAATGTCACTAGAGTGGTTGTGTGATGAGATGAGGTCATCGGACCCAGAATGGATGCTATCGGATTTGCTTGCGGTATATTTGGAAGGATAATGTCGCTGATCGGCATAGAAGTTAGCAATAGTTCTTTTCGTAGTAGAGGGAGCTCCATGACTTGTTGATCTAATAAGTGGTTATGAGTTTCCGCATTCTTCTTTTATCATTGGCAGTGTACGGAGGTTTTAGAACGAGGTTTTGTTTGATATGAAGGTTATTCTCGATATCGGGTTTGCTTCGAGCAGTTATTGTGGTCGGGAATTATTGCTATGAGTATTTGAGTTATGTGGTATATCATGTGATTTTGTCTTGGGTTATGGTTATGACTTGATGCAGCTGGTTTAGACTTATACAGTGTGTAGATGTGAGATTCATGTCTTATAGGAAATTTCAGATGTTGTAAATTGGATTATAAGGATTACAGGCTAAGGTCGAAGTAATGATCTTCAGTTATGTTGTGTTGTCGGGCCTATATGGAATAGTGTGATGCGATCTCACCTACGGGTATGTGCATGGTAAAGTTACACGGTGGTTTGATGGCTTTGAAACAACTTTGGGCACGTTCGAGGACGAACGTATGTTTAAGTGAGGGAGGATGTAACGACCCGACCGGTCGTTTTGAGCATTTACCCGACCGGTCGTTTTGAATCATCGGTTTTGGTTTTCAGGTTAATCAGAATTGATGTGGAAGAATGAATTTCATGATTTAAGCTTTAAGTCGGAAGAGTTGACCAAGTTTGACTTTTTAGTGTTTGACCTCGAATTGGAGATTTTATGGTTCTGTTAGGTTCGGATGATGATTTTGGACTTGGGCATATACCTAGATTTGCATTTGGATATTTTCAGAAGGTTTCTGCGCTAATAGGCGAAAGTTGGAAATGTGAAGGTTTTGAAAGTTCATAAGTTTGACCGGGATTTGAATTTTTGGATATCAGACTCGGATTGTGGTTCTGAGAATTGGAATAGCTTCGTTATGTCAGTTGGGACTTATGTGCAAAATTTGAGTTGATTTCGAGTTGATTTGATATGTTTCGACACGAGTTTTGGAAGTTGAAAGTTCATTTAAGTTAGAATTGAGGTGCGATTTTTCATTTAGACATTTTTTGATGTAATTTGAGACTCGAGTAAGTCCGCGTTATGTTACAGGACTTATTGGTATATTCAGACAAGGTCCCGAGTGGCTAGCGTGAGTTTCGGACGGGGTTCTACTCGATTGAAGCCTTGTTGAAGCTGTTGGAATTTTTGGGTTGCTAGTGCAACCGCTTCTGCAGAAGGTTGGTCGCAGAAGTGACTCCGCAGAAGCAAATCCAAAGAAGCGAGCAGCCCATCGCATAAGCGGACTGGGCAGCTGGGCGTGAAAGCCGCAGAAGCGAAATTGTTTCCGCACCCGCGACATTGCAGAAGCGGAATATTTCCGCAGGTGCGAGGGGGTCAGCTGGGCAGTGGACTCCGCAGATGCGATGTTCCAGTCGCAAATGAGACACCGCAGAAGCAACTAGTGGGATCGCAGGAGCAAACAGACCTGGGCAGAAGCTATAATTGAGGTTTTAGTCATTTTATTCACATTTTTGGATTTTGGAGCTCAGTTTGGGCGACTTTGGAGAGGAATGTTTGCACACGACTAAGGGTAGGTATTCTTCTTCGTTTTCAACATTGGATTATTGATTTTTAAAGAGAAATCGAGGGAATTGTCTATTGTTTCATAAAACAAAATTTTGAGATTTGAATGTCGATGCGGAGTAAGATTTGAGTGAAACTAGTATGGTTGGACTCATAATTAAATGAGTTGTCCGATTTTAGAAGTTTCGTCGAGTTTTGAGGTGCGGGCCCGAGTTTGAATTTTGGTTGATTTTGGGCTTTTGAGTAAAGATTCTACCTCTATCATTTGGAATTGTTTCCTTAGACTCTATTTGATGTATTTGAGTTGCTTTGGCTAGTTTCGAGTCGTTCGGAGGTCGGTACGCGTGGGATGGCATTTTTGGAGCATCGCTTGGCTTTCTCAGTATTAGATTTGTCTTGTTCGAGGTAAGTAACACCTCTAAACTTGGATCTAAGGGTATGAAGCTTGATTATACGTGTTATGTGATTTTGTTTGGAGGTGACGCATATGCTAGGCGACATGCGTGCACCATAGATATCGATACTCAGTCAATTTCATAGAGTTGTGTACTCAATTAACTTGTATTTTCCATGTACTTTCCATGTGTTAGAGAAACTGAGCTCTAACTCATGTTAGAAATCATGCTTAGGCAAATGCTGGTATTATTGGGACCCACTGAGGTAGTTTATGCTGTCAAGTTTTATGTTTAAACTGTAATTTTGTACTCAGTCATATTCATTCATTGCATATCAGATCTCAATCTCTGTTTCTATTTATTGATACATCATATCATCATTTTGGGCTAGTTTCATGGCATTGTGACTGAGTGAGGACAAGGGCCTGATAGTGAGTGATATTTATGGGATCGGGCTGCACCCTGCAACATGATTTATTGATTTATGCCTAGATTTTGCTCGTTATAGCGCTTGGGCTGAAGGAGCCCCTCCGGAGTCTGCACACCCACAACGAGCGTATTTGATATTATATTGAGGGGTGGATCTTCCCTAGGCATGGATCTTGTCTAATTATTTATATTAAGGGATGGATCTTCCCTATGCTGGATTGGACCTGTACAGTACTGAGTGACTGAATGTCTAAGAGTTTAAAGTGTGATTACATGAGTTCATCATTTGAGATGCATTGCATTTGACATGCGTACTTGAGACACAAGCATAGAGATGTATTTCCTCATGCTACTCGATTTTGGTGACATTCATGATCTCACATGTTTAATGACATATAGGTATAGAGATGTATTTTACTCATGGTATCTGAAAATAAAACATCTTGTTTATTGTTGAATGTTTTTTTGGAAAACTCACAATTTTCAAACTTATTCATATGTTTTTGGTGTTTTCGGCGAAAGTTTGGGATTTACTGTTATACTTTAAAAGCATGCCTATCATTCCGTAAATGTGAACTAGTTGAGCATCTTACCTATGAGTTATTTTCATGTACCATTTTATTATTGTTGTTATGACTGTTGCTGATTATTGGAGTTGGACTCCGACCCTTGTTCCAGCTCGTTACTATTTTCAACCTAAGGTTAGGCTTGTTACTTATTGAGTACATGAGGTCGGTGCTGCTCATACTACACTTCTGCACCTTGCGTGCAGATGTTGGATGATGATGTAGCTGCGTACAGTGGGAGCTGGTTATGAAGATGTACATGCGTACCGTTTATACCTACCTCTTGATCTTGGTAGTTTTAGAATTTTAATCTATTCCTGTATAGTTCAAATATATGATGAACTTTATTTCATACCAGCTTTGTAAATTCTAAATCTTAGAAGCTCATGATTTGTACTATCATTCCTTGGGGAGTTTTATAGAAAATTCAGTTATCTCATCTTTGATTCACGTCAGTGTTATTATATTATGTTATTTTATTAATTGGCTTACCTAGCGGGTTGGGTTTGGTGCCATCACGACGGTGTGGATTTTGGGTCGTGACAGTTGTGCGGGCCTGAAGGGAAGACTTGAAGAAAAGGGATGAACAGTTGATGCAGGCCATAGAGAAGTGCAGCGTCTTCGAGGAGACGTTGAGGAGAAAATAGGAGGAGATCGAGTTCAGTAGGGGCGTAGAGGCCTAATGTAGTGACCTTCAAGCCCAAATAGTCCAGTTGCGAGGCCAACTTGAAGAGTGCCAGTTCCAGGCGGAGGATCTTAGTAGCGAGATTGCCGAGAAGTAGGAGGAGCTGGAGAAGGCAGAGTCCTCTCGGTTGGACGCTCAGAGGAAGGCAGATATCCTCGAGTTGGCAAATAAAACTCTCCAGGATGAGTGGTAAAGTGATCAATCTACGGCGAGGGCTAAGAATGACCGTTTCTAGGAGAGGATCAGAGAGCTGGACAAGGAAACTCTGAGTGGATCTTATGATTTTCTTATACTTACGCGGCCTTAGTCTTCTAATGCTTATGATTTTTCCAACGTCCCTCGGGAGTTGTATGATGAGTGGATCCATGCCGAGGCCCGACTAGATGTGTTTCGGGACTTACATGCAGGGGGTTTTGTTTTTGATGTGGCCCTTGAGAATGCTCGTATTAAGGCTCGCAAAGCTCGGCTCGCTTGTGGTTACGACCCTGCTACTCCTCGACCTGATGAGGAGGAAGGGGAATAGGGCATAGATCGGCTTAGGAGGATGCCTGATATGATTTTGTTTAACCTCTGGGAAAGGATGGAGAGGATGCTGGGGGCCGAGACGGTGAGGGTATTGGTGGTCAGGGTGGTGTCGCCATTGGAGATCGAGATGGCGAGGGCGCTGAAGGACTTGACGGTGATGGCCAGTAGTTTTTCTGTTTAATATTTTGGTATATTTTTGTCGTCATCTTCAAGAGCCTTTGTAAAGAACTCTCCATTTACATCTGAAATATTAAATTTGTTCCTTGTATCTTCTTTTATTCTTGTGCTCTATTTTTTCAATTGTATATTTTTGCTTCTGTTGTTTGCTCATTTTTCTTTTTTTACTTTTTATTGGTTTTTTCTTTTAGCTAGTCACAGTTTTGGAGTCGAATATCTATGGGTCATATCATCCCTTTTCTTACATAGGTCGAGTATGTCTCTTTCTTTTTGCCGATAGGTGATTTTTGAACTTGGTCGAATTTGACCTTTCGTTAAGCTATGGATGAGGGCCAGTAAGTGTTTCTTCGTACTGGGTCAAACTTAACTTTTTGTCAAGTTGTGGCCAAGGGTTGTTAGGTGTGTGTTAGAGCTAGGTCGAACTTAACCTTTTTTCAAGACGTGGCTGAGGGCCAATAGGTTGTTCGAGCTTGGTCGAACTTAATCTTTCATAAGTCACGACCGAGGACCGATAGGTGTTGTTCGAGCTTGGTCGAACTTAACCTTTCATTAAGTCGTGGCCGAGGACCGATAGGTATTGTTCGAGCTTAGTCGAACTTAACCTTTTGTTAAGTTATGACCGACGACTAATAGGTGTTGTTCGAGCTTAGTCTAACATAACCTTTTGTTAAGTTGTGGTCGAGGGCCAGTAGGTGTTTGTTCGAGCTGGGTTGAACTTAACCTTTTGTGAAATTATGGTTGAAGGTCAATAGGTGTTAGTTCGATCTAGGTAGAACTTAACCTTTTGTTAAGGCGGTTTTGATAAACGTAAGTTTCTATTACTTTGAATTTGTTTCTCTAATTACATAATTGGAGATATTTACAAATTTTGGGCACCAGCTGGCATTCCAGTCCCATCCCTGATATATCTTGTCCCTTCATTAACCGACTTAGAGAGTCTTGAGGATTCAAGCAATGAAAAAGAAATCAGTCTATTCTTCGCATACTTCGACCCGAAGTGTCCCTTTTGTCGCCTCGTTAAAAATCTCCTAGAGAAAACCCTAATGGGACAAAACTCAAGTGAGGGAAAAAGAGTACGACTTGGGGGGCGCTTCTTCTTTTATAAGTTGAACTACTTGAGGTGACTGATGTTCTAATTATTTGGTAACTGTTTTCCTCCCATTGTCTCTAGTTGGAACGGTCCCTTGTTTGCTTTGCCCATAATTTTGTGCGGGCCTTCCCAGTTTGCCTTCTCGTGGATCTCTTCTTGCTTGGGTTTTGGCTTTGAGTATGTAGTCCCCGACTTTGAGCGATTGTACCTTTTCGTTTTTGTTGTAGTAACGTTCTGCTTGCTGCTTTTGGGCGACCATTCTTATGTACGCCATGTCTCTTTCTTCGTCGATCTCATAGAGCTCTTGTCTTTTACTCTCATCATTGTTGGTGCCTCTTTCATGGGAGTACCTTAGGTTGGGCTCTCCGATCTCAACCGGTATAACTACTTATGTTCCGTAGACCATAGAATAGGGTGTCTCTCTTGTGCTCGTCTTTGGGGTGGTTATGTATGCCCATAATACTTATGGGAGTATTTCCGGCCACAGTCCCTTGGCTTCTTCAAGTTTTTTCTTCATGATGTTTAATATGGAAGTGTTGGAGGATTCTGCCTCCCCGTTTCCCGCAGGGTGATAAGGGGTTGAAATTATCCTCTTAATGTGCCACTTCACAAAGGATTCGGCGGTTTTCCTTCCCGTGAACTGGGGTCCGTTGTCGTAGCTGATCTCCTTGGGTAGGCCGAAGCGACAGATGATGTTTTTTCATATGAAGGCGATTACCTCATGTTCGCGTATTTGGGTGAATGATCCTGCTTCCACCCATTTAGAGAAATATCAGTTAAAACTAAAAGAAATCGAACATTACATCGCCCTACCGAGAGGGAGCCCACTTTGTCCATTCCCCATTTAATAAACAGTCATGGGGAGGTGATTGAGTGAAGATGTTCGCCTGCTTGGTGAATTATTGGGGCATATTACTGACACTGTTTGCATTTCTTTACAAATTCCGAGGCATCTTTTATCATGGTGGGCCAATAGTATCCTGCCTGTATGAGGTACCTAACGAGTGCTCGATCACAAGAATTAGCACCGCAATGGCCTTCATGGAATTCTGCGAGAACACGTTGGGTTTGGTTTGGACCCAAACACTTTGCCACAGGGCCTCCATACATTCTCTTGTACAAGTCATTATGAAGGAGGTTGTATATGGCTACTTGCATTCTTAGTTTTTTAACTTCCTTTTTGTTTCTTGGGAGTGTGTTGTTCTGCAAGTAAGTGATAATACAATTGTGCATGTCCTAAGTTAAACTTACATATCTTACCTCGATTTGGTGTAATGACAAGTTAAGGAGGTGGACTCTGCTTTTTTCCCTGGTTGTGATGCTTTTGGTGGCTGCGGATAATTTGGCGAGGCTATCCGCTTTGACATTGTGGGCTCACGAGATTTGGACAAGATGGAATTCATCAAAATCGGGCAGCAAATTACAGATCTTGGTTTGATATTTTTTTAACCTTTGTTCTATGATTTGGAAAGTCCCTATGACTTGTTTGACTACAAGCTGTGAATCACAACAGAGTTTCAACCACCTCGCCTCATATTTGAGCGCTAGTCTCAACCCTGCAATTAAGGCCCCATACTCGGCCTTTTTGTTAGACATATCTGTGAATCTTATAGATTGGCAAATTACTTTATCGGTAGGGACCTCGAGTTCGAGTCCTAGTCCATGTGATGACCCAAACTGTCATCTTTAAATTTAATGATTAATTATGTGATCTAAGACCTCAAAAAGTACTATTTTTGTTTCATTGCTCGACTTGCGTGCGCAGTCCGTTAAATTTTCCGCAAAGGTTTTATGTGAAAAATAGATTAAAAATATGAATTTGAGCTTTAAAACTCAACTGAGTTGACTATGGTCAATATTTTCTTTAGCAAATGGACTCGGATCAGTATTTGGACAATTCCGGTAGGTTCGTAGACTTGGGCGTATGCCCGAAATCAAATTCCGAGGTCCCTAGCCCGAGATATGGAATTTTGATGAAAAATTTAAAAGTTTAAGTTCAAATAGTGACTGGATGTCGAATTATGTGCAAACGACCCCGGAATAGAATTTTGATGATTCCAACAGCTCCGTATGGTGATTTTGGACTTAGGAGCATGATCAGAATTGTATTTGGAAGTCCGTAGTTGAATTAGGCTTGAAATGCCGAAAGTTGAATTTTTGGAAAGTTTGACCGAGGGGTTGACTTTTTTATATCGGGGTCGAAATCCGATTCTGAAAATTTTCATAGCTCCGTTAAGTCATTTATGACTTGCGTACAAAATTTGAGATCAATCGAACTTGATTTGATAGGCTCTAGTGTTATTTGTAGAAATTTAAAGTTTCAAAGTTTATTAGGCTTGAATCTATGTGTGATTCCTATTTTTAGTGTTGTTGGATGTGATTTGAAGATTCGACTAAGTTCGTACGGTGTTTTAGGACTTGTTGGTATGTTTGGTTGAGGTCCCGGGGGCCTCGGGTGTGTTTCGGATGCTCAACGGGTCATTTTTGGACTTAGAGAAGTAGCAAATTTTTTGGTTTTTGTTGCAGAAGTTTGTTCTTCGCGTTCGCGAAGAAGTTCTTGTGTTCGCGAAGGTGTGGTCAGTGGAAGCATCACAAACGCGAGGAGTATGGCGCATTCACGAAGAGTGTTTTCTGAGTATGAGCTTTTGTTCTTCGCGTTCGCGAAGGGGAGGACGCGAACGCAAAGGTATGGTCTGTGTGTGCATTGCGAACGCGTGAATGGCATCGTGTTCACGAAGGAGAGCGAGGCAGCTGGGAACCCCAGTCTTTTGTTCTATGCGTTCGCGAGATATAGGATGCGCTCGCAAAGGTTTGAATTGCAAAGCTTCGCGTTCGCGAAGCGTTGGTCTCGTTCGCGAAGAGGAAAGTTGGGCAGCACATTTTTGTGCTTCACGAACGCGAGGCAAGGGTCGTGTTCGTGAAGAAGAAACCACTGGGCAGAATGTTTAAGTTCAGAAAATGGGACTTCGTCCCATTTTCCATTTTTAACGATTTGGAGCTCGGATTGTGGCGATTTTTGAGAGAGTTTCAGAGAAAACGTTGGGGTAAGTATTCTTAACTCAATCTTTGTTAGATTACCCGAATCTATCACTGTTTTTAACAATTAATTGGTGATTTAAGTTGGAAAAATTCGAAAACCCTCTTGGATAGATTTGAGGATTTGAGGGACGAACTGTTATTGAAATTTAGTCATTTTGGTATGGTTAGGCTCGTGGTTTAATGGGCGTTCATATTTCGTAACTTTCGTCGGATTCCGAGACATGGGCCCCATAGGCCATATTTTAGTTAATTTCGGATTTTTATTGAAAAATGTAGTATTTT
Source organism: Nicotiana tabacum (assembly GCF_000715075.1). Taxonomy (NCBI): domain Eukaryota; kingdom Viridiplantae; phylum Streptophyta; class Magnoliopsida; order Solanales; family Solanaceae; genus Nicotiana; species Nicotiana tabacum. The sequence goes on from NC_134093.1 coordinate 102,459,502, forward strand.
CTTATAGAATTAATTCTATAATTTTGTTGACTGCATCGAATTAATTATGACTAGATACGAGTCGACAAGAATCGGAAAATCGAGGAAAAAGCATATTACTTGGTTAAATTGGAGCAAGTCGAGGTAAGTGACTTGTCTAACCTTGTGTGGGGGAAATTCCCTTAGGATTGGATTAATTGTAATGTGATGAAAGTCGTGTACACGAGGTGACGAGTGTGTACACGGACTAAATGTGTAGGATTATGTGCTCAAATTATGAAGATCATTGTTGCATATTAATTAAATTATTAAATCTTATTATATTCTCCACTATTGATTTGATTTGTATACCTTAAAATTTCTTGACCTTTTCCTGCTAATTGTTTTACCTGTTTAATTGAAACTTGATTTCTTTTATACTATGCATTATTGAAGGTTGATTTTCTTTACATTAAGTATTATTAATATGAAGTATTTGACATTTCTAAATTTGATATCGAAGCACTGTATTAAAGATTTTGAAATATTATTTTCCTAAATATTTTCGTAAGATTTTTGGTACTCATTTTGATGGAGCCGTTACCTCTTTATTGTGGAAAAATATTATGGTTGGATTATTTTGGCATGAGCCGTGAGCTCTTTATTATTGAAAAATATTGTTGTTGATTTATTTTTGGAAAATTAAAATATTGGGCACTTGAAGTGCAAATTGTGATATATTGTGATATTGATACGCATGCGGTGGTATAAGGCCTGAGTATTGAAACGCATGCGGTGAGATAAGGGTGGCTTGATACGCGTGGCTAGTAGGGGTGACTACTAGAAGTCATGCGGTGTGATAAGGGTAGCTAAAACGCGGGATGTTATTTCGGAAAAAATATTTTTTTTATAAATTGTGAAGGCTCCCGCGGTGATATAAGAAAATGAGATATTGTGAATTTATTTATGATTTGGGATTACGAGGCGGTACTTCGGTAGTGCCCTTGTTGATATTGATTTATGGCCATAGTTGCCTTCGATTAATTGTTGTGATTTTCATAAAGCTGAAAGGAAATTCTGTTTTGATTCCACGAGATATTATTTGCAATTATTTGGTGTCATTAAATGTGGCATACTATTTGATTCATTTCCATAGTCATTTTATCTTATTAAATTGTTTAAACATTTTTTCATGCCATTATCTATTCTCCAGGTACATCTTACCAGTCTAGACGTCTGTGAAGTTACTTGCGCACGGAGACTTCGAGGTATATCTGCCAGCGTCCGCAGACTCCGGAGTCCCTTCTATCATTTTATGTTGCTTCCTTATTTTCTTTAGACCTTGATACATATAAATATTGAGAATAAATTTTAGAAGTTTGTGACTTATTTCTACCGGGTTTTGGGAGTTGTAATTATTTGAATTGTAGTTTATTTATTTCAGATATTTATGGTTATTCTGCATTGATAGGCTTACCTAGTCTTAGAGACTAGGTGCCATCACGACCTCCTACGGAGGGAATTTGGGGTCGTGACAAGTTGGTATTAGGGCACTAGGTTCATAGGTATTATGAGTCACAAGCAGGTTTGGTAGAGTCTTGCGGATCGGTACAGAGACGTATGTACTTATCTTTGAGAGGCTATGGAACTGTCAGGAACTATTCACTTCTTTGATTCCTTATCGTATGCCTTTGTTGATTTCAAGGTTCTAAACAATTGTCTTTTTATTCTCTCACAGATGGTGAGGACACGCACAACTGGATCTAATGATTAGACACTCGTGCCCTCTATTGGAGCCGCAAGAGGATGGGGTCGGGGCAGAGGCCGAGGAAGACCACGTGGTGCTGCCAGAGCACCTGTGCGAGCTGCTGCACTTGAGCCACCAGTAGCTCCGGTTGGAGAGCAGGCACTTGAGAATCCTGTTACTACTCCTGCACTTCAGGAGATTCTTGCCCAGTTGTTTAGCATGTTTGGCACTCTAGCTCAGGCAAGGTTAATTCCAGTTGCTCCTGCCACATCTCAAGCCGGGGGAGGAGCACAAACTCCCTCCACCCGTACTCCAAAACCACGGGCCCAAGTTAACCATGACCTAGAGGTTATACTAGTGTAGCCAGTTGTCCCAGTTCGGCCTGAGATTAGGACAGCAGTTTCAGAGGGAGAGCAGCTCAGGCTCGAGAGGTATAAGAAGTACCACCCTCCTACTTTCAGCAGTCGAGCTTCAGAGGATGCTCAGGGTTTTCTGGAGGAATGTCATCGGATCCTTCGTACTACGGGGATTGTGGATTCCAGTTGGGTTTCTTTCACGATATTTTAGTTCATAGGAGCAGCCTACCATTGGTGGTGGGCATATGAGTTGGATAGTCCGGCTGAGGCAGCTTCACTTACTTGGACTCAATTTTCAGATATATTCTTGAGGGAGTATATTCCTCAGAGTCTTAGGGATGTTTGGCGCACAGAGTTTGAGCAGCTGTGTCAGTGTTCTTTTACCGTGTCAGAATATGCGGTCCGATTCAGTGATTTGGCTAGGCATGCACCAACCTTAGTTTCCACTGTTCGAGAGCGGGTTCGCAGATTTATTGAGGGTCTTCACCCTAGTATCAGATACAGTATGGCCCAAGAGTTAGAGATGGACATCACATATCAATAGGTGGTGTCAATTGCTAGGATATTGGAAGGTATGCGGACTCGCGAGAGGGAAGCGAGGGAAGCTAAGAGACCCTGAGATTCTGGCATATATAATAATTCTCGTGCCCTAGTTGTAGCCCGATATGGTCGAGGTTATGTGAGCCATCCTATTCATTCAGCACTTCCAGCTTCCAGTGGTATTCCGACTACTCCTAGACCTCAGGTTCCATATTATGCACCACCACTGTCTTCTGTACCTCCTGTATGGGGTGCTATCAATGGGCAGTCTAGTTGATCAGGCCCAAGCCAGTCCCAGCAACCACGTCCTCCGAGGGCTTGTTTTGAGTGTGGTGACAATCATCATATTTTGAGAGATTGTCCCAGATTTAGGAGGGGTGCACCTCCACATATTTCTCAGGCCCCACCTATTCCACATGGTGCTCCAGCTTCTCAAGCCATGATTACTACACAAATTGCCACTCCACCTGCACAGCCAGCTAGAGGTGGAGTTCAAGAAGGTAGAGGTCGCCCTAGAAGGGGAGGCCAGGCCAGATATTATGCCCTTCCTGATAGGACAGATGCCGTTGCATCCGATTCTGTTATCACAAGTATTATTCCGGTCTGCCATAGAGATGTGTTAGTCTTATTTGATCCAGGCTCCACTTATTCTTACGTGTCATCTTATTTTGCCCCGTATTTGGGCGTATCATGTGATTATTTGAGTTATTTTGTTTATGTATCTACACCCGTGGGTGAATCTATTATTGTGGACCGTGTGTATCAGTCGTGTTTAATTGGTCAGTGGTTTTGAGACCAGAGCTGATTTATTATTCCTTAGTTTGGTGGATTTCGATATTATTTTGGGCATGGACTGGTTGTCGCTCTATCACGCTATTCTTGATTATTACCCCAAGATGGTGACATTGGCTATGCCAGGTCTACCGCGGCTAGAGTGGAGAGGTACCTCGGATCATGTTCATAGCAGGGTTGTTTCATTTCTTAAAGCTCAACGAATGGTTGAGAAGGGGTGTGATGCATATCTGGCCTATGTGAAAGATGATAGTGTTAATACTCCTACTGTAGAGTCAGTTCATGTAGTAAGGGATTTCCTTATGTATTTCCAGCAGATCTTCCGGGTATGCCGCCCAACAAGGATATTGATTTTGGTATTGATTTATTACCGGGTACTCAGCACATTTCTATTCCACCATATCGCATGGCCCCAGCAGAGTTGAAAGAATTAAAAGAACAATTACAGAAATTGCTTGATAAGGGTTTCATTCGGCCTAGTGTATCTCCTTGGGGTGCTCTTGTCTTATTTGTAAAGAAGAAGGATGGTTCTATGCGGATGTGTATTGATTACCGCTAGTTGAACAAGGTTACAGTGAAGAACATGTATCCATTGCCACTTATTGATGACCTATTTGATCAGCTTCAGGGTGCTAGGGTATTCTCAAAAATTGACTTGCGTTTAGGCTATCATCAGTTGAAGATTCGAGATCCAGATATCCCAAAGGCTTCTTTCAGGACTTGGTACGGTCATTACGAGTTCCTTGTGATGTCTTTTGGGCTGACCAATGCCCCAGCAGCATTTATGTATTTAATGAATAGTGTATTCCAGCCCTATCTTGATTCCTTCGTCATTGTGTTTATTGACGACATTCTAGTGTATTCCCGGAGTCGGGAGGATCATGAACAGTACCTGAGGACTGTGCTTCAGATTTTGAGAGAAAAGAAGTTATATGCAAAATTTTCAAAGTGTGAATTCTGGCTTGATTCAGTGGGATTTTTAGGGTCATATAGTTTCGTTCGAGGGGGTCAAGGTAGATCCAAAGAAGATTAAAGCAGTGCAGAGTTTGTCCAAACCGTCCTCAATTACAGAAAGCCGGAGTTTCCCGGGTTTGACTGGGTATTATCGCTGATTTTTAAAGGGTTTTTCTTCTATTGCTGCATCTATGACCAAATTGACCTAGAAGGGTGCTCCATTCAGGTGGATCGAGGAATGTGAGGAGAGCTTCCAAAAGCTTAAGACAGCTTTAACTACAGCCCCAGTATTGGTATTACCTACAGGTACAGGATCTTATATTGTGTATTGTGATGCGTCGCGTATTTGTCTCGGCGCATTGTTGATGCAAGACGGTAGGGTGATTGCCTACGTGTATAGACAGTTAAAGGTGCATGAGAAGAATTATCCTGTAAATGACCTAGAGTTAGCAGTTATTCTTCATGCCTTAAAATTTTGGCGGCATTATTTGTACGGTGTCCATTATGAAATCTACACCGATCACCGGAGTCTACAACATCTGTTTAAATAGAAGGATCTTAATTTGCGGCATCGGAGATGGTTCGAGTTGCTTAAGGATTATGATATCACCATTCTCTATCATCCTGGGAAGGCCAATGTGGTGGCCGATGCCTTGAGTCGTAAGGCGGAGAGTTTGGGCAGCTTAGCATATTTACCAGCAGCAGAGAGGCCTTTAGCCTTGGATGTTCAGGCCTTGGCCAATCAGTTTGTTAGATTAGATGTTTCCGAGTCGAGTCGAGTTTTGGCTTGCGTGGTTTCTCAGTCTTCTCTTTATGATCGTATTAGGGAATGTCGGTACGATGACCCCCATCTGCTTGTCCTTAAGGATACAGTTCAATAGGGTGATGCTAAGGAAGTCACTATTGGAGATGATGATGTATTACAGATGCAGGGCAGGCTATGTGTGCTTAATGTGGATGGCTTGTGTGAGTTGATTCTCTAGAAGGCTCACAGTTCGCGGTACTCCATTCATCCAGGTGCTGCGAAGATGTATCAAGACTTGAGACAACACTATTGGTGGAGGTGGATGAAGAAAGACATAGTGGGGTATCTATCTTTGTGTCTAAATTGTCAACAGGTAAAATATGAGCATCAATAACCGGGTGGATTACTTCAGAAGTTAGAGATTCCAGAATGGAAATGGGAGAGGATCACTATGGATTTCATTGTTGGGCTCCCACGGACTCAGCGGAAGTTCGACGCAGTTTGGGTGATTGGAGATAGGCTGACCAAATCAGCTCATTTCATTCTTGTGATTACTACTTACTCTTCAGAGCAGCTGGCTCAGCTATATATTCGCGAGATTGTCAGACTTCACGGTGTACCGGTATCTATCATCTCTGACCGGGGTACACAGTTTACCTCACAATTTTGGAGGGCAGTACAGCATCAGTTGGGTACTCGGGTAGAGTTGGGTACTCGGGTAGAGTTGAGTACAACATTTCACCCTCATACGGACGGGTAGCCCGAACGCACTATTCAAATACTTGAGGATATGCTTCGTGCGTGTGTGATAGATTTTGGGGGTACTTGGGAACAGTTCTTACCACTTGCAGAGTTTGCTTACAACAACAGTTACTAGTCAAGAATTCAGATGGCTCCGTATGAGGCTTTGTATGGTAGGCGGTGCCGGTCTCCAATAGGTTGGTTTAAATCGGGTGAGGCTAGACTATTGGGTACAGACTTAGTTCAGGATGCCTTGGAAAAGGTTAAGTTGATTCAGGATCGACTTCGTACAGCCCAATCTAGACAGAAGCATTATGCGGATCGGAAGGTTCGTGATGTTGCATTCATGGTTGGTGAGCGGGTATTACTCTGGGTTTCACCTATGAAGGGTGTGATGAGGTTCGGGAAGAAGGGCAAGTTGAGCCCTAGGTATATTGGGCCTTTTGAGATTCTTGAAAGAGTTGGAGAGGTGGCTTACATACTTGCGCTACCACCTAGTCTCTCGGTGGTTCATCCAGTATTCCATGTTTCTATGCTTCGAAAATATCACGGCGATCCGTCTCATATGTTAGACATCAGTTCGGTTCAGTTAGACAAGGATCTATCTTCTGTTGAGGAACCAGTGGCTATTTTAGATAGGCAGGCTAGAAAGTTGAGGTCAAAGAACATTGCTTCCGTTAAGGTTCAGTGGAGGGGTCATCTGGTCGAGGACGAACATTTGTTTTAGAGATGGAAAATGTGATGACCCAAAATATCATCTTTAAATTTAATGATTAATTCTATGATCTAAGACCTCGAAAAGCACTATTGTTTTTCATTACTCGACTTGCGTGCGCAGTCCGTTAAATTTTCCAGAAAGTTTTTATGTGAAAAATAGATTTAAAATATGAATTTGAGCTTTAAAACTCAACTGAGTTGACTATGGTCAACATTCTTTTTAGAAAATGGACTCGGATCAGTATTTGGGCAGTTCCGGTAGGTCCGTATCATGAATTGGGACTTAGGCATATGCCCATAATCAAATTCCGAGGTCCCTGGCCCGAGATATGGAATTTTGATGAAAAATTTAAAAGTTTAAGTTCAAATAGTGACTGGATGTCGAATTATGTGCAAACGACCACGAAATAGAATTTTGATGATTCCAATAGCTCCGTTATGTCATTTATGAATTGCATACAAAATTTGAGGTCAATCGGACTTGATTTGATAGGTTCCGATGTTGTATGTAGAAATTGAAAGTTTCAAAGTTCATAAGGCTTGAATCTATGTGTGATTAGTGTTTTTAGTGTTGTTGGATGTGATTTAAAGATTCGACTAAGTTCGTACGGTATTTTAGGACTTGTTGGTATGTTTGGTTGAGGTCCCGTGGGCCTCAGGTGTGTTTCGGATGCCCAACGGGTCATTTTTGGACTTAGAGAAGTAGCAGATTTTCTGGTTTTTGTTGCAGAAGTTTGTTCTTCGTGTTCGCGAAGGTGTGGTCAGTGGAAGCATCGCGAACGCAAGGAGTATGACACGTTCACGAAGAGTGTTTCTGAGTATGAGGTTTTTGTTCTTCACGTTCGCGAAGGGGAGGACGTGAACGCGAAGGTATGGTCTGTGTGTGCATCACGAACGCGTGAGTGGCGTCTCGTTCGCGAAGGAGAGTGAGGCAGCTGGGAACCCCAGTCTTTTGTTCTACGTGTTCGCGAGATAAGGGATTCGTTCGCGAAGGTTTGAGTTGCAAAGCTTCGCGTTCGCGAAGAGGAAAGTTGGGCAACATATTTTTGTGCTTCGCGAACGAAAGGCAAGGGTCGCGTTCACGAAGAAGAAACTACTGGACAGATTGTTTAAGTTCAGTTCGTCCCATTTTCCATTTTTAACGATTTGGAGCTCGGATTGCTGCGCATTTTGAGAGATTTTCAGAGAAAACGTTGGGGTAAGTGTTCTTAACTCAATCTTTGTTAGATTACCCAAATCTATCACTGTTTTTAACAATTAATTGGTGATTTAAGTTGGAAAAATTCGAAAACCCTCTTGGATAGATTTGAGTATTTGAGGGTCGAACTGTTATTGAAAATTAGTCATTTTGGTATGGTTAGGCTCATGGTTGAATGGGCGTTCATATTTCGTAACTTTCGTCGGATTCCGAGACGTGGTCCCCACAGGCCAATTTTGAGTTAATTTCGGATTATTATTGAAAAATGTAGTATTTTCTTATAGAATTAATTCTATAATTTTTGTTTAAAGTATCGAATTAATTATGACTAGATACGAGTCGACCAGAATCGAAAAATTGAGGAAAAAGCATATTACTTGGTTAAATTGGAGCAAGTCGAGGTAAGTGACTTGTCTAACCTTGTGTGGGGGAAATTTCCCTAGGATTGGTATTAATTGTAATGTGATGAAAGTCGTGTAAACGAGGTGACGAGTGTGTACACGGACTAAATGTATAGGATTATGTGCTCAAATTATGAAGATCACTGTTGCATATTAATTAAATTATTAAATCTTGTTATATTCTCCATTATTTATTTGATTTGTATACCTTAAAATTTCTTGACCTTTTCCTGCTAATTGTTTTACCTGTTTAATTGAAACTTGATTTATTTTATACTATGCATTATTTTAAGGTTGATTTTCTTTACATTAAGTATTATTAATATGAAGTATTTGACATTTCTAAATTTGTTATCGAAGCACCGTATTAAAGATTTTGAAATATTATTTTCCTGAATATTTTCGTTAGATTTTTGGTACTCATTGTGATGGAGCCGTGAGCTCTTTATTGTGGAAAACTGTTATGGTTGGATTATTTTGGCATGATCAGTGATATTATTGAAAAATATTGTTGTTGATTTATTTTTGAAAAATTGAAATATTGGGCACTTGAGGTAAAAATCGTGATATATTGTGATATTGATACGCATGCGGTGGTATAAGGCCTGGGTATGGAAACGCATGCGGTGAGATAAGGGTAGCTTGATACGCATGGCTAGTAGGGGTGACTACTAGAAGTCATGCGATGTGATAAAGGTGGCTAAAACGCGGGATGCTATTTCGGGAAAATATTTTTTTTATAAATTGTGAAGGCTCCCGCGGTGACATAAGGAAATGAGATATTGTGAATTTATTTATGATTTGCGACTACGAGGCGGTACCTCGGTAGTGCCCTTGTTGATATTGATTTAAGGCCATAGTTGCCTTCGATTAATTGTTGTGATTTTCATAAAGCTGATAGGAAATTCTATTTTGATTCCACGAGATATTATTTGCAATTATTTGGTATCATTAAATGTGACATACTATTTGATTCATTTCCATAGTCATTTTATCTTATTAAATTTTTTAAACATTTTTCCATGTCATTATCTATTCTCCAGTAGGGCCTGACCTGACCTCGTCACTACTCTACTGAGGTTAGGCTTGGCACTTACTGGGTATCGTTGTGGTGTACTCAGACTACGCTTCTGCACATCCTTTTTGTACAGATCCAGGTACATCTTACTAGTCTAGACGTCAGTGAAGTTACATGTGCACATAGACTTCGAGATATATATGCCAGTGTCCGCAGACTCCGGAGTCCCCTTCTATCATTTTATGTTGCTTCCTTATTTTCTTTAGACCTTGATACATAGAAATATTGAGAATAAACTTTAGAAGCTTGTGACTTATTTCTACTGGGTTTTGGGAGTTGTAATTATTTGAATTGTAGTTTATTTATTTTAGATATTTATGATTATTCCGCATTGATAGGCTTATCTAGTCTTAGAGACTAGGTGTCATCACGACCTCCTACGGAGGGAATTTGGGGTCGCGACAGTCCAGATCCAAAAGCATTGGATGCGCCATCGGTCTAAAGGACCTAGAGGTCTTGTGTTTGGAGAGAATCTTAAGCAGCTTCCTTCTCGACTTCAGGCATTACTTTTACACTGAAGTCTATCACGAAGTCGGCGAGAACCTGCGACTTTATCATTGTTTGAGGATGGTATGTGATATCGTGCTCATTTATCTCGATGGCCCATTTGGCCAACCTCCTTGATAGATCGGGTTTATGTAAAATGCTTCTTAAAGGAAAAGAAGTAATGACCGAGATAGGGTGGCACTGGAAATAAGGTCTAAGCTTTTGCGAAGCTACGACTACTGCCAGGGCCAGTTTCTTAAGGTGTGGATACCTCATTTCGGCATCGACGAGTGTTTTGCTAATGTAATATATAGAAGATTGTGTACCTTTATTTTCTCGAACCAGGACCGCACTTACTGCTACTTCAGAGACGGTGAAGTAGACGAGGAGGTGTTCCCCTAGTTCAGTCTTCGAGAGTAGAGGCAATGGTGAAGGATACACCTTTATTTCTCGCAGATCTTGTACGCAGTCGGACGTCCACTCGAGGCCGTCATTCTTTTTGAGTACGCCCATAAATCTGTGCCATCTGTCGGACAACCATGATATAAATCCCGATAGGGCGGCGATTCGACCAGTCAACCTTCCGACCTACTTCTTAGTAGTTAGTTATTCAAATATCCCGTTGATAGCCTTAATTTGGTATGGGTTGACTTCGATCCCTCTTTGTGACAATAATAAACCCAAAACATTTCCCGAGGCTACGCCAAATGCGCATTTCTATGGGTTTAGTTTCATCCTGTACCGTCTCAATTTATCGAAGGCTTCCCTCATGTGGTGGATATGGTCCTCTTCCCTCACGGATTTGACCAGTATGTCATCGATGTATACATCCATGGTCTTACCGAGTTGGTCTTTGAACATTCTTGTGACCAATCTCCGATATGTGGCTCATGCGCTCTTCAACCCGAACGGCATGACCCTATATCAATATATTCCTCGATGGGTGATGAACATGTTTTTCTCCTAGTCCTTTTTTTCCATAAGTATCTGGTTATAGCTCGAGTATGCATCCAGGAAACTTGGCAGCTCGTGCCCGGCCTTTGCGTCGATGAGTTGGTCAATATGTGGCAATGACAATGAATCCTTCGGGCATGCTTTGTTCAAGTCTATGAAATCTACACATATCCTTCATTTCCCATTTTTCTTTTTGACCATCACCACATTGACTATCTAATTGGGGTATTTCGACTTCCTGATGGAGCCATTTTATAATAACATTTCTACCTCCTCGTGGACGACATCATTGATGATGAGATTGAACTTTCGTCTGACCTACCTTACAGGAGATAGAATGGGTCGACGTCCAATTTGTGTGTGGCGATCTCCTTGGGGATGCCCGACATATCTACACGGCTGAAGGAAAATCTACGTTAGTTATTAGAAATTGGATAAATTTACTTGGTTCTCGGAGTTTGCAGCAGATGTAGGCCTTTTTGTTAGATCGCTAGGATCTAATTGAACGGGGTCGAGGTCCTCTATAGTTGAGTCCGCGGCTTCGACCGTTTCGGGGTTCATAATGACGTCCCTGGTCTCTTCTTGTGTCACGACCCGAAATTTTCTCACGGATGGGACCGTGATGGCACCTAACATTTTACTTGCTAGGCAAGCCAATGTTAGAGAATCATTTACCAACTTCTTATTTCCATTCAATAATTAACATTAATTAACTATAATGAAATATAACAAGTGCGAAATTTCATAAATCTGTATTAACTACTATCACTCGGATCTTGAGTCACAATTCACGAGCATTCTAGGATTTACTACAAGTAATAGTCTGAAAGAAATACAACTGTCTAAATGAAAGAAAACAGTAGGACATAAAAAGATAGACGGGGACTTCAAGGTCTGTGAATGCCGACAGATTTACCTTGACTCTCCGGACAGCGGACCAATAGCAAATCTCGATCAACTTGAGCCGGTATCACTAGAAAATTCCGTAAACATGATAAGAACGATAATTTGAACAACACTTGTATAACACGTAGCAATTTGGCATAGGAATGAGACAATGTCAGAAAAAAAACAGAGAAAAAAGGAAAAACAGGTAAATTGGCGGCGCATAGGTACTTTTCACCTCACATATACGCCGCTCACATGAATTTCACTTAGCAAATAATCTAAGGTTCCTAATTCCCTCAAGTCAGGGTTAGACACAACACTTACCTCGCTCCGAAGGCCACTTAATTCTCAATCACAGCTTTTCCTTTGGAATTCACCTCCAAACCACTCGTATCTATTCAAAACTGACTCAATAATATCAAATATTGCTAAAGGAATCAATTATATTGCATAAATTAAATTTTCCAATTTTTCCTCCAAAAGTCGAAAAATCGACCACGGGCCCGTTTGGTCAAAACCCGAGGTTCAGATCAAAATCTTTGTACCCATTCACCCCCGAGCCCGAATATGTAATTAGTTTTGGAATCCGACCTCAAATTGAGGTCTAAATCCCTAAATTTCCGAAATCCCTATTTTCTACCCTAACCCCTAATTCTACCATGAAAACCCTAGATTTTATGTTGAACATTCAAGAAATGTAATGGGTAATTGAAATAAAATGGTTTAGAATCACTTACCAACAATTTGGGGAAGAAATAATTCTTGAAAAATTGCCTCTCACCGTTTGGTTTTTGAGAAAAATGAGTTTTTGGCATGTTAAGTGTTGGGCGACAGTGTTCATCGCGTTCACGAGAGCACTATCGCGTTCGCGAAGTGTATGGCCTGCCAAGCCTTCGCGTTCGCGTAGGCTACCCTTCCCTGGTCTTCACGTTCGCGAGACATTGCTTGCATTCGTGATGAAGAAAAGGCTGACTCCCCCTCCCCAGTGCCTAACGCTAAGTGTTCGCGAAGGGTAACGCCTCCATCGCTTTGCGTTCGCGAAGAATAAATCCTCAGATGCCTAGTTTACTCTTCGCGTTCGCGAGAGTACCTTCGCGAATGCGAAGAAGGACATGCCAGAACACAGATTCTGCAGAACAACCAGATTTTCAAAGTCCAAAACATCTCGTGGCCTATCCGAAACTCACCCCAGTCCTCGGGGCTCCAAAACAAACATGCACACAAGTCTAAAAATATCATACAGACCTGCTCGAGCGATCAAATCGCCAAAATAACACTTAGAACTCTAAAATTAGCACCAATTCAAATGAAATTCTCAAGAACACTTTAAAATCCATAACTTCTCAACTAGACGTCTGAATCACGTCATATCAACTCCGTTTCTCACCAAATTTCACAAACAAGTCTTAAATATCATAATAAAACTGTACCGGGCTCCAGAACCAAAATACGGACCCGATACTAACAATGTCAAATATCTATAAATTCTTAAAAACAAATAATTTCCAAACTTTTCATTTTCATCAAAAATTCATATCTTGATCTAGGGACCTCCGAAATCGATTCTGGGCATACACCCAGGTCCCATAATTTGATACGGACCTACCGAGACCGTCAAAGCACGGATCCGGGCCCGTTTACCAAAATTGTTGATCGAACTCAACTAAAATTAACTTTTAAGGAAAAAATTCCTATTTTCATTAGTTTTCAACATAAAAGCTTTTCGGAAACCTTCCCAGACTGTGCACGCAAATCGAGGAGGGTGAAAATGAGATTTTTAAGGCTTAAAAGCACATATTTGAGTTCTAAAACATAAGATGACCTTTTTGGTCATCACATCTTGTGTTGACCTCAACCATATTGATTGCTATGCTTCTTTTTCCTTATCTTTCTTTTGTTGGGTTGAGCTATCCATGGATATACGGTAGCATTCCCGGGACGTTGTTCCCCCCCCGTATGTTGAATATTCCCCAAGGTGTTAGGAATTTGATCACTTAGTGTGATGCAGCATGGCACTATTGTGTGCTCGACTAAGGGTGGCAAGTGGGACGGTCCCGGGCCTAAACGGGCCAAGTGGGCCGGTCCCAAATTAAACGGGCCAAACAGTCCCAGGCTAAATGGTCTTTTTGTAGGGACCCGCCCAGGACCGGGTGTCACGACCCAAAATCCCATCACAGGCTTCGTCATTTCACCTAGTCTCTAAGACTAGGTAAGTCGATTTCCATTATATTTTGAAGCCATTTTTTTTTTGAATTAAATAAATAATCAAAACTAACAGCAAAATAAATATGAATACACAACCTCCCAAGACTGGTAGTACTGAGTCACAAACTCTAACTGAATATATGGAATGGTCACGAGGACCGAATATACAATACTGTTTGATTACAAGTTAACAGTACAATGACATGAAAGGACTCCAAGGAACTGCTACGACCAAGCAGCTCTACCTTGAATCCTTACTATCACGCTTTAATTCTGCTCAAGTCTGTTATCTTCAATACCTGGCTCTGCATAAAAATGTGCAGAAGTGTAGAGTGAGCACACCACAGCGGTGCCCAGTAAGTATCAAGACTAACCTCAATGGAGTAGAGACGAGGTACAGTCAAGACACTCACTAGTCTAATACCTTGTGCAATATAGCAGTATACAATAGTACTGGAAAATAACTAGCAATGATAACAACAACTCAACCAGTGATGTCATAACAAGGCAACATAAAACAACAATGATATGCACAGTAAGACAATAAGATCACCATTTAATATCGCTCAACAATTAATAAATACAATTAGACCCAGTTAAATCAAGTTCTTCAATTTAATATCCTTCACATATAATTCTACCAATTAACTCTCTTTCAAATATAATTTTTCCTCAAATAATTATCTTTCAAATATAATTATTTCATACAATACTTTCTAAATAAAAATCCTTCCAAATAAATATTTTGAATATAATTCTTCAATTAAAAAGTCATCATGTGATACCTCATTTCATAATCATAAAAATACGGGTCTCAGCCCATTTTCATATTTTTAATAAACACGGGTCTCAGCCCATTTTTCATATCTCCACGGCAGTTCATGCCCATAATTTTATCTTTATATTTCCCTGGCATATCGTGCCCTCATTTCATATCTCAACTGCACAGACAACTCATGTGCCAAATATCATTATTATTTAATCACAGCACCTCGTGCCCACATTTCATATCATAACCACACGGACAATTCACATGCCAAATATCCTCAATGTATATAAGATCCACATGATCAATTTATTTCCACTAAAGTGAGTTTAAAAGTTTTTAAATCAAGTAATAAATCAACAAAGAATTATTTTATTTTTAAAAATTATTTGGGTGAAGAAAATAAATTTTCACTTATATCGAAGCATCAGATAAACTAGTGGTTTGGTTGTAAAACTATTTAATTTAAAACATAATAATTCCTTTTTATTTAAATCAACTCAATAATCGAAAATCAGTAAGAAAAACCAAAGATATACTTCTTCAGAGTCTCGTGCTAAAAAGCCAAAGTTAACACAATGCAACTAGGAGCACAAAACATATAATAATAAAGTCAACTAGTACATCACGGAAGAAGACAAGAATTTACATATTAAATGAAACAAAATCACCCAAGGCAAGAACATGAATAACGAAATATCAACAGGGCACTTCCGAGGTACCGCCTCGTAGTCCCAAATCATAAATAAATTCACAGTATCTCATTTACTTATATCACCGCGGGAGCCTTCACATTAAATTTTAAAGAAATTATTTTCCCGAAATAGCATCCCGCATTTTAGCCACCCTTATCACACCGCATGGCTTCTAGTAGTTTCCCTACTAGCCACGCGTTTCAAGCCACCCTTATCTCACCGCATGCGTTTCAACACCCTGACCATATATCACCGCATGACTTCTAGTAGTTTCCCTACTAGCCACGCGTTTCAAGCCACCCTTATCTCACCGCATGCGTATCAATATCACAATATTTCACAAATCGCACCTCAAGTGCCCAAATATCACAACATAATAAAACTTGCACCTCAAGTGCCCAAAAACCATAGCATAACATAACTTGCACCTCAAGTTCCCAAATATTACAATATTTCACAAAT
The DNA here is from genome assembly GCF_000715075.1 of Nicotiana tabacum. NCBI lineage: Eukaryota > Viridiplantae > Streptophyta > Magnoliopsida > Solanales > Solanaceae > Nicotiana > Nicotiana tabacum. The sequence continues at coordinate 102,475,185 of NC_134093.1, forward strand.
TGCACATCAAGTGCTCAAATCTTACAACATATCATAGATTGCACATCAGGTGCTCAAATCTTACAACATATCACAAAGTGCACATCAGGTGCTCAAATCTTACAACATATCACAAATTGCACATCAGGTGCTCAAATCTTACAACATATCACAAATTGCACATCGAGTGCCCAAATATTACAACTTGCCACATAAATCAACAATACATTATTTTCTACAATAAGAAGGCCATGGCTCGACCATAATGTGCACAAAAATCTTAACAAAATATCCAAAAGTGAACAACTCAACAAAATAATATTTCACATAAAAATCAAGGTGGAAATCACACCAAATCATCATGTAAAAATAATTTCAACAAATAAGGATCTAGACATAACAAATAGAGGATTTAATAATTGCCAATAATTTCTAATGTAATACATAAGGGCCCCTAAGGATTTTTTATCCATGAAATTTGCACATATAAACCAAGTATGTACTCGTCACCTCGCGTACATGGTTTTCAATTACACAATTTGGCACATAAGACTTGATACCTAAGGGGTAATTCCCCCACTCGAGGTTAAGCAAGACACTTACCTCTTTGAAGTTATGCCGATATTCCAAAATCACCTTCTTGCTTGAATTGACCTCCGGGTCATTCAAATCTATCCAAATTAAATATATATCTTCATTAAAATTCATCAAAAATAATTCCGGATAATAATATGTCGACTTTAAAAATTTATTCCAAAAAGTCAACAAAAGTCAACTCGGGATCCGCCTCTCGGGACCCGACATAATTTTCATGAAATTCGAACACCCATTCCGATACGAGTTCAACCATACCAATTTTATCGAATTCCAATAACAACTCGACTTCCAAATCTTAAATTTTCGTTTTTGGAAGATTTTACAAAAATTTTGATTTTTCCTCCATTAAATCCGAATTAAATGATGGATTAAAAGACATAATCATGGAAATTAATTAGAACTGGATGAGAATCACTTACCCCAAACACGCACGCAAGAATCTATCCAAAAATCACCTTCTACCGAGCTCCAAATTTAATTTTGAGTTATGAACTCAAACCCCCATTTTTGGGACTTTTAATTCTTGCCAGATAGGCCTTCTTCGCGTTCGCGACCATTGCATCGCGTTCGCAAAGGCCAAAACCCAACTGCCTCAAATCTTTCATCGCGTTCGTGACCTCCTCGTCGCATTCGCGAAGTCCTCGTCGCGTTCGCGAAGTCCTCGTTGCGTTCGAAAAGTCGTCGTCGCGTTCACGATAACCAGCTGACCAACTCCTTCGCGTTGTCTGGGCCGCGTTCGCAAAGGCTTGCCTTGCTCCTTCTCCGAGTTCGCATTCACAAAGAACAAATCATCAGCCCCTCGCGTTCGCGAAGAAGGAAACCAGACTTCAGCAACAATAGTCCAAATAACACTAATTTGGTCTGAAACCGCCCCGAAACACACCCAAGCCCCTCGGGACCCCATCCAATCATACCAACCTGTCCCATCACATAACACGGACCTGCTCGAAGCCTCAAATCACATCAAACAATTTTAAAATCATGAATCGCACCCTAATTTAACCTTAATGAATTTTGAAACTTCAACTTCTACCATCGATGCCGAAACCTATCAAATCACGTCCGATTGACCTCAAATTTTGTACACAAGTGACATTCAACATTACGGACATACACCCACTTTCGGAATCGAATTCCGACCCCGATATCAAAAAGTCAACCCCCAGTTAAACTTCCCAAAAATTTAACTTTCGGCATTTCAAGCTTAATTCCACTACGGACCTCCAAATAATTTTCCGGACACGCTCCTAAATCCAAAATCACCATACAGAGCTATTGACATCATCAAAATTCTATTCTGGAGTCTTTTTCTTAGAAGTCAACTCTCTGGTCAACTCTTTCCATATAAGCTTCAAATTAAGGATTGTTCTTTTAATTTAATTCTGAATCTTTAGTAAATCAAACTCGACCACACCCGTGGGTCATAATACATATTGCGAAGCTGCTCAAGACCTTAAATCACTGAACGGGGTATAAATTCTTAAAACGACAAGTCGGGTCGTTACACCGAGACCGTTTGTTCCCGGGCTAAACGATCCCGGCCTGTTGGCTAAATGGGCTAAGTGGGCCCAACAGATTTAAAAAAAAAATTAAATAGATATTAGAGACAAGAGGATGTTAAAAAAAATATCTAAGCTAATGCTTTGTAAATTTTATTATAGAATTGTGACCTAAATTTTATTTAACATCCTAAATTTTAATATTCAATATTTAATATCGAATATAACTTATATATATATACACTATACTATACTATACTATATATATATATATATATATACCAAGTGTATAGTATATAAGCTATATAAGATGTACGTATAGTATAGTATAGAATATATATATATATATATATATATATATATATCGAGAGAGCTTATATATTATACACTTAGTAACAATAAAACAAGCAATAGTAGCAATTATAGAAGAAAATTAGAGAGAGATTGTGATAGATTAATAATTTTGTAAGAAAAATGAAAGAATGAAGGGGTATTTATAGTTGAAAATAGGGAAAAAAAATATAATTATAAAAAGATTAGGGTTAAAACCAAGTTGGGGGGCTTAAATGACTTTTTTATAAATAGTCAATGGCTATTTTTGACAGCCAAGCTACTATATTTGTTTTTTTAATATAGCCGTTGGTTTGGCCCGCTAAGGGACAGGTCCGATCCCTTGCGGGCCAAATGGTCACGGGCCTGGCGGACCCAAAGCATAGGACTGGCCCACAAGACCGGCCCAGTCCCACTAAAACCGGGCCTAACATTTAGCCCGTTTAGCCCGTTTGGCCCGCGGTCCCGGGCCTGAACCGGCACACTTGTCAGCCTTATCCTCGAGTCTCATCTGAACGAGGACTCGTGGATGGATAATGCATGCTCTGCTCCCATCATCCACCATGATACATTTAACATCATTATCCAAAATTTGTAAAGTAATGAGAAGAGCATAGTTGTGAGGGAAAGTCAAATCGTTGTCATCTGACTCGTCGAAGATGTTATGCCCCGCATTATTACGTCAATGTTATGCTCCGCAGTAATTTATTACGACGATGTTACGTCCTGTAGTATTGTACGTTGAATTTGTTGTAAGATAATTGACATTAGTTCAAGGACGAGATTATTTTAAGATTTTAAGCATTATTCTATTTCAAACAAGTGATGGGTAAATTCATGAAGGTGAGAGGGTAAGTGAATCGAAGAAAACGAGTTTCGTCAAAGTTTGACATTTTGGGATAAAATACGGTCTAAGCTATAATACCTGATAATTATGGACTAGTGCCATACAAGGCACCACATGACCGTGATAGTAAGGTATACAAAGTGTGTTAAAAGTGAGTAGTATTTTAAGTAATTTTAGATAATTCCTAATTATGTGAGTAAATGGTTAATTATTGATTTAAGTGGATAAGTGCAAAAGTTATTTTATCCATGTGGGGCCAAGACAATTAAAGTAAAGTATGATTAATGCGTATGAAGGAGGTGGTGTCACATTTTGGGAATAAACATGCTTGCTAAGCATTAAAGTGTGTTTAGGTGGCAAGATTTAAGGATATATGCACCAAACTTATCTCGTTTTTGTTAATGAAGGTTAATGAAGAAAGCAAAAGATGGAACGGCATTCATGGACTCCTTTCTTGTAGTAAGCAACATTACATTCATAATTAGTAATATTTTTCATGAGTTTTAAAGTGGGATGCTAAAGCTTGCAAAAGTTTATGGATGAGCTTCAACAAGTCACGGATGAAATATCTAAACAATGGAAAGCTTCAGATGTTAGCAACATAATTACAGATTAGATGTTAGCAACGGATTTTTGCTACAAAATTTCATAATGCTACAGCAACGAGAGATGTAATTCTAAGAAAGCCCGGTACAATCTTTCTCAAGAATACCATACGAATTTCTCCCTACTTCGATCCACTGTTACGTGTTTTGTCGTAATTGACGTGTATTAGAGTGATTGTCAAGAGATTCGGCTCAGGTATGTTAAGGCTATCCCTTCTTTCGTTTGGCATGATCCAAATGATATAAATAAAACGAGCAAAATACACAACTTTCATAAATGACTCTATTCATAGAAATACTAGGGGTGTCTATATTCTTGATTCCCCATGTGAATTATTATTCTATCATCTGTTCATGGGTCTCAGAAAATACGTAGTTGATAAAGTTTATCCGAAAGGCATATTGATTTTTATGGCATTCTGAGAAATCGTATTAACGTATTTCTTATGCATTTCATGCATTTATACATGTACATTGACCCATGACCAGATAGAATTATATACGCATATATTATATGTATATGGGATATAGGAACGGGTTATAGCGTTATATACGCACCACCACCTGATCAGCTGGTATACGTTGATGATTTGCCCACGATGGACGAAATGATATGATGGAATGCCCTAAGAGGCTTGATGATGTTACGAATGCATATACCTATGAGTGATATGACATTTATACGCATATGCATGATATTATAAAAATGAAATGATTCACCGAGCTATGCAGACTTACATGTCGAGTCTTTTACTCCATGTTTCTCTCATGTCTATTATTTACTGATTTTCATTCCTTACATACTCGGTACATTATTTGTACTGACGTCCCTTTTGCCTGGGGACGCTGTGTTTCATGCCCGTAGGTCCCGTTAGACAGGATGAGAACCCTCCAAGTAGGCTATCAGCTCAGAGAAAGATGTTGATGCGCTCCATTTGCTCCGGAGTTACTATTTGGTTAGTATGATTAGGACATGCATTGATTAGTATGGTGGGTCCCTGTCCCGACCTTTTTGACAATTATGTACTCTTAGAGGCTTGTAGACATATGTCATGTACGTGAAAGATTGCACGGCTTTGTCGGCCTATGTTCAGTATAATTTTTGTCTTATAGGCCAGTATATCATATGTATAAGTTTGCATTCCCTCATGCTTTACTCCGATTCATTTACCTATGATAGAATGATATGAAAGATACATTATGTTGGTACTCAATTGAGTAAGATACTGGGTGCCGGTCGTGGCCATCATTTTGGGTCGTGACAAAAGATGATACTTTCTTCAAGTCCATCATACTGCTCGTTGGTGATAAATCTTTTGAGCTTTTGAGTGGTAGTAAGCTTGATGTTGTTGATAGAGGTGCAGGCCAGTGAGGGCAGCTTCGACGGGCCTTGACGTTCTCGACCCCTAACGAAGGTGTTCCTTCCCTTGTCGCTCAACAACTCTTTGAGGTGCCCTTACTGCAACATGTTCACTACCTCTTGCCTTAAGGCGATGCAATCTTCTGTTTTGTGCCCGCGTTCCTGGTGAAATTTGTAGAAGGCGTCAAATTTTCTAGTACTTGGGTCGGACTTCATCTTTGGTGGCCATTTCACCTTTGTTTCGAGTTTTTCCAAGGTGTAGTTTCTGTAGGTGAAACAAAACAATTGTGAGCAGATAATAAGGGGGAATACCTCTCTCACTCCTGTGAGTCCCCCTCCTCAGCCTAGAAAGGCCATTATCATAGCGGAAGGGAGGAGGAGGCCCTGACGTAAGGCTGGTGTCGTTCCTTATTTGACCTTGATACTGGGTGATCTCTCCTTATGTTATCACTTTGTTCTTTCGTGGGATCGTCTTATACTGAGATGAGCCATTGAGTTGGCCCGTTGAGCTAGTCATCATATGCCCGGATATCGGCATAATAGGCATTATGGATTTCGTCCCAAGTGGTTGGAGGGTACTTCATCAATCGGCTCAGCACCTTTTTGGTTGCTTTTGAACCCAATCTTCTCAATCCGTTCTAAAAGGCTACGACTGCCATCCCTTCAGATACATTTGGCAAGGTCATCCTCACCCTATTAAATCGGGGAAGGAATTCCCTTAGTCCCTATCCTAGGGATTGTTTGATGTCAAGGATGTCGTTTACTCTTGTTTTGGATTTTTTGGCCTCGGCATGTGCCGTCACGAACTTGTCGGTCATTTCCTAGAAGGTTTATATGGAGCGGGCTGGTAGTTGTTAATACCGTGTTAATACCCCTCTTGTGAGGGTTTCGCCGAATTATTCAGCAAAATGGAGGACAAATGTTCCTTGGTGAGGTTGTTGTCCTTCACGGCGGTGATGCAATGAGTCATGTGATCTTCTGGGTCATTTGTTCTGTCATATATCCTAAGATATAGTGGCATTTTGAAGGTCTTCAGTATGGCATGTGGGGATGCTTTCTCGCTATATGGTTGCTCTACAAACCTGTATGCGTCCCTCTTCGGCAGTAACTTAGGGGCGCCCGGTATCTTGTCGACTCGTTCTTTGTGTTCTTTCATTTGATCTATGAGCATTTTGTCCTCATTCTTCATTTCTTCCATTCTATTCAAAACAGTGGCGAGGACGTCATCACTGCACTGTCAGTAACATTGCAGTTTATACCTGACATTGGAGAGTATGGCTGATCACCATATTCGTCTCCTCGTTGTGCCGTGTGGGCTCTCGCGGTTTCTATAGTCGTGCATGGAGCTTGTTTGTTGAGTACACTTACTAATGTATCAGTCAACCACGTTTCAAGAAGATTTTTCATGACAGGTGGCATCCCATGTCCTGTGTATGTGGAGTCCCATTTTCCATTTGGTTTTGTTGTGCTACAATAGGGGGAGGCGACCTCTCGCGCCTGGAGGAGGCAGTGGGGTCACATCATTGCCCAACTCTCATAGCTCTCGTTGATATGTTTCATGAAGTTGACGGGGATGTCACCCGTCACCTTAGTGCTTCTTCTTGGTTACCTGCCATGTGAATTTCTATACGTGCAGAGAAGGAGAAAATCTTTGTGGTTTGTTAGATAAGCAAATCACATAAGTTGTAGATCTAATATAAACTAAAAGAATAGCTAAGAAGCCCCCACAGACAGTACCAAACTATTTGATCTAAAATTTTGATTTGGGCTTGGACAATTAGATTTAATAAAATAGAGTCAATCTTAGCCAATATTAATGTCCAAAAGATATATTAACTGATTTTGTAGTATTGATATATTCAATGACCCAAAAAGATGGGGATGACATTAAATAATAATAAATAGCAATAAATTTCATTTAAGTAAATAAGAATATGTGAGTCACCCGAAAAAGGTGAGATATGTGGGTATTCTTTGTGACAATGATGAATGATTGATAAGCCTTCGAATGTTCAGATGTTATGGGATCAACTGGAAAATTTAGGTAGGCATCTTAAAAAGGTTTATATTGTATGTTTGCAATAAATCCAGATTCTACAGAGAGAGTCAATGTGTTTTTCTTACAAGTGAATATCTTATGTCCCCTATCATTCTGCCTCTTTCTATTTATAGGGAACATATACCTAAAATCACTAATAGTGCAAGTCTAGAGAATATTCACTAGAATTTTTTTTTAGTGTCTTATTCTAAAATTAGCCGTTATTTACTCTGTCTATGATGGGTGCTTGAGCTCGATCTTGATCTCCGATGACTCCTCAACCTTGATCTTCAATAACTCATCGGTTATGCCCTTCATTTCCTAAGGGAGCGCTTCGACCTTGGACAGGCCTTTGTCGAATTCATACCGGCGACATATGGCAGCCCATGAAAGCCCTCTTAATGCTAATTCGCTTTAAGCATATCAAAGATAATGTTTGGCCCATACATGCATATTTCTTAATCCAGTCTAAAGTTAATGTCTCAAAAAATTTAAATTTAAAATTTTATATGATGTTCCAAAGAATTATTTTGCTCCCTTTCATGGCCACAACCTATACCAATAATTTAGGGAGCGCTTTACCCCCAATATATGAAAAAAAAATCAGAAATAGTCAAATTTATAACTGTTAACTGAAAAATAGCCACAATTTCTAAAGCAACCGAAATTGCGTCACTTTTTTATGTAAAGATAAAATATGAACAAAAATACCCTTAAAATTCGAAAAAAATCCAGCATAATATGCTGGAGTTCGAATATTTTACATATGAGATTCCGGCATAATGTGCTGGAATTTCATAATGTGCTGGAGTTCCAACATAATATGCTGGAATGTTATACGCATGAGCTCTATACTCAAGCATATTATGCTGGAACTTTCCGTGTGCTGGAGTTCCAACATAATATGCTGAAAGTTTATACGTGGGAGCTCCATAATCCATCATATTATGCTAAACCTTTCCGTATTTTAGCAAAATAATGATTATTTTTCAATGACTTTGCAAATGCTAGCTATTTTTAAATTATCAGTTCGTAAATTGGCTAGCCCGTGCTATTTTCACCCAAATATAGGACTTCTCGGTATGAATCAAAATTTAATTGGGCTTTAATGCGGGTATTGGACACGGGGTGGAAAACCAAAATATGGCCACAGCCCGTGAATTTTTCCTTTGCCTTTCCTAGTATTTAATTGGAGTTGTACAAGAACTTGTCGGGAATTTCTTTTGTGGTGAAAGCTTACAAGGAGTTGTAATGTTTGAATTTAATTTCCCTTCTGTAATTCAAAATCTTTTATTTTTCCAATTGTCACGACCCGAAATTCCCACCTTCGGATCGTGATGGCGCCTAACATTTCACTTGCTAGGCAAACCAACGTTAGAATAATATTAACCATTTTTAAAATAAATTTTAAATTTATTACTAACAAGGAAACAAATGCGGAAGCAAAGTTTGAAATATAGTGAAATAATCCATCAAAATAACGGTGTCTAAATACCATCCTAGAATTGGTATCACAAGTGCACGAGCTTCTAGAATAAATACAAATAAATGTCTGAATAAAATAAAGCTGTCTGAAAATAAACACACAGTTAAAATAATGTAGACAGGGACTTCAGAACTGCGAACGCCATGCAGTTATACCTCAAGTCTCCTCTGAATAACTGAAATCCGAGCAAGTCTACGGTACGCCGCTAGGATCAACTCCAAAATCTATACAAGAAGTGCAGAATATAGTATCAGTACAACCGACCCCATGTATTGGTAAGTGTTGAGCCTAACCTCGACCAAGTACTGACGAGGCTAAGGCGGTTCACTTACATTAACATGTACGCAGTATTAATAACAACCAAAAATAATAGAATTAAATCAGGTAACTCATTTATTATAATTGAAGCCAACGCAGCAGTCATAATCAATTATCAGTTCCATCAATTCTGTTGCAGCGTGCAACCCACTCTCACAATATTTTCACATTCAGTTCTGTTGCAGCGTGCAACCCGCTCTCACAATATATTCACATTCTATTGCGGCGTGCAACCCTCTCCTCCAATATATTCATTTTAATCAAGTTTGTTGCGGCGTGCAACCCGATCCTCCAATATGTACTTTTAATAAGACTGTTGCGGCGTGCAACCCGATCCTCCAATATTGACTTTTTAATAAGTCTGTTACGGCGTGCAACCCGATCCTCTAATATTGACTTTTATTAGGTCTGTTGCGGCGTGCAACCCGATCCACAATATTGACTTTTAATAAGTCTGTTGCGGCGTGCAACCCGATCCTCCAATATATTCATTATAATCAACCTTGTTGCGGCGTGTAACCCGCTCCTCCAACATATTCATTTACCAATTCTTATAGAAGAAACTTTCCCAATAAATGTAACAATTAATATAAAATTATAAGACAACAAGCATACAATAATTATGATTTAATTATGAAGTAAACAATGACAAATAGCGAATTATTATGGAAATCAGGGAGCAAATAGGCAGTTTAATATTTAATATGCTAAATGTCAAATAACAATTAAGACACATAATTCAAATAGCATGTAACAATTAATGCAGGAATTCAAGAATTAACATTTGACAAAGAATAAGAGAGAACCGATTATTATAATAATTAATTTATGATTAAAAATAATTTATGATTTTTCACGTAAGCAGGCAAACAACTAATTTGACGACGTATATACACTCGTCACCTTGCCTATACGTCGTTCATATGCAATTCACATAATAAATAATTTAAGGGTTCTATTCCCTCTAGTCAAGGTTAACCACGACACTTACCTTGTTTTGCAAATTCCAATCAATTATTCAACCACATCTTTTTCTTTTAAATTTGCCTCCGAAAGCTTCAAATCTATTCACAAACAATTCGATATATTCAATATGAATCATAGGAATTAATTCCATATGAATTTACAAATTTTCCGAATAAAAATTTAAAATTCATGAAAATATTCGATAGTGGGACCCACGTCTCAAATCCCGGAAATACTCGCGAAATCCGAACACCCGTTCCGATACGAGTTCAACCATACAAAATTTGTCCAATTCCTATATCAAATGGACCTTCAAATCTTAAATTTTTGTTTTTGGAAAGTTTTACAAAAATTTTAATTTCTTCCATCTAAATCCGAAATAAATGATGTATATAGACATGGATTTGTGAAATATAATCACTTTTGGTTATAGAACACTTACCCAATCCACAGTCGTGAAAATTCCCCTAGACTCAAAACTCAAAAATGAATAAAAATGGCTAAGACCCGATTTTATGTATTCAACCCAGCATTTTCGCATATATATTTTCGCACCTACGGTCTCGCATTTGCGAAGTGGGCTGCCGGGCGAGTTTCCGCACCTGCGGACAAAAATGTCGCACCTGCGACATCCGCTTCAGCACAAAAGGGCCGCATCTGCGATGGAAATCTCGCTTCTGCGAGCTCGCACCTGCGGTCAAAATTCCGCAGGTGCGATTACAGCAGAACCCAAAATTTTAGATTTTGCTTAAGTCCAATTCTTGTTCCGATTTCGATCTGTTTCACTCTCGGGGTACTCAGGACCCCGTTCTAATATACCAACATGTCCTGTAACATAATACGGACTGACTCGGGATCTAAAATCACGTCAAACAACACTGAAATTACAATTCACACCCCGATTCGAACTTTGAGTTTTAAACTTTCAATTTGCAAATCTCGTTAAAAAATATATTAAATGAATCCGTAATGACTTCAAATTTGGCACACAAGTCATAAATGACATAACGGAGCTGTTCAAATTTCTAGAATCAGATTTCGGCCCCGATGTCAAAAAGTCAACCGTGAGGTCAAACTTGTAATATTTAGCCTTTAAATTGCTAGTTTCGTTAAATGGTCATAACTTGAGCTAGGGACCTCCAAATTAAATTTCGGGCATACGCCCAAGCCCCAAATCACGATACGGAGCTACCAAAACTGTCAAAACACTGATCCGGGTCTGTTTCCTAAAACTTTTGACCAAAGTCAACTCACTTAAATTTTAAAGCTCTATTTCACATTTTAATTCATTCTTCACATGAAAACTTTCCAGAAAATTTCACGAACTGTGCACGCAAGTCGAGGAATGATAAATGGTACTTTTTGAGGTCTTAGAACACAGAATTACTTATTAAATTTAAAGATGATATTTTGGGTCATCACATTCTCCACCTCTAAAACAAACGTTCATCCTCAAACGGAGTTAGAAAAACAAATACCTGAGCTGGTGAATAAGCGTGGATATTTACTCCGTATGTCTGAATCGGACTCCCAGGTAGATGCCTCTACTAGCTGACCTCTCCATTGCACCCGAACTGAAGAATAACTCTTTGACCTCAACTGTCGGACCTGCCGGGCTAGAATAGCCACCAGCTCCTCCTCGTAAGTCAAATCTTTATCCAATTGGACTGAGCTGAAATCTAACACATTGGACGGATCACCATGATATTTTCGGAGCATAGATATATGGAACACTAGATGAACCGCTGATAAACTAGGTGGTAATGCAAGCCTGTAGGCTACTTCACCCACCCTTTCAAGAATTTCAAAGGGTCTGATATACCTAGGGCTCAACTTGCCCTTCTTTTCGAACCTCATTACACCTTTCATAGGTAAAACCCGAAGCAATATTCTTTCTCCAACCATGAATGCAATATCACTAACTTTACGGTCGGCATAACTCTTTTGCCTAGACTAAGTTGTGCGAAGTCGATCCTGAATAATCTTTACCTTATCCAAGGCATCTTGTACCAAAACGGTACCCAGCAACCGAGCATCTCCCAGTTCAAACTAACCAACTGGCGATCGGCATCGCCTTCCGTATAATGCCTCATATGGAGCCATCTGAATGTTCGACTATTAGCTATTATTATAAGCAAACTCCGCAAGTGGCAAGAAATGATCCCAAGAATCTAAAAAGTCTATAACACAAGCGCAGCGCATATCTTCCAATATCTGAATAGTGCGCTCTGACTGTCCGTCTGTCTGTGGATGAAATGCTATACTTAACTCCACCCGCATGCCTAACTCACGCTGTACAGCCTTCTAGAAATGTGAGGTAAACTACGTACCTCGATCTGAAATAATAGACACGGGCACACCGTGAAGGCGGACAATATCACGAATGTAAATTTCAGCTAACCTCTCTAAAGAATAGGTAACTGCTACTGGAATGAAATATGCTGACTTGGTCAACCTGTCCACAATGACCCAAACTGCGTCAAATCTTCTCTGCATCCGTGGGAGCCCAACAACAAAATCCATAGTAATACGCTCCCACTTCCACTCAGAAATTTCTAACTTCTGAAACAAACCACCAGGTCTTTGATGCTCGTACTTAACTTGCTGACAATTCAGACACCGAGCTACATATGCAACTATATCCTTTTTCATTCTCCTCCATCAATGATGTTGCCATAAATCTTGATACATTTTAGCGGTACCTGGATGAATAGAATACCTGGAACTGTGTGCTTATTCAATAATTAATTCACGAAGTCCATCCACATTAGGCACACAAATACGACCCTGCATTCGCAGAACCCCATCTTCCCCCACAACAACCTGTTTGGCATCACCGTGCCATACCGTGTCCTTAAGGACAAGTAAGTGAGGATCATCATACTGCCTCTCTCTGATGCGCTCATATAAAGAAGATCGAGCGACTGTGCAAGCTAGAACCCGACTGGGTTCTGAAACATCTAACCTCACGAACTGATTAGCCAAAGTCTGAACATCTGCAGCTAATGGCCTCTCACCAACCGGAATATATGCAAGACTACCCATACTCACAGTCTTTCTACTCAAAGCATCGGCTACCACATTGGCCTTTCCGGGGTGATACAAAATGATGATATCATAGTCTATCAACAACTCTATCCATCTTCTTTGCTTCAAATTAAGATCTTTTTGTTTGAACAGATATTGGAGGCTACGATGATCAGTAAATACCTCACACGAGACATCGTAGAGGTAATGCCTCCAAATCTTCAGCGCATGAACAATGGTGCCAATTCTAAGTCATAAACAGGATAATTCTTTTTGTGAACTTTCAACTGCCGCGACGCATATGCAATTACCTTGCCATCTTGCATTAATACTGCACCAAGCCCAATGTGAGATGCGTCACAATTTACCGTATACGATCCTGAACCTGTGGGTAATACCAACACTGGCGCCGTGGTCAAAGCGGTCTTGAGCTTCTGAAAGCTCAACTCACACCCGTTTGACCATTTGAATGGGACACCTTTCTGTGTCAATCTGTTCAATGGGCTTGCTATAGATGAAAACCCTTCCACGAACCGACGATAATAACCTGTTAAACCCAGGAAACTCCGAATCTCTGTAACTGAAGTAGGTCTAGGCGAATTCTGAACAGCCTCAATCTTCTTAGGATCCACCTTTATGCATTATGCCGATACAACATGCCCCAAAAAGGCAACTGAGTCTAACCAAAACTCACATTTTGAAAACTTGGCATATAAATGATTATTCTTTAAAGTGTGAAGCACACTTCGAAGAAGCTGCTCATGCTCCTCTCGACTGCTGGAGTAAATAAGGATATCATCAATGAATACCACCACAAAAGAATCCAAATAAGGCTTGAACACCTGATTCATCAAATCCATAAATATTGTTGGAGCATTTGTCAACCCAAATGACATCACTAGGAACTCGTAATGCCCATACCAAGTCCGAAAAGCTATCTTAGGGACATCAGATGCCCTAATCTTCAACTGACTGTAACCAGATCTCAAATCAATCTTCAAAAATACCTTGGCACCCTAAAGCTGATCAAATAAGTCATCAATTCTTGGCAGCGGGTATTTGTTTTTGATAGTAGCCTTGTTCAACTTCCGATAATCTATACACATCCGCATAGAACCATCTTTTTTCTTTACAAATAATACTGATGCACCCCAGGGCAAGACACTGGGTCTAATGAATCCCTGATCAAGCAAGTCTTGTAACTGCTCTTTCAATTCTTTCAACTCTGGCGGGGTCATACGGTATGGTGGAATAGAAATGGGCTAAGTGCCCGGAGCCAAATCAATACAGAAGTCAATATCTCTGTCGGGTGGCAACGCCGGCAAATCTGCAGGAAATACTTCTGGAAATTCACGAACAACTGGTACTGAGTCCATAGAAGGAACATCTGCACTGGGATCGCGAATATAAGCCAATTAGGCTAGACACCCTTTCTCTTCCATACGCCGAGCTTTCATATAAGAAATAACCCTGCTGGCAGAATGGCAAGGAGTTCCTTTCCACTCCAACCGAGGTAACCCCGGCATAGCTAGGGTCATTGTCTTGGCATGACAGTCCAATATAGCATGATAAGGAGATAACCAATCCATACCCAATATGACATCAAAATCCACCATATCAAGAAATAGAATATCCACACTAGTCTCAAGATTACCAATAGTAACCACACATGAATGATAGACATGATCTACTACGATAGAGTCTCCCACCAGTGTAGATACACACACCGAAGCACACAGAGAATCACAAGGCACAACCAAATATGAAGCAAAATAGGAGGACACATAAGAATAAATAGATCCTGGATCAAATAGAACTGTAGCATCTCTATGACAAACTAGAATAATACCTATGATCATAGCATCAGATGACTCGGCCTCAGGCCTAGCTGGAAAGGCATAAAATCGGGGCTAGGCCCCACCACTCTGAACTGCATCTCTGGGACGGCCTCTAACTAGCTGGTCTCCACCTCTAGCGGTCTGCCCTCCACCTCTAGCTGCCTGACCCCTGCCTCTAGCTGGCTGAGCAGGCGGTGAAGCAACCTGTGCCGGTATGTTGGCACGAGAATCCTATCGAGATCTGTTACTTTCCAATCTAGGACAATACCTCCTGATATGACCAATGTTCCCACACTCGTAACACCCATCCTGATATAGTGGATGCTGAAGCTGAAGCTGACCCAAATAGACCGGATAACTACTTTAGTAACTCTGGAGTGGTGGTGTACTGATAAGAGCTGAATGTGCACCACCAATAAGGTGGGGGATTAAGAGTATGATTCTTGGGTGTTAGAGTATTATTTATACATACACGTACCAATAAGGTTTGTGGAAAGATTGTGGAGTTCAAATGGGTAAAGATTGAGTTGAAAATGGTAGAAATCTTCATAGACTTTAATTGAAGATTTGAGGGTCGAGTTGGTGTCAGAATTTTGTGAAATTTATATGGTTGGACTCGTGGTAAGACGAGCGTTCATATTTTGTAACTTTTTTTGGGTTCCTATATGTGGGGCCCACGGGTAATATTTGAGCTAAATTTTAGATTTTATTGGAAAAATTAGTATTTCCTTATAAAATTAATTATAATAATTGGTATTGACTGAATCGAATTAATTGTGGCTAGATAAGAGGCTTTCGGAGACCAATTCTCGTGGCAAAGGCATAGCAGAATAAAGAATTACACAGTTTGAGGTAAGTTACAGTTCTAAATTTGATCATGAGGCTATGAAACCCCGGATTATGTGTTATGTGATTGGTTTTGAGGCGACGCACATTCTAGGTGATGGGCGTGTGGGCATGCACCGTAGGAATTGTTACTTGGTCAAATTCTATAGAATTATGTAGTTGAATTATCTGTTGATATACGTACATTCTCTACGTGTCAGAGAAAATTGAGTTTAGACTCGTATTAAAAATCATACTTAGACATATGCTGTTATTATTGGTACCCACTGGGGTTATTTCTGTGGTTGATTTATATGTTCAAATTATAATTTCACACTCAGTCATGTTCATTCATTTTGTATCATATCTCAGTCTCTCTTGTTCATTATTGATGCATCATATTACTGTTATTGAGCTTCTTATCATGATTTTTGTGAGCCCGAGAGACTGGAGAGGTTGATGACTGAGTGAGGCCAAGGGCCTAATTGTGAGGATATTTATGGGATCGGGTTGCACATCGTAGCATGTTTTATTGATTTATGCTATGATTGGCTTGTTATAGTTCATGGGATGAAGGAGCCCCTCTGAAGTCTGTACACACCCCTAGTGAGCGCAGGTACCTACTGAGTGCCGAGTGCTGAGTGACTGTGAGGAATGAGTGATTGTGAGGAAAGAGTGATTGTGAGGTTGGAGTGAATGGGAGGACTAAGTGACTGCTACTCTGAGAGGATGCTTTGATTTCATTATTTGCTGCATTTCAGCTATCATATATCATTATTTTGAAAATTTAGGAAAACATTATTTTCTGTTTCAGTTAAATTTGATATGAAATTACTGTGGAGATGTAAATGTTGAACTTGAAAGCATGCCTACCCTTTTATGTTGGAAAATCACTATATTTGGACTTAGTTGTGAAGCTCGTCACTACTTTTAGTTTTTATTTATTATTGTTACTTACTGAATTAGTGGTACTCATACTATACCCTGCACTTCGTGTGCAGATCCAGGTAATCTCGGACACAATGGGTATTGATTCTTTGACATAGTTGATTTTCCGGAGATTCAGAGGTAGTTGATATGTTTAGCAGACCTTGTCTCTCCTTCCCTATCATTATGTTTACTGTATTTGGTCTCGAATTATTATAGATCGTGTTTCCCAGACTTGTAATGTATAGATGCTCATGTACTCAGTGACACTAGCTTTTGAGAGTGTTTGTATTGGGATTTGCAAGATTTTTGATATTATATCTAAACATCATGTTTTCAAACTTAAAGGAAATTGTGGGTTATTGATGTTGCCGGCTTGCCTAGTATTGAGATAGGCGCCAGCACGACAGGTTAGGATTTTCGAGTCGTGGCAAACCACAAAATAATGAATTCTTGAAAGTTGAAACTTTATCATCTATACACATGGTAATAATTGTATAACATTGTTGTGAATATTCTTGTGTATATTGGCTACTTTATAATTTTAACTGTTATTAGTATTTATAGGAGTATTTTTCCTTATTAAGTTAATAAATATTTTCATGTACTAAATACATATATGCATATAAACTCTCACATATGTTGAAGATATAATTAAGTAAATAAAAGTGTGATGACCCAAAAGGTCATCTTTAAATTTAATGATTAATTCTGGGTTCTAATACCTCGAAAAGCGCTATTTATCATTTCTCAATTTGCATGCGCAGCCCGTTTAATTTTTCAGAAAATTTTTATGTGAAAAATGGATTAAAATGTGAAATAGAGCCTTAAAAATCAACTGAGTTGACTTTGATCAACATTTTGAGCAAACAGACCCGGATCAATGTTTTGATAGTTTCGGTAGGTCCGTATCGTGATTTGGGACTTGGGCGTAAGCCCGGAATTTAATTTGAAGGTCCCTAACTCAAGTTTATGACCAATTTACGGAAACTAGTAATTTAAAGGCTAAAAATTTCCAAAAGTTTGACCACGGATTTAACTTTTTGATATCGGGGTCGCAATTTAATTCCAAAAATTTGAATAGCTCAGTTATGTCATTTATGACTTGTGTGCCAAATTTGAAGTCATTCCGGATTCATTTAACATTTTTCGGCACAAGTTTTGTAAATTGAAAATTTTGAAACTCAAAAGTTCGAATCGAGGTGTGAATTGTAATTTCGATGTTATTTGATGTGATTTGAGACCCCAAGTAAGTTCGTGTTATGTTTTAGGACTTGTTGGTATATTTGGTTGAGGTTCCGAGAGCCTCGGGTGAGTTTCAGAAGGTTAATGGATCGAATTTGGACTTAGAAGGAAATCTGAAGGTTTCTGCCATCTGATGTAATCGCACCTGCGGAATTTCTATCGCAGGTGCGAGCTCGCAGAAGCGAGCCTTCCATCGCAGATACTGAATTGGGCTGGCCTGGGGTCTTCGCAGGTGCGGCCATTTTTGCACAAAAGCGCGACACCAGATGCGGTCCTAAGCAACGCAGAAGAGGAGGTTGGGCAAGTGAGGTTCGCAGAAGCGAAACTCCTTCCACAAAATCGGATGCGCAGGTACGAGCCCAGGCACCGCAGGTGCGAAAATGCCTGGGCAGTGTATAAATCGAAGAGTCTAAGATTTTTCTCATTTTTAGACATTTTAATTCTCGGATTTTGGCGATTCCAAAGGGGGTTTTCATGACTCTCAATTGGGCAAGTGTTCTTTAATCAAAAGTGCTTATATTTCATAAATCCATGTCTATATTCATCATTTATTTCGGATTTAGATGGAAGAAATTGGAATTTTTGTAAAACTTTCCATAAATAAAAAATTTAGATTTGAAGGTCCATTTGACATTGGAATTTAGTAATTTTTGTAAGGTTGGACTTATCTCAGAATATGTGTTCGGATTTCGTAAGTTTTCTGAAATTCGATACGTGGGCCCCACTGTTGATTTTGAGATGAATTTTAGATTTTAATCCAGAAAATTTGTAAATTTATATGGTATTAATTCCTACAATTTGTATTGAGTATATTGAATTGTTTATGACTAGATTTAAGGATTTCAGACACGAATTCGCAAGGCAAAGGTTTATTGGATTCTTGAATTTGGTTGCAAAGCGAGGTAAGTATCGTGGTTAACCTTGACTTGAGGGAGTATGACTTAATTGTCTATTGGCTACATGATTTAATGCGCGGGTACAATGTATATGTGAGGTGACGAGTAATTATGCGCTGTGGTTGAGTCAAAACATGCGAGTGGAATTTGTTTATTGTAAATAATTGTCTATTTAATTAAGATATTCCTGCTTAAGTTTATTATTGATTATTTGATCATTATTCATGAAAATATTATTCATTTAATTATTGTTGAATATTTTGGAAGGTGAAGTTGGTATTGTGGAATAGAATTGATTGATAAGTGTATATCCCCACACTTAAATACTCTTCCGAATTTATATTATTATTTTCATGGTAAGAAAGAATGTAAAAGCACGAAGGGTGTTGTCGTGCTATTTGTGAGTGTAAAAGCACGAAGGGTGTTGCCGTGCCATTTGTGAGTATAAGAGCACGAAGGGTGTTGTCGTGCCATTTGTGAGTGTAAAATCACGAAGGGTGATGCCGTGTCAAATGAGAGTAAAATCACGAAGGGTGGTGTCGTGCCATTTTCATATTATCATTTGCTCATTTTATTGCTGATAAATTAATTGGCTACTAAGTGACACTCCTCCTGCTGAAATTATTATATCCTTCCCCTTCGCATGTTCCCTCCCAATTTATAAATTGATATTTGTTGTATTATTGTTACTTTGTATTTGTATATACTTGTACATGTGGTTTACATACATGTCTTGTCATAGCCTCGTCACTACTTCGTCGAGGTTAGGCTCGGCTCTTACTAGTATATGGGGTCGGTTGTATTGATACTGCACTCTGCACTTCTTGTGTAGATTTTGGAGTTGGTCCCAGCGACTTACTATAGATTTTCCCGGATACAACTACTAGTGGAGACTTGACGTATAACTACACAACGTTGGCAGTTCTGAAGTTCCGTTCTATATTATCTCAGTTGTGTATTATATTTCAAACAACTTGAATTTTATTCAGACGTTTATTTGTATTATTCTAGAAGCTCGTGCACTTGTGACTCCAGTTCTGGAATGGTATTTAGACATCGCTATTATTATGGATTATTCACTACATTTCAGACTTTACTTCCGCATTTGTTTCTTTGTTATTAATTAGTTTAAAATTGTTTTTAAATGGCTAATATTATTCTAACGTTGGCTTGCCTAGCAAGTGAAATATTAGGCGCCATCATAGTACCGAAGGTGGGAATTTCGGGTCGTGATAGTTGGTATTAGAGAACTAGGTAACATAGGTCTCACGAGTCACGAGCAAGATTAGTAGATTCTGAAGGATCGGTACGGAGATGTTTGTACTTATCTCTCAGAGGCTATGAAGTTTAGGAACAATATCACTTCTTTCTTATTCTGTCGTACGATCTTATTCTATCATCGATGATTGAAGCATTCTACTCGTATTCTCTCGCTGATGGTGAGAACAAGTAATACATCTACCGATGGACAGGGACCAAAACCCCCGGTGGCAACTATGACCAGGGTTAGAGGTCGAGGCTGAGGTCGTGCTAGAGGCCGAGGCAGAGGTAGATCTCAGCCTAGAGCTCGAGTAGCAGTACCCGTTGTAGAATCTCAGGTGGATCTTCAGGATGAGGTTCTAGTTCAGAATGTACCAGTTGGACCAGTTCAGGTTCCAGAAGGATTCATAGCTACTCTAGTGCTTCAGGACGCTCTACTCCGTTTGGTGAGTCTTATGGAGGGCATGGCCTAGAATGATACATTTCTAGTGGCACCAGCCGTCTCATAGGCTGAGAGAGGAGCACAAACTCCCACTACTCTAGCTCTGGAGAAGATGGCAGCCTAGAATCAGGCTCTAGCAGTCCCGCCAATTGGGGTAGTTCAGCCAGTTGTTGCGGCACAGGCCGGTGATAGGCCCGCCATGTCTTCTGAGGCCTTATTGAGACTGGATAAGTTTACTAAGCTCTTTCTAGTTCACTTCAGTGGTACGCCTTCTGAGGACCCACATGTTTATCGTGACCGCTCCCATGAGGTGTTGCAGAATATGGGTATAGTTGAGACCAATGGGATCGATTTTACTGTATTTCAGATGACGGGTTCCGCCAAGAGGTGGTGGAGATATTATACATTGACCAGACCAGTTGGATTGCTTGCATTGACCTGGGAACAGTTCTCATGGCTATTTCTAGAGAAGTTCCTCCCTATTACATTGAGAGAGTATTACCGCAGGCAATTTGAGCATCTACAGCAGGGCAGTATGACTGTTACTCAGTATGAATCCCGTTTTGTGGATTTAGCCAGTCATGCTCTCCTTTTACTACCTACTGAGGGAGATAGAGTGAGGAGGTTTATCGAGTGATTCACTCACCCTATCAGGCTTCAGATGGCCAAGGAGGCCGGAAGTAAGATTTCCTTTCAGGTGGTTGGTAATGTCACGAGGAGGATCGAGATGGTTCTTGCATAGGAGAGATAACAGAGGTCTTATAAGAGTCCTCGTCAGTTCGGTGATTTCAGTGGTGCCTCGTCTGGAGGTAGGGGTAATTTTGGTTGGGTTCATCCTCCCAGACCATTTCATTCAGTACTTCAGGCATCTTCTGGTGCTTCAGGGAGTCACGGTCCTATTATGCCTTACTCTGGGCAGCCAACATTTAGTGCACATCCAGCTCCTATCAGTGCACCACCACTCCAGAGTCACTACAACGGTTATTCGGCCCATTTGGGTCAGCAGTCACAGAAGCCGAGGTCCTGTTATACTTGTGGTGATCCTAGGCACATTACTAGATTCTGCCCCATGTCTCAGGGCAGCATGCAACATCAGGGTTCTCATGCTATGATTCCATCACCGGTTGTTTCACCGCCTGCTCAGCCAACTAGAGGTAGGGGTAAGACAACTAGAGGTGGGGGGTCAGACCGTCAGAGGTGCAGGTCAGACCGTTAGAGGTGGAGGCCAGCCAGTTAGAGGCCGTCCCAGGGACGTAATTTTTAAAGTGGTGGGGCCCAGCCCCGATTTTATGCTTTTCCAGCTAGGCCTTAGGCCGAGTCATCTGATGTCGTGATTACATGTATTGTTTCAGTTTTCCATAGAGATGCTTCAGTTCTATTTGATCCAGGATCTACTTATTCCTATATGTCCTCTTATTTTGCCTCAGATCTGGTGATTCCTCGTGATTCTCTAAGTGCTCTTGTGTGTGTGTCCACTCTGGTGGGAGATTTTATCTAGGTAGATCATGTCTATCATTCGTGTGTGGTTACTATTGTGAGTCTTGAGACTAGTGTGGATTTTCTACTTCTTGATATGGTAGATTTTGATATCATCTTAGGAATGGATTGGTTGTCACCTTATCATACTATATTGGATTGTCATGCCAAGACGGTGACCCTAGCTATGCCGGGGTTACCTCGATTAGAGTGAAAAGGAACTCTTGGTCATTCTACCAGTAGGGTTATTTCTTATATGAAGGATCGGCGTATGGTCGAGAAGGGTGTCTAGCCTATTTGGCTTATATTCGCGATCCCAGTGCGGATGTTCTTTCTATGGACTCAGTACCAGCTATTCGTGAATTTTCAGAAGTATTTCCTGCAGATTTACCGGGAATGCCACCCGACAGAGATATTGACTTTTGTATTGATTTAGCTCCGGGCACTCAGCCCATTTCTATCCCACCATACTGTATGGCCCCGCCAGAGTTGAAAAAATTGAAAGAGCAGTTACAAGACTTACTTAATCATGGATTCATTAGACCTAGTGTCTCGCCCTGGGGTGCACCAGTACTATTTGTAAAGAAGAAAGATAGTTCAATGCGAATGTGTATAGATTATCGGCAGTTGAACAAGGCTACTATCAAGAACAAGTATCCACTGCCAAGAATTGATGACTTATTCGATCAACCTCAGGGTGCCAAGGTGTTTTCAAAGATCGACTTGAGGTTTGGATACCATTAGTTGAATATTAGGGCATCTGATGTCCCTAAGACAGCTTTACCGACTCGGTATGAGTATTACGAATTCCTAGTGTTGTCATTTGGGTTGACGAATGCCCCAACATCATTTATTGGTTTGATGAATCGGGTGTTAAAACCCTATTTGGATTCTTTTATGGTTGTATTCATTTATGATATAATGATTTACTCCAGCACTCGAGAGGAGCATGAGCAGCATCTTCGGAGTGTGATTCAGACTTTGAAGAATAATCAGTTATATGCCAAATTTTTAAAATATGAATTTTGGTTAGACTCAGTTGCCTTTTTGGGGCATGCTGTATCGGCAGAAGGCATAAAAGTGGATCCTAAGAAGATTGAAGCTATTTAGATTGGCCTAGACCTAATTCAGTTACAGAGATCTGGAGTTTCCTAGGTTTGGCAGGTTATTATCGTCAATTCGTGGAGGGGTTTTCATCTATAGAAAGCCCATTGACCAGACTAACCCAGAAATGTGTCCCATTCAGATGGTCAAATGAGTGTGAGTTGAGCTTTCAGGAGCTCAAGACTATTTTGACTACGGCGCCAGTGATGGTATTACCCATAAGTTCAGGATCTTATACGGTGTATTTTGATTCATCTCACATTGTGCTTGGTGAAGAATTGATGCAAGATGGCAGTGTGATTGCATATGCGCCGCGGCAGTTGAAAGTTCATGAGAAGAATAATACTGTTCAATACTTAGAATTGGCAGCCATTGTCCACGCTTTGAAGATTTGGAGACATTACCTTTACGGTGTCTCGTGTGAGGTATTTACTAATCATCGTAGCCTGCAGTATCTATTCAGGCAAAAAGATCTCAATTTGAAGCAGAGAAGATGGTTGGAGTTGTTGAAATATTATGATATCACTATTTGGTATCACCCCGGAAAGGCCAATGTGGTGGCTGATGCTTTGAGTAGAAAGGCTGTAAGTATGGGTAGTCTTGCGTATATTCCCGTTGGTGAGAGACAGTTAGCTGCAGATGTTCTGACTTTGGCTAATCAGTTCGTGATATTAGATATTTCAGAACCCAATCGGGTTCTAGCTTGCAGAGTCGCTCGGTCTTCTTTATATGAGCGCATTAAAGAACGACAGTATGATAATCCTCATTTACTTTCCCTTAAGGGCACGGTGCGGCAAGGTGATGCCAAACAAGTTGTTGTGGGGGAATATGGAGTTCTACGAATACATGGTCCTATTTGTGTAACTAATATGGATGGGCTTCGTGAATTAATTCTGGAAAAGGCCCACAGTTCCAGATATTCTATTCATCCAGGTGCCGTCAAAATGTATCAAGATTTGCAGAAACATTATTGGTGGAGGAAAATGAAGAAGGATATACTTGCATATGTAGCTTGGTGTCTAAATTATCAGCAGGTCAAGTATGAGCATCAAAGACCTGGTGGTTTGCTTCAGAAGTTAGAAATTCCTGAGTAGAAGTGGGAGCGTCTCACTATAGATTTTGTTGTTGGGCTTCCACGGACTCAGAGAAAATTCAACGCAGTTTGGGTCATTGTGGACAGGTTGACCAAGTCAGCACATTTCATTCCAAAGGCAGTTACCTATTCTTCAGAGCGGTTAGCTGAAATTTACATTCGTGAGATTGTCCGCCTTCACGGTGTGCCCGTGTTTATCATTTCTGATCGAGGTACACAGTTCACTTTGCATTTCTGAAGGGTTGTAAAGCATGAGTTAGGCACGCGGGTTGAGTTGAGTACAACATTTCATCCACAGACACACGGATAGTCAGAGTGCACTATTCAAATATTGGAAGATATGTTTCTCGCTTGGGTTATAGACTTTGGAGGTTCTTGGGACCAATTCTTGCCACTTGCAGAGTTTGCTTATAATAATAGCTATCTATCGAGCATTCAGATGGATCCATATGAGGCATTATACGGAAGGCGATGTCGTTCGCTAGTTGGCTGGTTTGAACCGGGAGAGGCTCGGTTGTTGGGTACTGATTTTGTACAGGATGCCTTGGACAAAGTCAAAGTTATTAAGGATCGACTTCCCACATCTCAATCTAGGCAAACGAGTTATGCCGATCGTAAAGTTCGTGATATTGCATTCATGGTTGGAGAAAGAATATTTTTCCGGGTTTCACCTATGAAAGGTATAATGAGGTTCGGAAAGAAGGGCAAGTTGAGCCCTAGGTATATTAGACCCTTCGAAATTCTTGAAAGGGTGGGTGAAGTAGCCTACATGCTTGCACTACCACCTAGTTTATCACCAGTTCATCCAGTGTTCCATGTGTCAATGCTCCAGAAATATCACGATGATCTATCCCATGTGTTAGATTTGAGTTCAGTCCAATTGGACAAGGATTTGAATTATGAGGAGGATCCGGTAGCTATTCTAGCCCGGCAGGTCTGACAGTTGAGGTTTAAGAGATATCCTTCAGTTCGGGTACAATGGAGAGGTCAGTCGGTAGAAGTATCTACCTGGGAGTCCGAGTCGGACATGCATAGTAAATATCCACACCTTTTCACCAGCTCAGGTACTTTTCTATTCTGTTCAAGGACGAACGTTTGTTTTAGAGGTGGAGAATATGATGAACCAAAATGTCATCTTTAAATTTAATAATTAATTTTGGATTCTTTGACCTCGAAAAGTGCTATTTATCATTCCTCGACTTACGTGCGCAGTCTGTATAATTTTTCGGGAAGTTTTTTTGTGTGAAAAATGGATTAAAATGTGAAATAGAGCGTTAAAACTCAACTTAGTTGACTTTGGTCAATATTTTGAGAAAATGGACCCGGATCAGTATTTTTACAGTTCCTGTAAGTTCTATCGTAATTTGGGACTTGGACGTATGCCCGCAATTTAATTTGGAGGTCCCTAGCTCAAGTTATGACCATTTAACGAAAACTAGTAATTTAAAGGCTAAAGATTTCCAAAAGGTTAACCACGGATTTGACCTTCTGATAACGGGGTCGGAATCTGATTCAGAAAATTTAAATAGCTCTGTTATGTCATTTATGACTTGCGTGCCAAATTTGAAGTCATTACGGATTCATTTAATATGTTTCGGCACACGTTTTTTAAATTGAAAAGTTTGAAACTCAAAAGTTTGAATCGAGGTGTGAATTGTAATTTTGATGTTATTTGATGTGATTTGAGACCCCGAGTAAGTCCGTGTTATATTTTAGTACTTGTTGGTATATTTGGTTGAGGTCCTGAGGCCCTCGGGTGAGTTTCGAAGGGTTAACGGATCAAATTTGGACTTAGAAAGAAATCTGAAGGTTTCTGCCATCTGATATAATCGCATCTGCGGAATTTCCATCACAGGTGCGATCTCGTAGAAGAGAGCCTACCATCGCAGATGCGGGATTGGGCTGGCCTAGGGTCTTCGCAGGTGCGGCCATTTTTGCGCAAAAGCACGACCCTAGATGCGGTCCTAAGCATCGCAGAAGCGGAGGCTAGGCAAGTGAGGTTCGCAGAAGCGAAACTCATTCCGCAAAAGTGGATGCGCATGTGCGAGCCCAGGCACCGCAGGTGCAAAAATACCTGGGCAGTATATAAATCGAAGAGTTTGAGATTTTTCTCATTTTTAGACATTTTAAGTCTCGGATTTTGTCGATTCCAAAGGGGTTTTTTACGATTCTGAATTGGGTAAGTGTTCTATAACCAAAAGTGTTTAAATTTCATAAATCCATGTCTATATTCATCATTTATTTCAGATTTAGATGGAAGAAAATGAAATTTTTGTAAAACTTTCCAAAAACGAAAAAGTTAGATTTGAAGGTCCATTTGACATCGGAATTTAGTAAATCTTGTATGGTTGGACTCATCTCGGAATGGGTTTTCGGATTTCGTAAGTTTTTCAGAGATTCGAGACGTGGGCCCCACTGTTAATTTTTTAGATGAATTTCGGATTTTAATCTAAAAAATTAGTAAATTCGTATGGAATTAATTCATACGATTTGTATTGATCATATTGAATTGTTTATGATTAGATTTGAGGATTTCAGACACGAATTCGCGAGGCAAAGGTTTATTGGATTCTTGAATTTGGTTGCAAAGCGAGGTAAGTGTCGTGGTTAACCTTGACTTGAGGGAGTAACACTTAATTGTCTATTTGCTATACGATTTAATGTGCGGGTACAATTTATATGTGAGGTGACGAGTACTAATGCGTTGTCGTTGAGTCAAAGCATGCGAGTGAAATTTGTTTATTATGAATAATTATCTATTTCATTAAGATATTCCTGCTTAAGTTTATTATTGATTATTTGATCATTATTCGTGAAATTATTATTCATTTAATTATTGTTGAATAGTTTGGAAGGTGAAGTTGGTATTTTGGAATTGAATTGATTGATAAGTGTATATCCCCGCACTTAAATACTTTTTCGAATTTATATTATTATTTTCATGGTAAGGAAGAGTGTAAAAGCACGAAGGGTGTTGTCGTGCCATTTGTGAGTGTAAGAGCACGAAGGGTGTTATCGTGCCATTTGTGAGTGTAAAAGCACGAAGGGTGATGCCGTGTCAAATGAGAATAAAAGCACAAAGGGTGGTGCCGTACCATTTTCATATTATCATTTGCTTATTTTATTGTTGATAAATTAACTGGCTGCTAAGTGACGCTCCTCCTGCTGAAATTTTTATATCCTTCTCCTTTGCATGTTCCCTCCCAATTTATAAATTGTTATTTGTTGTATTATTGTTACTTTGTATTTGTGTATACTTGTACATGTGGTTTACATACGTGTCTTTTCATAGTCTCATCACTATTTCGCCGAGGTTAGGCTCGGCACTTACCGGTACATGGGGTCGGTTGTACTGATACTGTAGTCTGCACTTCTTGTATAGATTTCGGAGTTGGTCCCAGCGACGTACTGTAAATTTTCCCGGATACAGCTACCAGTGGAGACTTAAGGTTTAACTGTACATCGTTCATAATTCTGAAGTCCCCTTCTATATTATCTCAGTTGTGTATTATATTTTAAATAACTTAAATTTTATTTAGACCTTTATTTGTATTATTCTAGAAACCCGTGCACTTGTGACTCCAGTTCTGGGATGGTATTTAGACATCGCTATTATTATGGATTATTCACTACATTTCAGACCTTACTTCCGCATTTGTTTCTTTGTTATTAATTAGTTTAAAATTATTTTAAAATGGCTAATATTATTCTAACGTCGACTTGCCTAGTAAGTGAAATGCTAGGCGCCATCACGGTCCCGAAGGTGGAAATTTCGGGTTGTGACAAAAAGTGTGTTATATCTAACAGCTTAAGCTTTTAGATGAGATTGTCATACACTTTAACACGTTATCAGAGCAGGCAAAGGTCTTGGGTTCGAATCTCACCGCCACCCAATATCAAAAAGAATTTTTGCATGTTTGGCTCATAAAAAAGAATCAAGCCCCCACATGAGGGGGCGTGCTGAAGATATAATTAAGTAAATAAAAGTATATTTTCACAAATAGATTAAACTTTTAGATGAGATGGTCATACACTTTTAACAATATATAGTTAAAACAATTAATATACAATCTTCAAAGTCAAGCATTTTTTGTCCTACGAGTGTTCAGTCAAACGAACTACGAACAACACTCATATAGAAATAACAATTGTGTTGATCGAGAATATTTCTTTCATTAAGTAATATTGGATATAATTGCCACAGTGCAACCAATACTTTTAAATAATAACGTTTATTATCGTACATATCTTTCTCATGTCATTCATTTAGTTCAATAGTGTGATTTTATACTATTATCGATACCATATATAATTCCTACTATCGGTAGAATCTTTTTAGGATAGTATTCTACTATTTTTGGACCACTTCCAGCATAATTCTCATTGAGAGAATTCCTTTAGGATGATATTCTAATTCTTATTGGACAACTCACCGCTAATATAATTCTCATTGATAGAATTCTTTTAAGATAGTTCGAATTGTTACACGAGTAAATATAACAGAGATCAATGCAAAGAAATTTCTAATTGCTAGCTTTTGGATAGCGAGGACTCATTGCCAACTGATTCTTATTCCAATTCTTTTTGGATAGTAACATGAGTATAACAAAAATCAATTCAAAGTTACTATTATCAGATTGTATATTGTTTGGATAACTTAATCCCCATTCTTTTTATCATTGAACTATATTGTTAATGCAATGGGATAATACTAACTTTTTTTTTATAATTGTTTTTATTCCCCTTCCCTTTGATCTCCCTTTGTCGGAACTTTTGCTCCTTTGGTGATTCGAACCCACGATCTTGGGGTTGTACGTGGGGGATGTTGTCTATCTAAGAAACCCCCTCTTGTCGGCTAATATTAACTTATTGAATGATCCCATTTCTAAAAAGGAGCCAAACATAAACTTATTCTTTTACGATCGTTATATTTGTGAAGCTGGAGTACCTTCATTATTTTTCATGTATTGCTTAATTTATGTAACTAATCAAGCTTTGTATCTTTAGGAAAAAATATTGTAACTTGACTAATTAATTTCACTTGTCGCCATAACATATTTTCTTAAAAGGTTTCAATATTGGAATGTATTCCACAATATGTTTTCACATAGAGACAACTATATGTTGCTCTCTTATTTCTTTAGTTCATAAGTAAATCACCTGCCATAAAGGATTAACTAGAATAGACTGAACGAATAATTCGATTCCACACTATGTTGTGTGTAGGGGAGAGTTTCTCCGCGAAGCCGTGCATTCTGTATTCTTATGGAGGAATCATACTAGAAAAAGAATCGAAATGGCCTCCAAAGAAAGCGAGGGAGTGATGGGATACCGATATCGTAAACAAGAGTTATGAAACAGTCAAAAATGATATAGGAGATCAAATACCGAAAATATCGTCTATAAAAAAGACATATACGACCCTATTGCAAAATTTTACATTATAAACATATGTTTCTAACTTTATTAAATTGATCAATTTGACAACTTCAGACAATAGATTTTGAATTGAAGGATTATGTTAATGAAATAACATAGATTTTATTATTCCAAATATCATAGCAATTCTTTTCACGTCAATTGTTTAAATTGACTCTTTTTTCTTATATATAATTTTTTAATAAATTTAATTTATTGTTTGTTCATATATAATATATTAAAACTCTTCGTGCAAAGCACGTACATAGAAACTAGTATATATTAAAAGCATAAAGTCCCTTAGAGAAATGTCGTTCGCCTTTTTTACCCTTTTAACATAGAGTTTACATTGAACAAAATTTTAACAAAATTTAGCACACTAATAGAAGTACAAACAATAGAATTGTATGAAAATTATTATGAGATACAAATAAACTATAATGTCTTTTAGTTTGGTATCATCAAAACCAATTTAAATGAAATTTTTGGAGCGAACAATCAACTCTTGCCAAAGGAAAAAGCACAAATAAATCATTTTTCTAGAAGAATTATTCTGTAGTTATTTATTTAACAAGTTATGTATTATAGTCCGAATTAAATTTACTCAGAGAGAAATGGACGTCGGCAGGAAAAAGTTAGTAGCTTTTAATTTGTCATTATAACAAGTTCACTCGCCTAAGTCTTGGCAAATGAGAAAAGAATATAAAGGTGATAGAAATTTTTTAAAATCTCTTTAATTCCCAACGAAGAAAACGAAACGACCCCCAAAAAGTCACTTTCACGTCGCTATTTCGTTGTACATTTCCCATATATGACTTCACTTCTTTCACACAGCCTCATGACATTGGTTTGTCGACAATATGTTTCGTGTTTTCAAATGACTTTAATCCTTTCGATTCTTTTTTGTTCTTGGTAACATGGAGAATAAATTAATAAGATAATTTCTTACAACAAGTTAAACAACATTGAAGGATCATTTAGTTGGAAAACAAGTTATTTCAGGATTAGTTATTCCGGGATTGTTATCTCACCCTCACATAGCGATATAAAAATAATCCTATAAACCCGAGATTAGCTATCACGTAATTTTATCTCAATCAAACATATGATAAATTCATCTTAAATTTAATCACATGATTAATTCTTTTATCCCTCGTTTCCAAAGAACTCTTAGAGTATAAACGGGTCATAGACAATTAGACATGTTGGGGGTCATGAAGGGAAAGAGCTACATCAATAGTTAATTATCTAGAACGAATTCTTACTTACTTTTCTTAGTATTGGTAACACAAAGGGAAGCTCGGGTCAACGTATGTCTCCGTAGTTGCCCGAAAAAGGATCACTTAATCAAGACAGATTCTTGTAACTGCCTTTCAAATAGGATCTCGAGAGATAAGACCTGAAAGTACCATACCATAATGGTGGCTTTGAATTTAAAAAGAAAAAACAGCATTAATAGTATAAATAATGTTAACATAGTTCATATAAAGTAAAGTTATTTGGATTATATTGAATTTAAGTTATATATTGACTGTATCAAAAAAGTGTTTACAAGTATGAGTGTGCTTTGACTTGTTATAATGTGTATACTTTTGTTAACAAAAATAAGAGAAACTAAGGGAAAAAGATAAGGGGGGAATGGATGATATATCATTGCATGATTTGTTGCGTTGATTCAAAATAAAATAGTATATCACTATTTATAGATAATCAAAGGGAATAAAATAAGGAGAATATGTTATTTTCCTCATAAATTCTAAACTAAAGGAAAAATAAATATTCTACAAGTAATGTAGATCCTAAACTTAGAAATGAAAACAAATATTATACCAAAATATTGCTAAACTAAAAAGAAAATAAATATTCTACGATAAGTGTAGATCCTAAAGTAGAAGGAAAGAAATTATTATCAAGAATTTTCAAATATATTTTTTTAGTAATTTGCTCGTGTAACTAATTTTAGATTCCAAGTAAGTTTTTCCACTTTTCTTTGGCCTAACTTCGATTCAAAGTCTTCCTTGTAACTTCTCATCATCTTCCTTTTCCTTCATATTAGCCTTTTTAATCTTTTACTTTTGCTACAGTATAAAACACTGATGATATTGACACCAACATGGAATAATATTATCATCATTTTAAGCTAACTACAACATTAGACTAATATTTTTACACCATCAAATCATCTTTACCTATTATGATATGTAATCTATTTTATTTTTAATATTATAAATTCACAAATTTAAACAGAGGTTGAGCCAAATTTTGAACTTTAAGGATTTAAATTTTAGGATAACGATATTTGGTGTTAGTAATTGAATTATGGATTTAATTTTTGTACATTTTTAGTAAATTCTTTAATTCAAAGACATTCAAATCTCTTTATAACAGTCTCTAAGCAAAAGCAAAGTACTGTCATATATAGAATAGGAATATAAATTTTAATATAAAATGAAAATTAGTTCCAACAAACCACTGATGTATATAACTTACACTGTATAATTATTATTACTTTCCTTAGTATTTGGGTAAGCAAAATATATCCATGTTTCTATTTTTCTTCCATTTAAGTTATTGACTCCTCGTCAACCTTGCTGGGGTCTCGTCTCTTTATTCCAAACACTTTCTCTTTTTCTTCGTATGATTGTACGAAGTTCTTTTTCATTCTGAGATTTCATTGGAGCTCTGCTACGTAAAAGTTTTCTGTCATTTTCCTCACTCTGCTTTAGGAATGCAGCAGCAGTGACTTATTTGCATATAAAAGAACAGACCTGGAAAAGTTTCTTAGCTAATAAACCCCAGAAGAAGAAAGACAAGGTAACAACTTTTTTTCATTTCCTTCTATTTGTTTGTACATGTAACTTTGAGTTGATGTTGTTTATTTTGATGACTAGGGAATTAAGATGGAAACTACTACAAGGAAGAAAAAAGAGAAAACAGTTCCAGGGTTGGTAGATTTGGTGTTTTCTTGGTCTTTAAAGGACGTGCTGAACAGAGATCTTTACAGAAACAAGGTTTTGAACGATTGCATTTTTCATCTAGTTCATTTGCACCCCTAAAAAGTATTTTTGATTAGTAGTATTTAACGATAGTATAATCTGTTTTATGCTATGGTATGCGATCAGTGTATTTTAATTTGTTGCAGTGGTGGATGTTGCATGCAACCCAACATTTTTTTTCATATGGGTTACAGATATACATGTTAAAAATTACCAATATTTCAAAAAACAATTGAACCCATAATTTAAAAAATGTAATGGATTCTGATGAGACCTCAACTTGTTCGGTACTGAGTCGTAGTAGCTGTTGTTTTTGTAATGGGTTGTGATGAGACCGCAACTTGTTTGGGATTGAGGCATATTAATTAGTTGTTGTTGTAATGAGCTTTGATGAGACCCAACTTGTTTGGGATGGAGAAATAGTAATAGTTGTTGTTATTGTTGTTGTCGTCGCCGTCGTAATGGATTCTGATGTGACATCAACTTTTTTTGGGACTGATTGTAGTAGATGTTGTAATGGATTCTGGTGAGACCGCAACTTGTTCGGGACTGCGGCATAGGAGTTGTTGTTGTAATGGATTTTGATGAGACTCCAACTTGTTTGGGGCTGAGGTCGTAGTAGTAGTTGTTGTTGTAATGGGTTTTGATGAGACACCAACTTGTTCGGAACCAGAGGCGGACCCACAATTTTTACGCGACAGGGGCACATTATTCTGCTCAACCAGTGGCCCCTAAATGCTTTTAGTGTTCAGGGTGCCAACTGCTTTAAATTAACCATTTTCAAGGTATATACGTATATATATATACGAGATTTCGGCCGAAGTTTACGGGATCCGATGACCCCTCACTCATACACATGGGTCCGCCTCTGTTCGGAACTGATGCATAGTAGTAGTTGTTATTGTTGTAATGGGTTCTGATGAGACCCCAACTTTTTTGGAACTGAGACTTAATAATAGTTGTTGTAATGGGTCGACGAGACCCCGACTTGTTTGAGATTGAAGCATAATAGTTATGGTAATGGTTTGTGATGAGAACCTAAAGATTGAATCCATCAAATTCAAATCTTGATGTGTCTCTTGTAACTTGCTTTTTTTTTTTTCCAGGTTACTAATACCACTTTTTATGGACGACTACTAGTAGTTATGTTTAGGTGGTATGATAGTGTACAAATTAGCATTGCATAATGGAAAGATTCAAATTTGTAATATTAATGAAATCAAGATGCAGCCTTATCTTCCTTTTCCATTTATGTTACCGGAGACCCCTACTTTCTTCTTCTTTAACATGTTGGTTAGATCAGATATTTATTGCCATCTTGAAATATTTTGATATTTTCAAGTCCTAATTTCAACTACAATGTGTTAGGTTAAAGAAATTCCAGAAACATTCTTGTCAACTGATCATTACATGAAGTCATTCATTACTCCCCTTGTTGAAGAAACACATGCTGATTTGCTCTCAAACATGTTCACAGTTTCGCGAGCCCCGGCTCTTGAGGTTCTTGATGTAAAAATATCAAAAGATTTTAAGCCTCCCAAAGGCTTATATTACAATATTTTGTTGAAAAGAGCTACAGAGGGAGAGAACAACGAGTCGAAAACTGAATCAAAATATGAACCTGAAGTTGGTGATCTTATTGCACTAACAGATGTAAAACCAAAAAGAATTGAGGATTTGAACAGGCCTAAGAGATCTTATCTCATTGCCATAGTTCAAGGTATGAAAGACGAAGGTTCGGATAGGGTACCTATCCTCTCTTCGCAGCCTATTTCGTTTAAGAAACCAGACAGGGCAAAGGGTGAACAAGGAGACAAGCTTTTTATTGTGTATCTTTCTAATTTGACAACAAATATTCGAATATGGAATGCTTTGAATTCAGACAAAGAAAATGCAAACCTGAAGATCATTAAAACTGTGCTGACAAGTGATCCAAATATTGTAAGTAAACCTCTCATTTCCCTCTTGAAATCTGTCCATTACAGTAGTAGAGTTTTGTTACTTCAGTATGACGATAAATAGTTTGCGACTTTAATATAGTAATGTGACAAAGTATTTTTTCGACTTTACTGTTATAGTGATTATAGTAACGTGAAATTAAACAGTTAATCTAGCTTCCAATATTGAGGTCAAGTGTATTTCAATCGTTTGCAGGGTGAAGTAGACTGCTCCCTTTGTTCCTTTATAGAAACTAAAACTAAAAATTCAAGGGCCATTATTCAGCCCTTTGGGCTAGATAATGCTCAACAAAAGGCTGTTATAAGTTGTGTTGAAACAAGAGAATGTGATCACAGGAACACGGTTAAGTTAATTTGGGGTCCTCCGGGAACTGGAAAGACTAAAACAGTTGCCTGCTTACTCTATGTTCTGTTAAAAATGAGATGCAGAACTCTGACCTGTGCTCCTACGAACATTGCTGTTTTGGGAGTTACAAAGAGGCTGATGCAACACGTACAGGACGGTCAGGAGTATGATACATATGGTTTAGGAAACATAGTTTTATTTGGTAATGGGGAAAGAATGAAGATCGATGATCATGAAGATCTGTTTGATGTGTTTCTTAATAACCGTGTTGATGCTCTTGTTAGCTGTTTGTCTCCGAATAATGGGTGGAAAGTTGGTATACAATCCATGATATGTTTGCTCGAGGATCCTGAAGAGCAATACCGTAAGTACTTAGAAAAACAAAAAGATAAGGAACATGACACTGATGATAATCAAGACACAGATGATGAGGAAGAGGAAGAAAAAGGAAGCAGTACTAGTGAAGAATCTAGTTTGAGTGAAAAAGATCGCAAAATCAATGATCAAGGAGTAGACAAAAATAGGAAGAGTAAGTTGTGGAAGAAATTTGTCCTTGAAACATTAAAAGAGAACAAGAAGAATGATAAACAAAGTTCTCAAAGGAGGAACAACTCGAGAGCCGCTGGCGAGGCGAACAAGGTCAAGAATGAAGGGGAGGCAAGCAACAAAGAAACCAGTGTTTGGACATTTGAGGAGTTTGTTATCAAAAGATTCAAATGGATACAGAACCAATTAATATTTTGTCTGACGAGCTTGTATACACATCTACCTACTTCTTTCATTTCGCTAGAAGTAGCTAAGGAAATGATCAGAGTACTTAAGATGCTTC
The DNA here is from genome assembly GCF_000715075.1 of Nicotiana tabacum. Classification (NCBI taxonomy): domain Eukaryota; kingdom Viridiplantae; phylum Streptophyta; class Magnoliopsida; order Solanales; family Solanaceae; genus Nicotiana; species Nicotiana tabacum. The sequence continues at coordinate 102,510,890 of NC_134093.1, forward strand.
AAACTCTTGGAACATTGTTTGCTGCTGTGGAAACATCAGAAGGGTTAAGAGATATTTCACACAGAACTGTATCAAGGAGTAAGGCGAGACGTTTTGCAAATTTGTATGCAACCAAAATGGAATGCCTTAAAGTATTGAAATTTCTTAGTGAGAGTATCTCTCTTCCAAATTTAATCGATGACTACCAAATTCGAAGTTTTTGTCTAAAAGGTGCGTGCTTGATTTTCTGCACTGCTTCTAGCTCATCGAAATTGCACACAGAAGGAATGACACCACTTGAGATGGTGGTAATTGATGAAGCTGCTCAGCTGAAAGAATGTGAATCCACTATTCCTTTACAACTCCCAGGTCTGCGCCATGCTATACTCGTCGGAGATGAGAAACAATTGCCTGCGATGGTTCAGAGCGAGGTTATCGGTTAATCTTTTCACAGCTTGTTTTTAAACTTACTGTGCTGCTCTTATATTATTGACCACTAGTATCTGTTATACACAGATCTGTGAGAAGGCTGAATTCGGCAGGAGCTTATTTAAGAGGCTGGTAATCTTAGGACACGAGAAGCACCTTCTCAATGTTCAATATAGGATGCATCCAAAAATAAGTTTGTTCCCAAATAGAGAGTTTTATCAGAAGAAAATTATGGATGGTCCTAATGTGAAAGCAGCAGTATATGAGAAGAGATTTCTTGAAGGAGATATTTTTGGCTCCTATTCATTTATTAATGTAAGTAGCGGAAATGAGGAGATTGATGACAAGCACAGCACGAAAAATATGGCAGAAGCTTTCGTTGTAGCTGAGATAGTTGTCAACCTTCATAAAGGTAATACACTATATCTTTCATGTACTTAATCTCAGCTTAAGATGTACATTTCTGGTTTTGTCTATTGTATCTTAGTTTGCATGGCAATTGGTTTGACAAACCTGATATTATTACCTGAATTACAGAATCTGTCTCTTCGAAACAAAAGGTCCGTGTTGGCTGCATATCTCCTTACAAGGCTCAAGTGTTTGCTATTCAACAAATTCTTGGCAAGAAATATAGCACAGATGTTAAAAGTGACTTCTCAGTGAATGTTCGTTCTGTTGATGGTTTTCAAGGGGGTGAAGAAGATGTTATAATTATCTCCACTGTTCGTTGTAATGGAAGAGGATCTGTTGGTTTCCTTTCTAATCTTCAGAGAGCAAATGTAGCACTGACTCGAGCAAGGTACTAATTTGCTGCACAACATTACTACATTTCAAAATGTTTGAATATCAAGGATGGTTCGAATTTGCTATTCTTATTTATTGTTGTCTTTCAATGACCTTCCTGCAAGAAGATAATTTATGAACATGTCCATAATTGTTTCGTTGGCTTCTTATGCAGGTACTGTCTTTGGATATTGGGGAACGGCGCAACTTTGGTTAACAGTGGCTCCATCTGGAGAAACTTAGTCATTGACGCCAAGGCTAGACGTTGTTACTTTGATGTTACTGACGACAAAAGATTGAATCAAGCAATTTCAAATGCAACCATTGAGCTTGACCAATTAGAAACATTACTTAGAACGGATTCCCCTGTATTCGAAGCGGCCAAGTGGAAGGTATGCTACTTCGCATTCATTTGGCTTATGATGAAATTTAAGGTTTCTTTCATTACTAACACGAAGAGAGCCTTGGCGTAACTGGTGAAGTTGTTGCCATGTGACCAGGAGGTTACGGGTTCGAGTCGGGGAAACAGCCTTCTTGCAGAAATGCAGGGTAAGGTTGCGTATAATAGACCCTTATGGTTCAACCCTTCCTCGGACCCCGCGCATAGCAGGAGCTTAGTACGCCGGGCTATTTTTTTTTTTCATTACTAACACCTGTTAAATTCATGGTCAAGAAGCAGCTTTCCCATCGTTGATTTTGTTTGTTCAATATTGATGGCCAAAATATACATCTTTTCAGTTTGGATTTTGCTAGTTAAGTAGGCCAAAGTTTTCAAAAGTGTTAGGTTTTGGTAGTTGTTTGACTTGAGAGCTTAAACTCATTTGTTTTGTTTTCAAATGGAGAGCTAACAGGTTGTTTTCTGTTACAAAATAACAGGTTTTGTTTAGTGAAGATTTCTCAAAATCCATGGCCAGAATTAAGGATGTGGAGATTAGTAAAGAGGTGATTTCCCTTTTGGTGAAGCTTTCAAATGGCTGGCGTAAATCAGAAAACAACAGAATTCTCAGCAACAAGGGTGGGAAATCTTCAGAACTGTTGGAGGTGTATAGTGTCAAGCACTTAAAATTGATTTGGACCATAGATATTCTGGAGCAGAACTCTACATACTTTCAAGTATTAAAGATCTGGGACATTTTACCAGGATATCAGATACCAAAGTTGTCAAAGCAGATTGACATCCATTTTGGTAATTATACAGTGGATTTGATGAATCGTTGCAAATGCAAGCGTGCTGAACGGTACAGAATGTTTTTAGTTTTTTCTCTGATCTAAATTGTTGTCTTGTGGGCTGTTTAATCTCTGTACACTAACAGTGTAAAAGAATTTCTACATTATCAGGTAATGTAAAAGATAATTAACTCCAAGTAACCGATACTAATGACAGGAATGACACCACTTGAGATGGTGGTAATTGGTGAAGCTGCTCAGCTGAAAGAATGTGAATCCACTATTCCTTTACAACTCCCAGGTCTGTATAAAAAATATACACCTTTTAGGATATTGAAGTAATCCATTTACATGTTTAGTCTTTTTTTCGGATCTAAATTGCTGATTTTTAGGATAAATGAAAACCATTGAAATGGTAACTTTACAAGTCTTCTTGTTCTGTAGCGACTTAATACTTCCAATGACTTGGCCAATTGATGGAAATGCTGTCTCAAGAACTAGCTCAGCTCATGGTGATCGAGACGAGAACTTGGCACGTCAACTGGCAGCTATGAGTTTGAGGGATAAACCAGGATCTTCAAGAAGTTCCAAGTAAGCGTTGGTTATACATTTAGAAAGTCTAAATCACACTCCTTAAGGTGCAGCCCTTCCCCGGACCTAGCGTAAATGCACGATGTTTTGTGCATCTGGCTGCCATTTTTAGTCTACAAGGGAAATAATGCATGAAAAGTAAAAAATAAAAGTTTGTGCTATAGCCTATGTGCTTGTTTTTGTGTTGATGACTTGCGTTGCTACCAAAGAAATACTCTCTCTGTTTCAAATTAGGTGAAATACTTTCCTTTTTAGTTTGTTCCAAAATAAATGACACATTTTTAAATTTGAAAATATTTCAACTTTAAAATCTTTATTTATCTTTTTTACCCTTAATAAGAAGCTTTTATAACCGCATAAATGTGATGGCCCCACAAAACTTTTACCCCTTAATCTTTTAAGATCATAAATTTCAAAAGTCTTTTTCTTCTTCTTAAACTCCGTGCCGAGTCAAAATATCTCATCTAAATTGAAACGGAGGAAGTACTACTTTTTTGGGTATCAGATCAATATAGTTACTAACTCTACTCATTTTTACCAGTAATTTTCAGAATTCCAAGATGAAGAAACCAGGAACGTTCCGTGAAGTAAAACCAAACCTACTCGGCGAAGATTTTATGGAACGGTTTATGCGCAACAAGTCCAACAGGAGACCTTAAAGTTTCAATCTAAGCACAACTGCACAAGAGAGGTAAAATATGAAACATGATAGATATCATACAGGCAGCTCTACCAAGTATAGACGTAGACTTGTTTATGTTTTTGTCAATATCTTTTAGATGATACATATAAGCTCACCTAAAGATCTTATTCAGATCTTAATACAACAAACTTCTGAACATTAAATTCTGTTTTTGGCAGTTTGGAATGGGGATGGATCTTGGTATTCTTTGGTGCCTTTATATCATGTCATTTACTTCTTGAATCGGCGCATTTTGCTGTCAAGTTTATTCCTTAAGTGTTTCATTAATGTTTATTACAGCTAAAGTCTGTACATATATTATTAATGGTTTGAGATTTTATGCTATATTTAGCCTGGTGTGCTCATAGATTTTCTTGGTGGTAGCAAGCGTTAGATTGCTTTTTCGCCCATAAGAAGGAATCGCTTAGCTTTTCTTGCTTTCGAAAGCTTCTTGTATTTGTTAGAAAAATTGTCCGTGTAGTCATAACCATATGCCCCATGTCCGCAAACCAAAATTTAGACCCAGTGGATTCTAAGTGTGAAATGTAAATTTAGTTATACTTGTTTTTCGAGTAAATTACTCAAATGGTTACTCAACTATCCCAAATTATCTCCTAAAGTCACTGTTCTTTCGTTTGTAACAACAAAGTCACTGAACTATGTCTATTGCACTCAGAAGGTCACTCAACTAGATTTTCTAAATTTCTGGATTGCCAAAATACCTCTTTTACCCTTTAAATTATAAACAAATTAATTAGAATAATTTGTTAGTAATAATTATTTTAGTATTAACAACAAAAATTCAAAAAATTATTTACACAATTCAAAATGAAAGAAAATAAAGGTTGTAAAATATATATTCCATGCACGTAATATAAAAATAATTATTTAAATAAAGGTATTTTTATAATATACATTATATATTCTTGAAAATTATGCTCAATTATATTATTATGTTTCTACCAACTTTCCGACGACACAAAGTTATGTCACCAGAAAGCAGAGGGACTATCTGTAAAAAACAAATATGATATGTTAAGTCGTGCATGGAATATATGCATGGAATATATATAATATAATTGAGCATAATTTTCAAGAATATATAATGTATATTATAAAAATACCTTTATTTAAATAATTATTTTTATATTACGTGCATGGAATATATATTTTACAACCTTTATTTTCTTTCATTCTGAATTGTGTAAATAATTTTTTAAATTTTTGTTGTTAATACTAAAATTATTATTACGAACAAATTATTCTAATTAATTTTACTATGCTTATTATTTTGTTATTCCAACATTATAGATTATAGATGCTTAAATAATTTTTATTTTTTTAATTTATTAATAATATTTATTTATTCTATAGGTAAGTCCATAATGTAAATTAAAAAGGGAAAAATCATAATATTAAAAAGTTTTTTTAAAAAAAAAAACAAAAGATGAATATTTATAATCTTGAGGGTAAAATAGGTATTTGGCAATTCAAAATTTGAAAAATCTAGTTGAGTGATTTTTTGAGTGCAATATGCATAGTTCGATGACTTTATTGTTACAAACAAAAGAAAAGTGACTTTAAAAAATAATTTGGGATAAGTGAGGACCATTTTAATAATGAACCCCTTATTTTTCGCACATATTAAAATGTTCCTACCTCGTATCACTATGTTCGCCGAATCCGCAAACCAATTATTGTATATCCCCAAAAGGCTGAGATTAGCTTTTGAGTTGTTGAGTGCGCCCTCTTCCTTTTTTTCCGTCTCAGTCTAATCTCCATGTTTTCGTGATATTCCTGTACTACAAGTGCATAGGTTCATAAATCAAAATATACTTCCAAGAATTATAACATAAATATTAACGTGAGGAATGGCCCAAAGAAATATGGCATACCTAAGACGGTCCGAACTCCTAGAAAAAGTAAATATCTATGGGCAGGGGCGGAGTTGGAACACAGGTTACGAGTTCGATTGAACATAATAACTTTAATCCAAATTTATATTTGTCTTAAGAAATATAATATGTATAAATTATTAATTTAGAATTAAATAACTTAAATAGATTACCATAAACTTCAAATTCCGACTCCACTTCTGTCTATGGGTCACCAATGAAGTGAAAACATTTTCTTCGAGAAATACGGACACAAGGAAAACAATAGAGCTTGAGGGAGCTACTTATTTCTTCTATAAATAATTGTTAGATGTTATTTAGTGTTTTTGCATGTCAAGTTCAATAAAATTTTCTTTTTTATAATGGAATCTTCCTTTCATTCAACTAATGAATCAAGCTGTAAAATTATATACTTAGCGAAATAGGATTACGAGCTCGTTTGGATTGGCTTAAAAACATTACCAGAAGTCCGCTAAAAATTGACCAAATATTTCCGACCAATATTGGTCGGTCAAAATAAACGACCAAAAACCGTCCAGCTTGGACGGAAACTGGAAAAATAATATTTTATATTTTTTTTAAAATACATACCGACCAAAGTTGGTCGTAAATTGGTCAACAAGTTGACCCAGCTAGTCAGACTTGCTTAGTCAAAGAAACTTTTGGATTACCGACCAACTTTGGTCGGTAATGTGGACACAATTTTTTAAATTTTAATAATTATTTTATTTTATAAAATATTTTATAATATTTAAGAATTTATATTTAAAATTATCGACCAACGTTGGTCGGTTAATGCAGGGGAAGCATTTACCGACCAACTTTGATCGGTAATTGTTATTTTATGCAAAATAACCGAATTTATATTTAAAATTACCGACCAACGTTGGTCGGTTAATGCAGGGAAGCATATACCGACCAACTTTGGTCGGTATATTTTATTTTCTGGAAAATAACCGACCAAAGTTGGTCGGTTATTAGGTCAACATTGGTCAAACTTTTGAATCACTTTTATATTTACTACCTAAATAATATAAATGTAATCAGTTAACACTTTTGTAATTATAACGACTCGGCCATTCGTTTCGAGAGTTATAACCCCATTTTCCCATTTCTGCTTCTTTATGTGTTGTTTATCTGTATTGTATTGTATCAGGTTGGTTGGTTCGGGTCCGGAGTAGTTTCGGAGTGGAATGAGACACTTAGTCTCTAAAGTAGAAGCTTAAGTTGGAAAAAGTCAACCGGATATTGACCTATATGTAAACGACCTCGAATTTGAATTCTGATGGTTTCATTAGCTCCGTTAGGTGATTTTGAACTTAGGAGCGCGTTCAAAATGTGATTTGAAGGTCCGTAGTAGAATTAGGCTTGAATTGGAGAAATTGAAAATTTGGCGATTTTGGTCGGTAGTGAAAAATTTGATATCGGAGTCGGAATGAAATTTCAAAAGTTGGAGTAGGTTTGTAGTGTCATTTGTGACGTGTGTGCAAAATTTGAGGTCATTCAGACGTGGTTTGGTTGGTTTCAGTATCGGTTGTCGAATTTGGAAGTTTTAGAAATTCTTAGGCTTGAATCCGAGGGTAATTTGGTATTTCGATGTTATTTTGAGTGATTCAAAGGATCTACTAAGTTTGTGTGTTGATATATGACTTGTTGTATTTTTGGTTGAGGTCCCAAGGGCCTCGGGGTGATTCCAGGGGTTAACGGATTTGTCAAAATTGGAAAATGCAGTTGAAGTTGCTGCTACTATTATTTCCGCACCTGCGGAAGGGGGAGTCGCAGGCGCGAGGTCGCTGGTGCACATGGGGAGTTCGCAGGTGCGGGCAGTGCTGGGCTAGGCAGGATGCGCAGGTGCGAGTTGGAGGTCGCATCTGCGAGCCCGCAGGTGCGAAACCTGGGGCGCAGATGCAGAAAGGGGGACGTTGGGCAAGCTTCGTAGAAGCGGAAGGAAATGCGCAGGTGCGCTTTCGTATGTGCGAGATGTTGGGCCGCAGATGCGGAACCTGGACTCCTAAGTGATTTCCGCACCTACGATTGATATTTTCGCAGGTGCGGTGGCGCAGAAGCGAGAAATGGTCCGCAGGTGCGAAAAGCCTGGGCAGAAATCATAAATAGAACCCTTCGCGAATTTGGTTCATTTTCACCATTTTCAAGTCGGTGTTTGGAGCTTTTGGAGTGATTTTTGAAGGGTGATTCAAGGGCTATCAGTGAGGTATGTTTCTTGAGCCCTAATACTCGTATATATGGTGGTTTCCCATTGTTTAATTATGTAATTAGTAAAAATGAGGGGTTAGGGCTTGAAATTTTGGAGAGTCTAAATTAAGGATTTGAGGGACCAAATGATGTCGGATTTAGATAAATTTTGTATGTATGGACTCGTGGGTGAATGGGATATCTAGTTTTATAATTTTTGTTGGATTTCGAGACGTGGAACCGGGGTCGGGTTTGAGCCAATTTCGGATTTTGAGTCTAATTTGGTATTTTCTTGTGTAATTGATTCCTTTAGCCTATATTGATCGTATTGTATTGCTTGTGGCTAGATTCAGGACGTTTGGAGGCCGATTCGAGAGGTAGGGGCATTGCGGAGTAGAGATTTGCTCGGATTGAGGTAAGTAACGATTGTAAATCTAGTCCTGAGGGTATGAAACCTCGGATTTTGTATCATTCTTCTATTTTGAAGTGACGCACGTGCTAGATGACGGGCGTGTGGGCGTGCACTATTGGGGATTGTGACTTGGTCCGTCCCGTAGCAACTAGAAAATTGCATATTTTGTTGAATCTATATGATACTCATATGTTTTAGAAAGAGTTTCTGTAAATTGGGCTGAATGCCATGTTTTGGGCCTTGTGCCAGTGTTGTTTGGACCCTTCGGGGCCTTTTCTCACTATCCTCACACTGTTTTCGATTGAAAATTTATACTCAGTCATGGTTATACTTGTTTACTGGATAACTCAGTTTTATTACTCTATTTTGATGCATAAAAATGTTGTTTTGGGCTGAATACCCTATTTTTACTGAAATGACCGAGTGGCTCGAGAGGTTTATGACTGAGTGAGGTCGAGGGCCTGATTTGTGAGGATATTTATGGGATCGGGCTGCACATTGCAGCATATTTTGATATAGGTCAAGGGCCTGATTAATTTATGCCATGATTTGGCTTGATATAGCGCTTGGGCTGAAGTAGCCCCTCCGGAGTCTGTACACACCCTCAGTGAGTGCTAGTGCCAAGTGGCGAGTGCTGGGTGATTGGGAGGCATGAGTGATTGTGAGGTATGCCCGAGTGGCATGAGTGATTGTGAGGTATGCCCGAGTGGCATGCGTGATTGTGAGATATGCCCGAGTGGCATGAGTGATTGTGAGGTATGCCCGAGAGGCATGAGTGACTGTGAGGTTTTGCCCGAGGGGTTGTTTATGATTTCATCATTTTTGCTCACCTTTGCATTTAGCCTCTGTTTGAAAACTGTTGAAAAATAGCTTTAAATGATTTTACTAGAACTGGGTTTAAACGAGATGTTTTGATTCAAATCATAATTTTTAAAGCATGTGGTATTTTATTGAGATTTCATGATATGAACTTTATATGATTTATTGCTCGTCACTACTGCTCAGTGTTTATTTATTATTATTACTTACTGAGTTGGCGTACTCATGTTACTCCCTGCACCTTGTGTGCAGATCCAGGTGTAGCTGGACACGGTAGCGGTTGCTGATTATTCTGGTTGCAGATTTTCTCGGGGATAGCAAGGTAGCTTCTTGGCGATCGCAACCCCTGCTCTTCTCCCTCTTATCTTCCTTTAGTTGTATTTTGCTATTTTCCAGGCTGAGTTAGTCTTGATTTTGTTAGACAGATTGTAGTAGATGCTCATGATTAGTGACACCCCGATGTCGGGCTTTTCTTTTTCGCACTTTTGTTTAGATTTGAACTCCTTTACGAAGGTTTTTTTTTACGCTAAATAGCCTTGAAATTATCCTTGAAATGAAAATATCGGTTTGTTTTGGAATGAGTCGGCTTGCTGTGATAACCCAAAAGGTCATCGTATGTTTTGGAACTAGAATCTGTGCTCTTAAGCCTTAAAATCTTATTTTTACCCTCCTCGATTTACGTGCACGGTCCGGACAGGTTTTCGGAAAGCTTTTATGTTGAAAATTGATGAAAATAAGAATTTATGCCTTAAAAGTTAATTTTAGTTAATTGAAAATTAATTATTTTTAAAAATTGATTGATGTATGGTATTGTTAGTGTCGGGTCCGTATTCTAGTTCTGGAGCCCGGTACAGGTTCATTATGATATTTAAGACTTGTCTGTGAAGTTTAGTGAGAAATGGAATTGATTTGACGTGATTCGGACGTCCAATTGAGAAAAAAGAAATTTTAAAGTGTTCTTGAGAATTTCATTTGAATTGGTGCTAAATTCATAGTTCTAGGTGTTATTTTGGCGATTTGATCGCGCAAGCAAGTTCGTATGATATTTTTAGACTTGTGTGCATGTTTGGTTTGGAGCCCCGAGGGCTCGGGTAAGTTTCGGATAGGCCACGGGATGTTTCGGACTTTGAAAATCTGGTATTTTGCTGCAGGAGGTGTTATGGCATGTCCTTCTTCGCGTTCGCTAAGGTACTCTCGCGAACGCGAAGAGTAAACTGGGCAGCTGAAGATTTCTTCTTCGCGAACGCGAAATCTTGGTCGTGAACATGAAGCGATGGAGGCGTTACCCTTTGCGAACGCGACAAGCCCATTTCTTCCCCAAATTGTTGGTAAGTGATTCTAAACCATTTTCTTTCAATTACCCATTACATTTCTTGAATTTTCAACCAAAACTCTAGAGTTTTCATGGTAGAATTGGGAGTTAGGGAAGAAACTAGGAATTTTGAAAATTTGAGGATTTAGACCCCAATTTGAGGTCGGATTCCAAAAATAATTACATATTCGGGCTCGGGGGTGAATGGGTAAAAGGATTTTGGTCCGAACCTCGGATTTTGACCAAGTGGGCCCGGGGTCGATTCTTCGACTTTTTGGAGAAAATTTGGGAAATTTAATTTATGAAATATAATTGATTCCTTTAGTAATATTTGATATTATTGAGTCATTTTTGAATAGATACGAGTGGTTTGGAAGTGAATTCCAAAGGAAAAGGTGTGATTGAGAATTAAGTGGCCTTCGGAGCAAGGTAACTGTCGTGTCTAACTTTGGCTTGAGGGAATAGGTATTGTGTGAGTATTTGCTACGTGTTTTGTTGGTGAATAAGAGGTATAGTTGAGGTGACGAGCATCTATGCGTTGTAGTCGAGTCATAGCATGCGAGTGAAATTTCATTCTTGCAAATTTGTAGTCCTAAATCTTGTTATCCATGCTTATTGTTGCTGCTGAAATGTTGGGAGACTTGTATCCGGTTCAACCAAGGTTGATAAAATTGTGAATATTGATCCTAGATTGAGATGTTAAATTGTGAAAGTAATCATTGATGAATAATTGATTTCTTTATGAAACTTCTCTCTATCCGTTGTTATTGATTCTGTGAATTATGAGGAAGAGTGTAAAGCACGAGGGTGGATGCCGTGCATGATTTATTTATATTGTGAGGAAGAGTGTAAAACACGAAGGGTGATACCGTGCGTGATTTATTTATATGTGAGGAAGAGTGTAAATCACGAAGGGTGATGCCGTGCATGCATTATTTATATTGTGAGGAAGAGAGTAAAAGCACGAAGGGTGATGTCGTGCCACGCGAGCTGGTTAGATGCGTGGGACAGAGGGCTCGTAGTATCTGCTAGTGCGGCGCGTGCAGTCTTATTTATTATTTGGTGAGGAAGAGAGTAAAAGCACGAAGGGTGATTCCGTGCAGTTTTCCTTGTTGTTTTAATTGCTCAATTCGTTTATGGATTTCGGTTTAATTCTGTCTTTTCATTATTCTCACTCTTTATGTTGTATTCCCCCACTGTATGTTCCCTTCCCATTATTTCTGTGTTATTTCTTTATTTACTGCTTGTGCCACTAGCAGGATTATATTGTTCAGGTTATATGTGGGTGTCTTGTCCTAGCCTCGTCACTACTTCGCCGAGGTTAGGCTCGACACTTACCAGTACATGGGGTCGGTTGTACTGATGCTGCACTCTGCACTTTCTGTATAGATTTTGATACCGGCTCAGGTTGATCGAGATTTGCTACTAGTCCGCTATCCAGAGACTCAAGGTAGATCTATCGGCGTTCACAGACCTTGAAGTCCCCGTCTATCTTTTATGTCCTACTGTCTTCTTTCATTCAGATAGTTGTATTTCTTTTAGACTATTACTTGTAGTAAATTCTAGAATGCTCGTGAATTGTGACTCTAGATTCGGGTGGTAGTAATTAATACAGTTTTATGATTTCCCGCACATATTATATTTCATCTTAGTTAATTATTGTTATTTACTGAATGGAAATAAGGAATTGGTTTAACAATTTTTCTAACGTTGGCTTGCCTAGCAAGTGAAATGTTAGGCGCCATTATGGTCCCGTGGGAAATTTCGGGTCGTAACATATGGTATCAGAGCACTATGTTGCCTAGGTCTCACGATTCGCGAGCAAGCTTAGTAGAGTCTGGAGGATCGGTACGGAGACGTCTGTGCTTATCTTCCAGAGGCTATGAAGTTTAGGAACAAGTTTCACTTCTATTCTCCTCTGTCGTGCGATTTTTCTTTCTCAATACTAATTGAACTCTTCTACTCTTATTCTCTCGCAGATGGCGAGAATACGCACCGCTTCCTTAGCTGAGCAGGAGCCAAAGCCTCCAATGGCAGCTCCTACGCGGGGCAGAGGTTGAGGTAGGGGCAAGGCTCAGCCTAGAGCCCGAGCAGCAACCCCAGCAGTGGAGACTCAGATAGAGCTTGACGAAGAGGTTCTAACCCTGATTGTTCCTGCCGGACCAGCTCAGGTTCCAGAGGGGTTCATTGCTACCCCAGTACTTCAGGACGCTTTGGTCCGTTTGGTGGGCCTTATGGAGAGTGTGGCCCAGACTGGCACATTTTCTCATGGCACCAGCAGACTCTCAGGCTAGAGAAGGAGCCCAGACTCCTACCACCCCCGCTCCGGAGTAGATAGCTCCCCAGTATCAGGCTCTAGCATCTCAACCAGTCGGATTTGTTCAGCCTGTTATTGCGGCACAGATCGGAGATGGGCCAGCTATGTCTTCCGAGGCTTTATGGAGATTGGACAGGTTTATCAAGCTCTTGCATGTTCACTTCAGTGGTGCTCCTTCAGAGGATCCCCAGGAGTATCTTGACAATTGTCACAAGGTTCTACCAAACATGGGTATAGTGGAGACCAATGGGGTCGATTGTGCTGCATTTCAGATGACTGGTTCCGCCAAGAAATGGTGGAGAGATTACTTGTTGACCAGACTACCTGGGTCGTCTGCTCTTACTTGGGACCAGTTCTCTCAGCTCTTCATAGAGAAGTTTCTGCCTATCACATTGAGAGAGGAGCGTCGCCGTTAGTTTGAGCGTCTCCAGTAGGGCAGTATGACTGTTACTTAGTACGAGACCCATTTTGTGGATTTAACCCGTCATGCTATTCTTTTACTTCCCACCGAGAGAGAGAGAGAGGGTGAGGAGGTTTATTGATGGACTTGCTCAGCCTTTCAGATTGCAGATGGCTAAGGAGACTAAGAGTGAGATTTCTTTTCAGGCGGCTGCTAATGTCGCTAGACGAGTCAAACTAGTTCTTACTCAGGGAGGTCAGGGGTCTGACAAGAGACCTCGTCATTCCGGTGAGTTCAGCGGTGCCTCACCTAGAGGCAGGAGTACTTTTGGTAGAGGCCATCCTCTTAGGCCGTTTCATTCAGTGCTTCAGGCATCCCACGGTGCCTCAGGTGATCGTGGCCCTCAGATGCATTATTCCGACCGGCTAGTCTACAGTTCACCACCAGCTCCTATTAGTGCACCTCAACTCCAGAGTTATCAGGGTGGTTATTTAGGTCGACAGGGTCAGTTTCAGGGTCATCAGTCACAGCAACCGAAGTTATGTTATACTTGTGGTGATCTGAGCATATTGCTAGATTTTGCCCTCGGGCAACGGGCAGCTCACAACATCAGAGTTCTCGTGCCATGGTTCCGGCACCAGTTGCTGCACCACCTGCTTAGCCAGCCAGAGGCAGGGGTCAGGCAGCCAAAGGTAGAGGCCAGACTGTTAGAGGTGGAGGTCAGGCCGTTAGACGTGGAGACCAGCCAGCTAGAGGTCGTCCCATGGACGTAGTTCAGGGTGGTTGGGGCTAGCCCCGGTGTTATGCTTTCCCAGCCAGGCCTGAGGCTGAGTCATCTGACCCTGTTATCACAGGTACTGTTTCAGTTTGCAGTAGAGATGCTTCAGTTCTATTTGATCAGGGATCTACTTACTCCTATGTGTCATCCTATTTTGCTTCCTATTTGGTTGTGCCCCGTGATTCTTTGAGTGCTCCTGTGTATGTGTCCACACCACTGGGGGATGTTATTGTTGTAGATCATGTTTATCGTTCATGTGTGGTCACCATTGAGAGTCTTGAGACTCGTGTAGATCTCCTACTTCTCGACATGGTTGATTTTGATATCATACTAGGTATGGATTGGCTGTCACCTTATCAGGCTATATTAGATTGGCACGCCAAGACAATGACCTTAGCCTTGCAGGGGTTGCCTCGATTAGAGTAGAGGGGAAATCTTGGCCATTCTTCCAGCAAGGTTATCTCTTATGTGAAGGCTCGATATATGGTCGAGAAGGGGTGTCTAGTGTATTTGGCTTATGTCCGCGATTGTAGTGCGGAGGTTCCTTCCATAGATTTGGTGTCGGTTGTTCGTGAGTTTCTAGAGGTGTTTCCTGTAGACTTGCCGGGGATGCCACCCGACAGGGATATTGATTTCTGCATTGATTTGGCTCTAGGCACTCAGCCTATTTCCATTCCGCCATATCGCATGGCCCCGCCAGAGTTGAAAGAATTGATGGAGCAGTTGCAAGATTTGCTTGATAAGAGCTTCATTAGACCTAGTGTCTTGCCCTGGGGTGCACCTGTATTGTTTGTGAAGAAGAAATATGGATCGATGAGGATGTGTATAGATTATCGGCAGTTGAACAAAGTCACTATCAAGAACAAGTATCCATTGCCGAGGATTGATGATTTATTTGATTAGCTTCAGGGTGCCAAAGTGTTTTCAAAGATTGATTTGAGATCTTGCTACCATCAGTTGAGGATTAGGGCATCCGATGTTCCTAAGACAGCTTTTCAGACTCGGTATGGGCATTATGAGTTTCTAGTGATGTCATTTGGGCTGACAAATGCCCTAGCAACATTCATGGATTTGATAAACCGGGTGTTCAAACCCTACTTGGATTCCTTTGTGGTTGTATTTATTGATGATATCTTGATCTACTCCTACAGTCGAGATGAGCATGAGCAGCACCTTCAGATCGTTCTTCAGACTCTGAAAGACAGCCAGTTATATGCTAAGTTCACGAAATACGAGATTTGGTTGAGTTCAGTTGCTTTCTTGGGTCACGTTGTATCAGCATAGGGTATTCACGTGGATCCTAAGAAGATTGAGGCAGTCCAGAACTGGCCTAGACCCACATCAGCTACAGAGATCCGTAGTTTCCTAGGTTTGGCGGGCTATTACTGTCAATTTGTGGAGGGGTTTTCATCCATAGCAGCCCCGTTGACCCGATTGACCAAGAAGGGTTCCCCATTCAGGTGGTCAGACGAGTGTTAAGCGAGCTTTCAGAAGCTCAAGACAGCTTTGACTACCGTAGCGGTATTGGTGTTACCCACAGGTTTAAGATCTTATACAATATATTGTGACATATCTCGTATTAGTCTGGGTGCGATATTGATGCAGGGTGGCAAGGTTATTGCATATGCTTCACGGTAGCTGAAGGTTCACAAGAAGAATTACCCTGTTCATGACTTAGAATTGGCAGCCATTGTTCATGCGCTGAAGATTTGGAGGCACTACCTTTACAGCGTGCCATATGAGGTATTCACTGATCATCGGAGTTCCAGTATTTGTTCAAGCAGAAGGAACTCAATTTGAGGCAGAGGAGGTGGCTAGAGCTATTGAAAGACTATGATATCACCATATTGTATCATCTCGGGAAGGCCAACGTGGTGGCCGACGCTTTGAGTAGAAAGCCAGTCAGTATGAATAGCCTTGCATATATTCCAGTTTGTTAGAGACCGCTTGCATTGGATGTTTAGGCCTTGGCCAACCAGTTCGTGAGGTTAAATTTTTCTGAGCCCAGCCGTGTTCTAGCTTGTACAGTCACTCGGTCTTCTTTGTTTGAGCGCATCAGAGATCGGCAGGATGACGATTCGCATTTACTTGTCCTTAGAGACACAATGCGGCACAGTGGTGACAAGCATGTTACTGTTGGAGATGATGGAGTTTTAAGGATGCATGGTCGTATTTGTGTGCCTAATGTGAATGGACTTCATGAGTTGATCCTTGAGGAGTCCTACAGTTCCTGGTATTCTATTCATGTGGGCGCCGCCAAGATGTATCAGGACTTGAGGCAGCATTATTGGTGGAGGCGAATGAAGAAGGACATAGTTGCCTATGTAGCTCGGTGCCTAAATTTCCAGCAGGTAAAGTGTGAGCATCACAGATCTGGTGGTTTACTTCAGAGGTTAGATATTCCTGAGTTGAAGTGGGAGCGTATCACTATGGATTTTGTTGTTGGACTTCCACGGACCCAGAGGAAGTTCGATGCAGTTTGGGTTATTGTGGACAGGCTGACTAAGTCAGTGCATTTCATTCATGTGGCAGTTACCTATTCCTGGGAGCGGTTGGCAGAGATTTACATTAGTGAGATCGTCCGTTTTCACGGTGTGCCCGTGTCTATCATTTCTGATCGAGGTACGCAGTTTACCTCACACTTTTGGAGGACAGTACAACATGAGTTGGGTACGCGGGTTGAGTTGAGCATAACATTCTATCCTCAGACAGACGGGCAATCCGAGCGTACTATTCAGATCTTGGAGGATATGCTCCGCGCTTGTGTTATAGACTTCGGAGGATCGTCGGATCAGTTCTTGCCCCCTTGCAGAGTTCGCCTACAACAACAGCTACCAGTCGAGCATTCAGATGGCTCCCTATGAGGCGTTATAGGCGGTGTCAGTCGCCAGTTGGGTGGTTCGAGCCGGTAAAGGCTCGGTTGTTGGGCATAGACATAGTACAGGATGCCTTGGATAAGGTCAAGATTATTCAGGATCGACTTCGCACATCTCAGTCCAGGCAGAAGAGTTATGCCGACGGTAGAGTTCGTGATGTTGCATTCATGGTCGGAGAGAGAGAGAGTGTTACTTCGGGTATCACCCATGAAGGGTGTAATGAGGTTCGGAAAGAAGGGCAAGTCGAGCCCTAGGTATATCGGACCTTTTGAGATTCTGGAGAGAGTGGGAGAGGTGGCTTACAGGATTGCGTTGCCACCTAGTTTAGCAGTTGTTCATCCGGTATTCCATGTGTTCATTCTTCGAAAGTATCACGGCGATCCGTCCCATGTGTTAGATTTCAGCTCTGTCCAGTTGGACAAGGATTTGATTTACGAGGAGGAGCCAGTGGCAATTCTAGCCCGGCAAGTTCGCCAGTTGAGATCAAAGAGTTACCCTTCAGTTCGAGTGCAGTGGAGAGGTCAGCCTATTGAGGCAGCTACTTGGGAGTCCGAGTTCGATATGCGTAGTAGATATCCCCACCTTTTCACCAACCCAGGTACTTTTCTATGTCCATTCGAGGACGAACGGTTGTTTTAGAGGTGGAGAATGTGATGACTCAAAAGGTCATCTTATGTTTTAGAACTCGAATCTGCACTCTTAATCCTCAAAAATCTCATTTTTACCTTCCTTGATTTGCGTGCGCAGTCCGGTAGGTTTCCGGAAAGCTTTTATGTTAAAAATTGATAAAAATAAGAATTTATGCCTAAAAAGTTGATTTTAGTTGACTTCGATCAACATTCTTGGTAAACGGGCTCGGATCTGTGTTTTGACGGTCCTGGTGGGTCCGTATCAAATTATGGGACCTAGGCGTATGCCCGGAATCGAATTCGGAGGTCCCTAGCTCAAGTTATGAATTTTTGATAAAAATTAAAGTCTGAAAATTAATTGTTTTTAAGAAGTGATTAATGTTTGGCATTGTTAGTGACGAGTCTGTATTCTGATTCCGGAGCCCGGTACAGGTTCAGTATGATATTTAAGACTTGTCTGTAAAATTTGGTGAGAAATAGAGTCGATTTGACGTGATTCAGACATCCAGTTGAGAAAATAGAAATTTTAAAGTATTTTTGAGAATTTCATTTGAATTGGTGCTAAATTCGTAGTTCTAGGTGTTATTTTGGTGATTTGGTCGCGCGAGCAAGTTCGTAAGATATTTTTAGACTTGTGTGCATGTTTGGTTTGGAGCCCCGGCGGCTCGGGTGAGTTTCGGATAGGCCACGAGATGTTTTAGACCTTGAAAATCTGGTATTTTGCTGCAGCAGGTGTTCTGGCATGTCCTTTTTCGCATTCACAAAGGTACTCTCGCGAACGCGAAGAGTAAACTGGGTAGCTGAAGATTTCTTCTTCGCGAACGCGAAGGCTTGGTCGCAAACGCGAATCGATGGGGGCGTTACCCTTCGCGAAAGCGTAGTGTTAGGCATTGGGGAGGGGGAGTCAGTCGTTCCTTCATCGGGAACGCGAGCAATGCCTCGGGCTCGGGAATTTCGGGAATTTTAGGATTTAGACCCCAATTTGAGGTCGAATTCCAAAACTAATTACATATTCGAGCTCGGGGGTGAATGGGTAAAAAGATTTTGGTCCGAACCTCGAGTTTTGACCAAGTGGGCACGGGGTCGATATTTTGACTTTTTGGAGAAAATTTTGGTAAATGTAATTTATGAAATATAATTGATTCCTTTAGCAATATTTGATATTATTGAGTCATTTTTGACTAGATACGAGTGGTTTGGAAGTGAATTCCAAAGAAAAAGCTGTGATTGAGAATTAAGTGGCCTTCAGAGCAAGGTAACTGTCATGTCTAACTTTGGCTTGAGGGAATAGGTATTGTGTGAGTATTTGCTACGTGTTTTGTTGTTGAATAAGAGGTATAGTTGAGGTGACGAGCATCTATGCGTTGTAGTCTAGTCATAGCATGCGAGTGAAATTCCATTCTTGCAAATTTTTAGTCTTAAATCTTGTTATCCATGCTTATTGTTGTTGTTGAAATGTTGGGAGACTTGTATCCGGTTACACCAAGGTTGATAAAATTGTGAATATTGATTCTAGGTTGAGATTTTAAATTGTGAAAGTAATCATTGATGAACAATTGATTTCTTTATGAAACTTCTCTCTATCCGTTGTTATTGATTCTATGAATTGTGAGGAAGAGTGTAAAGCACGAAGGGTGATGCCGTGCATGATTTATTTATATTGTGAGGAAGAGTGTAAAGCACGAAGGGTGATGTCGTGCGTGATTTATTTATATGGTAAGGAAGAGTGTAAAGCACGAAGGGTGATGCCGTGTATGAATTATTTATATTGTGAGGAAGAGAGTAAAAGCACGAAGGATGATGCCGTGTAGTTTTCCTTATTGTTTTAATTGCTCAATTCGTTTAAGGATTTTCGGTTTAATTCTGTCTTTTCATTATTCTCACTCTTTATGTTGTATTCCCCCACTGTATGTTCCCTTCCCATTATTTCTATGTTATTTCTTTATTTACTGTTTGTGCCACTAGCAGGATTATATTGTTTAGGTTATATGTGGGTGTCTTGTCCTTACCTCGTCACTACTTCGCCGAGGTTAGGCTCGACACTTACCTGTACATGGGGTCGGTTGTACTGATGCTGCACTCTGCACTTTCTGTATAGATTTTGATACCGGCTCAGGTTGATCGAGATTTGCTACTGGTCTGCTGTCCGGAGACTCAAGGTAGATCTGTCGGCGTTCATAAACCTTGAAGTCCTCGTCTATCTTTTATATCCTACTGTCTTCTTTCATTCAGATAGTTGTATTTCTTTCAGACTATTACTTGTAGTAAATTCTAGAATGCTCGTGAATTGTGATTCCAGATCCGGGTGGTAGTAATTAATACAGTTTTATGATATCCTGTACTTATTATATTTCATCTTAGTCAATTATTGTTATTTACTGAATGGAAATAAGGAATTGGTTTAACGATTTATCTAACGTTGGCTTGCCTAGCAAGTGAAATGTTAGGCGTCATCACGGTCCCGTGTAATCCGTTAACACTTTTGTAATACAAGGGATGAATACACTAACATATACTATAACATGCTATATATGTAGTTAAAGTAGTACAACGAAGCGTGTTATATATATATATAGGTATAGGTGAGACGTTTTAATATATATATATATATATATATATATATATATATATATATATATATATATATATATATATATATATAGAGAGAGAGAGAGAGAGAGAGAGAGAGAGAGAGAGAGAGAGAGAGAGAGAGAGAGAGAGTGTGTGTGTGTGTGTATAGGTATAGCCGTATATATATAAGAACACGAAGCGCTAGGACCACATGGTCGGGTTCTTTTAGGGATAGACTTGTGAAGATCCTAATTAGTATATATAATTTATCATCAAATATATCTATTTGTTAATTGATTCATCGACTTATAACTTACTTAGATGCATCGATGAATATTAAAAATAAAAACGTTTGACCTATATCGACTAATAGTAAAAACAAAATGTCTCGACCTATATCGATTAATCTATGTCATGCATTATTAGTGATGAATGAATGAAAAATAGAAGAATTAATACTAAACATCTTTGACATATATATATATATATATGGATCACAAATTAAATAAACGAAAGAAGTTATTAGTATTAAGTAAACGAGTTAAATTAATAGGTCAAACATGATCAAACACGAGTTAAATTAATAGGTCGAACATGGTCAAACTTTTAATTTGAATCACATTAATATTTACTATCTAAATAATATAAATGTAATCCGTTAACACTTTTGTAATATAAATAATGAATACCCTAACATATGCTATAACATGCTATATATGTAGTTAAAGTAGTACAACGAAGCGTGTGTGTTATATATATAAACACACTAACATATACTATAACAAGCTATATATATATATATAGTTAAAGTATTACAATGAAGTGTGTGCGTGTGTTTGTGTGTGTATAGGTATAGCCGTATATATATAATAACACGAAGCGCAAGGACCACAAGGTCGGTTCTTTTAGGGATAGACTTGTGAAGATCCTAATTAGTATATATAATTTATCATCAAATATATCTATTTGTAAATTGATTCATCGACTTATAACTTACTTTTATGCATCGATGAATATTAAAAACAAAACGTTTGACCTATATCGACTAATAGTAAAAACAAAGTATCTCGGCCTATATCGATTAATCTATGTCATGCATTATTAGTGATGAATGAATGAAAAATAGAAGAATTAATACTAAACATCTTTGACATGTATATATATATATATATATATATGGATCACAAATTAAAGAAACGAAAGAAGTTATTAGTATTAAGTAAACGAGTTAAATTAATAGGTCAAACATGGTCAAACTTTTAATTTGAATCGCATTAATATTTACTATCTAAATAATATAAATGTAATCTGTTAACACTTTTGTAATACAAATAATGAATACACTAATATATACTATAACATGCTATATATGTAGTTAAAGTAGTACAACGAAGCGTGTGTGTTATATATATAAACACACTAACATATACTATAACAAGCTATATATATATATATATATATATATATATATATATATATATATATATATATATATATATATATATATAGTTAAAGTATTACAATGAAGTGTGTGCGTGTGTTTGTGTGTGTATAGGTATAGCCGTATATATATAATAACACGAAGCGCCAGGACCACAAGGTCGGTTCTTTTAGGGATAGACTTGTGAAGATCCTAATTAGTATATATAATTTATCATCAAATATATCTATTTGTAAATTGATTCATCGACTTATAACTTACTTTTATGCATCGATGAATATTAAAAACAAAACGTTTGACCTATATCGACTAATAGTAAAAATAAAATGTCTCGACCTACATCGATTAATCTATGTCATGCATTATTAGTGATGAACGAATGAAAAAAGAAGTTATTAGCATTAATTACAATATAATGTATACACATGTGTGTGAGAAATTACTCATATACTTAATTATAACTTAAAAAATTTACTTAGACAGATGTTATTATAATTTATTAAAAGTAAATAGTTAATATAATTATTTATAAAGATTATGCTTATAACTTATAATTATTTATAATAATTGTATAGTTAAATAAAATAAATGCTTATAGTTTATAATATTCTTTTTATAGTTTATAATATTGTAAGAAAAAAACACACAAAAAATTAGTTTTTTTTTAAATCGACCAAAGTTGGTCGGTTTTTGGCTCAAACGGTCAACAATGTACCCACCAAAATTACCGACCAACTTTGGTCGGTAATTCTGAAATCAGAATTGAAATACGGGATTCCCCCCATTTCTCTTACCTTTCTTCTCCAAATTTCCCCTAACTCCTCACTCAATACCTTCCCCTCTCCTTCTCTATTTCCCTCACACAAATCCCATTTCCCACCCCGCATCGCCACCGCCCAGCTGTCGCCATCGCCGCTGCCTCCTTCTCCACCTCCTAAAAATTTTAGGTTTTAATTACAACTTATTTCTTTGTTAATTCTTGTCACGACCCCAAATTCCCTCCGTAGGATATCGTGATGGCACCTAGTTTCTAAGACTAGGTAAGCCTATCAATGCGGAATAATAATAAATATCTGAAATAAATAAACTACAATTCAAACAATTTCAGCTCCCAAAACCCGGTAGAAATAAGTCACAAGCTTCTAAGAATTTATTCTTAATGTCTCTATATGTCAAGGTCTAGATAAAATATAAGGAAGCAACATAAAATGATAGAAGGGGACTCCGGAGTCTGCGGACGCTGGCAGATATACCTCGGAGTCTCCGTGCGCAGGTAACTCAATGACGTCTAGGCTGGTAAAATGTACCTGGATCTGCACAAAAAGATGTTCAGAACCGTAGTATGAGTACACCACAGCGGTACCCAGTAAGTGCCAAGCCTAATCTCGGTAGAGTAGTGACGAGGTCAGGTGAGGCCCTACTGGAATATAATAATGGCATGATAAAATGTTTATCAATGTAGTAAAATAAAATGACATTGAAAATGAATCAAATAGTATGTCACATTTAATGACACCAAATAATTGTAAATAATATCTCGTGGAAATCAAAACAGAATTTTCTTCAACTTTATGAAAATCACAATAATAATCAAAGGCAACTACGGCCATAAATCAATATCAACAAGGGCACTCCCGAGATACCGCCTCGTAGTCCCAAATCATAAATAAATTCACAATATCTCATTTCTTTATATCACCGCGGGAGCCTTCACAATTTATTTAAAGAAAATATTTTTTCCGAAATAGTATCCCACGTTTTAGCCACTCTTATCACACCGCATGACTTCTAGTAGTTCCCCTACTAGCCACGCGTATCAAGCCACCCTTATCTCACCGCATGCGTTTCAACACCCAGACCTTATACCACCGCATGCGTATCAATATAACAATATATCACAATTTACACCTCAAGTGCTCAAATAATTTAACTTGCCAAAATAATTCAACAACAATATTTTTCCACAATAAAGAGCTCACGGCTCATGCCAAAATAAATCATCAATAATAGTTTTCCACAATAAAGAGCTCACAGCTCATGTCAAAATAATTCATCAATAATATTTTTCCACAATAAAGAGCTCACGGCTCATGTCAAAATAATTCATCAATAATATTCTTCCACAATAAAGAGCTCACGGCTCATGTCAAAATAATTCATCAATAATATTCTTCCACAATAAAGAGCTCACGGCTCCCTCACAATGAGTATAAAAATATTCAGGGGTAAATAATATAGGAAAATAATATTTCAAAATCTTTACTACGTTGCTTCAATATCAAATTTAAAAATGTCAAATACTTCATATTAATAATATTTAATTTAAATAAAATCAACCTTCAAATAATGCACAGAATAAAATAAACCAAGTTTCAACTAAACAGGTAAAACAATTAGTAAGAAAAGATCAAACAAATTTGAAGTATATATCTCACATCAATGATGAAGAATATAACAAGATAAAATAATTTAATAAATGCGCAACAGTGATCTACACAATTTAAAAATATAATCTTTCGCAATTTAACCCGTATACACACTCGTCACCTCATGCACACGACTTTCAACACATTTCAATAATCACATCAATACCAATCCTAGGGAAAATTTCCCCCACACAAGGTTAGACAAGTCACTTACCTCGACTTGCTCCAATTTAACCAAGTATTATGCTTTTTCCTCGATTTTCTGACTCCGATCGACTCGTATCTAGTCATAATTAATTCGATACAGTCAACAAAAATTATAGTAATCACTTTCATAAGAAAATATTATATTTTCATTAAAATCCGAAATTAGCTCAAAATTTGCCCGTGGGGCCCACATCTTGGAATCCGGCAAAACTTATAAAATCCGACAACCCATTCAATTACGAGTCCACCCATACCAATTTTACCAAAATTCGATAACAACTCGACCTCCAAATCTTAAATTTTCGTTTTTGGAAGATTTTGCAAAAATCTTGATTTTTCTTCCATAAATTCACGGATTCATGATGTAAATGAGTATGGAATCATGAAATATAATCAATATAGGATAAGGAACACTTACCCCAATGTTTTCCCGTAAAAATCGCCCAAAAATCGCCCAAGAACTGTGCTCCAAAAATCCAAAACGAAATGAATGAAATGAGCATTTTTGGTCCTTAAGTTTCTGGCAATCCGTCATTAAAAGTCCATTTTTCGTCACTAAAAGTCCATCAGAAATAGTTCTACTAGTCTTACTTCAATTGATCATAACTTTATGTACAAATGTCGAAATGATAAATGGTTTAACTTTCTGGAAACTAGAATCTACCAACTACAACTTTCATGTTTTGCAATTATTCTGATTCCTTATGCATTGCGAGATATAAGCTCCTAGAGTCGGCTGCATGCATCAGAATTTCTGGCGAAATTTCTGGCGAAACTGCTCTACCAGCCTTAATTCAATCCGTCATAACCTTCTGTACAAATGTCCAAATAATGCATAGTTTAACTTTCTGGAACCTATAATCATACGACTACAACTTTCATATTTTGCACATTTTCTGATTCCTTATGAATTGCGAGATATAAGCTCCCAAAGTTGGCTCCACGCACGGAATTTCTGCAACAGAAATTTCTAGCACTCTTTGTCCGAAATCCATTCCGTTTACCTTCCGAAATCCACCCGAGACCCTCGGGATCTTAACCAATTATTCCAACATGTCCCAAAATACCATACGAACTTAGTCGAGCCTTCAAACTACATCAAACAACATCAAAACGACGAATCACACCTCAAATCAAAATCAATGAACTTTGAACTTTCAAATTCTATATCTTGTGTCGAAACACATCAAATCAATTCGGAATGACTTCAAATTTTGCACACAAGTCATAAATGAAATAACTGAATTATGAAAATTTTCAGAATCGGATTTTGACCCCGATATCAAAAAGTCAACCTCTCGGTCAAACTTTCCAAAAATTCAACTTTCGGCATTTCAAGCCTAATTCTACTACGGACTTCCAAATGAAATTTTGATCACGCTCCTAAGTCCAAAATCACTATACAGAGCTGTTGGAATCATCAAAATTCTATTCTGGGGTCGTTTGCACATAATTTGACATCCGGTCACTATTTGAACTTAAACTTTTAATTTTTTATTAAAATTCCATATCTCGGGCTAGGGACCTCGGAATTTGATTCCGGGCATACACCTAAGTCCCAAATCACGATACAGACCTACCAAAATTGTCAAAATACTGATCCGAGTCTGTTTGCTCAAAATGTTGATCAAAGTCAACTCAGTTGAGTTTTAAAGCTCTAATTCACATTTTAATCTACTTTTCACCTGAAAACTTTTCCGAAAATTTTTTACGGACTGCACACTCAAGTCGAGTAATGGTAAATAGTGCTTAGATCACATAATTAATCATTAAATTTAAAGATGACATTTTGGGTCATCACATTCTTCACCTCTAAAACAAACGTTCGTCCTCGAACGGAGTTAGAAAAAGTACCTGAGCTGGTGAATAAGTGTGGATAACAGCTGCGTAAATCATGCTCGACCTCCCAAGTCGCCTCCTCGACCGGATGACCCCTCCACTGAACCTTTACAGAAGCAATGTTCTTTGACCTCAGCTTTCGAACCTGCCTATCTAAAATAGCCATTGGTTCCTCAACATAAGATAGATCCTTGTCCAACTGAACCGAACTGAAGTCTAACACATGAGACGGATCGCCGTGATATTTCCGAAGCATAGAAACATGGAATACCGGATGACCGGCAAGGAGACTAGGTGGTAGTGCAAGTTTGTAAGCCACCTCTCCAACTCTCTCAAGAATCTCAAAAGGCCCAATATACCTAGGGCTCAAATTGCCCTTCTTCCCGAACCTCTTCACACCCTTCATAGGCGAAACCCATAGCAATACCTGCTCACCAACCATGAATGCAACATCACGTACCTTCCGATTCACATAACTCTTCTGTCTAGATTGGGCTGTACGAAGTCAATCCTGAATCAACATAACCTTTTCCAAGGCATCCTGAACCAAGTCTGTACCCAATAGCCTAGCCTCACCCGGTTCGAACCAACCCACTGGGGACCGGCACCGCCTACCATACAAAGCCTCATACGGAGCCATCTGAATGCTTGACTGGCAACTGTTGTTGTAAGCAAACTACGCAAGTGGTAAGAACTGATCCCAAGCACCCCAAAAATCTATCACACATGCACGAAGAATATCCTCTAGTATCTGAATAGTACGTTCGGACTGCCCGTCCGTCTGAGGGTGAAATGTTGTACTCAACTCTACCCGAGTACCCATCTCACGTTGAACTGCCCTCCAAAACCGTGAGATAAACTGTGTACCCCAGTCAGAGATGATAGATACTGGTACACCGTGAAGTCTGACAATCTCGCGAATATATATCTGAGCCAGCTGCTCTGAGGAGTAAGTAGTAATCACAGGAATGAAATGAGCTAACTTGGTCAATCTATCCACAATCACCCAAGCTGCATTGAACTTCCTCTGAGTCCGTGGGAGCCCAACAACGAAATTCATAGTGATCCTATCCCATTTCCATTCTGGAATCTCTAACTTCTGAAGCAATCCACTCGGTCGTTGATGCTCATAATTCACTTGCTGACAATTTAGACACCGAGCTACATATTTCATTATGTCTTTCTTCATCCGCCTCCACCAATAGTGTTGCCTCAATTCTTGTTACATCTTTGCAGCACCCGAATGTATGGAGTACCGCAAACTGTGAGCCTCCTGGAAAATCAATTCACGAAAACAATCTACATTAGGCACACATAGCCTGCCCTACATCTGTAATACATCGTCATCTCCAATTGCGACTTCTTTGGCATCACCGTGCTGAACTGTATCCTTAAGGACAAGCAAATAGGGGTCATCATACTGATGCTCCCTGATACGATCATAAAGAGAAGACTGAGAAACCACACATGCCAAAACTCGACTCGGCTCAGAAACATCCAATCTGACAAACTGGTTGGCCAAGGCCTGAATATCCAAGGCCAAAGGCCTCTCTGCTACCGGTAAATATGCTAATCTGACCAAACTCTCAGCCTTACGACTCAAGGCATCGGCCACTACATTGGCCTTCCCAGGATGATAGAGAATAGTGATATCATAATCCTTAAGCAACTCCAACCACCTCTGCTGCCGCAAATTAAGATCATTCTGTTTAAATAGATGTTATAGACTTTGGTGATCGGTGTATACCTCACAATGGACACCGTAGTAATAATGCCGCCAAATCTTCAAGGCATGAACAATAGCTGCTAACTCAAGGTCGTGGACCAAATTTTTTTTTCTCATGTACCTTTAACTGTCTGGACGCGTAGGCAATCACCCTACTGTCTTGCATCAACTTAGCGCCGAGACCAATACGTGATGCGTCACAATACACAGTATAAGACCTTGAACATGTAAGTAATACCAACATTGGGGCTATAGTCAAAGCTGTCTTGAGCTTTTGGAAGCTCTCCTCACATTCCTCGGTCCATCTGAATGGAGCACCCTTCTGGGTCAATCTGGTCTTAATAGTTGTTCATAATCAATTACCGAATCATCAATTAACTTCATGTTAACGAAAATCTCATTTCAAACTTTCACAATACTGATAACGAGACACGAGGCATGAAGACCTAAAAATTATTTACCCAAATTAACGAGTCACATTTAACGCCACCTAGGCGGGCACCTACCTCGTAGGTTAAAAATTAATAATTACCACACGAATTTGACAACTATGCACAGAGAATTTCATATAAGAATTTTCAAATAAGCCTAACAGGCATGACTCCCTATTAGTACTAAAGTACAAATTTAATTTCGCAAGGGAGAACTTAAACACACGAATTTTCCTCACAAGGATCTCGTCCTTATATAACTTCTACCGCAGCTTGTAGCCCGGTTTAAACATATCAATTTATATAAAAATGTGAGGATCTCGTCCTCAGTTCTGAATCACAAGTAATATGCACATCGTGCCAATTGCAAATTTCTATTTTCTCCTTTTAAATAATTTCGGTTACACCAAATCACAACACATAATGAACCCCACACCGGTAGGGCATATAATTCCTAATTTGCAATTAATTATTCGGAATTTACATCAAAATTTACCGAAATGAGTAACAAAAAGCCACATTTAGTCTCGCAGCTCTTATTAGTGACCAACATGAAATGATAGGTGTAGTTATCTCCATAAAATCTCCCAACAGGGGTAAACACATAAGTAAATTATAGAATTATGAACCTCACTCATAAATGGAGCACAATAGGAAGACTCGTTTCGATATTGAGAACCGAATCAACTTAAGGAAATCATTCCTTTATATTATATCAAAGTCATACCTGTAACGACATCAACTGATGTAGCGACCTCCGCCATACCATAAAAGAAATATATCAATGGCTGGGTCTTCACCTCTAGGACGTCTTTTACCCGTCTGTCCTCCACCCCTAACTGGTCGTGTGGGTGGTGTAGTAACTGCATTGGGGCAAGTAGCCTAAGTGATTTAATGAAATAAGTCTCTCCCAAGTTTGGGAAATTTTTCTCCTGATGTTCCAGTATCACCGTATTCATAATAACCCCTTTGCGGGTTAGGCTGCTCATATTGAGTTTGTGCCAGATAACTGGAATAACCATTGTAGGAACTCATGTCGGTGGTACATTAAAAGAACTTACTAGAGCATCCCGAGTAATCCGATGTGCATACTGGGCTGGACGACTGCCTGAGCCAAGTGGGCGGTGTTGCATTGGCTGGTCTGCCCTCTTCATAGGCTTACCACGAACACTGGTGGAGAATTATCTCTCCCAAGGAAAATTTCTTCTTTTGTTATGCTGACTCAACACTGTTGAGCTGACCCATTTCTTAACATACTCTTTGATTCTTCTTTGGGGTAACCCTTACCCCTATTTATACACAACGATCACAAAAGTAGAGCTCCATACAGACAAATCTTGGCACGAACCACATAGTCCAGAATCTCATCAACAAGTATACTTACTCCGAAGCACTCCAAAATCCGCAACAGTGACGTCCACACTGAGTAGACCTTCTACAAATTTAGAGTTATTTCTATAACTCCTTTGCTATTGAAGTATAGGATTATTAAGGAGGCGAACATACCGTAAGTCCCAACCTTATCCTCTACAAAATCTCAGGTCTTAAACATGTGTAAATTTTAGGGAACCTTTCAGTACCACATATATACATTTCAGGCCAAAATTGATATAATACATGACCCCGCAATCCACCCATTGGTAGTGGACTCCCCCTACTCAGCGCGATGTCATAGGTTACAACGTCCGATAATCCACAATAATAATCTTCACAACTTGTATAAATCAACCAGACGCCAATGTTCGTTGCACCCCGCACATCATTCACTAGGTGATCTCTCAATACGCCCACATCTTCAGTCGGAACCACACGTTAAGGAACATTTTGAGCATCTCTGGCTCCCTCGTAGTCTATCTGCGGCATCACGAACCCTCGACACACAACTGATATTGAGTGCGCAATGTCATACACGAGTGGATACAAAGGAATATGAGATATATGTTTCACGCTAAATCAATGTCGCACGATAAGGAATCAAGGAAGTGAATATTTTCCTAACAGTTCCATAGCCTCCCGAAGATAAGTACAGATGTCTCCGTACCGATCCACAAGACTCTACTAAACCTGCTTGTGACTCATAACACCTATGAACTTAGTGCTCTGATACTAACTTGTCACGACCCCAAATTTCCTCTGTAGGATGTCGTGATGGCACCTAGTCTCTAAGACTAGGTAAGCCTATCAATGCGGAATAATAATAAATATCTGAAATAAATAAACTACAATTCAAACAATTTCAACTCCCAAAACCCGGTAGAAATAAGTCACAAGCTTCTAAGAATTTATTCTCAATGTCTCTATATGTCAAGGTCTAGATAAAATATAAGGAAGCAACATAAAATGATAGAAGGGGACTCCGGAGTCTACGGACGCTGGCAGATATACCTCGAAGTCTCCGTGCGCAGGTAACTCAATGACGTCTAGGCTGGTAAAATGTACCTGGATCTGCACAAAAAGATGTGCAGAAGCGTAGTATGAGTACACCACAGCGGTACCCAGTAAGTGCCAAGCCTAACCTCGGTAGAGTAGTGACGAGGTCAGGTGAGGCCCTACTGGAATATAATAATGGCATGGTAAAATGTTTATCAATGTAGTAAAATAAAATGACATTGAAAATGAATCAAATAGTATGTCACATTTAATGACACCAAATAATTGCAAATAATATCTCGTGGAAATCAAAACAGAATTTCCTTCAACTTTATGAAAATCACAATAATAATCAAAGGCAACTACGGCCATAAATTAATATCAACAAGGGCACTCCCGAGATACCGCCTCGTAGTCCCAAATCATAAATAAATTCACAATATCTCATTTCTTTATATCACCGCGGGAGCCTTCACAATTTATTTAAAGAAAATATTTTTTCCGAAATAGCATCCCGCGTTTTAGCCACCCTTATCACACCGCATGACTTCTAGTAGTTCCCCTACTAGCCACGCGTATCAAGCCACCCTTATCTCACCGCATGCGTTTCAACACCCAGACCTTATACCACCGCATGCGTATCAATATCACAATTTGCACCTCAAGTGCTCAAATAATTTAACTTGCCAAAATAATTCAACAACAATATTTTTCCACAATAAAGAGCTCACGGCTCATGCCAAAATAAATCATCAATAATAGTTTTCCCCAATAAAGAGCTCACAGCTCATGTCATTTTTCACAATAAAGAGCTCACGGCTCATGTCAAAATAATTCATCAATAATATTCTTCCACAATAAAGAGCTCACGGCTCATGTCAAAATAATTCATCAATAATATTCTTCCACAATAAAGAGCTCACGGCTCCCTCACAATGAGTATAAAAATATTCAGGAGTAAATAATATAGGAAAATAATATTTTAAAATCTTTACTACGTTGCTTCAATATCAAGTTTAAAAATGTCAAATACTTCATATTAATAATATTTAATTTAAATAAAATCAACCTTCAAATAATGGACAGAATAAAATAAACCAAGTTTCAACTAAACAGGTAAAACAATTAGTAAGAAAAGATCAAACAAATTTGAAGTATATATCTCACATCAATGATGAAGAATATAACAAGATAAAATAATTTAATAAATGCGCAACAGTGATCTACACAATTTAAAAATATAATCTTTCGCAATTTAACCCGTGTACACACTCGTCACCTCGTGCACACGACTTTCAACACATTTCAATAATCACATCAATACCAATCCTAGGAAAAATTTCCCCCACACAAGGTTAGACAAGTCACTTACCTCGACTTGCTCCAATTTAACCAAGTATTATGCTTTTTCCTCGATTTTCCGACTCCGATCGACTCGTATCTAGTCATAATTAATTCGATACAGTCAACAAAAATTATAGTAATCACTTTCATAAGAAAATATTACATTTTCATTAAAATCCGAAATTAGCTCAAAATTTGCCCGTGGGGCCCACATCTTGGAATCCGGCAAAACTTATAAAATCCGACAACCCATTCAATTACGAGTCCACCCATACCAATTTTATCAAAATCCGATAACAACTCGACCTCCAAATCATAAATTTTCGTTTTTGGAAGATTTTGCAAAAATCTTGATTTTTCTTCCATAAATTCACGGATTCATGATGTAAATGAGTATGGAATCATGAAATATAATCAATATAGGATAAGGAACACTTACCCCAATGTTTTCCCGTAAAAATCGCCCAAAAATCGCCCAAGAACTGTGCTCCAAAAATCCAAAACGAAATGAATGAAATGAGCATTTTTGGTCCTTAAGTTTCTGGCAATCCGTCACTAAAAGTCCATTTTTCGTCACTAAAAGTCCACCAGAAACAGCTCTACCAGTCTTACTCTAATTGATCATAACTTTATGTACAAATGTCGAAATGATAAATGGTTTAACTTTCTGGAAATTAGAATCTACCGACTACAACTTTCATGTTTTGCAATTATTCTAATTCCTTATGCATTGCAAGATATAAGCTCCCAGAGTCGGCTGCATGCATCAGAATTTCTGGCGAAATTTCTGGCGAAACTGCTCTACCAGCCTTAATTTAATCCGTCATAACCTTCTGTACAAATGTCCAAATAATACATAGTTTAACTTTCTGGAACCTATAATCATACAACTACAACTTTCATGTTTTGCACATTTTCTGATTCCTTATGAATTGCAAGATATAAGCTCCCAAAGTTGGCTCCACGCACGGAATTTCTGCAACAAAAATTTCTGCAACAGAAATTTCCAACACTCTTTGTCCGAAATCCATTCCGTTTACCTTCCGAAATCCACCCGAGACCCTCGGGATCTTAACCAATTATTCCAACATGTCCCAAAATACCATACGAACTTAGTCGAGCCTTCAAACTACATCAAACAACATCAAAACGACGAATCGCACCTCAAATCAAATCAATGAACTTTGAACTTTTAAATTCTATATCTTGTGTCGAAACACATCAAATCAATTCGGAATGACTTCAAATTTTGCACACAATTCATAAATGAAATAACTGAGTTATGAAAATTTTCAGAATCGGATTTCGACCCCGATATCAAAAAGTCAACCTCTCGGTCAAACTTCCCAAAAATTCAACTTTCGGCATTTCAAGCCTAATTCTACTACGGACTTCCAAATGAAATTCCGATCACGCTCCTAAGTCCAAAATCACCATACAGAGCTGTTGGAATCATCAAAATTCTATTCCGGGGTCGTTTGCACATAATTTGACATCCGGTCACTATTTGAACTTAAACTTTTAATTTTTTATTAAAATTTCATATCTCGGGCTAGGGACCTCGGAATTTGATTCCGGGCATACACCTAAGTCCCAAATCACGATACAGACTTACTAAAATTGTCAAAATACTGATCCGAGTCTGTTTGCTCAAAATGTTGACCAAAGTCAACTCAGTTGAGTTTTAAAGCTCTAATTCACATTTTAATCCATTTTTCACCTGAAAACTTTTCCGAAAATTTTTTACGGACTGCACACTCAAGTCGAGTAATGGTAAATAGTGCTTAGATCACATAATTAATCATTAAATTTAAAGATGACATTTTGGGTCATCACAATTCTAGGTTTTGTTAATTAGTTATGAATTAGTTTCAATTGATTATTTAATATTGTATTTATTGAAATCTAGGGTTTAGGTCTTGTTTTAATTAGTTTTGTTAATTTAGTTTTATTAACTAATTAGTTTTGTTAATTAGTTAATTAGTTATGAATTAGTTTCAATTGATGAGTATTTCAGTTTTGAGTTTGTATTGTCTTGAATAGTTTATTTAGAATTGAATTATTAACTTTGTATTGTCTTGAATAGTTTAGTTAGAATCTAGGGTTTAGGATTTATTCTTGTGAATCGAACTTTTAGGGTATGGGTTGAAATTTTAGGATATGAATTGAACTTTTAGTTTTTGGGATTTGTTCTTGTGAATTGAACTTTTAGGATATGTATTGAACTTTTTGGATATGAATTGAACTTGTAGGATATAAATTGAACCTTTAGGGTATGGGTTGAAGTTTTAGGATATAAATTGAACTTTTAGTTTATGTTTAAACTCATAGGATATGAATTGAACTTTTAGTTTTTAGGATTTGTTCTTGTGAATTGAACTTTTTGGATATAAATTGAACTTGTAGGATATAAATTGGACCTTTTGGATATGAATTAAAATTTTAGGATATAAATTGAACTTTTAGGATATAAATTGAACTTTTAGGATATAAATTGAACCTTTTGGATATGAATTGAACTTTTTAGGATATGAATTGAACTTTTAGGATATAAATTGAACCTTTTGGATATGAATTGAAATTTTTAGGATATAAATTGAAATTTTAGTTTATAATTAATTATATTTAATATAATTTAATTTTTTATGTAATTAGGAAAAAATAATTATCTTGAATTAACTAAAAATGATTTAATTAATTTATAATTATAGAATAAATTAATTTGTTGTTGTTTTATTTGTATAGATGGAACATCGTACTTGGATATACAATAGGAAATATCCTAATCGGCTGGGGTTGAGGGAAGATTTTGTAGAAGGGGTTGATGACTTTATTAGACATGCAATGTCACTTCCACCATACCAAAGTGAAGGAGTATGTAGGTTCCCTTGTGTCAGGTGCGATTGTATGAAGTTTAAAAAACCAGAGGAAGTTAAGCATCATCTTTATAGGAATGGGTTTATAGAGAATTACTGTCACGACCCGAAATTCTCACCTTCGCACCATGATGGCGCCTAACATTTCACTTGCTAGGCAAATCAATGTTAGAATAATATTATCCATTTTAAAATAATTTTTAAATGTATTAATAACAAGGAAACAAATGCGGAAGCAAAGTTTGAAATATAGTGAAATAATCCATCAAACAACGGTTTCTAAATACCATCCCAGAATTGGTATCACAAGTGCACGAGTTTCTAGAATAAATACAAATAAAGGTCTGTATAAAGTAAAGCTGTCTGGAAATAAACACACATCTAAAGTGTAATAGACGGGGACTTCAAAACTGCGGATGCCATGCAGTTATACCTCAAGTCTCCTCCGAGTAGCTGAAATCCGAGCAAAACTATAGCACGCCGCTGGGACCAACTCCAAAATCAGCACAAGAAGTACAGAGGGTAGTATCAGTACAACCGACCCCATGTACTGGTAAGTGCTGAGCCAAACCTCGACGAAGTAGTGACGAGGCTAAGGCGGGTCACTTACATTACTTGTACGCAATATTAGATACAACAACAATAATAGAAATAAATCAAGTAACTCATTTATAATAATTAATGCCAACTCAGTAGTCATAACCAATTATCATTTCCATCAATTCAGTTGCAGTGTGCAACCCGCTCTCACAATATATTCACATTTAATTATGTTGCAGCGTGCAACCCGCTCTCACAATATATTCACATTCAATCAAGTCTGTTGCGGCGTGCAACCCGATCCTCCAATATGGACTTTTAATAAGTCTGTTGCGACGTGCAACCCGATCCTCCAATATGGAATTTTAATAAGTCTGTTGCGGCGTGCAACTCGATCCTCCAATATATTCATTATAATCAATTCTGTTGCGGTGTGCAACCCGATCCTCAAATATTAACTTTTAATAAGTCTATTGCGGCGTGCAACCCGATCCTCCAATATTGACTTTTAATAAGTCTGTTGCAGCGTGCAACCCGATCCTCCAATATATTCATTATAATCAATCCTGTTGCGGCGTGCAACCCGCTCCTCCAACATATTCATTTACCAATCAATTCTTATAGAAGAAATTCTCCAACAAATGCAACAATTAATATAAAATCGTAAGACAACAAGCATACAATAATTATAATTTAATTATGAAACAAACAATGACAATTAGTAATTTATTATAGAAATCAGGGAGAAAATAGGCAGCTTAATATTTAATATGCTAAATGTCAAATAACAATTAAAACACATAATTCAAATAGCATGTAACAATTAATGTTGGAATTCAAAATTTAATATTTTGACAAAGAATAAGAGAGAAACAATCATTATAATAATTAATTTCTGATTAAAAATAATTTATGATTTTCAAGTAAACATGAAAACAATTAATTTGACGATGTATAGACATTCATCACCTCGCCTATACGTCGTTCACATGCAATTCACATAACAAATAATTTTAGGGTTCTATTCCCTCAAGTCAAGGTTAATCACGACACTTACCTCGCTTTGCAAATTCCAATCAATTATTCAACCACAACTTTTCCTTTTAAATTTACCTTCGAAAGTTTCAAATCTATTCACAAACAATTCAATATATTCAATACTAATCATAGGAATTAATTCCATATGAATTTACAAAATTTCCGGATAAAAATCCAAAATTTATTAAAATATTCGGTAGTGGGACCCACGTCTCAAATCTCGGAAAAAGTTGCGAAATCCAAACACCCGTTCCGATATGAGTTCAACCATACCAAATTTGTCCAATTCCGATATCAAATGGACCTTCAAATCTTAAATTTTTATTTTTGGAAAGTTTTACAAAAATTCCAATTTCTTCCATCTAAATCCGAAATAAATGATGAATATAGACATGGATTTGTGAAATACAATCACTATATGATAAAGAACACTTACCCATTTTGAAATCGTGAAAAACTCCTTTGAAATTGCCTCTAAGCCGAGTTATAATAGAGGGTTTGTGAAAAATGGGAAAAATCATGTTTTTGGTTCTGTTTTAAGTCACAAGGGTCAGGCCTTCTTTGCGTTCGCGAAGGGCCTGTCACGTTCACGATGAGTAGCAGCCCATGGCTTTTGCGTTCGCGAAGGTTTCCCTTCCTGGCCATCGCGTTCATGAGATATTGCTCGCGTTCGCGATGAAGGAATGATCGACCCTCCCCCAGGTGTGGCTAACACTACGCGTTCGCGAGGAGATGGTCACGTTCACGAAGGGTAATGCCCCATTACTTTGCGTGCGCGACCAAACCTTCGCGTTCGCGAAGAAGAAAAATTCAGCTCCCCAGTTTATTCTTCGCATGCGCAAGAGTACCTTCGCGAACGCGAAGAAGAACATGCCAGAACACCCGCTGCAGCAAAATACCAGATTTTGAAAGTCCAAAACATCCCGTGACCTATCCGAAATTCACCCGAGCCCTCGGGGATCCAAACCAAACATGCACACAAGTTCTAAAATATCATACGAACTTGCTCGCGCGATCGAATCACCAAAATAACACCTAGAACTATGAATCGGACACCAAATCAAAGGAAGTTTTCAAGAAAACTTTAAAACTTATATTTTTACAACGGGACGTCCGAATCACGTCAAATCAACTCTGATTCTCACCAAATTTGGCAGACAAGTCATAAATATTATAGTGGACCTATACCGGGATCCGTAACTAAAATACGGACCCGGGGTCAATAAATCCAACATCAGTAATTTCTTAGAAATCATTAAGCTTTCAAGCTTTTAATTTTTCATCAAAATTCTTTATCTCGGGCTAGGGACCTCGAAATTCGATTCCGGGCATACGCCCAAGTCTCAAATCATGATACAGACCTACCGGAATTTTCAAAACACTGATCCAGATCGATTTTCTCAAAATGTTGACTAAAGTCAACTTAGTTGTGTTTTAAAGCTCTATTTCTCATTTTAATCCATTTTTCACAGAAAATCTTTCCGAAAAATTGTACGGACTACGCACGCAAGTCGAGAAATAATAAATGGTGCTTTTTGAGGTCTTAGAACATAGAATTACTTATTAAATTTAAAGAGGACATTTTGGGTCATCACATTCTCCACCTCTAAAACAAATGTTCGTCCTCGAACGGAGTTAGAAAAAGTATCTGCGCTGGAGAAAAGGTGTGGATATCTACTCCATATGTCCGACTCAGACTTGTCACGACCCAACTGGATGGTCATGACTAGCACCCGGGCCATACTTGCCGAGCACCAACGTACATTTTATCTAACCTTCTTTATTATCTTTAAGGGCCGACAAGATCAATATAAATAGTAGACATGGATCATGAACATCCAACAATGAAAGATAATGTCATGAACATACATAACATGGGATGACAAGACTGTCAAGAAACTATATATAAGGTACGAGCTATCATGATGCCATGAAAGACTATACAACAAAAATCAGCCGAAAAGGCATTCTAAACCATGCATAAGTCGACACCTATCTATGAGCCTCTAAAGGAACATAAGTGCTACAACATTGCCGGAACAGGGCCCCGACATACCCATAATGTCTATAACAAAAATGCATACCAAGACCACGGCAAGTCCGGAGAAGGGATCTCGCCAATAACCACTAAACTGGACAGCCTACTGTGGTGGGGGAGCTACGTCTACCTGTCTATCAGGACCTGCAGCACGATATGCAGCATCCACAAATAAAAAGGACATCAGTACGAATAAAGTACTGAGTATGTGAGGCAAGAAAGCATAAGTAAGAACAGTAATGTAAACAGGGATAGAGAATATATAACCTATGACATCTGGGTACCTCTGAGGGCTACTGACATGAAACACATGATACATACATATATATACATAAACTTTTAAAACATACGCCTTTGTGGGCATCACCATCATCATATCGTACCCGGCCATAATAGGCTCGGTAAAACGTACCCGGCCATCATAGGGCTCGGTAAAATCATACCCGGCCACGTGGAGCTCGGTAAAACCCAACTGATCAGTGGTTGCACAATAGGTGCCATACCCTGCCGACTATAGCGCGGCTCGATAGAGTAAAATAGATACATATATATGATGCATGCTGGACTCATTGGAATCACATTTTGAACCTTTCGGAGTGACGTAAGGTCGGTATCCTTCGTACACGTTATTAGGATTAACTCTTCATAAAGAATCTTATAAGAATCAGGAACTACCAACAACATTGATAATATAAGAATAAGAGAAGTAATATCAATATCAATCGTTTCATAAGAAGGGCAGCAATGTAAGTACTGCTAGCTTCTAAGAGTAGAGTATCTTTGGGAGCTTGTTCATTACATTATGTACAATCGGAGTCGTGCAAAAGAATGAAGGGGATAGCCTCACATACCTTGTATATACTGCCCAACCTCAAGCTATGCAAATGTCACGACTCCTTAGTCTACAATAAGAGAAATGACACTATCATTATCATTTAAGCGTCGTAACTATTATGTATCGACCGCAACCTATTTTACGATGAAACGGACAGCACCTCCCCTATTTATATGACTTCCCACAAGTCAATAAAATCACCAAACAGCCCAAACAACATCATTAATAATCATATTGAGCCTCCAAAACAGTCCACCAACCAACAACATTACTACCAAGCCTTTCGATATATATTTCACAAGTTCTAGCTTCAACGACTTAGCTGCAACTTGGATAATCTTAAATATATATAGAGTAAGAGGTTCCTTGCCTTTAAACAGAAAGAACAACTCCAATTTGACCTTAATTTTCCACGAAATATCCCTTCAATTCTGCCACAAGAACAAGGAAGCGAAACTAGCAATTAATTCGGGTTTTTCGGCACTAGAATTACTTTAGAAGACTTGAAATCATCTAGGGTTGATATTAAAAACTTGAAGGTGTATTTACAGGACATAAAACACTTAAAATAACCTCCCACACGAGCTGGAACAACACAAAAATCAGCAACAACAAGAAGAACAAGAAACTTACTAGTGCCAAGGGATTCCCGACATTTGATTTGTGTTGTTTGCCCTTTGTTTGGGTCTTGGATCATGAGAGAACCTTGAGAGACTGTTTTTAGGGTTATAAGGTCTGAATATACTGAAACATAATGACTTAAAACGGGGTTGAGGTATCTTATATATGTCCATATGTCTTAAACCGCCTTTGTGGGCCCCATAGAGAGCAGCTTGGCGCACTCTCGCGAAAACGCGAATATCTCTCTATTCTGAGATCGTATCGACAAACGGTTTAATGCGTTGGAAACTAGACTCATAGATCTTCAATTTGATAGGAAGATCACCCCATAATTTCAAGCACATTGGGAGAAAAATACAGTAACATTTGACCTAAAGTTTAAGTAAAATTATAAACCTAAGTTGCGACAACTTTTATCGACTTTTGTTTCATAACTCGCTTGACTTCAAGACTTATGATGCGGATATTATATGATTCAAATAAATTAAAACAAGACCTCTTGGGACAATTAATCACCTCTAGTGTTACCCGAAAATACGGGTTACAACATCCTTGATTCGTTTAACTTCAAATACTTGTTAACCACTCTTATACACCCTTATATCGTTTAAGACCAATAGGATTAACTTCTTATCATCTCAAAGATAATCTCTTCTTGGATTTACGTCGACTAACTTACGATGTGATCTAAGCTACGCGAATTTGGGTTGTAACACCCTCTCCCCCTTAGGAACATTCGTCCTCGAATGTAAGGGTTTATGGGGTGTCTAACTCATTGTGGATTCCGACGGAGATTTCTAGCTGAGTTTCCCCTATAAAATGGACACTAGCCAAACTTGCAAGCAGTTAAACCTAACCTATGGCCTTACAAGACTATACAAAGCATTATGGATTTGTACATTATCTGCATATTACCATTTTGTATTAAAAAAAAGAGTATTCACAAGCTATTGCTTACCTCATAGAGCCGTTTCACCTTATAATGCGTCCTTCTTTCCCCCGGCATCCTCGTTATCTTCCCTCTGGAATAGGTAAGGGTATTTAGACTTCATCTCCTCTTATGCTTCCCATGTCATTTCTTCTATATTCTTGTTCCTCCTTAATACTTTCACGGAAGCTACATCCTTTGTTCTCAGCTTGCGGACTTGTCGATCTAATATAGCCACTGGCACTTCATCATATGATAGATCCTTTGTAACTTGTACATCTTTGATAGGG
The DNA here is from genome assembly GCF_000715075.1 of Nicotiana tabacum. Lineage (NCBI taxonomy): Eukaryota > Viridiplantae > Streptophyta > Magnoliopsida > Solanales > Solanaceae > Nicotiana > Nicotiana tabacum. The sequence continues at coordinate 102,551,673 of NC_134093.1, forward strand.
ATGACCCGAGAAGGGTCTCCAATACATTTCCTCAACATAGATACATGGAATACCGGGTGGACAAATTCCAATTCAGATGGCAATTCTAACTCGTAAGCAGCCTGTCCAATTCGTCAAAGAATTTTGTACGGCCCATTATACCGCGGACTCAACTTACCCTTCTTCCCAAAACGCATAACACCCTTCATCGGCGAGATCTTCAGGAAAACCCAATCACCAACCTCAAATTCCAGATCACGACGTCGGACGTCGGAATAAGACTTTTGCCTGCTTTGTGCCATCCTCAGTCGCTCTTGTATCACTTTCACCTTCTCAATGGCTTGGTGAATCAAATCTGGCCCATATAATTCTGTCTCACCGACTTCGAACCATCCAACTGGTGATCTACATCTCCTCCCGTACAGTGCCTCATATGGGGCCATTTTAATACTGGAATGGTAGCTATTATTGTAGGCAAATTCTATAAGTGCCAGATGGTCATCCCAATTCCCCTTGAAATCTAGAACACATGCTCGTAGCATATCTTCAAGCGTCTGGATGGTACGTTCAGCCTGTCTGTCAGTCTGCGGATGGAATGCAGTGCTGAGATTTACTTGTGTGCCTAAACCCTTCTGAAAAGACCTCCAAAAGTTAGCCATAAATTGAGCTCCTCGGTCTGATATAATAGATACCGGCACACCATGAAGCCTAACAATCTCCTTGATATACAACTTCGCATAATCTTCAGCCGTGTAGGTTGTCTTAACTGGCAGAAAATGGGCAGATTTTGTAAGTCGATCAACTATCACCCAGATGGAGTCAAACTTATGATAAGAGCGAGGTAATCCAATAATGAAGTCCATATTAATCACCTCCCATTTCCAGGTCGGAATCTCTATATTCTGAATCAATCTACTAGGTTTCTGATGCTCGATCTTTACTTGTTGACAATTAGGACACTGAGCTACAAATTCTGCAATAGACTCCTTCATGTTATCCCACAAATACTGCTCCTTAACGTCATGATACATCTTTGTCGAGCCGGGATGGATAGAATATCGGGACTGATGAATCTCAATCATAATCTTCTCTCGCAACCCTGCCACACTAGGCAAACATAATTGGCCCTGGTATCTCAGTGTCCCATCTCCTCCGATCTTAAAAGCTGTAATCTTACACTGCTGAATTCCCTCTCTCAATCTTACTAAGGTAGGATCTTCATATTGTCGTGCTTTTACCTCGGCTACCAAAGATAATTCTGCTGTATTCTGTACAGTAACACCTCCGTCATCAGAGTCCAACAATCTGATTCTCATATTGGCCAGCTGGTGAAGCTCTTTGGTCAACCCTTGTCTACCTGCCTCAATATGTATTAAGCTTCCCATTGACTTACTGCTGAGAGCGTCTGCCACAACATTAGCTTTACCGGGATGGTACAATATCTCGACATCGTAGTCTTTCAGTAATTCAAGCCACCTACGCTACCTCAAATTCAACTCCTTCTGCTTGAAGATGTATTGTAAACTCTTGTGATCTGTGTAGATGTCAACATGGACGCCGTATAAGTAGTGCCGCCATATCTTCAAAGCATATATTACTGCAGCCAATTCCAAATCATGAGTCGGGTAATTCTTTTCATGCTTCTTCAATTGTCTTGATGCATAAGCAATCACCTTCCCACGTTGCATCAATACGCACCCCAAACCTATACCTGAGGCATCACAATATACCACATAACCTTCTGTTCCTTCTGGGAGAGTGAGCACTGGCGCGGATGTCAATCGATTGTTTAGCTCCTGAAAACTATGTTCACAAGCATCAGACCACTGGAACTTGGTAGCTTTCTGTGTTAACTTAGTCAGTGGTGCTGATATAGAGGGAAACCCTTCTACAAATTGCCTATAATATCCTGCTAGCCCCAGGAAGCTGCGGACCTCTGACGGTGTTGTAGGTCTCGGCCAATTCTTTACTGCATCGATCTTCTGAGTGTCGACACTAATAACCTCATCAGATATCACATGGCCAAGGAATGCTACTGAGTTCAGCAAGAATTCACATTTAGAGAGCTTAGCATATAACTTATGATCCTGAAGGGTCTGTGCATAAGCCTGAATACGGGAAATATCCATGCCCTCTACCAAGGAGGCTGTTGTGCACTCATTTATCAGATGTGGTCCCAACCCGTTCACGAACAGATGCACCCTATCACTCATCTCGACCACCATATGGGGAGCATACCTTGCTAAAGAATCAAACTGTATACTATACTCTCGTACACTTATATTACCCTATCGAAGGTTCAAGAACTTATCAGCTCTAGCTCGTCGTATCTCAACTGGCAAGTAGTGACGAAGAAAGGCCTTAGAAAATTCCTTCCACACGGCTGGAGGAGCGTTCGGACCCCTAGATCTCTCCCAACTATCATACCAGAAAATCGCTAAATCCTGTAACCGATAAGAAGCCAACTCTACTGCCTCCGTATCACTAGCATGCATAACCCACAATGTACGATGAATCTGATCAATAAATGTTTGTGGGTCCTCCTTGGGGTCTGATCCGGTAAACACTGGAGGGTCTAGATTAATAAAATCACGAACTCTCGCACTAACCAGTTTATCAGCAGCACCGATATCCTGCCTTTGAGCCTGAGCAGCTACCAAGCTAGTCAATAATTGCACCGCACTGCGCATATCGTGGTCTGTAGTGCTAGACGGAGGAACTGGATGTACTGGGTGCCTCCTAATATCCTCTGGAGGAGACGGAGAGGTATGAGACGGCATCTCACTCTGAGCCTCACTTTGGCCTGCTCTGGCTGGAGGCACCTGAATGTTACCCTCTCCCACAGCTGTATCAAGCCGTTTACTAATCGCTTGCTTCCTAGTCGAAGGCATCGCTAAAAGAAAACAAGGTGAATATTAGATATGAACACTTACGACTCAACTCTACGCACGATCTAGATTCAGGAAGAAGGTAACAACCCTAGATGTCACGTAGCCTCCTGATTATAAATGTGGCGCGCTACACATCCATAATCAAAACTCTACTAGACACGGCTCATAGACAACCCCTAGGACAGACTTGCTCTGATACCAAGTTTGTCACGACCCAACTGGATGGTCATGACTAGCACCCGGGCCATACTTGCCGAGCACCAACGTACATTTTATCTAACCTTCTTTATTATCTTTAAGGGCCGACAAGATCAATATAAATAGTAGACATGGATCATGAACATCCAACAATGAAAGATAATGTCATGAACATACATAACATGGGATGACAAGACTGTCAAGAAACTATATATAAGGTACGAGCTATCATGATGCCATGAAAGACTATACAACAAAAATCAGCCGAAAAGGCATTCTAAACCATGCATAAGTCGACACCTATCTATGAGCCTCTAAAGGAACATAAGTTCTACAACATTGCCGGAACAGGGCCCCGACATACCCATAATGTCTATAACAAAAATGCATACCAAGACCACGGCAAGTCCGGAGAAGGGATCTCGCCAATAACCGCTAAACTGGACAGCCTACTATGGTGGGGGAGCTACGTCTACCTGTCTATCAGGACCTGCAGCACGATATGCAGCGTCCACAAATAAAAAGGACGTCAGTACGAATAAAGTACTGAGTATGTGAGGCAAGAAAGCATAAGTAAGAACAGTAATGTAAACAGGGATAGAGAATATATAACCTGTGACATCTGGGTACCTCTGAGGGCTACTGACATGAAACACATGATACATACATATATATACATAAACTTTTAAAACATACGCCTTTGTGGGCATCACCATCATCATATCGTACCCGGCCGTAATAGGCTCGGTAAAACATACCCGGCCATCATAGGGCTCGGTAGAATCGTACCCGGCCACGTGGAGCTCGATAAAACCCAACTGATCAGTGGTTGCACAATAGGTGCCATACCCGGCCGACTATAGCGCGGCTCGATAGAGTAAAATAGATACATATATATGATGCATGCTGGACTCATTGGAATCACATTTTGAACCTTTCGGAGTGACGTAAGGTCGGTATCCTTCGTACACGTTATTAGGATTAACTCTTCATAAAGAATCTTATAAGAATCAGGAACTACCAACAACATTGATAATATAAGAATAAGAGAAGTAATATCAATATCAATCGTTTCATAAGAAGGGCAGCAATGTAAGTACTGCTAGCTTCTAAGAGTAGAGTATCTTTGGGAGCTCGTTCATTACATTATGTACAATCGGAGTCGTGCAAAAGAATGAAGGGGATAGCCTCACATACCTTGTATATACTGCCCAACCTCAAGCTATGCAAATGTCACGACTCCTTAGTCTACAATAAGAGAAATGACACTATCATTATCGTTTAAGCGTCGTAACTATTATGTATCGACCGCAACCTATTTTACGATGAAACGGACAGCACCTCCCCTATTTATATGACTTCCCACAAGTCAATAAAATCACCAAACAGCCCAAACAACATCATTAATAATCATATTGAGCCTCCAATACAGTCCACCAACCAACAACATTACTACCAAGCCTTTCGATATATATTTCACAAGTTCTAGCTTCAACGACTTAGCTGCAACTTGGATAATCTTAAATATATATAGAGTAAGAGGTTCCTTACCTTTAAACAGAAAGAACAACTCCAATTTGACCTTAATTTTCCACGAAATATCCCTTCAATTCTGCCACAAGAACAAGGAAGCGAAACTAGCAATTAATTCGGGTTTTTCGGCACTAGAATTACTTTAGAAGACTTGAAATCACCTAGGGTTGATATTAAAAACTTGAAGGTGTATTTACAGGACATAAAACACTTAAAACAACCTCCCACACGAGCTGGAACAACACAAAAATCAGCAACAACAAGAAGAACAAGAAACTTACTAGCGCCACGGGATTCCCGACATTTGATTTGTGTTGTTTGCCCTTTGTTTGGGTCTTGGATCATGAGAGAACCTTGAGAGACTGTTTTTAGGGTTATAAGGTCTGAATATACTGAAAAATAATGACTTAAAACGGGGTTGAGGTATCTTATATATGTCCATATGTCTTAAACCGCCTTTGTGGGCCCCATAGAGAGCAGCTTGGCGCACTCTCGCGAAAACGTGAATATCTCTCTATTCCAAGATCGTATCAACGAACGGTTTAATGCGTTGGAAACTAGACTCATAGATATTCAATTTGATAGGAAGATCACCCCATAATTTCAAGCACGTTGGGAGAAAAATGCAGTAATATTTGACCTAAAGTTTAAGTAAAATTATAAACCTAAGTTGCGACAACTTTTATCGACTTTTGTTTCATAACTCGCTTGACTTCAAGACTTATGATGCGGATATTATATGATTCAAATAAATTAAAACAAGACCTCTTGGGACAATTAATCACCTCTAGTGTTACCCGAAAATACGGGTTACAACATCCTTGATTCGTTTAACTTCAAATACTTGTTAACCACTCTTATACACCCTTATATCTTTTAAGACCAATAGGATTAACTTCTTATCATCTCAAAGATAATCTCTTCTTGGATTTACGTCGACTAACTTACGATGTGATCTAAGCTACGCGAATTTGGGTTGTAACAGGACTCCTAGGTAGATGCCTCTACCGGATGACCTCTTCATTGAACCCGAACTGAAGGATAACTCTTTGACCTCAACTGTCGGGCCTGCCTGGCTAGAATAGCCATCGACTCCTCCTCGTAAGTCAAATGTTTGTCCAATTGGACTGAGTTGAAATCTAACACATGGGACGGATCACCATGATATTTCCGAAGCATAGACACATGGAATACCGTATGAACCGCTGATAAACTAGGTGGTAATGTAAGCCTGTAGGCTACTTCACCCACCCTTTCAAGAATTTCAAAGAGTCCGACATACCTAGGGCTCAACTTGCCCTTCTTTCCGAACCTCATTACACCTTTCATAGGCGAAACCCGAAGCAATATTCGTTCTCCAACCATGAATGCAATATCACGAACTTTACGGTCGGCATAACTCTTTTTCCTAGACTGAGCTGTGCGAAGTCGATCCTGAATAATCTTGACCGTATCCAAGGCATCCTGTATCAAATCGGTACCCAACAACCAAGCCTCTCCCGGTTCAAACCAACCAACTGGCGATCGGCATCGCCTTCCGTATAATGCCTCATATGGATCCATTTGAATGCTCGACTGGTAGCTAATATTATAAGCAAACTCCGTAAGTGGCAAGAAATGCTCCCAAGAACCTCCAAAGTCTATAACTCAAGAGCGAAGCATATCTTCCAATATCTGAATAGTGTGTTCTGACTGTCCGTCTGTCTATGGATGAAATGTTGTATTCAACTCCACCCGCGTGCCTAACTCACGTTGTACATCCCTCCAGAAATGTGAGGTAAAATGTGTACCTCGATCTGAAATAATAGAGACGGGCACACCGTGAAGGCGAACAATCTCACGAATGTAAATTTCCGCTAACCTCTCTGAAGAATAGGCAACTGCCACTGGAATGAAATGGGCTGACTTGGTTAACGTGTCCACAATGACCCAAACTGAGTCAAATTTTCTCTGAGTCCGTGGGAGCCCAACAACAAAATCCATAGTGATACGCTTCGACTTCCACTCAGGAATTTCTAACTTCTGAAGCAAACCACCAGTTTTCTAATGCTCGTACTTAACTTGCTGACAATTCAGACACCGAGCTACATGTGCAACTATATCCTTTTTCATTCTCCTTCACCAATAATATTGCCGCAAATCTTGATACATTTTAGCAGTACCTAGATGAATAGAATACATGGAACTGTGTGCTTCTTCAAGAATTAATTCATGAAGCCCATCCACATTAGATAAACCAATATGGCCCTTCATTCGCAAAACCCCATCTTCCCCCACAGCAACATGTTTGGCATCACCGTGTCGCACTGTGTCCTAAAGTTCAAGTAAATGAGGATCATCATACTGCCTCTCTCTAATGTGCACATATAAAGATGTCCAGGCGAGTGTACAAGCTAGAACCTGAGTGGGTTCTGAAACATCTAACCTCACGAACTGATTAGCCAAAGTCTGAACATCTGCAGCTAATGGCCTCTCACCAACCGGAATATATGCAAGACTGCCCATACTCACAGTCTTTCTACTCAAGGCATCGGCCACCACATTGGCCTTTCCGGGGTGATACAAAATGGTGATATCATAGTCTTTCAACAACTCCAACCATCTTCTCTGCCTCAAATTAAGATTTTTTGTTTGAACAGATACTGAAGGCTGCGATGATAAGTAAATACCTCACACGAGACACCGTAGAGGTAATGCCTCCAAATCTTCAGCGCATGAACAATGGATGTCAATTCTAAGTCATGAACAGGATAATTCTTCTCGTGAACTTTCAACAGCCACGGCGCATATGCAATTACCTTGCCATCCTGCATTAATACTGTACCAAGCCCAATGTGAGATGCGTCACAATATACCGTATATGATCCTGAACCTGTGGGTAATACCAATACTGGCGTCATAGTCAAAGCGGTCTTGAGCTTCTGAAAGCTCAACTCACACTCGTTTGATCATCTGAATGGAACACCCTTCTGGGTTAGTCTGGTCAATGTGCTTGCTATAGATGAAAACCCTTCCACGAACCGACGATAATAACCTGCCAAACCCAGGAAACTCCGGATCTCTGTAACCAAAGTAGGTCTAGGCCAATACTGAACAACCTCAATCTTCTTAGTATCCACCTTTATGCCTTCTGCCGATACAACATGTCCCAAAAAGGAAACTAAGTCTAACCAAAACTCACATTTTGAAAATTTGGCATATAACTGATTATTCTTTAAGGTGTGAAGCACACTTCGAAGATGCTGCTCATGCTCCTCTCGACTGCTGGAGTAAATCAAGATATCATCAATGAATACAACCACAAAAGAATCCAAATAAGGCTTGAACACCCGATTCATCAAATCCATAAATGATGTTGGAGCATTTGTCAACCCAAATGACATCACTAAGAACTCGTAATGCCCATACCGAGTACGAAAAGCCATCTTAGGGACATCAGATGCCCTAATCTTCAACTGATGGTAACCAGATCTCAAATCAATTTTTGAAAATACCTTGGCACCCTGAAGCTGATCAAATAAGTCATCAATTTTTGGCAGCGGATATTTGTTTTTGATAGTGGCCTTGTTCAACTACCGATAATCTATACACATCCGCATCGAGCCATCTTTCTTCTTTATAAATAATACTGGTGCACCCTAGGGCGAGACACTGGGTCTAATGAATCCCTGATCAATCAAGGCTTGTAACTGATCTTTCAATTTTTTCAACTCTGGCGGGACCATACGGTATGGTGGAATAGAAATGGGTTGAGTGCTTGGAGCCAAATAAATACAAAAGTCAATATCTCTGTCGGGTGGTATCCCTGGCAGATCTGCAGGAAATACTTCTGAAAATTCACGAACAACTGGTACTGAGTCCATAGAAGGGACATCCGCACTAGGATCACGAATATAAGCCAAATAAGCTAGACACCTTTTATCTACCATACACCGAATGGCCAGGAGTTCCTTTCCACTCTAACCAAGGTAACCCCAGCATAGCTAGGGTCACTGTCTTGGCATGACAGTCCAATATAGCATGATAAGGAGACAGCCAATCCATACCCAAGATGACATCAAAATCTACCATATCAAGAAGTAGAAGATCCACACTAGTCTCAAGATTACCAATAGTAACCACACACGAATGATAGACATAATCTACTACAACAGAGTCTCCCACCGGTGTAGATACACATACATAAGCACTTAGAGAATCACAAGGCACAACCAAATATGAAGCAAAATAGGAGGACACATAGGAATAAGTAGATCTTGGATCAAATAGAACTGAAGAATCTCTATGGCAAACTGGAATAATACCTGTGATCACAGCATCAGATGACTCGACCTTAGGCCTAGCTGGAAAAGCATAAAATCGGGGCTGGGCCCCACCACTCTTAATTGCATCTCTAGGACAGCCTTTAACTGGCTGGCCTCCACCTCTAATGGTCTGACCTCCACCTCTAATAGCCTGACCTCCACCTCTAGCTGCCTGACCCCTACCTCTAGTTGGCTGAGCAGGCGGTGAAGCAACCGGTGCCGGTATGATGGCACGAGAATCCTGCCGAGATCTGTTACTCGCCAATCTAGGGCAATACCTCCTGATGTGACCAATGCTCCCACACTCATAACACCCATCCTGATGCCGTGGCTGCTGAAGCTGAAGCTGACCCAAATGGGCCGGATAACCACTGTAGTAACTCTAGAATGGTGGTGCACTGATAGGAGCTAAATGTGCACTGAATATTGCCTGCGCAGAGTAAGGCATGATAGGACCGTGACTCCCTGAAGCCCCGGGAGATGCATGAAGTGCTAAATGAAACGGTCTGGGAGGATGACCCCTACCAAAATTACCCCTGCCTCCAGACGAGGCCCCACTAAAACCACCGAACTGACGAGGCCTCTTATCAGACCTCTTCCCTCTCTCCTATGCAAGAACCATCTCGATCCTCCTGGCGACATTAGTAGCCGCCTGAAAAGAAATCTCATTTCCGGTTTCCTTGGCCATCTGATGTCTGATAGGGTAAGTGAGTCCCTCAATAAACCTCCTCACTCTCTCTCCCTCCGTATGTAGTAAAAATAGAGCATGACGGGCCAAATCTACAAAACGGGACTCATACTGAGTAACAGTCATATTGCCCTACTGTAGACGCTCAAATTGCTTGCGAAATTCCTCTCTCAGTGTGATAGGGAGGAACTTCTCTAGAAATAGCTGAGAGAACTGCTCCCAGGTAAGTGCAGGTGATCCGACTGGTCGGGTCAATGTGTAATCTCTCCACCACCTCTTGGCGGAACCTATCATCTGGAATACCGCAAAATCAACTCCATTGGTCTCAACTATACCCATGTTCCGCAGCACCTCATGGCAGCGTTCAAGATACTCTTGTGGGTCCTCAGAAGGTGTACCACTGAAATGAACTGGAAAGAGCTTAGTGAACTTATCCAGTCTTAATAAGGCCTCAAAAGACATGGCGGGCCTATCACCGATCTGTGCTGCAACAACTAGCTGAACTACCCCAACTGGCGGGGCTGTTGGAGCCTGATTCTGGGGAGCCATCTGCTCTGGAGAGGGAGTAGTGGGAGTTTGTGCTCCTCCCCCAGCCTGTGAGACAGTTGGTGCCACTGGAAATGTAACATTCTGGGCCATGCCCTCCATGAGACTTACCAAACGGACTATAGCGTCCTGAAGTACTGGAGTGGCTATGAATGCTTCCGGGACCTGAACTGGTCCAACTGGTACATTCTGAACTGGAACCTCCTCCTGAAGGTCTATATGAGGTTCTTCAACAAGTGCAGCTGCTCAAGCTATTGACTGAGCTCTACCTCGGGCTCTGCCTCGGCCTCTAGCACGACCTCGGCCTCGACCTCTACCCCTGGCCATAGTTGCCACCGGGGGTTCTGGCCCCTTTCCATCGGTAGAGGTATTACGTGTTCTCACCATCTGCGAGAGAATAAGAGTAGAATGGTTCAATCATCGATGATAGAATGAAATCGCATGACATAATAATAAAGATGTGATATTGTTCCTAAACTTCATAGCCTCTGAGAGATAAGTACAGACGTCTTCGTACCGATCATTCAGACTCTACTAAGCTCGCTCGTGACTCGTGAGACCTATGTAACCTAGTGCTCTGATACCAACTGTCACGACCCGAAATTCTCACCTTCGGACCGTGATGACGCCTAATATTTCACTTTCTAGGCAAGCCAATGTTAGAATAATATTATCCATTTTAAAACAATTTTTAAATGTCTTAATAACAAGGAAACAAATGCGGAAGCAAAGTTTGAAATATAGTGAAATAATCCATCAAACAACGGTGTCTAAATACCATCCCAGAATTGGTATCACAAGTGCACGAGCTTCTAGAATAAATACAAATAAAGGTCTATATAAAGTAAAGCTGTCTGGAAATAAACACACATCTAAAGTATAATAGACGGGGACTTCAAAACTGCGGATGCCATGCAGTTATACCTCAAGTCTCCTCCGAGTAGCTGAAATCCGAGAAAAACTATAGCACGCCGCTGGGACCAACTCCAAAATCAGCACAAGAAGTACAGAGGGTAGTATCAGTACAAACGACCCTATGTACTGGTAAGTGCTGAGCCAAACCTCGACGAAGTAGTGACGAGGCTAAAGCGGGTCACTTACATTACCCGTACGCAATATTAGAGCCAACTCAACAATCATAACCACTTATCATTTCCATCAATTCAGTTCCAGCGTGCAACCCGCTCTCACAATATATTCACATTCAATTCTGTTGCAGCGTGCAACCCGCTCTCACAATATATTCACATTCAATCAAGTCTGTTGCGGCGTGCAACCCGATCCTCCAATATGGACTTTTAATAAGTATGTTGCGACGTACAACCCGATCCTCCAATATTGACTTTTAATAAGTCTGTTGCGGTGTGCAACCCGATCCTCCAATATTGACTTTTAATAAGTCTGTTGTGGCGTGCAACCCGATCCTCCAATATATTCATTATAATCAATCCTGTTGCGGTGTGCAACCCGTTCCTCCAACATATTTATTTACCAATCAATTCTTATAGAAGAAATTCTCGAACAAACGCAACAATTAATATAAAATCGTAAGACAACAAGCATACAACAATTATAATTTAATTATGAAACAAACAATAACAATTAGCAATTTATTATAGAAATCAGGGAGAAAATAGGCAGCTTAATATTTAATATGCTAAATGTCATATAACAATTAAAACACATAATTCAAATAGTATATAACAATTAATGCTGGAATTCAAAATTTAATATTTTGACAAAGAATAAGAGAGAAACAATCATTATGATAATTAATTTATGATTAAAAATAATTTATAATTTTCAAGTTAACATGAAAACAATTAATTTGACGACGTATAGACATTCGTCACCTCGCCTATATGTCGTTCACATGCAATTCACATAACAAATAATTTTAGGGCTCTATTCCCTCAAGTCAAGGTTAACCACGACACTTACCTCGCTTTGCAAATTCCAATCAATTATTCAACCACAACTTTTCCTTTTGAATTTGCCGCCGAAAGTTTCAAATCTATTCACAAACAATTCAATATATTCAATACTAATCATAGGAATTAATTCCATATGAATTTACAAAATTTCTGGATAAAAATCTGAAATTATTTAAAATATTCGGTAGTGGGACCCACGTCTCAAATCCCGGAAAAACTCGCGAAATCCGAACACCTGTTCCTATACAAGTTCAACCATACCAAATTTGTCCAATTCCGATATCAAATGGACCTTTAAATCTTATTTTTTCGTTTTTAGAAAGTTTTACAAAAATTCTAATTTCTTCCATCTAAATCCGAAATAAATGATGAATATAGACATGGATTTGTGAAATACAATCACTATAAGATAAAGAACACTTACCCATTTCGAAATCGTGAAAAACTCCTTTGAAATCTCCCCTAAGCCGAGTTATAATTGAGGGTTTGTGAAAAATGAAAAAAATCTCGTTTTTGGTTCTGTTTTAAGTCACAGGGGTCAGGCCTTCTTCGCGTTCGCGAAGGGCCTGTCGCGTTTGCGATGAGTAGCAGCTCGTGGCTTTCGTGTTCGCGAGTCCTCCTTCGCGTTCGCGAAGGTTTCCCTTCCTGGCCTTCGCGTTTGCGATGAAGGAATTATCGACCCTCCCCCAGGTGTGCCTAACACTATGCGTTAGCGAGGAGATGGTCACGTTCACGAAGGGTAATGCCCCATTGCTTTGCGTGCACGACCAAAACATCGAGTTCGCGAAGAAGAAAAATCCAGCTGCCCAGTTTATTCTTCGCGTGCACGAGAGTACCTTCGCGAACGCGAAGAAGAACATGCCAGAACACCCGCCGCAGCAAAATACCAGATTTTCAAAGTCCAAAACATCTCGTAACCTATCCGAAATTCACCCGAGCCCTCGGGGCTCCAAACCAAATATGCACACAAGTTCTAAAATATCATACGAACTTGCTCGCACGATCGAATTGCCAAAATAACACCTAGAACTACGAATCGGACACCAAATCAAAGGAAGTTTTCAAGAAAACTTTAAAACTTATATTTTTACAACCGGACGTCCGAATTACGTCAAATCAACTCCGATTCTCACCAAATTCGGCATACATGTCATATATATTATAGTGGACCAATACCGATGTCCGGAACTAAAATACGGACCCGAGGTCAATAAATCCAACATCAGAAATTTCTTAGAAATCATTAAGCTTTCAAGCTTTTAATTTTTCATCAAAATTCAATATCTCAAACTAGGGACCTCGGAATTCGATTCCGGGCATACGCCCAAGTCTCAAATCACGATACGGACCTACCAAAATTTTTAAAATACTGATCCAGATCCGTTTGCTCAAAATGTTGACCAAAGTCAACTTAGTTGAGTTTTAAAGCTCTATTTCCCATTTTAATCCATTTTTGTCATAAAACTTTCCGGAAAATTGTACAGACTGCGCACGCAAGTGGAGGAATGATAAATGGTGCTTTTAGAGGTCTTAGAACCCAGAATTACTTATTAAATTTAAAGAGGATATTTTGGGTCATCACATTCTCTACCTCTAAAACAAATGTTCGTCCTCGAACGGAGTTGGAAAAAGTACCTGAGCTAGAGAAAAGGTGTGTATATTTACTCCACATGTCCGACTCGGACTCTCAGGTAGATGCCTCTACCGGCTGACCTCTCCATTGCACCCGAACTAAAGGATAACTCTTTGACCTCAGCTGTCGGACCTACCGGGCTAGAATAGCAACCGACTCTTCCTCGTAAGTCAAATCTTTGTCTAATTGGACTGAGTTGAAATCTAACACATGGGATGGATCACCATGATATTTTCGGAGCATAGACACATGGAACACCGGATGAACCGCTGATAAACTAGGTGGTAATGCAAGCTTGTAGGCTACTTCACCCACCCTTTCAAGAATTTCAAAGGGCCCGACATACCTTGGACTCAACTTGCCCTTCTTTCCGAATCTCATTACACCTTTCATAGGTGAAACCCAGAGCAATATTCATTCTCCAACCATGAATGCAATATCACGAACTTTACGGTCGGCATAATGTTTTTGCCTAGACTGAGCTGTGCGAAATCGATCCTGAATAATCTTGACCCTTATCCAAGGCATCCTGTACCAAATCAGTACCCAACAACCGAGCCTCTCCCGGTTCAAACCAACTAACTGGAGATCGACATCGCCTTCCGTATAATGCCTCATATGGAGCCATGTGAATGTTCAGCTGGTAGATATTATTATAAGCAAACTCCGCATGTGGCAAGAAATGATCCCAAGAACATTCCAAAGTCTATAACTCAAGAGCGAAGCATATCTTACAATATCTGAATAGTGCGTTCTGATTGTCCGTCTGTCTGTGGATGAAATGTTGTACTCAACTCCACCCGCGTGCCTAACTCGTGTTGTACAGCCCTCCAGAAATGTAAGGTAAACTGCGTACCTCGATCTGAAATAATAGAGACGGGCACACCGTGAAGGCGGACAATCTCACAAATGTAAATTTCCGCTAACCTCTCTGAAGAATAGGCAACTGCCACTGGAATGAAATGGGCTGACTTGGTTAACCTGTCCACAATGACCCAAACTGCGTCAACTTTTCTCTGAGTCCGTGGGAGCCCAACAACAAAATCCATAGTGATACGCTCCCACTTCCACTCAGGAATTTCTAACTTCTGAAGCAAACCACCAGGTCTCTGATGCTCGTACTTAACTTGCTAACAATTCATACACCGAGCTACATGTGCAACTATATCCTTTTTCATTCTTCTCCACCAATAATGTTGTCACAAATATTGATATATTTTAGCGGTACCTGGATGAATAGAATACCTGGAACCGTGTGCTTCTTCAAGAATTAATTCACGAAGCCCATCCATATTAGATACACCAATACGGCCCTACATTCGTAGAACCCCATCTTCCCCCACAACAACCTATTTGGCATCACCGTGATGCACCGTGTCCTTAAGGACAAGTAAATGAGGATCATCATACTGCCTCTCTCTGATGCACTCATATAAAGATGTTCAGGCGACTGTAAAAGCTAGAACCCGACTGGGTTCTGAAACATCTAACCTCACGAACTGATTAGCCAAAGTCTGAACATCTGTAGCTAATGGCCTCTCACCAACCAGAATATACGCAAGACTGCCCATACTCACAGTCTTTCTACTCAAGGCATCGGCTACCACATTGGCCTTTTCGGGGTGATACAAAATGGTGATATCATAGTCTTTCAATAACTCCAACCATATTCTCTGCCTCAAATTAAGATCTTTTTGTTTGAACAGATACTGAAGGCTGCGATGATTAGTAAATATCTCACACAAGACACCATAGAGGTAATGCCTCCAAATCTTCAGCGCATGAACAATGGCTGCCAATTCTAAGTCATGAACAGGGTAATTCTTCTCGTGAAATTTCAACTGCCATGACGCATATGCAATTACCTTGCCATCTTGCATTAATACTGCACCAAGCCCAATGTGAGATGCGTCACAATATACCGTAGGCGATCCTAAACATGTGGGTAATACCAATACTGGCGTCGTAGTCAAAGCGGTCTTGAGCTTCTGAAAGCTCAACTCACACTGGTTTGATCATCTGAATGGAACACCCTTCTGGGTTAGTCTGGTCAATGTGCTTGCTATAGATAAAAACCCTTCCACAAACCGATGATAATAACCTTCCAAACCTAGGAAACTCCGGGTCTCTATAGCTGAAGTAGGTCTAGACCAATTCTGAACAACCTCATTCTTTCTAGGATCTACCTTTGTGCCTTCTGCTGATACAACATGTCCCAAAAAGGAAACTGAGTCTAGCCAAAACTCGCATTTTGAAAATTTGGCATATAACTGATTATTCTTCAAGGTGTGAAGCACACTTCAAAGATGTTGCTCATGCTCCTCTCGACTTCTGGAGTAAATCAAGATATCATCAATGAATACAACCACAAAAGAATCCAAATAAGGCTTGAACACCTGATTCATCAAATCCATAAATGATGTTGGAGCATTTGTCAACCCAAATGACATCATCACTAGGAACTCGTAATGCCCATACTGAGTCCGAAAATCCATCTTAGGGACATCAGATGCCCTAATCTTCAACTGATGGTAACCGTATCTCAAATCAATTTTCGAAAATACCTTGGCACCCTGAAGCTGATTAAATAAGTCATAATTCTTGGCAGCGGATATTTGTTTTTTATAGTGGCCTTGTTCAACTGCCGATAATCTATACACATCCGCATCGAGCCTTCTTTCTTCTTTACAAATAATACTACTGCACCCTAGGGCGAGACACTGGGTCTAATGAATCCCTGATCAAGCAAGGCTTGTAACTGCTCTTTTAATTCTTTCAACTCTAGCGGGGCCATACGGTATGGTGGAATAGAAATGGGTTGAGTGCCCGGAGCCAAATCAATATAAAAGTCAATATCTTTGTCGGGTGGCATCCCTGGCAGATCTGTAGGAAATACTTCAGAAAATTCACGAACAACTTGTACTGAGTCCATAGAAGGGACATCCGCACTAGGATTGCGAATATAAGTCAAATAGGCTAGACACCCTTTCTCTACCATACGCCGAGCTTTCATATAAGAAATAACCCTTCTAGTAGAATGGCCAGGAGTTCCTTTACACTCTTACCGAGGTAACCTCGGCATAGCTAGGTTCACTGTCTTGGCATGACAGTCCAATATTGCATGATAAGGAGACAACTAATCTAAACCCAAGATGACATCAAAATCTACCATATCAAGAAGTAGAAGATCCACACTAGTCTCAAGATTACCAATAGTAACCACACAAGAATGATAGACATGATCTACTACAACAGAGTCTCCCACCGGTGTAGATACAAACATAGAAGCACTCAGAGAATCACAAGGCGCAACCAAATATGAAGCAAAATAGGAGGACACATAGGAATAAGTAGATCCTGGATCAAATAGAATTGAAGCATCTCTATGGCAAACTGGAATAATACCTATGATCACAACATCAGATGACTCGGCCTTAAGTCTAGGTGGAAAATCATAAAATCGGGGCTGGGCCCCACCACTCTGAACTGCATCTCTGGGACTGCCTCTAACTGGTTGGCCTCCACCTCTAACGGTCTGACCTCCACCTCTAATGGCCTGACCTCCACCTCTAGCTGCCTGACCCCTACCTTTAGTTGGCTGAGCAGGCGGTGAAGCAACCGGTGCCGGTATGATGGCACGCGAATCCTGCCGAGATCTGTTACTCGCCAATCTAGGGCAATACCTCCTGATGTGACCAATGCTCCCACACTCATAACACCCATCCTGATGTCGTGGCTGCTGAAGCTGACCCAAATGGGTCGGATAACCACTATAGTAACTCTGGAGTGGTGGTATACTGATAGGAGCTGAATGTGCACTGAATATTAGCTGCCCAGAGTAAGGCATAATAGGATCGTGACTCCCAGAAGCACCGGGAGATGCATGGAGTGCTGAATGAAATAGTTTGGGAGGATGACCCCTACCAAAATTACCCCTGCCTCCAGACGAGGCCCCACTGAAACCACCAAGCTGACGAGGCCTCTTATCAGACCTCTACCCTCTCTCCTGTGCAAGAACCATCTCGATCCTCCTGGCGACATTAGCATCCGCCTGAAAAGAAATCTCACTTCCGGTTTCCTTGGCCATTTGAAGTCTGATGGGATGAGTGAGTCCCTCAATATACCTCCTCATTCTCTCTCCCTCTGTAGGTAGTAAAAGGAGAGCATGGCAGGCCAAATCCATAAAACGGGACTCATACTGAGTAACCGTCATTCTGTCCTGCTGGGGACGCTCCTCTCTCAATGTGATAGGCAGAAACTTCTCTATGAAGAGCTGAGAGAACTGGTCCCAAGTAAGAGAAGGCGACCCATCTGGTCTGGTCAACAAGTAATCTCTCCACCATTTCTTGGCAGAACCAGTCATCTGAAATGCAGCAAAATTGACCCCATTAGTCTCCACTATACCCATGTTTCGTAGAACCTCGTGACAGCTGTCAAGATACTCCTGGGGATACTCTGAAGGAGCACCACTGAAGTGAACTAGAAAGATCTTGGTAAACCTGTCCAATCTCTATAAAGCCTCAAAAGACATAGCTGGCCCATCTTCGACCTGTGCTGCAATAACCGACTAAACTAATCCAACTAGCTGAGCTGTTGGACCATGAAACTTCTGAGCTATCTTCTCCGGAGCGGGAGTGGTGGGAGTCTGGGCTCCTCCTTCAGCCTGAGAGACTGCTGGTGCCATGGGAAATGTGCCAGTCTGGGCCACACTCTCCATAAGGCCCACCAAATGGACCAAAGCGTCCGGAAGTATTGGGTTGGAAATGAACCCCTCCGGAACCTGAGTTGGTCTGATAGAAATAGTCTAGGTTGGAACCTCTTCGTCAAGCTCTATCTGAGGCTCCATTGTTGGGGCTACTGCTCGGGCCCTAGGCTGAGCCCTGCCCCTGCCCCTGCCTCGGCCTCTGGCACGACCTCGACCTCTGCCCCGCGTAGGAGCTATCATTGGAGGCTCTGGTTGTTGCTCAGCTGAGGAAGCGGTACGTGTTCTCTCCATCTGCGAGAGAATAAGAGTAGAAGAGTTCAATCAGTATTGAGAAAGCAAAATCGCACGACAGAGAAGAATAGAAGTGAAACTTGTTCCTAAACTTCATAGCCTTTGGAAGATAAGCACAGACGTCTTCGTACCGATCCTCCAGACTTTACTAAGCTTGCTCGTGAATCGTGAGACCTAGGCAACCTAGTGCTCTGATACCAACTTGTCACGACCCGAAATTTCCCACTGACGGGATCGTGATGGCGCCTAACATTTCACTTGCTAGGCAAACCCACGTTAGAGAATCATTAAACCAATTCCTTATTTCCATTCAGTAATTAACAATAGTTAACTAAGATAAAATATAATAAGTGTAGAATATCATAAAAATGTATTAATTACTACCATCCGGATCTGGAGTCACAATTCACGAGCATTCTAGAATTTACTACAAGTAATAGTCTGAAAGAAATACATCTATCTGAATAAAAGAAACAGTAGAATAGAAAAGATAGATGGGGACTTCAAGGTCTGTGAACGCCGACAGATCTACTTTGAGTCTCCGGACAGTGGACCAATAGCAAAAATCTCGATCACCCCGAGCCGGTATCAAAATATGCATAGAAAGTGCAGAGTGCAGTG
The DNA here is from genome assembly GCF_000715075.1 of Nicotiana tabacum. Lineage (NCBI taxonomy): Eukaryota > Viridiplantae > Streptophyta > Magnoliopsida > Solanales > Solanaceae > Nicotiana > Nicotiana tabacum. The sequence continues at coordinate 102,570,996 of NC_134093.1, forward strand.
TCAGTAAAACCGAACCCATGGACTGGTGAGTGTCGAGCCTAACCTCGACGAAGTAGTGACGAGTCTAAGGCAAGGCACCTACAAATCAACCTGTACAATTTAATAGTGTATATACAAATCATAGAAATGAAGAACTAAACAGGAAATGTTGGGAGGGGAACATACTGAGGGGAATGCAATATAAAGAACTACAACATAATGATAACCTGAGCAGTCAATATACCAGGAATCAACAGGAATAGTGAATACAGTAAGGAAAAGTGCACGACATCATCCTTCGTGCTTTTACTCTCAATGTCACCATAAAATTAATAGAAACGACACGGAATCACCCTTCGTGTATTAACTCTCATATCATGGAACAGCATCACCTATCATGCATTAACACTCACAATATGGCACGGCATCACCCTTCGTGCATTAACACTCGCAATATGGCACGACATCACCCTCCGTGCATTAACACTCACAATATGGCACGACATCACCCTTCGTGCATTAACACTCACAATATGGCACAACATCACCCTCCGTGCATTTACACTCTCCCTTACCATAATGTAATGCATAAATAACAACAGGGAGATAGAATAACAAGTACAAACCTTACTTAAACATTTGGTTCCATAACAATAATCTCAACTTTGAAATAAAAACTCAATTATCACCAGAAAATCCGTAAACATGATAAGAACGATAAATTAAACAACACTAGTATAACACATAGCAATTAAGCATAAGAATGAGACAATATAAGAAAAACAGAGAAACATGGAAAACTGGTAAATTGGCGGCGCATAGGTACTCGTCACCTCACATATACGCTGCTCACATGACTTTCACTTAGCAAGTAATCTAAGGTTCCTAATTCCCTCAAGTCAGGGTTAGACACAACACTTACCTCGCTCTGAAGGCCACTTAATTCTCAATCACAACTTTTCCTTTGGAATTCACCTCCAAACCACTCGTATCTATTCAAAAATGACTCAATAATATCAAATATTTCTAAAGGAATCAATTATATTGCGTAAGTTAAAGTTTCCCAAATTTTCCTCCAAAAAGTCAAAAAATCGACCCCAGGCCCGCTCGGTCAAAACCCGAGGTTCGGACCAAAATCCTTTTACCCATTCACCCCCGAGCCCGAATATGTAATTAGTTTTAGAATCCGACCTTAAATTGGGGTCTAAATCCTCAAATTTCGAAATTCCTAAGTTCTACCCAAAAATCCTAATTTCACCATATAAATTCTAGATTCTAGGTTGAAATCTTGTTATAAGATGTAAAAGATTGAAAGAAAAGAGTTATGAATCACTTACCTATGATTTGGGGAAGATTTGATCTTTGAAAAATCGCCTCTTAAGGTTTAGGGTTTTGAAAATATGAAGAATGAATGAAAAATCCCGTTTAAGCCCCTTTTACTCAGCTGCAGGTGTCGCAATTGCGACCTGAGTTTCGCAAATGCGAAGGAACAATTGCAATTGCGATGCCCTTCACAATCCCGCTGCCTTTGCAAATGCGAGGAAAGTGTCGCATTTGCGACCACTGAACCTCGTAAATGCGAGTAGATGTCCGCATTTGCGAACCTGTCCTTCCCAGACTCCATTCGTAATTGCGAAGGTAACCTTGCCAATATGAGAACTACTGGCCCAGGCTTCTTATCACAATTGCGATGAAAGCCTCGCAATTGCGGACCCTGTTATGTTCGCATTTGCGATGCGGCCTACAACAGGTTCAGTTATACCAGCCAGATTTTCCCATGTCCAAAACATCCTGTGGCCTATCCGAAACTCACCCGAGCCCTCGGGGCTCTAAACCAAACATGCACACAAGTCTAAAAATATCATACAAACTTGCTCGTGTGATCAAATCACCAAAATAACACCTAGAACTACGAATTTAGCACCAAATCAAATGAAATTCTCAAGAACACTTTCAAATTCATATCTTCTCAACTAGACGTCCGAATCACGTCAAATCAACTCCGTTTCTCACCAAAATTCACAGACAAGTCTTAAATATCGTAATGAACCTGTACCGAGCTTCGAAACCAAAATACGGACCCGATACTAACAATGCCAAATTTCAATCAATTCTTAAAAACAAATAATTTCCAGACTTTTAATTTTCATCAAAAATTCATAACTCAAGCTAGGGACCTCCGAATTCAGTTCCGGGAATACTCCCAGGTCCAATAATTCGATACGGACCTACTGAGACCGCCAAAACATGGATCCAGGCCCGTTTACCAAAAATGTTGACCGAAGTCAACTAAAATCAACTTTTAAGGCATAAATTCTAATTTTCAACATAAAAGCTTTCCGGAAACCTGCTCGGACTGCGCACAGAAATCGAGGAGGTTAAAAATGAGATTTTTAAGGCTTAAGAGAGCAGATTCGAGTTCTAAAACATAAGATGACCTTTTGGGTCATCACATTTCTATAAGGAAAAGAGATTGGTTTCTAAGTTAGGACTTTCGTGAATGAGAATTGATTGTTGTGAAGATGGTTGCATGTTATATTATAAAGATGATGCAACTTAAATAGTTGTAAATTTTGTGAAAAGCCTCATTTCAAGAGGCTTTCCAGCGGGAATATGATCGTTGTCAAGACGATGCATTATTTACCTCTTATACATAGGTTAAAGAGGTTATATGCGTCGATGAGTTCTGCTCCTCATATGAGATGGCACTTTGCAAATAGAAGACCACCTAGTGTTACGTGTCATCCTTCATATGGAGAAGCTTGGAAGCACTTTGATAGGACATATCCAGATTTTGCTAGTGAACCAAGGAACATTCGGTTAGGTCTGTGTGCGGATGGCTTCACGCCTTTTTCTATATCTGTGACACCATATTCATGTTGGCCTGTCTTTCTTACACCTTATAATCTACCACCTGAGTTGTGTATGACTAGTCCATATATATTCTTAAATTGTATTATCCCCGGTTCACGTAATCCGAAAAGTATGATTGTTGTATATTTGCAACCTTTGATTGATGAGCTAATACAGTTATGGTATGATGGTGTTGAAACATATGACATATCAACCAAGCAGAATTTCAATTTTCGTGCTAATTTAATGTGGACTATTAACGATTTTCCTGATTATGGAATGTTTTTTGGGTGGATGGCTGCTGGGAAGCTAGCTTGTCCTTACTGCATGGAAAATGGTAAAGCGTTCACTTTGAAACATGGCCGAAAGCAATCATGGTTTGATTTTCACCGTCAATTCTTTCCTGATGATCATGAGTTTAGAAGGATGAAAAATGCATTCAAAAAGAATAAAGTGGAGTATGATTCTCCACCTCCGATACTTTCAGGTGAGGAAATTTGGGACAGGGTCCAGAACTTCAGTAAAGTTACTGAGGCTCCACCTTATAGATTCTCTGGATATGGTGTTACAAAAAATTGGACAAAACAAAGTATATTTTTGGAGTTGCCTTATTGGAAGGATAATCTTCTCCGACAAAACCTTGATGTCATGCATATTGAGAAGAATTATTTTGACAATTTGTTCAACATAGTGATGGATGTTAAAGGTAAGACAAAAGATAATCGAAGGCTAGAATGGACTTATAAGAAAATTGCAGGCGGCCTGAATTATACTTGCAGACAGCAAACAATGGTAAGGTGTTCAAGCCCAAAGCAAGTTACACATTCACTTTGGAGGAAAGACGATATATTTGTGATTGGGTTACGAAATTGAAGATGCCTGAGGGTTATGCGTCGAATCTTGGAAACAAAGTAGATATGGAGGTAGGGAAGTTGAGCCATTTGAAAAGTCATGAATGTCATGTTTTCATGGAGACCTTAGTGCCTATTGCATTTTGTGGTTTGCCTGAAAGAATCTAGAAACCCATCATAGAGACTAGTTTGATTTTCAAAGACTTGTGTTCTACCATATTAAGGGAAGAAAACCTACTTCGGATGGATCAGAACATTCATGTAACTTCTAATAAGATGGAAAATATATTTCCATGTAGTTTCTTTGATGTGATGGAACACCTTCCAATCCACCTTGTACACAAGGCACGACTTGGAGGGCCTATTCAATGCAGATGGATGTATCCCTTTGAGAGGTAATATTATAAGTTTGATATAATATTCTATTTTATTTGAATGTTCATGACTAACATGACATTATGTTGGACAATTGGCAAATGCAAAAAATTTGTTAAGTAGAGGAATATGATTGAAAAAACTATATGCGAAGCCTATCTTGCAAAGGAAACTATACATTTTTGTTCTTGTTGTCACGACCCAAAATCCAAAAAGGCCGTGATGGCGTCGAACACCACTGTCAGGCAAGCCAACCATAATCAATTAACTTAATTACCCATTTTTGTATTTTTGAAATAAACATTTCTTCAATGAAATAGTAAAGATAAAACTCATAGAGTAAATGATAAATATTTTTAGCAACTAAATTTCTAAATAATTCACAACCATTCCCAAAACCCGGTGTACAATTGCATGAGCATTTACTAGGGAATTAAAAAAAATACAACATCTGTCCAGAATACAAATTAGACAGAAAAATATAATAACTCTGAAGGAGACTCTGTTAGCTGCGGATCATAATATAGAATGCAGCTCACCTATGGACCCACAATTATTAACCACCCCTCTGCGCCCACAAGGCCGCTATACATATATGTACCTACACAATAAAATATGCAACAAGTGCAGTATGAGTACAAAAACAACGTGTACCCAGTAAGTATCAAGCCTAATCTCGAAGTGGTAGAGACGAGATAGCCGACTTTGACACTCACTATGGGTCAACAATAATAATTGAAATAAAACTAGAATATCTAAATCGGCATGATTCACAGAATTTAAAATAATCTATTTAACGAGCAGAAATAACAAATTCCTTAAAATGCAACAATTCTCAATATATTAATTAAATTCCTTCAATTCAAATAATTTCTAATTTATCAATTAATCTCATTTACATGAATAACAATTAATTCCTTAACAAGCATGAATAATAATTCATTAAATTCCAAGGATTCTCCAATTTATCAATTAGCTTCGCAAGCTGAAATAAACTATTAAGGTATCGTATAATAATTATTATTAAGCACAATTTCTGTTGAGGACGTACGACCCAATCCAGTATATCGTGTACACTGCTGAGGGACGTGCGGCATGATCCATGGATGTATCTATCCTGCCGAGGTGTTCGGCCCGCTCCACAAGAAAGGAGAACATTTTCTTATGTATCTCCGAGAAGAGAGTATATTTATTAAAGATAAATTCGGGAGGAAGAACAATTTCTTTTAATAATTAATTAATTTAAACAGAAAATCAAGCATATGAGATTTCCATCCTTTAATATCTTTATCTGACAATTCACAACATATTCATATATATCAATTAATATTAATTAAACAAAGAATACAATGTACACATGTAATTCATGATTTGAGTCCTAAACTACCCAGACTTTAGTATTAATAGTAGCTACGCACGGACTTTCGTCACCTCGTGCGTACGTAGCCCCCGCAACTAACAACAATTATTTAATTTAAACGCTATGGGGTAATTTTCCCCTCACAAGATTAGACAAGAGACTTACCTCGTCTCAAAGTCCACTTTCCGATTAACACGTCGCGTTGAATTCTTGATTCGATGCCGAAAGATCCGAAAATAATCCAAATATTATACACAATAATTAATATATGTTAAATGATTCGAAATTTATCTATTAAATAAATTACCTTATCCAAAATGGTAAAATTCCTAAAATTCATCCCGGACCCACGTGCTTGGATTTTGGAAATTTTCAGATGAAGACGTTACCCATAATCTCAAGAACTTAAATATATAATTTCTACCCAATTCCATAACTATTTTCGTGGTTAAAATCTCATTTTTATAAAAATCTAGGTTTTTCATCTAAATCTTTGATTTCTAAGATTTACTAGTTATAATCTACCTATAATCTATGTATTTAAACTCAAGGGGTGTGGAATTAACTTACCTTTCAATTGCTAGTTGAAACCCCCTTCTCAAAAGCTCAGAAATCACCCAACAATGGATGAAAAATAGAAAGAAATGGACTGAGTTTTCGTCCGTTTTAAGGTTCTGCCCAGACAGGTTTTTCGCACCTGTGGAAGGAGTACCGCACATGCGGCTTTCGCACCTGCGAAAATTCCTCGCATGTGTGCATTTTCCCTCTTTTCCTAGTTTCGCACCTGCGGAAGAAGAGCTCGCTTCTGCGCAAGCGCAGGTGCGCCCATTCCTTCGCACATACGCATCCATCCGCTTCTGCGCACAAGACCTTCGCACCTGCACGTTCGTAGGTGCGTCAAATTACTCCGCATCTGCAATAGCTGGGCAGGCTCCTCTCTTTCGCACCTGTGATTGGTGACTCGCACCTGCGGTTGTCCAAGCGCAGGTGTGATTATGACAGTAGCTGGGAGCTTCAGTCCTTGCTCAATTTCCCAAAATTGGTCTGAGCCTCGTCCGGCTAACACTCGGGATCCCCGGGGCCCCGTCTGAACATACCAACAGGTTTGAAATCATAAAATGGACTCGCTCAAACTCTCGAAATGCGTAAAACAACATCAAATCTAAGAATCATACCCTAAACCAAATTGATTCAAACTTAAGAATTTGAAGTTCTTCAATTTACTTCTAATGCGCCGAAATATACTTAAACTACTCGGAATGACACGAAAATTTGCGTGCAAGTCTTAAATCACTATACGGAACTATTCCCAAACTCGAATTCCAAACTGACTTCAATTACTCAAAATCCTACGCCAAACCAAATTTAAAGAATTTTAAACCTTCAAATAGTTGATTTTTACTACTAAGCATCAAAACGCTCCCGGGTTATCCAAAATCCGATTCGGACATACGCCCAAGTCCAAAATCATCATACGAACCTATTGGAACCGACAAGTCCCGATTCCAGGGTCGTTTTCTCAAAATGTCGACCGAAGTCAAACTTGTCCGTTTAAAGCTAACTTAAGGAACCAAGTGTTCCGATTTCAACTCACACACTTCCAAATCCCGAACCAACCATCCCCGCAAGTCATAAATCATTATAAACACATACGGGAATTTGTTTTTAGGGGAATAGGTTCTAACAGTCAAAATGACCGGTTGGGTCGTTACACTCTCTCCCACTTAAATATACGTTCATCCTCAAACGTGCTAAGAACTGTTCCGGAGTTGTCCAAAATCACAGTTTAACACTTCGAGCACCTACCCGTGCTACCACACCTAATTGAGCATATTAACTCGAGCCAATCTGAAAATTCTCCCCTCTATTTAGGCAAATAAGCCTTAGAGCCCAATTCTAACATCCAGAATTCTCCACCATGCATGTTTCCAACCTATGAATGTTGTATCAATTATTACATGATGCACAAATACATGATTGTATACCTTTGTTGAATTTAGACCATGCACCGCACCATTCACATAATCATAATATCATCCTCCGATAACAATAGCTGAAATTCCACGAATCTGATGTTCACAACACACCTCATGATACATATAATTCGTGTTCCAACTCTTGAACTGCTTCCACGATGGAAGAAATGTGTAGAAATTCATAACCAACTGTTGAGCCAACAAATTATTGAGTTTCTCCTTCTGACAAGAACCATTGCCTCATTATGGACCAAATAATGATATTTGCTCTTTATTATACTTCATATAATCCGATCGTACTGATCCCGGATCCAATAACCTCGCCTCACTTAGTATAAGCTGCTCAGGCAATAAGCCACCTCAGACATGACAAAAAGTCAATGATCTAATAAGCTACGGACTCGATTGCGATACATAAGAAAAACAGACTATGGAAAGGATTACTCAACCCACGTGACTAATTAAACAACTGAAAAGGTGTCATGAACCTTCCTCAGAAAATGGAACACAAAACACACAAAATAGAATATAGGGAATTGTACTGAACATCACACTGTTACGGCGTGCAACCCGATCCGCACACAAAAATGAATCTATAAAAAAAAATACTTACCGAGCTAGAATGCTCATTACTTACAAAATATCTGAACATCGGACACAAGCACGCTAAGTGCATAATACCATCCTTGGAAGGACCGACACCGCCATACGCTACAAAACTCAAGCACAACTAAGGTGCGATATATGATCTGAATCTCGAGAGCCATGCTGCTCACATAACACCATCGCTATATGAAACCTCAACACATAAGAAATTTATCAAGCCGTTTCGCAACCCACACGGCAGAATATAGTATTAAATGAAATAACCGACGATGAAACGACATCCAACATCTGAATACTCCTCCATAGGGAGCGGTTATGCTAAAATGAACACATCCGACCTGATATAGAGCTCGTATTCATATTCAAATCCATCCACATACCTCAAGACGATTCTGATCGCATCGTACTAGGCTAATAACCTTTCAAGTATCCATAATAACCCTTTATCCCATAGCATACAAGAATAGCCATCATAACCGGAACAATACTTCCACAGTCGACAACCAAATGAGCCAAGCGCCCTCCAGACATAAATTCTCGAACCAGCGATATTACCACAATCTTTATACTTGGTTTCAATATTCACTCAATCAAGTGACTACATGTCACTCTTACACAATCTTTCCGTGAGACACACTCCCACGACCTTCCGCACCAGGTACAAGTCTGCACATCCATGCTACCGGTTACACTAATGTTGTAAAGCATATCAAGAATCCTCAAATCAATACACAAGGTCTCATACACATGACATCGACCTTAGATGATGCCAAAAACAATACCATAGTACTTTAAACATCTAAATCCTTTTCCTGCTCATCCGAGCTCATGACATCCTTGTCAACACCGAACCGAAATCTTGAATCCTCAACTTTCGAATTCCATGCTACTTAGTGCACTTAATCACGTAAATGGGCCGGAGTACAAGAATTCCATCATAACTCCCGAACCACTAATAGGGTGAACACTTCATTATATAGAAACCTTCTACTTAACTTATTTCAAGAGAACCATTGCAACACCTGACTGAATTCCCATATCCGCAGAAAATACCGGCCTCAAGTAGTGGTCTACACCACCATAACTCTTCTGGGATCCCTCTACACATAACATGTCATAATACTTTAATTCCTCCAAATAAAATCAATTACGACGGCCGTCAAGCCTCGCACGTACTGCCACAAATCACATGTATAATTCAATGCACTGAAGGAACTGATCATTGCCACCATCATGCCGATTCAACCATTGTTAGCTGATCCGTCTTTTCTTAATTTACTCTCAACTTTCCTTAGAAATAATAATAGCTCCATTCATTACATCACGAACTCAAATCCGCACTCATCCCAAGTGACCTTATTTCACGAGACCACGTTATTTCAAAACCCACTAATTATCTCATATCCCTTCTTGTGCGCACTTTTTACATCTTCAACCGGTACACCCATTCTGATACTTCTTTTATGAATCCAAAGTTATTTTCTTCCATTTCTCTAATGCTACACCACAACCTGAAGATAACGCAGAGTACTCCAAGCCCCATCTCATAATCTTCTGCAAAAGCTTAATACTCAACCATACTATAGACTCGAGATCCTTAGACACCACACTTTAAATTTTTTAATCCACTAGGAACGTTATTGAGAGTCACTTGCTCGGACTTGTTCCCAAACATGATCACTTCCAAGGACTTGCTAGCACATGGACACTTTATCAAGGAAACATCCGACTATTTCACTTTCCTGTGCATTACATCTACATGAAGCATAAACTCTGAGTCTTCCAAAAACCTGAATATGAATTGATAAGGCCAAATATGGCACAAATTCCCCAAATACTTTGCTCAAATTACCACTCATGTTTTATTTACTTAGTTGCAATGACCCACCAATACACCGATAACCAGAAATCACACAAGTTGACACTACGCAATCTAATCATAGACGGTGGGGCTCTCCCACTTAGCTTGAAGCTATAATTATAAAATATTTGGAATCCACCAAGATTCTTTCTTCATTGTTGACATGATCCTGCACACGCAACTCGCCAAATTTTCTCGAAATCCTTCTATTAACCTTTAATAAATACTCCAAACCACTAGCCACATTTACATATTAAATCTCTTACCAGGTAGCTAGTAGAATTATTCGCAGAAGCTTCGTCAATACCATGCAACCGCTAACCTGCTCATAGGAGATAACCCACCCGTGGAAATTACATGCCGACATATTCCAATTCCGTTGCATTGGGTGCAAATACTACGAAATCAGTAGATCATCCTGAGTCCAAGCTTATTCACCAGCTGCATCAGTCCGTTCACTCCTCGTGGACATCAGCTAAAGGTGCGACAATACATTCCAATCCAAATTCATGTTGTATCCTTCTTCATATCAAGCAACTCTCTCCTGCCACACCAAATCTTCCTCAATATAGCAGCCAATATTCCAAAATAAGCCCGTAGACCTAGTCACTGTCCACCATGAATCCCAAATCACTTCAAACTTTCCTCAAGCCGTGTAGTTATCCTACCACGTAACCCATATGCTACTTTTTCACTCTCCCACTTTGGTCAAACCCTCTCCTTTAAGGAACTACTCGACTTTTGTTTTCTTACACTTGGCCTTCTAGGAACTTAACCACCACAAGACACCTTCCACATGTCCTTTCTCATCCTTCATTGCCTAGTTGTTGCCTTAACTCAAAATCCATCTCTGTAGCACTTGAACCAATAGCTCGTTACCAGCTTTAAACCTTTCTGACGATCATCCTTCTCGATACATCAATACTCAAAATGCTGCTTCGATCCTGAATCACTGCACACTGTGATCTCTTACGACTGCTTCCCCTATACCAATTCCTAATACCACGTCATCAAGGCGAGTTGAAGAAAACCATAACACTGGTGAACCTTAACGCATTATACAAGGCGATGACACCACATCAAAATTGAAAACTCTACCACACTCAAAAATATCAAGCTTCGTTACTCCATCAACCCCAAACCTGAACATTCATAGTCCGATTGCCTTTTCTCCGCTGGAATTAAAACATGGAACCTCTGAATCTTGTACTGAGAAAACCTTCTTCCAAGTCGTTTACCGCCCTGACACATAGACATGCATTCTACCATTGCAAAAACATTATGCGATAACAACGCATGAATCGTCATAACAATCAATGTCAAATCTCAAAATCTTAGGCAGTATTGATACTGAACTGAAACGATAGAGCAGCCTTCCGCAAGGCGACGACAATAGCCCAATTAATTACATAGGGAGAAGCATCTTGCACTACATCTGTAGTACAATTTCCTCGATCCCCAATTTATAACAAGCGTTTCACGTCGCATAAGATTGAATAGGAAGGAAATGTAGGCATAAGTTTAAAAGGAATCGAATCACACAATGAAGAATCAAAAAGGGAAGTATTCCTATCAGCCCTGTAGCCTCTCGAAGATAAGCACAGACGTCTTCGTATCGATCCGCAAGACTCTACTAGACTTGCTCATGACTCGTGAGACCTAAGTGAACCTAGTGCTCTGATACCATGTTGTCACAACCCAAAATCCAAAAAGGTCGTGATGGCGCCGGACACCACTGTCAGGCAAGCCAACAATAATCAATTAACTTAATTACCCATTTTAGTATTTTCGAAATAAAAATTTCTTCAATGAAATAGTAAAGATAAAACTCATAGACTAAATGATAAATATTTTTAGCAACTAAATTTCTAAACAATTCACAACCATACCCAAAACCCGGTGTCACAAGTGCATGAGCATTTACTAGGGAATTAAAATAAAATACAGCATCTGTCCAGAATACAAATTAGACAGGAAAATATAATAACTCTGAAGGAGACTGTGTTAGCTGCAGATCGTAATATAGAATGCAGCTCACCTATGCCCCAACAATTATTAACCAAACCTCTGCGCCCACAAGGCCGCTATACATATATGTACCTGCACAATAAAATGTGCAGCAAGTGCAGTATGAGTACGAAAACAACATGTACCCAGTAAGTATCAAGCCTAATCTCGAAGTGGTAGAGATGAGATAGCCGACTTTGACACTCACTATGGGTCAACAATAATAATTGAAATAAAACTAGAATATCTAAATCAGCATGATTCACAGAATTTAAAATAATCTATTTAACGAGCAGAAATAATAAATTCCTTAAAATGCAACAATTCTCAATATATTAATTAAATTCCTTCAATTCAAATAATTTCTAATTTATCAATTAATCTCATTTACATGAATAACAATTAATTCCTTAACAAGCATGAATAATAATTCATTAAATTCAAAGAATTCTCCAATTTATCAATTAGTTTCGCAAGCTGAAATAAACTATTAAGGTATTATGTAATTATTATTATTATTATTATTAAGCATGATTTCTGTCGGAGACGTACGGTCCGATCTAGAGTGTCGTGTACACTGCCGAGGGACGTGCGACACGATCCATAGATGCATCTATCCTGCTGAGGCATTCGGCCCGCTCCACAAGAAAGGAGGACATTTGTTTTTGTACCTCCGGGAAGAGAGTATATTTATTAAAGATAAATTCATGAGGAACAACAATTTCTTTTAAAAATTAATTAATTTAAACAGAAAATCAAGAATATGAGATTTCCATCCTTTAATATCTTTATCTGACAATTCATAATATATTCATATATATATATATATATCAATTAATATTAATTAAACAAAGAATACAATATACACATGTAATTCATGCTTTGAGTCCTAAACTACCCGGACTTTAGCATTAATAGTAGCTACGCACGGACTCTCGTAACCTCGTGCGTACGTAGCCCCCGCAATTAGCAACACTTATTCAATTTAGTCCCTATGGGGTAATTTCCCCCTCACAAGATTAGACAAGAGACTTACCTCGTCTCAAAGTCCACTTTTCGATTACCACGTCGCGTTGAATTCTTGATTCGATGCCGAAAGATCTGAAACTGTCTAAATATTAGACACAATAATTAATATATGCTAAATGATTAGAAATTTATCTATTAAATAAATTACCTTATCCAAAATGGTAAAATTCCTAAAATTTAGCCCGGACCCACGTGCTCGAATTTTGGAAACTTTTTGGATGAAAACGTTACCCATAATCTCAAGAACTTAAATATAAAATTTCTACCCAACTCCATAACTATTTTTGTGGTTAAAATTTTATTTTTATAAAAATCTAGGTTTTTCATCTAAATCTTTGATTTCTAAGATTTACTAGTTATAATCTACCTATAATCTATGTATTTAACTCAAGGGGCGTGGAATTCACTTACCTTTCAATTGCTAGTTGAAACCCCTTTCTCAAAAGTTCTAAAATCGCCCAACAATGGATGAAAAATAGAAAGAAATGGACTGAGTTTTCGTCCGTTTTAAGGTTCTGCCCAGACAGGTTTTTCGCACCTGCGGAAGGAGTACCGCACATGCGGCTTTCGCACCTGCGGAAATTCCTCGCAGGTGCGCATTTTCCCTCTTTTCCTGGTTTCGCACCTGCGGAAGAAGAGCTCGCTTCTGTGCAAGCGCATGTGCGCCCATTCCTTCGTACCTGTGCATCCCTCCGCTTCTGCGCACAAGACCTTCGCACCTACACGTTCGCAGGTGCATCAAATTACTCTGCATCTGCGATGGCTGGACAGGCTCCTCTCTTTCGCATCTGTGATTGGTGACTCGCACCTGCGAGCTCGCACCTGTGGCTGTCCAAGCGCAGGTGCGATTATGACAGTATCTGGGAGCTTCAGTCCTTGCTTCAATTTCCCAAAATTGGTCTGAGCCTCGTTCGGTTAACACTCGGGACCCCCGGGGCCCCTTGCGAACATACCAACAGGTTTGAAATTATAAAACGGACTCGCTCGAACTCTCGAACACGTAAAACAACATCAAATCTAAGAATCATACCCTAAACCAAATTGATTCAAACTTAAGAATTTCAAGTTCTTCAATTTACTTCCAATGCGCCGAAATATACTTAAACTACTTAGAATGACACGAAAATTTGCGTGCAAGTCTGAAATCACTATACGGAACTATTTCCAAATTCAGAATTCCAAACGGACTTCAATTACTTAAAATTCTACTCCAAACCAAATTTAAAGAATTTTAAACCTTCAAATAATTAATTTTTACTATTAAGCGTCAAAACGCTCCCGGGTTATCCAAAACCCGATTCGGACATACGCCCAAGTCCAAAATCATCATACGAACCTATTGGAACCGTCAAATCTCGATTCTGGGATCATTTTCTCAAAATGTTGACCGAAGTCAAACTTGTCCATTTAAAGCTAACTTAAGGAACCAAGTGTTCCGATTTCAACTCACACACTTCCAAATCCCGAACCAACCATCCCCGTAAGTCATAAATTATTAAAACCATATATGGGAAGTTTTATTTAGGGAAACGTGGTTCTAACAGTCAAAACGACCAGTTGGGTCGTTACATTATTATTTTAAGAGTAACGTGCCATGTTCTAGGAATCAGAAAGCTTTATGATGGCCCTTATGCAATTTGGACTGATTTCCCATTCTCTCTAAAGGAGCAAATTTTCAATCAATTTAAGGTATAAATATTCTTTTAAGCAATTTAATAATTTATATTTATGATGTTTCCATCTAATATTTATCTTTTGAAATATAGAGTAAGTTTGTATGGGAAGAACGCTATAGCGCGGAAGTGGCTGCAAATTTTCATCATAAAGATCGCAAGAGATTGGCGGATGCTTTCTCGGATGCTAGATAGAAGAACAAGAGGCCTGGCTGGTTACTTGAGAATTTGTGGAATGCTTTGCAAAGGAAATGGCTTAACGCGGAGTTCTTAGAGAAGAGCAAAAAAGGAAAGAAAGCTTGCGCATCCGAGAAGGGAGGCTCCTTGCACACTGGAGGTGCGATCAGCCTAGGGACAATAAAAAGAAGATTGGTACGTAATTTCTTAAATTATTTTAATTTTTTAAGTATATCTATTTTGTTTATTAACTAAATTAATTTATTTTCAGGAAAAGAAGTATGGGCGTCCAATGAGCCATGATGATTTATTCAATGAGACGCATATTGTAAAGAAGAAGAAAGACTGCATATGCAAGCTTTCAATTTTCTTTAAGTATTATAATTTACTTTTATAAGAATTTTAAAATACTGACTTAATTTAAAATAATATAGGGTCACTACTAAAGTAACGTGGAGGAATTCATTCGTAGTCATCCAGCTGGTGAATCGGGCAAGCCAACCCAACCTTCGGACGAGGATGCTGAAAGAATATGATCGGAGTCTGTTGGCGGTCCAAAATGGGGGAAGGTATACGGGCTTCCTACTAAAATATTCCATCGCTATAAGTGTGGAATGCAAGGAATAGGGACTTCCTCGCAAGGCGAGCAACTTAATAGGGAGAGCCTCTCCGCTATGCGGGAGATAGTGACAAAGCTCACATCCGAGCTAGAAATGGCCAAGGAAAGAGAAAGGCTTAGAGATGCTCAATTCATTGGCATGCAAGCTCAGATCAAAACTCTCCTATCTACTAGAGCTTTTCCATTGCCCCGGTCTCGTGAGTCATCGCCAGAGGGTCGACATCTATGTGATCGTTCCTCCCGTCTTGCTCGTGATCGTTCTTCTTGTCCTCCCCGTGATCGTTCCTCTCGTCCTCCACAAGACCGTTCTCTATACCATCTTGTATATAAAAGTTCATCAGACAGTGATAATGATGTTGTAGAAAATACCCCTTGACTTTTATATACTTTGAACTAGACAAATAGAACCAGTTTTGAACTTGTTGTAATTAGTTTTAACTTGGTTTTGGATTGTTATGTTCAATTGAACTTTAATTTGTTAGTTTTAAAGTATATATTGAATGTTTGGTTGTTGTTGTGTTGTTGTGTTGTTGTTGTTGTTGTGTTGTTGTAATTCAACATTACCGACCAACTTTGGTCTGTATTTTGCCTACACTGTTGAGGTTACCGACCAAATTTGGTCGGTAATATTTAATTTTAATTATTTTAAAATATATATTTATTTTTTCAATTACCGACCAAAGTTGGTCGGTTTTTTTTAATTTTAATAATTAATAAAAAAATATAAATTAATTACACTGACCAACTTTGGTCGGTAAAATTAAATTAATAAAATATGTTTCCAACCAAAGTTGGTCGATAAATAATTTAAATTGTCAGATGGCCGTTTAAAGCTACCGACCAATGCTGGTCGGTAATTTCTGACCAACTTTGGTCGGTAAGCCATTCCGACCATCAAAATACCGTACACACCCAAATGGTCGCATTTTGGTCGGTAATTGGCCATAACCGACCAACGTTGGTCGGTTTTTAGCGGATTTCTAGTAGTGAAAAGTGACTTTTCAAGAAAAATAGCTTTTAAGCCAAAAAATAATAAGTTGGGGTTATCCAGCTTCTTACTTTTAGCTTGTTTTAAGCTGTTTTAAACTTATTTTACGCATTTTTTTACTTTGACGAACACTGATAAAATCTAAAAAGGCTTAAAAGTTGATTTGATCAGTTTAAAAATCAATCCAAACACCCTCTACATAATTTGAACTATCAGTAATTGTTTAGTCATAGGTACTTTCAAGTTCATATAAAAATACTTCTCTTTCACATACCTTATACTATGGGCAAAATGCTATTTTTTGGACTAAAAGAAGTTCAAAAAACAATGGTCTCATACATCAGCCTCCTATAATACGAGGAGATTGCTAGACCCTTTTTATAAGAGGAGAAACGTGGGTACCTCCATTTCTTCGGAGATTAGGAGTCCTAATAAAATCCTGGTTAAATGATAGATAAAGAGGAATCTGTGGGTGAACACTTTTTAAAAAATATTTAAGAAAATAATAATATTCTTTATTTATTACATAAATGAAAGATTGTTTTTACACTAATAGCATATTATAAAGATTAAGCAAATAATTAATAACCAGACAAGCAGTGGCAGACCCAGAATTTTATGCAAGCGAGTTTAATCTTAGAAGTACATAACTTTAATTGTAAAATAGTAGTTGTCAAGTGGGTTCAAATAAAGTATTTATATAAAATTTACACAACTTTAATCATAATTTATTCATATATACTGTATTATATTTTGGTGAAGCGGGTTTAGTTGAACCCACTAGCCACTACGCGGGTCCGCCACTGCAGATAAGATGCATAAATCATGGGACATTCTCTACCATCTTAAAAAACTTTTGACACACTTCCTTGATTTGGAAATATCCAACATTGAATGCATCTTATGGTGTTTCATGCGTTCCATTATTCTATAGGATTTTGATGGTTTATGTTAGATATATTATACGTATATATCTATCACTATATATATGGAACATACCTGTTTATATATGTACATTATGTCAATTATATATGTTGTATATAATAGTACTATATTATACAAAGTGAAATTCATACAACTATATAACATACTCCAAACATATAGCAATATTTATACGATGAATATACCACAAACTGAATTATAACATATAATACACTCCAGAACTTTTATATCAATATTTTGGCGGCCTTCTGAATATATAATATTTATACCAATATTATTCTGTAAATATTTATTTCTAAGTATCTATGTATCTTATACCATTTATATAATTAAATATGCAATATACTACAATTATTTCATAAATATAATATGAAATTATTTCATTATTATAACTTTTATAATATTAAATGTTGCTAATTAAATATGTAATATACTAAAATTTACGTTTGGTGGAAGTCATATACATGCGAGAAATTATGAATAGATTGTGTGAGAATTGGTTGATCCATGGCAGAAAAAATAAACTAGATATTTCAGTTGTTTGCTTCCTATTAGTTGCTTTCATCTTTTTATATAATATATGGAATACAAAGGAATATGGTTGTTACGAATAATGCAATTGCCCGACTCTAAGGTTGTCAATCATCTTAATTGAAGAGAACCAGTGTAACTGAAATTCTTTGAATGCATGATTTAGGGTATAGGGTTTAAAGGATTCTTGATAGGAATATAATTATTTAGTTGTCTTGGATGTAAAATACCTAATGCTGCTACATCCATAGAAATTTTCCTAAAATTTTGCCTAGTTATGCTTTTTGCTTGATGATAAAGTCATGGCCCAACAATCTCGAATTAGTAGTCCGTTGGACTCTAGGCCTGATCTTCTTGGGCAAGATACACAAATGAGCAAACTTCATTAATAGCCGCTTGGGCCAAAATTTTAACACCCGATAGCCCAAAATTACAATATACATTGTATATCCCAAAAGTAATTCTAACTCACAAGCACACACATAGTTATATCCCCAGATTTAGTTTCCTTAAGAGTGTCTTGACACCACCGCCACTCGCCCACTACTTCGGCAAGCGGATGTCGTCGCGGTTCAGCCAAAGACTTGGAATTAGAGTTTAAACTCTCTTCCTCCATCTTTGATTTTATCTTGAGCCGTTGCTCCGACGATTCTCCGGCAACTCCTTTTGACTTTTGACTTCATAGTATCATAACCATACCACAGAAAAACTCAATCTTCCTCAAAATCCTCATTCTTTTGGTCTGATGCTTAAGCTAACACTTAAAAGCACAAAAAGTAATTGAAATTCAAAGAAGAAGAAGTTTTAGGTCAATTTAAAGTACTTAACTAAAAAACTCAGATCTGCAAAGACAGATCGCGGAAAAGAGAGGCGAACACGCCATGATTGCAAAATCACTGATTGCATGCAAAGTAAAAACCTTTGAATTGTCGGTCATCCGGTGATTTGCCAGGCCAAGATACGGGACGGATAGTCTCTATGCGCGACCCAGTTAGCACAGAATTCAGATAAAATATCATCATTGCCTCAATTGTCGTGTACCAAAAAAGAGGAACTAAAATCACCGAAACAGAGACGGAGAAAGAGAGATCTGACTGTTGTTGTTGATTGATGCTGAAGAAATGACTATATAGTAGTGCATATTTCCAGGAATTCAAGGGTTGTTGATTTTGTTTTAAAAGTGAAAAAGGAAAATCATTGGCTAAACAGAGAGGGGCAATCACCCTTTGAATAAAAATCCCAAGCTATCTGTTATTGCCTTTTTTTTTCTGGGCTAACTTTCTTTGCTGGAAAAATCCTTTGGTTTTCACCAAATATATTTTCACATAAATGTCATTAGTTGATTTTGATGGAAATCATAATTTCAGGCCCACCATTAGTATATATTTACATGGATATTTATGTATTTCTTTCGGTAAAAATATTTTTGAATATTGGTATATTACAAAATATAGACAAAATAAACTGTCACTATACAAAAATTATATAAAATAGACTGTCACTATACAATTTATATACAATAGACTGTCACTATACAAAATATATATAAAAATAGGCTGTCATTATACAAAAAAATATACTAAATAGACTGTCACTATATAAAATATATACAAAATAGACTGTCACTATACGAAAATATACTAAATAGACTGCCACTATACAATTTATATACAATAGACTATCACT
The DNA here is from genome assembly GCF_000715075.1 of Nicotiana tabacum. Lineage (NCBI taxonomy): Eukaryota > Viridiplantae > Streptophyta > Magnoliopsida > Solanales > Solanaceae > Nicotiana > Nicotiana tabacum. The sequence goes on from NC_134093.1 coordinate 102,590,509, forward strand.
ATTAAAAATAAATATACAAAATAGATTGTCACTATACAAAATATATACAAAATACATTGTCATTATACAAAATATATACAAAATAGACTGTCATTATACAAAAAATAAACAAAATAGACATTTCGGACTATTAGATATAATATATTTGAAAATATAAAAAATATGGGCTATTAAAATTTTGAGGACTATAAAGGATAGTTTTATCTACACAAATAGGATCTTTCGGTGCGACCATTTAAATTTTGACATGTTAAGACCTCCGCGATTTTGGAAGTATGCTCATGGTGATCACCAGGTTCTTACGGTGATCAGTGAGATTTTTTACTCACGGTGATCACCAGGTTCGACAGGATTTATGATTAAAGAAATCCCAATGATCACCTTTTTCCACAAATTCTAATCTATCACTAGAATTTTTTGTATTGTGGCTTAAATTTCTAGCGTCAGGATTCCTGGTGTCACGATCCGAAATTTTCATATTCGGATTGTGATGGCGGTTAACATTTCACTTACTTGGCAAGCCAACGTTAGAATAATATTATCCATTTTTAAAATAATTTTAAATTTATTAATAACAAGGAAGCAAATGCGGAAGCAATTTTGAAATAATTCATAAAAACAACGGTGTCTAAATACCATCTCAGAATTGATGTCACAAGTGTACGAGCTTCTAGAATAAATACAAATAAAGGTCTGAATAAAATAAAGTTGTCTGGAAATAAACACACAACTAAAGTACAATAGACGGGGACTTCAAAACTGCGGACGCCATGCAGTTATACCTCAAGTCTCCTCTGGTAGCTGAAATCCGAGCAAGTCTATGGTACGCCGCTGGGATCAATTCCAAAATCTGCACAAGAAGTGCAGAGTATAGTATCAGTACAATCGACCCAATGTACTGGTAAGTGTTGAGCCTAACCTCGGCGAAGTAGTGACGAGGCTAAGGCGGTTTAGTTACATTAACCTGTACGCAATATTAATAATAACAACAAATAATAGAAATAAATTAGGTAACTCATTTATAATAATTGAAGCCAACTCAGCAGTCATAATCCATTATTATTTCAACCAATTCTGTTGCAGCGTGCAACCCGCTCTCCCAATATTTTTCTTTTAATCAAGTCTGTCATATATTTATTTCAATCAAGTATATATATAGACTTTTAAATAAGTCTGTTGCGGCGTACAATCCGATCCTCCGGTATTGACTTTTCAATAAGTCTATTGCGGCGTGCAATCCGATCCCCCAATATTAACTTTTTATAAGTCTGTTGCGACGTGCAATCCGATCCCCCAATATTGACTTTTAATAAGTCTGTTGCGGCGTGCAACCCGATCCTCCAATATATTCATCAATCAATTCTTATAGAAGAAATTTCCTCAATAAATACAACAATTAATATAAAATTATAAGACAACAAGCATACAATAATTATGATTTAATTATGAAACAAACAATGATAAATAGCAAATTATTATAGAAATCAGGGAGAAAATAGGCAGTTTAATATTAAATATGCTAAATGTCAGATAACAATTAAAACACATAATTCAAATAACATGTAACAATTAATGCAGAAATTAAAGAATTAATAATTGACAAAGAATAAGAGAGAAACAATTGTTATAATAATTAATTTATGATTAAAAACAATTTATGATTTTTCAAGTAAGCAGGCAAACAATTAATTTTGACGACGTATGGACACTCGTTATCTCGCCTATACGTCGTTCACATGCAATTCACATAACAAATAAATTAAGGGTTCTATTCTCTCAAGTCAAGGTTAATCTCGGCACTTACCTCGCTTTGTAAATTCCAATCAATTATTCAATCACAACTTTTCCTTTTAAATTTGCCTCCGAAAGCTTCAAATCTATTCACAAACAATTCAATATATTCAATACTAATCATAGGAATTAATGCCATATGAATTTACAAATTTTTCGGATAAAAATATGAAATTCATTAAAATATTCGATAGTGGGACCCACATCTCAAATCCCGAAAAAACTCACGAAATCCGAACACACGTTCCGATACGAGTTCAACAATATAAAAATTGTCCAATTTCGATATAAATGGACCTTTAAATCAAACATTTTCGTTTTTGGAAGATTTTAGAAAAATCTTATTTTTCTTCCATAAATTTACGATTTCATGATATAAACGAGTATGGAATCGTGAAATATAATCAATATAGGATAAGGAACATTTATCATAACGTTTCCCGTGAAAATCGCCCAAATATTCGCCCTAACCGAGCTCAAAATGACAAAAATGAGTAAAAATATCGGACTCTTCGATATATACACTGCCCAGGCATTTTCGCACCTGTGGTTCCTGGGCTCGCACATGCGAGCTTGCATCTGCGAGAAAAATCTCGCATAAACGGAAAAGGGGCTACCAGCGTATGTCCGCATCTGCGGACACGCTTCTGTAAACGCACGGGTGCGTGCACATTTCCGCACCTGCGGACATTTGCCCAGCCAAGCCCGGGCGCATCTGTGATCGAAGGCTCGCTTCTGCGAGCTCACACCTACGGTCAAAAATCCACAGGTGCGATTATAAAAGAAGGCAAAAATACAGATTTTTCTTAAGTCCAATTCTTGATCTGATTTCAATCTGTTTCACTCTCGGGGTACTCGGGACCCCGTACGAATATACTAACAAGTCCAATAACATAATACGGACTTACTCGGGGTCTCGCTGAAATTACAATTCACACCTTATTCAAACTTTGAGTTTTAAACTTTTCAATTTACAAATCTCGTACCAAAACATATTAAATAAATTCGGAATGACTTCAAATTTGGCACACTAGTCATAAATGACATAACGGAGTTGTTCAAATTTCCAGAATCGAATTTCGGCTCCGATATCAAAAACTCAACCCTGTGGTAAAACTTTAAAATTGTCACGACCCAATTTCACCTATAGGTCATGATGGCGCCCAACACTACAGCTAGGCAAGCCAACTAATAAGTCAATCGTACATTGGTTAAACTTTTATTCTAAAAAAATAATATAATACCAACTTCTACCAATTTGTGTGACAAGACCCGGTGTCACAAGTGCATGAACATCTAGTAGATTATACAAAACTCCAAATACTGTCTGAAATGAAATAGACAGAATATAAATATAAGAAGAGACACTGGTAGCTGCAGAACGGCTCAGAAAGGCAGCTCATCACTATGCCTCGGGATGACGTGGGTATGTGATGATAGGTCCTCCACTAGTACCTGTCTCAGATCCTGCACAAAAAGTACAGCAAGTGTAGTATGAGTACGTAAACAACGTGTACCCAGTAAGTATCAAGCCTAATCTCGAAGTGGTAGAGACGAGATGGCCGACTTTGACACTCACTATGGGTCAATAATAACTGAAATAAAACAAGGATATTTAAATCAGTATACATTACAGAATTTATAATAATTTATTTAATCAGCGGAAATAATCAAATTCCTTCAAATGTAATAATTATCAATATATTAATTAAATTCCTTCAATACAAATAATTTCCAATTTATCAATTAATTCTCATTTACATGAGTAACAATTAATTCCTTAACAAGCAAGAATAATAATTCATTAAATTCTAAAGATTTTTCCAATTTATTAATTAGCTTTACAAGCTGAAATATATTATTAAAGTATCGTGTAATTATTATTATTAAGTACGATTTCTGCCGAGGACGTACGACCCGATCCAGAGTGTCGTGTACACTGCCGAGGGACGTGTGGCGTGATCCATAGATACATCTATCCTGCCGAGGCGTTTGGCCCGCTCCACAAGAAAGGAGGACATTTTCTTATGTGCCTCCGGAAGGAGAGTATATTTATTATAAGGTAAATTCGGGAGGAGAATAATTTCTTTTAACAATTAATTGATTTAAACAGACAATCAAGCCTATGAGATTTCCATCCTTTAATATCTTTATCTAACAATTCACAATATATTCATATAGATATCAATTAATATAAATAAATCAAAGAACACAATTTACACAAGTAAGGCATGCTTTGAGTCCTAAACTACCCGGACTTTAGCATTAATAGTAGCTACGCACGGACTCTCATCACCTCGTACGTACGTAGCCCCCCATAATTTTAGCAATAATTGTTTAATTTTAATCACCTATGAGGTAATTTCCCTCTCACAAGATTAGACAAGAGACTTACCTCGTTTTGCTCCAATTTAATCTACTATAAGGCCTTTTCCACGATTATCCAACTCCGTCTGGCTCGAATCTAGCCAAAATAATTCGATACAATCACTAAATATTATAGGAATCAATTCTATAAGAAAATACTACATTTTAAAGAAAAGATCCCGAAATTAATTAAAAATTTGTCTGCGGGGTGCACATCTCGGAATCCGGTAAAAGTTATGAAATCTGACAACCCATTCAATTACGAGTCCAACCATACCAGTTTCACTCAAATCCGACTCCGTATCGATACCGAAATCTCAAATTTTCGTTTCTATGAGATTTCTAAACTTTTCCAAATTTCAATCTCAAAACACTAATTAAATTGTGAAAACAATGATATATTTATGTGTATAGACCAAATCCAAGTTAGAATCACTTACCCCAATGTCTTTTCCTTGAAAATCTATCAAAAATCGCTTCTGCTTAAGCTCCAATTTGTTAAAAATGTCAAATGGGACGAATGCCCTCTTTTTATAAAATTGCCCAGCAGCCTTTGGAACTGGTCCTGGAACTGGGCCTCGATCGTGGCTTCAATCACAGGCTCGAGCCTGGACCTCGGTCATGGCCTCGATCAGGGCATCGATGTTGGGCCTTCAATCAGGACATCGAGGTTGAGCCTTCGATCAGGGCATCGAGCATGTGCCTTCGATCAGGGCATCGAACATGGGTCTCGATCCTAGCCCTCGAGCCTTACCTTCGATCATGTCCTCGAGCTGGACCTTCGATCGTGGCTTCGATACTGAGCCCCGTCCCTGGCTTCGACTCAGGCCTCGATCGTGGGCTCGATATCTGGGTTCGATCTGGGACTCGATATCTGAGTTCGATCACAGCCCAGAATATACAGCAGGAGGGAAAATTGTAGCAGCTTTTAAGTCCAATTTTTGATCCGTTAACCATCCGAAACTCACCCGAGGCCCTCGGAACCTCAACCAAATATACCATCAAGTCCTAAAATATCATACGAACTTAGTCAAACCTAGAAATCACATCAAACAATGCTAAAACCATGAATCATACCCCAATTCAAGCTTAATGAAACTAAGAGTTTTCAACTTCTACATTCGATGTCGGAACCTATCAAATCAACTCCGATTGACCTCAAATTTTACACACAAGTCATAAATGACATAACGGAGCTATGAAAATTTTCGGAACTAGATTCCGACTCCGGTATCAAAAAGTCAACTCATCGGTCAAACTTCCAAACTTAAATTCTTATTTTTAGCCATTTCAAGCCTAATTTAACTACGGACTTCCAAATAAAATTTCGAACACACTCCTAAGTCCAAAATTACCATACGGAGCTGTTAGAATCATCAAAATGCTATTCTGGGGTCGTTTTCACATAATTAGACATCTGGTCACTATTCGAACTTAAACATTTTAATTGTTTTCTTCAAAATTTCATATCTCGAGCTAGGGACCTCGGAATTTGATTCCGGGGATACGCCCAAGTCCCAAATCACGATACGGACCTACCGGAACTGGCAAAACACTGATCCGAGTCCAACCATATCAGTTTCACTCAAATTCGACTCTGTATCGATACCAAAATCTCAAAATTCCGTTTCTATGAGATTTCTAAACTTTTCCAAATTTCAATCTCAAAACACTTATTAAATTATGAAAACAATAATATATTTATGTTTATAGACCAAATCCAAGTTAGAATCATTTACCCCAATGTCTTTTCCTTCAAAATCTATCAAAAATCGCCTCTGCTCAAGCTCCAATTTGTTAAAAATGGCAAATGGGACGAATGCACTCTTTTTATAAAACTGCCCAGCAGCCTTCGGAACTGGTCCTCGAATTGGGCCTCGATCGCGGCTTCGATCACAGGCTCGAGCCTAGACCTCGGTCATGGCCTTCGATCAGGGCATCGAGGTTGGGCCTTCGATCAGGACATCGAGGTTGAGCCTTCGTTAAGGGCATCGAGCATGGGTCTTCGATCAGGGCATCGAGCATGGGTCTCGATCCTAGCCCTCGAGCCTTACCTTCGATCATGTCCTCGAGCTGGATCTTCGATCGTGGCTTCGATACTGAGCCCCGTACCTGGTTTCGACTCAGGCCTCGATCGTGGGCTCGATATCTGGGTTCGATCTGGGGCTCGATCACAACCCAGAATATACATCAGAAGGGAAAATTGCAGCAGCTTTTAAGTCTAATTTTTTATCTGTTAACCATCCGAAACTCACCCGAGGCCCTCGGCACCTCAACCAAATATACCAACAAGTCCTAAAACATCATACGAACTTATTCAAACCTCTAAATCACATCAAACAACTCTAAAACCATGAATCATACCCCAATTCAAGCTTAATGAAACTAAGAGTTTTCAACTTCTACATTCGATGTCGGAACCTATCAAATCAACTCCGATTGACCTCAACTTTTACACACAAGTCATAAATGACATAACGGAGCTATGAAAAGTTTCGGAACTAGATTCTGACTCCGGTATCAAAAAGTCAACTCATCGGTCAAACTTCCAAACTTATTGTTTTTAGCCATTTCAAGCCTAATTTAACTACGGACTTCCAAATAAAATTCCGAACACGCTCCTAAGTCCAAAATCACCATACGGAGCTGTTGGATTCATCAAAATTTTATTCCGGTGTCGTTTTCACATAATTAGACATCCGATCACTATTCGAACTTAAACATTTTAATTGTTTTCTTTAAAATTCCATATCTCGGGCTAGGGACCTCGGAATTTGATTTCGGGCATACGCCCAAGTCCCAAATCACGATACGGACCTACCGGAACTCTCAAAACACTGATCCAAGTCTGTTTGCTCAAAATGTTGACCAAAGTCAACTCAATTGAGTTTTAAAGCTCTAATCCACATTTTAAATCCATTTTTCACATAAAGACTTTCCATGAAATTTTACGGATTAGGCACGCAAGTCGAGGAATGATAAATAGTACTTTTCGAGGTCTTAGAACACATAATTGATTCTTAAATTTAAAGATGACATTTTAGGTCATCACAGAAATCTTTAGCCTTTAAATTACTAGTTTCCGTTAAATGGTCATAACTTGAGCTAGGGACCTCCAAATTAAATTCCGGGCATACGCCCAAGTTCCAAATCACAATACGGAGCTACCGAAACTGTCAAAGCACTGATCCGGGTCCGTTTGCTCCAAATGTTGACCAAAGTCAACTCAGTTGAGTTTTAAGGCTCTATTTCATATTTTAACCCATTTTTCACATGAAAATTTTTTGGAAAATTGTACGGACTGCGCACGCAAGCCGAGGAATGATAAATGGTGCTTTTCAAGGTCTTAGAATAGTGAATTACTTATTAAATTTAAAGATGACATTTTCGGTCATCACATTCTCCACCTCTAAAACAAACGTTCGTCCTCGGACGGAGTTAGAAAAAAAACTACCTGAGCTGGAGAAAAGGTATGGATATTTACTCCGCATGTTCGACTCAGACTCCCAGGTAGATGCCTCTACCGGCTGACCTCTCCATTGCACCCGAACTGAAGGATAACTCTTAGACCTCAACTGTCGAACTTGTCGGGCTAAAATAGCCACCGGCTCCTCCTCGTAAGTCAAATCTTTGTCCAATTAGACTGAGCTGAAATCTAACACATGGGACGGATTACCATGATATTTTCGGAGCATAGACACATGGAACACCGGATGAATCACTGATAAACTAGGTGGTAATGCAAGCATGTAGTCTACTTCACCCACCCTTTCAAGAATTTCAAAGGGTCCGATATACCTAGGGCTCAATTTGCCATTCTTTCAGAACCTCATTACACCTTTCATAGGTGAGACCCGAAGCAATATTCTTTCTTCAACCATGAATGCAATATCACGAACATTTCGGTCGGCATAACATTTTTGTCTAGACTGAGCTGTGCGAAGTCGATCTTGAATAATCTTTCCCTTATCCAAGGCATCCTCTACCAAATCGGTACCCAACAACCGAGCATCTCCCGGTTCAAACCAACCAACTGGCGATCGGCATTGCCTTCCGTATAATGCCTCATATGGAGCCATCTGAATGCTCGATTGGTAGTTATTATTATAAGAAAACTCCGCAAGTGGCAAGAAATGATCCCAAGAACCTCCAAAAGTCTATAACACCGTGAAAGCGGACAATCTCACGAATGTAAATTTAAGCTAACCTCTCTGAAGAATAGGTAACTGCCAACGTAGTCAAAGCGGGCTTGAGCTTCTGAAATCTCAACTCACATTCGTCTGACCATCTGAATGGGACACCCTTCTGGGTTAGTCTGGTCAATGTGCTTGCTATAGATGAAAACCCTTCCACGAACTGATGATAATAACCTGCCAAACCCAGGAAACTCTGGATCTCTGTAACTGAAGTAGGTCTAGGACAATTCTCAACAACCTCAATCTTCTTAGGATCCACCTTTATGCCTTCTGCCGATACAACATGCCCCAAAAAGGCCACTGAGTCTAACCAAAACTCACATTTTGAAAATTTGGCATATAACTGATTATTCTTCAAGGTGTGAAGCACACTTCGAAGATGTTTCTCATGTTCCTCTCGACTGATGGAGTAAATCAAGATATCATCAATGAATACAACCACAAAAAAAATCCAAATAAGGCTTGAACACCCGATTCATCAAATCCATAAATATTGCTAGAGCATTTGTTAACCCAAATAACATCAATAGGAACTCGTAATGCCCATATCGAGTCCGAAAAGCTATCTTAGGGACATCAGATGCCCTAATCTTCAACTGATGGTAACCAGATCTCAAATCAATCTTCAAAAATACCTTGGCACCCTGAAGCTGATCAACTAAGTCATCAATTCTTGGCAGCGGATATTTGTTTTTGATAGTGGCTTTGTTCAACTGCCGATAATCTATACACATCCACATAGAGCTATCTTTCTTCTTTACAAATAATATTGGTCCACCCCAGGGCGAGACACTGGTCTAATGAATCCCTGATCAACCAAGTCTTGTAACTGCTCTTTAAATTCTTCAACTCTGTCGGGGCCATACGGTATGGTGGAATATAAATGGGTTGAGTGCCCGGAGCCAAATCAATACAGAAGTCAATATCTCTATCGGGTGGCATCCCCGGCAGATATGTAGGAAATACTTCTAAAAATTCACGAACAACTGGTACTGAGTCCATAGAAGGGACATCCGCGTTGGGATTGCGAATATAAGCCAAATAGGCTAGACACCCTTTCTCTACCATACGCCGAGCTTTCATATAAGAAATAACCCTACTGACAGAATGGCTAGGAGTTCCTTTCCACTCTAACCGAGGTAACCCCGGCATAGCTAGGGTCACTGTCTTTGCATGACAATCTAATATAGCATGATAAGGAGACAACTAATCCATATCCAAGATGACATCAAAATCTACCATATCAAGAAGTAGAAGATCCACACTAGTATCAAGATTACCAATAGTAACCACACACGAAAGATAGACATGATCTACTATAACAGAGTCTCCCACCGGTGTAGATACACACATAGAAGCACTCAGAGAATCACAAGGCACAACCAAATATGAAGCAAAGTAAGAGGACACATAGGAATAAGTAGATCCTGGATCAAATAGAACCGAGGCATCTCTATGGCCAACTGGAATAATACCTGTGATCACAGCATCAGATGACTCGGCCTCAGGACTAGCTGGAAAAGCATAAAATCGGAGTTGGGCCCTACCACTCTAAACTGCGTCTTTGGGACGGCCTCTAACTGGCTGGCCTCCACCTCTAACGGTCTGACCTCCACCTCTAATGACCTAACCTCTACCTCTAATAGCCTGACCTCCACCTCTAGCTAGCTGAGTAGGTGGTGAAGCAACCGGTGGTGGTATGATGGCACGAGAATCTTGCCAAGATCTGTTACTCGTCAATCTAGGGCAATACCTCCTGATGTGACCAATGTTCCCATACTCATAACACCCATCCTGATATCGTGCCTGCTGAAGCTGAAGCTGACCCAAATGGGCCAGATAACTGCTGTAGTAACTCTGGAGTGGTGGTGCACTGATAGGAGTTGAATGTGCACTAAATGCTGGCTGCCCAGAGTAATGCATAATAGGACCATGACTCCCTGAAGCACCGGGAGATGCATGAAGTGCTGATGAAATGGTCTGGGAGGATGACCCCTACCAAAATTACCCCTGCCTCCTGACGAGGCACCACTGTTACCACCGAACTGACGAGGCTTCTTATCGGACCTCTGCCCTCTCTCATGTGCAAGAACCATCTCGACCCTCCTTGCGACATTAGCAGCCGCCTGAAAAGAAATCTCACTTCCGGTCTCATTGGCCATCTGAAGTCTGATAGGGTGAGTAAGTCCCTCAATAAACCTCCTCACTCTCTATCGCTTCGTAGGTAGTAAAAGGAGAGCATGACGGGCCAAATCCACAAAATGAGACTCATACTGAGTAACAGTCATACTGCCCTGCTGTAGACGCTCAAATTGCTTGCGGAATTCCTCTCTCAGTGTGATAGGGAGGAACTTTTCCAAAAATAGCTGAGAGAACTGCTCCCACGTAAGTGCAGGTGATCTGACTTGCAGGTGATCTTACTGGTCGGGTCAATGTATAATTTCTCCACCACCTCTTGGCGGAACCCGTCATCTGAAATACAGCAAAATCAACCCCATTGGTCTCAACTATACCCATGTTCCGCAGCACCTCATGGCAGCGTTCAAGATAATCCTGTGGGTCCTCAGAAGGTGTACCACTGAAGTGAACTGGAAAGAGCTTAGTGAACTTATCCAGTCTCATTAAGGCCTCAAAATACATGGCGGGCCTATCACCGATTTGTGCCGCAACAACTGCTGAACTATTCCAATTGGCGGGGTTGCTGGAGCCTGATTCTGGGGAGCCATCTGCTCCAGAGCAGGAGTAGTGAGAGTTTGTTCTCCTCCCCCAGCCTGTGAGATGGCTGGTGCCACTTAAAACTTACCATTCTGGGCCACGCCCTCCATAAGACTTACCAAATGGACTAGAGCATCCCGAAGTACTGAAGTGGCTATGAATCCTTCCGGGACCTGAATTGGTCCAACTGGTACATTCTGAACTGGAACCTCCTCCTGAAGGTCCACCTGAGGTTCTTCAAAAGGTGCAGTTGCTCGAGCTCTAGACTGAGGCATGAGTGATTGTGAGGTATGCTCGAGTGGCAAGGGTGATGATGAAGTATGCCAGAGTGGCAAGGGTGATGGTGAAGTATGCCCGAGTGGCAAGGGTGACTGTGAGGTTTGCCCGAGGGACTGTTTATGATTTCATCATTTTTGCTCACATTTGCATTGAGCCTTTGTTTGAAAAACTATTGAAAAATATCTTTAATTAATTTTTACTGGAACAGGGTTCAAACGAGATGATTTGATTCAAACATTGATTTTTAAAGCATGTTGTACTTTACTAAATTTTTGTGATATGAACTTGATATACTTTATTGCTCGTCACTACTGTTCAGTCTTTATTTATTGTTGTTACTTACTTAGTTGACGTACTCACGTTACTCCCTGCACCTTGTGTGCAGATCCAGGTATAGCTAGACACGGTAGCGGTTGTTGATTATTCTGGTTGCAGATTTTCTCGAGGATAGCAAGGTAGCTGCCTGGCGATCGCAGCCCTGCTCTTCTCCCTCTTAGCTTCCTTTAGTTGTATTTAGCTATTTCCAGACTGAGTTAGTCTTGATATTGTTAGACAAATTGTAGTAGATGCTCATGACTAGTGACACCCCGATATCGGGCTTTTCTTTTCTGCTCTTTTATTTTGATTTGAACTCCCGATTTGTTTTAGAATGAGTCGGCTTGCCTAGTACCACGATAGGCTCCATCACGACAAGTTATGTTTTGAGGTCATGACAGAACTGCTCCCAAGTTAGTGTAGGCGACCCAGCTGGTCTGGTCAACATAAAATCTCTCCACCACCTCTTGGCGGAACCCGTCATCTGAAATACAGCAAAATCAACCCCATTAGTCTCAACTATACCAATGTTCCGCAGTACCTCATAGCAGCAGTCAAGATAATCTAGTGAGTCCTCAGAAGGTGTACCACTTAAGTGAACTGGAAAGAGTTTAGTAAACTTATCCAGTCTCAATAAGACCTCGGAAGACATGGTGGCACTATCACCTGCATGTGCCGTAACAACTGGCTGAATTACCCCAACTGGTGGGGCTGCTAGAGCCTGATACTGTTGAGCCATCTGCTCCGGAGCGGGGGTAGTGGGAGTCTGTTCTCCTTCCCCAGCCTGTGAGATGGCTGGTGCCACTGGAAATGTACCATTCTGGGCCACACCCTCCATAAGGCTCACCAAACGGACTAAAGTGTCCTGAAGTACTTGAATAGCTATGAATCCTTCTGGGACCTGAACTGGTCCAATCGGTACAGTCTGAACGGGATCCTCCTGCTGAAGATCCACCCGAGGTTCTACAATAGGTGCTGCTGCTTGAGCTCTAGACTGAGCTTTACCTCTTCATATACCTCGGCCCCTAGCACGACCTCGACCTCGACCTCCACCCCTGGCTATAGTTGTCACCGGGGGCTCTGGTCCCTGTCCATCAGTTGATGTATTACGTGTTCTCACCATATGCAAGAGAATAAGAATAGAATGGTTCAATCATCAGTGATAGAATAAAATCGCACGACAGAATAAGAAAGAAGTGATATTGTTCCTAAACTTCATAGCCTCTGAGAGATAAGTACAGACGTCTCTGTACCGATCCTTCAGACTCTACTAAACTTGCTCGTGACTCGTGAGACCAATGTAACCTAGGGCTCTGATAGCAACTATCACGACCCGGAATTCTCACCTTCAGGACCGTGATGACGCCTAATATTTCACTTGCTAGGCAAGCCAATGTTAAAATAATCTTAACTATTTTTAAGCAAATTAAATTAAACAAAAGTTAATTGCTAAAATAAAGTGCGGAAGACCATAACTACCGAATCATCACAATACATTCCCGAATCTGGTGTCACAACTGCACGAGCTACTAGAATAATACAAATAAAGGTCTAAATAAAATTCAAGCTGTTGAAATATAATACATAACTGAGATAAGATAGAAGGGGACTTCAGAACTACGAACTCTATGCAGTTATACCTCAAGTCTCCACTGGTAGATGTATCCGGACAAATCTATAGTACGTCGGTGGGACCCACTCCGAAATTTGCACAAGAAGTGCAGAGTGTAGTATCAGTACAACCGACCATATATACTGATAAGTGCCGAGCCAAACCTTGACGAAGTAATGACGAGGCTATGATAAGACACATACGTAAACGACCTATACAAGTATAGACAAATACGAAGCAACAATAATACAATAAATAACAATTTATAAATTGGGAGGGAGCATGCAAAGGGGAATGATATAATAATTTCAGTAAGCAAAGTATCACTTAGCAGCCAATTAATTCATCAACAATAAAATGAGCAAATGATAATATGAAAATGGCACGACACCACCCTTCGTGCTTTTACTCTTATTCCTCTCATAAACTGATAATAATAATAATTGGCACGTAATCACCCTTCGTGCTTTAACTCTCTTTTAGCACGGCATCACCCTTCGTGCTTTTACACTCTCTTAAAATGACACGGCATCACCCTTCGTGCTTTTATACTCACAAATGACACGGCAACACCCTTCGTGCTTTTACACTCATAAAATGGCACGGCAACACACTTCGTGCTTTTATACTCATAAAATGGCACGGCAACACCCTTCATGCTTTTACACTCACAAATGGCACAACAACACCCTTCATGCTTTTACACACTTCCTTACCATGACAATGATATTATGAATAATTAAAATGGCACGGCATCACCCTTCGTGCTTTTATACTCTTCCTTACCATGAAAATAATAATATAAATTCGGAAGAGTATTTAAATGCACACTTATCAATCAATTCAATACTAAATACCGACTTCACCTTCCAAAATATTCAACAATAATTAAATGAATAATAATTTCACGAATAATGATCAAATAATCAATAATAAACTTAAGCAGGAATATCTTAATTAAATAGATAATTATTCACAATAAACAAATTCCACCTACATGCTTTGACTCAACCACAACGCATATGTACTTATCACCTCATATATACGTTGTACCCGCACATTAAATCATGTATCAAATAGACAATTGAATCCTACTCCTTCAAGTCAAGGTTAACCACGACACTTACCTCGCTTTGCAACCAAATTCAAGAATCCAATAAACCTTTGCCTCGCGAATTCGTGTATGAAATCCTCGAATATAGTCATAAATAATTCAATATACTCAATACAAATCGTAGGAATTAATTTCATATGAATTTGCTAATTTTCCGGATTAAAATCCGAAATTCATCTCAAAAATCAACAGTGGGCCCACATCTCGAATCTCGAAAAAACTTACGAAATCCGAACACCCATTCCGAAACGAGTCCAACCATACAAAAACTATCAAATTTCGATGTCAAATGGACCTTCAAATCTTAATTTTTCATTTTTGGAAAGTTTTACAAAAAAAACTAATTTCTTCTATCTAAATTCGAAATAAATGATAAATATTGACATGAATTTATGAAGTATAATCACTTTCAGATATAAAATACTTACCCAAGTCGAAATCGTGGAAAACCCCTTTGAAATAGCCTAAATTCGTGCTTGAAATATCTAAAAATGAGAAAAAAATCTCGGATTCTTCGATTTATACACTACCGAGGGATAAAATAGTTTTATTTTATATTTAAGCTAAGGTCATTAATGTTCTTGTAGTAATACTATTTTAGTTTACTATGGTTTTAACTTATGTTTATCTACTTTTATAATATTTGAAAATACCAAAAATAGTTGCACTTTTAATTTTTAGTTTTACTTTAACCAATTAGGAGTGATTTTAGGTTTTACAAGTATTTTATACGAATTTGGAAGAAATTTGGATTTATTAATGAAAACTAGGTGTCATCACGACGCCTGTGGTGGGATTTTAGGTCGTGACAGAAGTATAGAGTTGTGAATATAGTTCATAGAACTATTCCAAACTAAGACATAGACAAGTTTAATTGCCATTGATAGACGAATATCTAAAGAGGTTTAAAATTGGCCAAAAAAGTTAAGATCGATCAAATATAGTAATACAATATACTTGACTGATTATTAGTAAAAAAAGAAAAGGAGATCATTATCAAAAAGACCATTGGCATCTTTCTAATTTTCTTCTTTTGGTGGGTGGGAGGAGAAATTACAAATAAAAGTGAAGATCGGCTTTTGCTTCAAAGAATCAAAGAGCAGTCTCAATAAGTAAAAAATGGTGACAAAAATTTCTTTCCCAAAATGAACACTTCTTGCATGAACTTGTGAGTTCATTAAAAATATTTAATTATTGAAATTTTACATAGTATAAGTTTTATAAAGTTCATTATGGAGATTTGTTGCTAATATTAAGAGGCTATTTGTGCCACCGCTCCTTTCAATTTTCTCAAATGGATACTTAAGCATCTTTAAAGTTTCTGCAAAGGGAGAAATAGAAAAGAATACGAAAGGAGAAAAATATCAAATGATTATTTTTGTACTTGTCTTTAAAATACGGCAGTTGAATAATGACGATCAGAGAGGATGTATTTTTAAGTTCAACACATTTAACACAATTCAAATTCTTTTTTCTGTATTCAATAGTCATTAGTCTTGTAAAACACACAATAGGGTAAAATAGTAGAACTATTAATTTTCAAAGGAAGTGAATTTTTAGCCAAATAAAACTTTTATAATTTAATAGGCATTATATGAGCAAGAGTGGGTTGCTCTAGTGGTGACCACCCTCCACTTCCAACCAAGAGGTTGTGAGTTCGAGTCACCCCAAGAGCAAGGTGGAGAGTTCTTAGAGGGAGGGAGCCGAGGGTCTATCGGAAACAATCTCTCTATCCAGGGTAGGGGTAAGGTCTGCGTACACACTATCCTCCTCAGACTTGATGTGAGCATATTTCTCTATCAAGGGATAAATCACATCATTCGGCTAGCAATGCTCTGTTAAATTTAACATATTTATAAGAAATCAGTTAAATAAGTGACTAATTCAAATTACAATAAAAATACTCTATTTACTATAGCTTAAATGCTTCCACCACTAAGAGAAATAAAATACAATGCAAAT
This sequence comes from Nicotiana tabacum, assembly GCF_000715075.1. Lineage (NCBI taxonomy): Eukaryota > Viridiplantae > Streptophyta > Magnoliopsida > Solanales > Solanaceae > Nicotiana > Nicotiana tabacum. Next base: position 102,606,860 of record NC_134093.1, read on the forward strand.
CAACATAGGATTATATAGATAATAGATTGCAGAATATCTTTCAAAACTCCACATAATTAGTCAAGTGGATCTTCCTAGTATGTACAATGTTGTCTTATACATAACCAAAGATACATTAGTTAACCCAACACATGTTCCATCGTTGGAAACCAAAAAGGGAACCAGAAGATATCGTTTAGTTTAGTAATTGTCTATAAATTTTAAAACACAGCATTCATTAATTGAAAACCATTAGATCATCGAAATTCTCCCGTGGATCAGTGATCAATGATCTAATTCTATTAATAAAGTGTGTTATTCTAAAAGAATATGTTTAGAATAATATTTAGAAAGCAACGACATGATCATCACTACAAAGCTAATCCATCGAAATTCGGTAAAAGAAAATTGGAACCAAAATTCAATAATTTTCTAATTATTTTTTATCCCTAGGTTTCCTAAAGAACAAATAAAAAAAGGGAGCAAGACACGCGCATCCCCTGAATAAGCAGGAGCGTGAAAAAAATATACAAAGAAAAAAAGATAATATCCCTGACTATGAGATCTATCTCTGCACAAAATCAACATGTATAATTTTATCCCTAAGAATTGAGTAAAAATATAGGATCAATACAATTTTAACTTTCTCGAAGTTGTGCACTGTGTCAGATATATGATCATATTGAGAAAATTAGAGCAAAACAACCCCAATTATCTCCCATAAAGCGCTCATGACAAAGACAGTGAAGAAGCATGCGAACTAAAAACGAAAAATACTCTACAATATATATTACCTCTATAATCAATCATAATGCTTGTTCCCAGAGATTCAACCTTTAAGAGCAGCAAATACATGGTAAAAGACCACCATTATCTCCGGCAAATGACTCCAAGTTTTGCCCTAAACTAGTATACCTCATACCAACTCTCTAACTACAAAAAACAAATCAGATAGGAAAATAAAGCCCTAATAGAAATTAATGAAAAAAAGAACAAGATTTGGGCAAAAATTTAGAGAGGAACAGACCTGAATGTTGTAACACCCAACTGCGAAGATGAAGAGAAATGAAAAAAACTATTATTTGAGAGGACAAATTAAGAACCCGAGAAAACCAACATTTCTTCTTGTGGCTCGGAAGAATCTGCGTTTAGAATTGCGTTGAGTTGTTAATTAAAATTATAATTTTACCCTTGAGCTAAAATTACAGTAATACCATTGGTCGACCACACTTGGCTTTTCTATATAAATAGAAATTCTCAGCTTTTCTTGTCCAAATTGAGCCCAATTTCGAGTCCCACACCTTAGCCCAACAATTTCGACCATCAGCCCCTACCCATCTGAGCCCACGACCCAAAACCAACCTACCTACCACATCTTCCATTTAATCCCAGACATTGATCCATGTTAATCTAACGGCTATTATTCACCCCACCCACATATAACAACCTAATATTCACTAACCCTAACCCTAAAGACCCAACCAAAACGGTGCCTCACCCCTCTCACACCCTCTGTCCGCCCCCAACCACACCCTAAGGTCGCCCGAGCTCCCCTCAAATTCCTTCCACGTCATCTGAATCCATAACAAACTCTGACAATCGAATCTTCTTCAACCTCCCCACGTGTTTTTTCTATTTTGTTTTGGACGAATTTGGATAAATGGGAGTTCGTAGGATCTATGGAGATGAAGATCCTAGGCTTCCATTTGTCCCATTTTGGTTCGAAAGGGAAAAATTCAGATTTGAGGAGGATTTTCGGATTTTTGGAGAAGCTTCTAGGCTTGGGTATAAGAGGAGTTTCTTTGGACAGAAATTGAAGAGAGAAAAATCGAGAGGCGGAAGTTCTAGGGCTGAGAGATAGCTTTCCTTTTTCTCTGATTTTTGAATTGAAGTCATCGGTCCGTTTATAAAATTAGAAAAAGAGAGCAAGATTTTTGGCTTTTCTTTCTTTGATTTTGAGTTTTCCAGAAAAAGAAAAAATATACAAAAATGTTTCTATTCCCTCTTTCCAACTTCGATTTTGATTCTTAACCATGGAATTTGATTGAGGTTTTCCGTGGAGTCGAAGTTTGTTCGAGGCCGAGTTCGTGGATTTTGGATCCTGTCGCATTCTCAGCTGCTGTTACTTCCAATTTCAGTGCCGGATTCATTTGTATTCGATTCCAAACAAACTTAATTGAAGAGTTTCGCAGTTTCAGGTTCACCTCTTTCCTTCTCATTCTTGTTAATGGTGTGATTGAAACATGATAAGAGCCGTAGGTTTGTCGAATTTGGAAAGTGTTTGAGTTGATTTAGAAAGGGAATTGATTGAGGGCTGATTTGTGTGAATATATATGGGGGTTACACTTAAATGTTCTGGAATGTCTTTTTAGCTCGGATTGTTTGTCTTTTGACCTGAATGATTGATATTCGATTGATAGTGAAATTGTACTGCTTGATATGAGTTAATGCTTGTCTTGATTGCATTCTTTGAGTATTCGGGCTGCTGTTACTTGAAGTAGCATATGAGATAAGTGAATCATGTTTAGAGTCAGATTAGCCTGCATATCTTATTGCATTTCGCTCACTGTTGCTTTGCTTTGGTCTGCTGTTAATTTTGCCTGTCTTTGCCAGTTCACCTGTAATTAGAATGCCGGCACTCATTTCACCTCAAATGAGTTATGTTAAGAGTTATTGAAAGTTAACCTGGCTCTAATATGCATCTCAACTTAATGAGTTTGTTGATCAGTGACATTCCTAATTTGCACATTGAGATCATTTCTGCGTGTTTCAGTCAATTAGCCTCTATTTGAAAACCCACGGCTTTTGGTGTCTTGTTTCTTTTGTTAGTTAGAAGATCAATCATATAGCTAAGGTCCAGGATGATTGTTTCATTGCTTTCGAGCTCATTTTAATTGAGTTTGAACATGGATAATTGACAAGGTTGGAATGTCTGTGATTATGGTTCAAAGTTGAATTGCACTGAATGTATTCGGACTACTAGTGTTTAGATCCATTCACATCTGTTGATTTCTTCTTAATATCATGGAACCAAGGTTCACCATCAAGTTCGAAATGCTAATGTCCTAGATGGTCGAGTTGTTTTATCAATTGCCCTTTACACGCTGGTTTGTTCCAGTAAAAAAAACATGTTCTCATGTTCTGTTGATAAGTCTATGTCATGTGGGTATTGCAGAAATTTCAATTGAATTTAAGAAAAGGTACTCCATTTAAAGGGTGTTAGTTGGGGAGCTGTGAGTGAGATCGACAAGATGTTAAGGTGGCTCTTACCATATTTCAAGCACACCAGTCCTTTATTCTATTTTGCTATTATCTTCTTTATTAGTTTATTGCCTCAGTGTTTGTGTGTCTTTTTGCATTATTTGACCTTATGGAATTTGTTCAGTTGAATGATTGTCGGGCGTGGGAAATTGGGAAAAGACTTGGCCCATTAGTGCTTAATTTACCAGCTTTAGGATTGGGCTCGGCCTACAAAATGATAAGTTAAAAAAGAACAAAATCATGAATTGAATTTTCTTCCAGTTCTCTTATTTACTTATTTTTATTTTATTTTTGTTATTCGCTAATGTTTAGGCCGACAACATTTGGGTAGGCAATATTAGGACGTTTTATTAATTTTGAGGCGAGAGGTCGTCCCTTTAGTTAAATTTATCCGGGGAATTCCCCGAAGGATTAGTAAATATTCTATTCCGGGGAATGCCCCGAAGCACTTTGTAAATATTTTGGAGGTGTTGACGAGCATTGTGGGGAAGTCATAGTATAGGTTAGTTTGGGATTTTTCTTTTCATTTTCTCTTATTAGGTGGGGACGGCCTTGAGCCTCTTTTGTGTTTATTTTCCTTTTATATGTTTTTTTTTACCTCAATTTGAATATTTTAAAAGCTAACTAGATCGGGTACGCAACTGTGATTTTCACGGGACTTGGGGAATGGCTAACACCTTCCCGAGTCAAATGAGCCCCCTTATCTAGAATATTTGATGCAAACTGGTTTAAGAGTCAAATGTGTTTTTAAGGAAAAATTGGTTTTAAATGGTGATTTGGCACACCGAAATTACATGTCAAGCGGCGAGTCTTAGTTAATCCATTTTAAACAATGTTTTGTCACTTTTCAATTTTGGAAAACCCTTTCGAGCTTTGCAAAACTTTTTATTAATTAAAAGAGGGTTAGTGAGGTAAAAAAAAAAGGGTGTGACACAAGCTATGCAAACCATTGAATAAATCTCATTACAATGCAACAACTAATAATAGTCCTGTACATGCTGCAGCTGTAAATTTCAATCAAACCTTTTAAGGGTCATAACAACAGCAAAAATTCAAGAATCAGCGGATCAAAGGAGTGTTATATGCCTAGCTTCCAAGCAATGGAAGCTACAATCTGCCAAAAACAGAGAATTTAATGTTCAAAAATTTGTTATGTAAAATGAATCATCAATATAAATTGAGAAAGCAGTTCAAACACATGTAACAAGGCTACCTCAGAAAAAACATGATAGAATTGCAAACTATCATTAATCTTATATTTACCTCTTGTATGCAACTTTAAGGTCTCCCATTTGAACTCGTTGCACTCAGAACATTCCATAATAAATCATCGACGAGTCAATAACTAGACTGATCTGAGACCGGTTGCCACACTGCTTTGATCATTCCTCCTTTCGTCGTCTTGGACTTGTGAAAATTACTAGTAACCATGAGTAGAGTTAGTAACAACATCAATTGATACTTCTTCCGGTCCACTTTAATTGATTATTTGGCTGTTTCACATATATTTAGGAACCCACCTTTTAGTATTAATTAACAATAAAATTGACCATAACTTTAGTTTGTTCATTGAAAATATAACAAATATTCCTTAACTTTTTACTCCAAGAGCAACTTTGGAAAAAAGAAGTGTTAATATCTTTTTGAAAAAAAGCAAATATTATGGACCACAAAGAAAGACCAAAAAATCAATTAAAGTGGACCGGAGGGAGTACCTTGTCGAAAAGATTAGTTATTTGGTTGCAACACAGGTCATCTACCGAAAAACAATCATATAGCACAAACTTCTGTTATTTTACTTTTCATAAATTGTTTCCCCCTGTTGAAACTTTCTATATTGTACACCCTACACTCACTTGGAACTTATTGAAGTTTTTGGCTTATCCCTCAAACTCATAGCAGCCACTTGACTTGCCAAGTTCTCGTCTCGATCACTGTGAGCTGAGTATTTTCTTGAGACAGCATTTCCATTAATTGGCCAAGTCATTGGAAGTATTAAGTTTCTACAGAACAGGAAGACTTGTGAAGTCAGCATTTGGATGAGTTTTCATTTATCATCAAATGAATACAACTTATAAGAAGAGACGACAAGACATCAACTTAGATAAGAAAAAGTTCCTAAGAAATGTACGCAGAGTACCTCTTCAGCTATGTATAGAGTCTTGTTAGAACAGAAGATAAGATAACTTTACGTTAAATGTTTGTGTCTCTTTTGAAATATTTCTTTTTTGTTGTCTGGTTTATCATAGTTCAAGGTTTACTTTACTAACTTCCGCATAACACCTGATTATTTCGATCCTAACAAACTTAGATCAAGCAATACAAAGATATGTTCGTACGTTTCCACATGCTTGAATTGGCAAACGGTTCATAATATCCACTGTATAATTACCAAAAACGAAGTCGGGTTCCTTTGCCAACATTGGTATCTGATATCCAGGTAAAATGTCCCAGATCTTTAATACTTGAATGTATGTACAGTCCTGCTGCTGAATATCTATTGTCCAAATCAATTTTTGGTGCTTGACATTGTACACCTCCAACAGTGCAGAAAAATTCCCACCCTTATTGCTGAACTTGATGTTCTTTTCCGCCTTACGCCAACCACTTGAAAGCTTCACCAAAAGGGAGATCACTTCTTTACTAATCTTCGCATCCTTAATTCTGGCCATGGCTTTTGTGAAGTTCTGACTTAAGTTTATACAGCAAGAACCTTTTATTTCTTCAATTTAAAACAACAATAAAAGAATTAAGCACGTCAAGTGGCAGTCTTGTATTCTAATACCGTAGATTTCCATCAATTCCAGTGTTATAAGTGGCAGTCTTGTATTCTAATATTGTAGATTTCTATTACTACATGTTGTTCCTTTCGCCTTTTCATTTTTTCTCGGATCTACTAGAAACAACCTCACTACATTCACTGTAGGGGTAAGGTTTGCGTACTATCTACGATCCACAAACCCCACTTGTAGGATTATATTGGGTTTGTTGTCGTTGTTAATAAAAGGATTAAGCCACAAAAACAAAAGATTTAAGTTCAACACCATCACTTGTGAAAATGTTGTCTTTACTTTACTAGCAAATTCCAAATTCAACAGATGTAATTTTTGCCATTAATATTCAAGAAACAAATCAAATTGTCGATGAGTTATGCAACAGCTATTAGTATAGACTATAGACTTAGGGGGTTAAGGAGCTACTTAAATATTACTCCTACAGTATGTAAAAATCAGAAGAATGATTTGATTTTTTTTTTTCCTTGTATTTTCAGAATCTCATTTTGCAGTACATGTCTTGAATTATATACAAGTATGAATGAATCTAGGGCTACATTCTACATTGTCAAGTGGCAATGTCCTATTAGTTAGTACAAAGTTGTACCTAAAACAAATACATGAATGGAGCAAATAATTAAATTTCATGTATAAAGTTGTATATGGATGGAACAAATAATTATAATACACATTTCTATGCACAATGTGAATATACCATCTGAAAGGGCAGGCCCAGAAGTGGGCTGTGGGCAATTAGGCCCAATGCAAAATGCATTGAGGACCCAAGTTAGGCCCAAAATCCGACTGGCCCATAATTGTTAAATATACATCATCGGCTCCAACGCAGTATTCAATTGACTCAAAGAAATAGTTGAAGAAACTTTAAACATCCGGCTTAAGAAAAATAAAGAAACATACTTTCCACTTAGCTGTTCTGAATATAGAGGAGTAATGTTTCTATGTTGCCAATTTCAATGGTTGCGTTCGAAATTGCTTGAGACAATCTCTGATCATCAGTAATATCAAAGTAACAACCACGAGCCTTGGCGTCAATGACTAAATTCTTCCAAATGGAACCACCGTTAACCAAAGTTGTGCTATTTCCCAATATCCAAAGGCAGTATCTGCATAAAAAGACGAGGAAACAATCAAGAACAAGTTCATCAAATTATATCCTAACATTTTTGAAAAGTTTTCCACCAAATTAATACTACCTTGCTCGGGTCAGTGCTACGTTTGCTCTCTGAAGATTAGAAAGGAAACCAACTGATCCACTCCCATTACAACGAACAGTGGATATAATTATAACATCTTCTTCACCCCCTTGAAAACCATCAACAGAACGAACATTCACTGAGAAGTCACTGTTAACATCTGTGCTATATTTCTTGCCAAGAATTTGTTGAATAGCAAAAACTTGAGCCTTGTAAGGAGATATACAACCAACACGGACTTTTTGTTTTGAAGAGACAGATTCTGTAACATAGATAACAATATCAGGTTGCCAAATCAATTGCAATGCAAATAAAGATACAGTAGAGAAAACTCGAAAAGATCATCAAAATTAGAAATTAAGTCACCAAAAGATTAGAGTGTCACCTTTATAAAGGTTAGCGACTATTTCAGCTACAACGAAAACTTCTGCCATATTTCTCGTGCTATGTTGGTCATCAAGCTCCTCATTTCCACTACTTGTGTTTATAAATGAATAGGAGCCAAAAACATTTCCTTTAAGAAATCTCTTCTCATATATTGCGGCTTTTACATTAGGACCATCCGTTATTTTCTTCTCATAGAACTCATTATTTGGGAAGAGACTTATTTTTGGATGCATCCTATATTGAACATTAAGAAGGTGCTTCTTGTGTCCTACAATAAGCTCCTGCCGAAGCCAGCCTTCTCACAGATCTGTATATAACAGATACTAGTTGTCAATGACATAAGAACAGCACAGTAATTTTAAAAACAAGATGTGAAAAAACTAACAGATAATCTTGCCCTGAACCATTGCAGGCAATTGTTTCTCATCTCCGATGAGTATAGCATGGCGGAGACCTGGGATTTGTAAAGGAATAGTGGATTCACATTCTTTCAACTGAGCAGCTTCATCAATCACCACCATCTCAATTGGTGTCGTTCTGTCTGTGTGCAATTTCGATGAGCTAGAAGCAGTGCAGAAAATCAAGCATGCACCTTTCAGACAAAAACTTCGAATTTGGTAGTCAAAGATTAAATTGGGAAGAGAGATACTCTCACTAAGAAATTTCAATACTTTTAGGCATTCTGTTTTGGTTGCATACAAATTAGCAAAGCGTCTCGCCTTATTCCTTGTAACAATTTCGTGTGGAATTTCTGTTAACCCTCCAGAAGTTTCTGCAGTAGCAAACAATTTTCCACGAGTCTGAAGCATTGCAAGTAGTCTGATCATTTCCATAGCTACTTCTAGTGGAATAAAAGAAGTAGGTAGATGTGTATACAAGCTCGTCAGACAAAATATTAACTGGTTCTGTATCCATTTGAATCTTTCGATAACAAACTCCTCAAATGTCCAAACAATGGCTTCTTTTGTTGCTTGCCTCCCCTTCGTTCTTGACCTTGTTCGCTTTGTCATCTGCTCTCGAGTTGTTCCTCCTTTGAGAACTTAGTTTATCTTTTGATGCCGCCTTCTTGTTCTTTTTCAATGGCTCAAGGACAAATTTGTTCCACAACTTATTCTTCCTATTCTTATCTAGTACTTGATCATTGGTAATGTTTCTTTTTTTTTCCTCTTCCTCATCCTCATCATTGTCATTTTCTTTCTTTTTTTTCATTTTCTAAGTACTTGCGATATTGCTCTTCAGGATCCTAGAGCAAACATATCATGGATTGCACACCAATTCTCCACCCAGTATTTGGTGACAAACAGCTAACAAGAGTATCAACACGGTTCTTATGAAATACATCAAACAGATCTTCATGATCATCGATCTTCATTCTTTTCCCGTTACCAAATAAAATTATGTCTCCTAAACCATCTAGTACATGTTGCATCAGCCTCTTTGTAACTCCTAACACAGCAATGTTCGTAGGAGCGCAAGTCAAAGTTCTGCATTTCATCTTTAATAGAACGTAGAGTAAGGAGGCAACTGTTTTAGACTTTCCAGTTCCTGGAGGACCCCAAATTAGCTTAACCATATTCCGGTTATCACATTCTCTTGTTGCAATACAGCTTAGAACCGCCTCTTGTTGAGCATCATCTAGCCCAAAGGACTGAATCACGGCCCTTGAATTTGATATAGCATTAGTTTTAGATTCTTTGCAGGAACAAAGAGAGCAGTCTACTTCACCCTGTGGACGATTGAAAATATAGCAGACCTCAAAAGATGATCATTGGAATCAAAACTAACCGAGGAAGAGTTCATAATATGCCTTAAGAATGGCTACAAAATAAAAGAATAAGACTAAGTTTTGGCAGAGGCACCGCTTAGTAAGAGGTGTCATCCGACATTGCTTCGTAATAGTTTTATTTACGTATGCGTGGAAGGGGAGCCTTGACGCAACTGGTAAAGTTGATGTCATGTGACCAGGAGGTCACGGGTTCGAGCCGTGAAAACAGTCTCTTGCAGAAATGCAGGTAAGGATGAATACAATAGACCCTTGTCGTTCGGTCCTTCCCTAGACCCCGCGCATAGCCGAAGATTAGTGCACCGGGCTGCCTTTTTCTTATGCGTATAAATAATATATTTTTTAAGAATCAACACAAACACACTCTCACAGACACACATATACACAGACATACACACACACAATAGACTGACACTACTTGAAAATGATACAAAGTATAGTAAATATAGGCCTACACAGCTTGCACGAAATCGTAGCTGAGGAAAGAGGTTTACTTACAATATTTGGATCGATTGTCAGCACAGTCTTAATGATCTTCAGGTTTGCATTTTCCTGGTCTGAATTCAAAGCATTCCATATTCGCATATTTGTCGTCAAATTAGGAAGAGTCACAACAAAAAGCTTGTCCCCTCGTTCACCCTTCTCAACGTCTTGTTTCTGAAATGAAATAGGCTTCAAAGACAGGATAGGTATACAATATGAGTCTTCATCTTCAATCCCTTGAACTATGGCAATGTGATAAGATCTCTTAGGCCTGTTCAAATCTTCAATTCTTCTTGGCCTCACATCTGTTAGTGTAATCAAATCTCCATTCTCTGGTTTATATTTTGCTTCAATGTTCTCTCCCTCTAATGCTCTCTTCAACAAAATCTCGTAATATAAAATTTTTTGATTCCTCGACGCCAAGAACCTCAAGAGCAGCGGCTTTTGAAACTGTGAACATGCTTGAGAGCAAACCAGCATGCGTTTCTTGAATAAGTGGAGTAATGAATGACTTCATGTAATGATCAGTTGACAAGAATGTCTCTGGAATTTCTTTAACCTAACACATTGGAATTGAAGTTAGGACACATAACTTGAAAATACAAAAATGTTTCAAGATGGAAATAAATATCTGATCTAACCAACATGTTAATTTGAAACTCTCCATTATGCGAGGCTAATACGTAGTCATACATTATATACAATGTAATTCTGCAAGAAACACAAAATGCTTTGTACAACCTATAAACAAACAAGCATGTGACAATGTAAAAAGAATTTGCGCACTATCTTATCACCTAAAACATAACTACCAGTAGTCCTCCCTAGAAAGTGGTATTAGTAACCTGAAAATAAAGCAAGTTACAAGAGACATATCATGATTTAAATTTAATGGATTCCATCTTTACGTTCTCATCACAAACCATAACTACAACAATTACTACTACTACTATGCCCCAATCTCAAACAAGTTGGGGTCTCGTCAACCCCATTACAACAACAACTACTATGTGTCTATGCTGTTCGGAATAAACCCCCTACATAAATAGTATTCACAGTAATAAAAGCAGAATAATAACGTAGTACCGAGATATGGTAATTAACAAGAATAAAAGAGTGACAACGACACCAAGATTTTTACGTGAAAAACCCTTTTGAATAAGGGAAAAACCACGACCCTGAGAGGAGCAACTGATATCACTATAGCAAGAAATTTTACACTTTGTAGGTCCGAGTAAAATACTACAAAGACCGCTACAACACTCAAAAGAAATAACCCTCTTTTGATATTCTCACCTTACTACAATATCGCTCACTCTCTATTTTCCTCACAAACTATTTTCTTATACCTTGTCTGTGAAACCTCACTCTTTCTTTCTCTCTTTGTTGGTGTGTATTACAATGAGAGCAAGACACCTATTTATAGTGTTTAGGATTGCTTCATTGATGTCATCAATGATATCATGAGTTTGGCAAGAGTCAAATATTCACTGTGAAACCAAAGAAATATTTGCCATAAAATCTTCCTTACTATTCCTTTAGTTGGCTTGACCATTCAAAGCCAAAAGGAAGATGTCCTCCTTCCCCTCCAGTCCCATGCACCTGAAGGAGGTAACTCCAGTTTTTCATATAGAGTTCATGCCGACAAGTTCTTTGCACAATTCGAACTTGTCTTTTGGTACCACCTTGGTCAGTATATCTGCGGGATTCTCATTTGTAGAAATCTTCAAGAATTTTAGATTTTCATTCTCTACCATTTCTCGAATCCAGTGATATCTCAAGTCGATGTATTTGGTCCTTGCATGGTACATGGAGTTCTTGCTAATGTCTATTGCACTTTGACTGTCACAATAGACGACATACTCCTTCTGATGCAAGCCAATATCTTGAAGAAACCGTTTCAACCATATCATCTCCTTGCTAGCTTCAGTAGTGGTAATATACTCCGCTTCAGTTGTACAGAGTGCGACACACTTCTGCAACCTTGACTGCCATGATATAGCTCCCCCTGAAAATATAAATAAATATCGAGTAGTGAATTTTCTATTATCAATGTCACCTGCCATACCAGCATTTGTATAGCCCTTCAAGATTGGATCAGATCCTCTAAAGTACAAACAATCGCCCGTGGTACCTCTCAGGTACTTGAGTATCCACTTGACTGCTTCCCAATGTTCCTTTCCAGGATTTTCATGGAATCTGCTAACAACACCAACTGCATGAGCAATATCAGGTCTGGTGCATACCATCGCATACATCAAGCTTCCGACTGCTAAAGAATAAGGAACTCTAGCCATGTTCCCTTTCTCCTCCACACTTGTAGGACACATCTTCTTGCTCAACTTTAGATAACTAGCAAGAGGTGTGCTGACTGTCTTAGCATTCTTCATATTGAAGCGTTCCAGTACACGTTCAATGTACTTCTCCTGAGACAGCTATAACTTTTTGCTTGTTCGCTCTCGAACTATCTTCATACCCAGAATTTGTTGTGTTGGGCCCAAGTCCTTCATATCAAATGACTTGGACAAATCTCCCTTCAACTTTGCGATTAGCCCCTTGTCTTTTCTTACAATTAACATATCATCCACATACAACAACAATATAATAAAGTTATTTTCAGAAAATCTTTTAAAGTATACACATGGATCATAATATATCTTTGTGTAAGTTTGACTTTTCATGAATGAGTCAAACTTCTTGCACCACTGCCTTGGTGTCTGCTTCAATCCATAAAGACTCTTATTCAGTTTGTACACCATGTGTTTCCTTTCAGCTACTTCAAATCCTTCTGGCTGCTCCATATAGATCTCTTCTTCTAAATCTAAGTGAAGAAATGTAGTTTTCACGTCCAACTGCTCCACTTCAAGATCTAGGCTAGCTGCTAAGCTTAAGATTGTTCGAATAGAAGTCATGTTGACAACATGTGAGAACATTTCGTCAAAATCAATACCTTTCTTCTGCTTGAAGCCTTTTACCACCGATCGAGCTTTGTATCTGGCCAACTTGCCATTTCCATCTTTCTTGAGTTTAAAGACCCACTTATATTTAAATGGTCTTTTACCCTTTGAAAGTTCAACCAGCTTGTACGTGCCATTTTTCTGCAAAGATTCCATCTCCTCTTGCATGGCTTTCATCCACTGGTTCTTTTCTGGATGGGACATCACCTCCTTAAGACTTTTTGGCTCCCCCTCATCACTGATGAGGACATACTCCGTGGAAGGGTACCTGAATGACTCTACCCTTGGCCTTTCTGATCTCCTCAGAGGTTGAGGTTGTTCTTCTCCCAGAGTGAGGTGATCCACTTGATCGACATCATCATCAAGTTGCCTCCCTGCTCAATAAACTCACCAGGTTGCTCCCCCTGCTCGGCAACCTCGTCGGTCGTACTTTCTGCATTTGTGGGATTGTTAGAAGTAGAAGGAATAGTAACAAGGTTAGGAATAATACCATTCTTGGCCTTCTCTGACATATCATCGGCAGTTCCAACTTCATTTTCTCGGAAGACTACATCTATGCTTCTAATGACCTTCTTCTTTACGGGATCCCACAATCTGTATCCGAATTCTTCATCTCCATATCCGATGAATATGCAAGGAACAAATTTATCATCTAGCTTTGTTCTCTGCTCCTTTGGTACATGTGCAAAAGCTTTGCAACCGAACACCTTCACATGCGAGTAGGGCACCTCCTTGTTGGACCAAACTCTCTCTGGGATGTCAAACGCCAACGGAACTAATGGGCTCTTATTGATCAGGTAACATGCTGTCTGAACTGCTTCACCCCATAATGACTTAGGCAGTTTAGCCATTCTGAACATGCTTCTCACCTTCTCCACAATGGTGCTGTTCATCCTTTTCGGCTACGCCATTGTGTTGTGGGGTTCCAGAAACTGTCTTTTCATGTTTGATCCCATGGTTCGAACAGTACTCTTCAAATTCCCTTGAAGTGTACTCACCTCCATTGTCACTTCGGAGACGCTTTAGCTTTTGGCTTGTCTCCCTTTCCACCATAGCATGAAACTTCTGGAAAACTTGAAACACATGATCTTTGATTTTCAAAATATAAACCCATAATTTTTGTGAAGCATCATCAATAAAAGTAACTAAATATTTGTTACCGCCCATCGATTCAATTTCCATTGGACCACAAACATCAGAATATACCAAATCAAGTATATTCAATTTTCTTTCAGACGATGTCTGAAATGAGACTCTATGTTGCTTACCAAATAAACAGTAGTTACAGGGTTTTACCATTGTACCTTTGGCATAAGAAATGAGTGATTTCTTGGCAAGAATCTGCAATCCCTTCTCGCTCATATGACCCATTCTTTTGTGCCACAAATCTACAGAAGTCCCATTTTGTGTCGCGTTCAATTCACCTTGGCATATTTCTGCATTTGTCCTGTACAACGTGCCACCAGCAACTCCCTTTGCAATCACTAATGATCCCTTGGTGAGTCTCCACTTTTGATTTGCAAAATAGTTCCCGTATCCATCTCGGTCTAAAGCAATTCCAAATATCAAGTTCATCCGCAAATCAGGTACATGTCGCACATCCTTCAGAACTAATGTGCATCCGACATTTGTCTTGATACAAATATCACCAATCCCTGCAATCTTTGAGTAACTTGTGTTACCCATTCTCACAAGGCCGAAATCACCTGCTACATATCTGTAAAAAAGATCTCTTACCGGTGTGGCATGGTAAGATGCTGCTGTATCAACCACCAATTCTGACTCTGGACCTGATAAGTGCATGCATTCATCTTTCTCGTTTATACAGAGGACAACATTATCATTGTTTTGCACAATGGCGGTTGTGTTGTCGTCATTCTTCTGGCCACTAGTTTCACCTTTGCCCTTCCTTGGATTTAGGCAATCTCTTTTGAAGGGACTTGGTTGATCACAATTGTAGCAATTTCTAGCTCTTTATTTGGATCGATTCTTAGACATCCCACGAGCTCTGGATCTACCATAGTTGCTCGAACTCCTTTGATAATTCCTGCCTCTACCTTCTGTGATAAGAGCATGTCCTTGATTTTCAGGCTTCTTTCTCATCTTCTCATTGAGTAAAAAAGTCGATGTGACATCTTTCAACTCAATGGTAGTCTTACCGTGCAGGATGGTTGTTGCTAGATTATCGTACGAAGATGGCAACGAGTTCAACAACAAGATGGCTTTATCTTTGTCATGACCCAAAATTTTCACCTTCAAACCGTGATGGCGCCTAATATTTCACTTGCTAGGCAAGCCAACGTTAGAATAATATTAACCAATTTATAAAAAAAATTTAAATTTATTAATATCAAGGAAATAAACGTTGAAGTAAGGTCTGAAATATAATGATTAATCCAAAAACATAACGGTGTCTAAATACCATCCCAGAATTGGTGTCACAAGTGTGCGAGCTTCTAGAATAAATACAATTAAAGGTCTGAATAAAATAAAGTTGTTTGTAAATAAACACACAGCTAAAGAAAAATAGACGGGGACTTCAGAACTGCGGACGCCATGCAGTAATACCTCAAGTCTCCTCCGAGTAGCTTAAATCCGAGCAAGTCTATGGCACGCCACTGGGACCAACTCCAAAATCTGCACAAGAAGTGCAGAGTGTAGTATCAGTATAACCGACCCCATGTACCGTAAGTGCCGAGCCTAACCTCGATGAAGTAGTGACGAGGCTAAGGCGATTCACTTACATTAACCTGTACGCAATATTAATTACAACAACAAATAATAGAAGTAAATCAGGTAACTCATTTATAATAATTGAAGCCAACTCAGCAGTCATAATCCATTATTATTTCCATTAAATCTGTTGCAGCGTGCAACCCACTCTCACAATATATTCACATTCAATTCTGTTGCAGCGTGCAACCCGCTCTCCCAATATATTCCTTTTAATCAAGTCAGTCATATATTTATTTCAATCAAGCATATATATAGACTTTTAATAAGTCTGTTGCGGCGTGCAATCTGATCCCCTAATATTGAATTTTAAATAAGTCTATTGTGGCGTGCAATCCGATCCCCCAATATAGATATATTTACTTTCATTTCCGTTGCGACGTGCAACCCGTTCCCCCAATATATATAACTTTAGACAACTCATAATGTAAATAAAAATTACTCTAATAAATACCACGTCCAATGTGAAACTATTAAGCATCAAGGCGCACAATAATTATAATTTATTTATGAACAAACAATAGCAATAACAATTTATTTTATAAATCAAGGATAAAATAAACAGTTTAATATTTAATATGCAAAAATGTCAAGTAGAAATTAGTGCACATAATTCAAATAAGCATGTAGCAATTATTACAGGAATTTAAAAATTAATATTTGGCAAAGAATAGGAGAGAAACAATTATTATAACAATTAATTCATGTATTAAAACAAATTTAGGATTTTCAAATAATTATGCAAACAATTAATTTGATGACGTATAGGCACTCGTCACCTCGCCTATACGTCGTTCACATGCAATTCACATAATAATTAATTTAAGGGTTCTATTCCCTCAAGTTAAGGTTAACCACGATACTTACCTCGCTTTGCAAATTCCAATCAATTATTCAACCACAACTTTTCCTTTTAAATTTGTCTCTGAAAGTTTCAAATCTATTCACAAATAATTTGATATATTCAATACTAATCATAGGAATTAATTCCATATGAATTTACTAATTTTTCGGATAAAAATCCGAAATTCAATTAAATATTCGACAGTGGGACCCACATCTCAAATCCTGAAAAAACTCACGAAATCCGAACACCCGTTCTGATACGAGTTCAACCATATAAAAATTGTCCAATTCCAATATTAAATGGACCTTCAAATCTTAACTTTTTATTTTTGAAAGATTTTATAAAAAAACTGATTTCTTCCATCTAAATCCGAAATAAATGATGAATATAGATATGGATTTGTGAAATATAATCACTTTTAGTTAAAGAACACTTACCCAATTTAAAGTCGTGAAAATCCCCTTTGAAATCGCCCAAATCTGAGACTTGAAACTCAAAAATGAGTAAAAATGACGACTTCTGAATTTATAGGCTCTGCCTAGTTATTTTCGCATCTGCGGATAAAAGTTCCGCATTTTCGGACTCGCATTTGCGAGACAAATCTCTCATTTGCGATGCCAGGATGCCAGGTGAAGTTCTGTATCTACGAACACTCCTGTCGCACCTGCGACATCCGCTTCTACGCAAAAAGGTCGCACCTGCGAAGACCCCAAGCCAGCCCAGTCCCGCATCTGCGTGATTTGGTGCGCATCTGCGGACACGCTTCTGCGAGAAGCTGTCCGCTTCTGCGATCGAAGCCTAGACATGCCTGGGCGCATCTACGATAAAAACTTTTCGAAAAATTTTACGGACTGCACACGCAAGTCGAGGAATGATAAATGGTGCTTTTCGAGGTCTTAGAACACAGAATTACTTATTAAATTTAAAGATGACATTTTGGGTCATCACAATCCCCACCTCTAAAACAAACGTTCATCCTTGAACGGAGTTAGAAAAAAAAAGTACCTGAGATGGAGAAAAGGTGTGGATATTTACTCCGCATGTCCGACTCGGACTCCCAGGTAGATTCCTCTACCGTCTGACCTCTCCATTGCACCCGAACTGAAGGATAACTCTTAGACCTCAAGTGTCGGACCTGCCGAGCTAGAATAGCCATCGTCTCTTCCTCGTAAGGCAAATCTTTATCCAATTGGACTGAGCTAAAATCTAACACATGAGACGGATCACCATAATATTTTCGGAGCATAGACACATGGAATACCGGATGAACCGCCGATAAACTAGGTGGTAATGCAAACCTGTAGGCTACTTCACCCACCCTTTCAATAATTTCAAAGGGTCCAATATACCTAGGGCTCAACTTGCCCTTATTTTCGAACCTCATTACACCGTTCATAGGTGAAACCCAGAGCAATATTCTTTCTCCAACCATGAATTCAATATCACGAACTTTACGGTCGGCATAACTCTTTTGCCTAGACTGAGCTGTGCGAAGTCGATCCTGAATAATCTTGACCTTATCCAAGGCATCCTGTACCAAATCGGTACCCAACAACCAAGCCTCTCCCGGTTTAAACCAACCAACCGGCGATCGGCTTCGCCTTCCGTATAATGCCTCATATGGATCCATCTGAATGCTCGACTGGTAGCTATTATTATAAGCAAACTCCGCAAGTGACAAGAAATGATCCCAAGAACCTCCAAAGTCTATAACACAAGCGCGGAGCATATCTTCCAATATTTGAATAATGCACTCTGACTGTCCGTCTGTCTGTGGATGAAATGTTATACTCAACTCCACCCGCTTGCCTAACTCACACTATACAGCTCTCCAAAAATGTGAGGTAAACTGCGTACCTCGATCTGAAATAATAGACACGGGCACACCGTGAAGGCGGACAATCTCACGAATGTAAATTTCAGCTAACCTCTCTGAAGAATAGGTAACTGCCACCGGAATGAAATGTGCTGACTTGGTCAACCTGTCCATAATAACCCAAACTGCGTCAAATTTTCTCTGAGTCCGTGGGAGCCCAACAACAAAATCCATAGTGATACGCTCCCACTTCCACTCAGGAATTTCTAACTTCTGAAGCAAACCACCAGGTCTCTGATGCTCGTACTTAACTTGCTGACAATTCAGATATCGAGCTACATATGCAACTATATGTTTTTTCATTCTCCTCCACCAATAATGTTGCCGCAAATCTTGATATATTTTGGCGGTACCTGGATGAATGGAATACCTGGAACTATGTGATTCTTCAATAATTAATTTACGGCCAATCCATATTAGGCACACAAATATGAACATTCGCAGAACCCCATCTTCCCCCACAACAACCTGTTAGGCATCACCGTGCCGCATCATGTCCTTAAGGACAAGTAAGTGAGGATCATTATACTGCCTCTCTCTGATGCGCTCATATAAAGAGGACCGAGCGACTGTGCAAGCTAGAACCCGATTGCGTTCTGAAACATCTAGCCTCACGAACTGATTAGCCAAAGTTTGAACATCTGCAGCTAATGGCCTCTCACCAACCGGAATATACGCAAGACTGCCCATACTCACAGCCTTTCTACTCAAAGCATCGACCACCACATTGGCCTTTCCGGGGTGATACAAAATGGTGATATCATAGTCTTTCAACAACTCCAAGCATCTTCTCTACCTCAAATTAAGATCCTTTTGTTTGAACAGATACTGAAGGCTATGATGATCAGTAAATACCTCACACGAGACACCATTGAGGTAATGCCTCCAAATCTTCAGCGCATGAACAATGGCTGCCAATTCTAAGTCATGAACAGGATAATTCTTCTCGTGAAATTTCAACTGTCGTGACGCATATGCAACTACCTTGCCATCTTGCATTAATATTGCACCAAGCCCAATGTGAGATGCGTCACAATATACCATATACGATCCTAAATCTGTAGGTAATACCAACACTGGCGCCGTAGTCAAAGCGGTCTTGAGCTTCTGAAAGCTTAACTCACACTCGTCTGGCCATCTGAATGGGACACCTTTCTGGGTCAATCTGGTCAATGGACTTGCTATAGATGAAATCCCTTCCACGAACCGACGATAATAACCTGCTAAACCCAGGAAACTCCGGATCTCTGTAACTGAAGTAGGTCTAGGCCAATTCTGAACAGCCTCAATCTTCTTAGGATCCACCTTTATGCCTTCTGCCGATACAACATGCCCCAAAAAGGCAACTGAGTCTAACCAAAACTCACATTTTGAAAACTTGGCATATAACTGATTATTCTTCAAGGTGTGAAGCACACTTCGAAGATGCTGCTCATGTTCCTCTCGACTGCTGGAGTAAATCAAGATATCATCAATGAATACAACCACAAAAGAATCCAAATAAGAATTGAACACCCGATTCATCAAATCCATAAATGCTGCTGGGGCATTTATCAACCCAAATGACATCACTAGGAATTCGTAATGCCCATACCGAGTTCAAAAAGCTATTTTAGGGACATCAGATGCCCTAAACTTCAACTGATGGTAACCAGACCTCAAATCGATCTTCAAAAATACCTTGGCACCTTGAAGATGATCAAATAAGTTATAAATTCTTGGCAGTGCATATTTGTTTTTGATAGTGGCCTTGTTCAACTGCCGATAATCTATACACATCCGCATAAAGCCATCTTTCTTCTTTACAAATAATATTGGTGCACCCTAGGGCGAGACACTGGGTCTAATGAATCCCTGATCAAGCAAGTTTTGTAACTGCTCTTTCAATTCTTTCAACTCTAGCGGGGCCATACGGTATGGTGGAATAGAAATGGGCTGAGTGCCTGCCATACGGTATGGTGGAATAGAAATGGGCTGAGTGCTTGGAGCCAAATCAATATAGAAGTCAATATCTCTGTCGGGTGGCATCCCCAGCAAATCTGCAGGAAATACTTCTGGAAATTCACGAAAAACTGGTACTGAGTCCATAGAAGGGACATCCGCACTAGGATCGCGAATATAAGCCAAATATGCTTGACACCCTTTCTCTACCATACGCTGAGCTTTCATATAAGAAATAACCCTGCTGGCAGAATGGCCAGGGGTTCCTTTCCACTCTAACCGAGGTAACCCCGGCAAAACTAGGGTCACTGTCTTGGTATGACAATCCAATATAGCATGATAAGGAGACAGCCAATCCATACCCAAGATGACATCAAAATCTACCATATCAAGAAGTAGAAGATCCACACTAGTCTCAAGATTACCAATAGTAACCACACACAAATGATAGACATGATCTACTACAACAGAGTCTCCCACCGGTGTAGATACACACACCAAAGCACTCAGAGAATCACAAGGCACAACCAAATATGAAGCAAAATAGGAGGACACATGGGAATAAGTAGATCCTAGATCAAATAGAACTGAAGCATCTCTATGGCAAACTATAATAATACCTGTGATCACAGCATCAGATGACTCGGCCTCAGGCCTAGCTGGAAAAGCATAAAATCGGGGTTGAGCCCCACCACTCTGAACTGCGTCCCTGGGACGGCCTCTAACTGACTGGCCTCCACCTCTAACGGTCTGACCTCCACCTCTAATGGCCTGACCTCCACCTCTAATGGCCTGACCTCCACCTCTAGCTGCCTGACCCCTACCTCTAGCTGGCTGAGCAGGCGGTGAAGCAACCGGTGCCGGTATGATGGCACATAAATCCTCTCGAGATCTATTACTCGCCAATCTAGGGCAATACTTCCTGATGTGACCAATGTTTCCACACTCATAACATCCATCCTGATGTCGTGGCTGCTAAAGGTGAAGCTGACCCAGATGGGCCGGATAACCACTGTAGTAATTCTGGAGTGGTGGTGCACTGATAGGAGCTGAATGTGCATTAAATCCTGGCTGCCCAGAGTAATGCATACTAGGATCGTGACTCCCTGAAGCACCGGGAGATGCATGAAGTGCTGAATGAAACGGTTTGGGAGGATGACCCCTACCAAAATTACCTCTGCCTCCAGACGAGCACCACTGAAACCACCGAACTAACGAGGCCACTTATCGGACCTCTGCCCTCTCTCCTATGCAAGAACCATCTAGATCCTCCTTGAGACATTAGCAGCTGCCTGAAAAATAAATCTCACTTCCGGTCTCCTTGGCCATCTAAAGTCTGATAGGGTGAGTGAGTACCTCAATAAACCTCCTCACTCTCTCTCCCTCCGTAGGTAGTAAAAGGAGAGCATGACGGGCCAAATCCATAAAACGTGACTCATACTGAGTAACAGTCATATTTCCCTGCTGTAGACGCTCAAATTGCTTGCAGAATTCCACTCTTAGTATGATACGAAGGAACTTTTCTAGAAATAGCTGAGAGAACTGCTCCCATGTAAGTGCAGGTGATCCGACTGGCCGGGTCAATGTATAATATCTCCACCACCTCGTGGCGGAATCCGTCATCTGAAATACAGCAAAATCAACCCCATTGGTCTCAACTATACCCATGTTCCGCTACACCTCATGGAAGCGTTCAAGATAATCTTGTGGGTCCTCAGAAGGTGTACTACTGAAGTGAAATGGAAAGAGCTTGGTAAACTTACCCAATCTCAATAAGGCCTCAAAAAACATGGCTGGCCTATCACCGATCTGTGCCGCAACAACTGGCTGAACTACCCTAACTGGCGGGGCTACTGGAGCCTGATTCTGGGGAGCCATCTGCTTCAGATCAGGAGTAGTGGGAGTTTGTGCACCTCCCCCAGCCTGTGAAACGGCTGGTAGCATTAGAAATGTAACGACCTTTGCCTCGGCCTCTAGCATGACCTCGACCTTTACCCCTGGCCATAGTTGCCACCAGGGATTCTAGTCCTTGTCTATCGGTAGAGGTATTACGTGTTCTCACCATCTACGAGAGAATAAGAGTAGAATTGTAACGACCCGATTTGTCATTTTAAGAATTTACGCCCCGTTCAGTGACTTAAGATTTTGAGCAGCCTCACAATATGTATTATGACCCGCGTGTGTGGTCGAGTTTGAATTACAGATGATTCGGAGTGATTTGGGACACTTAGTTCCTAAAAAGGGAGCTTAAGTCTTAGGATTTTGACCGTAGTCGGAACTGTATGAAGACGACTCTAGAATGGAGTTCCGTCAGTTCCGTTAGCTCCGTATGATGATTTTGGTCTTAGGAGCTTTTCCAGAAAATTATTTGGAGGTCCGTAGTGGAATTAAGCTTGAAACGGCGAAACTCAAAATTTTGGAAAGTTTGACCGGGGGGTTGACTTTTTGATATCGGGGTCGAAATGAAATTCTGAGAGTTGAAACAACTCCGCTATGTTATTTGGGACTTGCCTGCAAAATTTGACGTCATTCTGGGTTGGTTTGATAGGTTTCGACACGAGTTTTAGAAGTTGGAAGTTTTTGAAGTTCATAAGTTCGATTTGTGGTGCGATTTGTATTTTCGGCGTAATTTGATATGATTTGAAACCTCGAGCGATTCCGTGATATGTAATGGGACTGGTTAGCATGATTGGACAGGGTCCCGATGGGTTCGGGTGTGTTTCGGAGTGGTTTCACACCAAATTAGAGCTGTTTGGACTGCCTGTTGTTGCTGAAGTCTGGTTTCCTTCTTCGCGAACGCGAAGGGAGTCCCGCGTTCGTGAAGAGAAGTTTGAGGGGCTGATGATTTGTCCTTCGCGAACACAAATCTATGAACGTGAACACGAAGAAGGAGCAGGGCAAGCCTTCACGAACGTGGCCCTGGCAACGCGAACGCGAAAAGGAAGATAGGGGCCTGGGGTCGTTTGGCCTTCGCGAACACGAATGCGAAGGAGTTGGTCAGCTGTTCATCGCGAACGCGACGAGGACTTCATGAACGCGAAGAGGAAATGATGGGGCAGAAGCAGCTGGCCTTCGCGAACGCGACGCTTGTCACGCGAACGCGAAGAAGGATTGGAGGCAGCTGGATTTTTGGCCTTCGCGAACGCGAATGAATGGTCGCGAATGCGAAGAAGGTGTATCTGGGCAGAATTAAAAGTCCCAAAAATGGGGGTTTGAGTTCATAACTCAAAATCAAATTGGGAGCTCGGTAGAAGGCAATTTTTGGAGAGATTCTTGCGTGGATGTTTGGGGTAAATGATTCTTATCCAGTTTTGATTAATTTCCAAGATTATGTCTTTGAATCCATCATTTAATTCGGATTTAATGGAAGATAAATCAAGATTTTTGTAAAATCTTCCAAAAAACGAAAATTTAAGATTTGGAGGTCGATTTATTATTGGAATTCGATAAAATTGTGAATGGTTGAACTAGTATCGGAATGGGTGTTCGAATTTCATGAAAATTATATCGGGTTCCGAGAGGCGGGTCCCGCGTTGACTTTTATTGTCTTTTTGGAATAAATTTTTAAGTCTACGTATTATTGTCCGGAATTATTTTCGATGAATTTTAATGAAGTTATACAATTAATTTGGATAGATTTGAATGGCCCGGAGGTCAATTCAAGCAAGAAAGATTTTTTGGAATATCGGCCTAACTTCAAAAGGTAAGTGTCTTGCTTAACCTCGAGTGGGGGAAATTCCCCTTAGGCATTGAGTCTTATATGCAACTTGGGTAATTGAAAACCATGTACGCGAGGTGACGAGTACGTACTTGGTTTATATGTACATATTTTATTGAGTTAAAGTCTTGAGCATATTGTGTAGTAAATTGGATAATTGTTGGCATATATTTAATCATTTACTTGTCGTGCCTAAACCCTTGTTGTTGACTCTGTTGTTATATGACAATGTGATGTGATTATTATTTGATTATTTATGAAATTTCGTGAATTTGCTGGCTTGATAATTATTAGAATTTAATTTTATTTTGGATTTTCCCCTCTGCAAATAATTAATTAAATGAGCTTAAGAAGAGATGTTTATATAATTATTGAAAATTTGATCTTTTATGAATACTTTGCTTTATGTTGAGTAATTTCTATCTCTATTGATTGTTTTTGGGTGTTGTACACATTGTGTGGAGCATTTGGTTATTTGCTGTGAAATTAATTGACTTGGTTGTAGCTTGAAATTTGGTTGTGGCCATTGGAAAAATTGTGATATGAATTGATTTTTGTTATGTTGTTGTGATAATTTCCCGTGTAAATTATTGTGTTGTATGAGTTATTATTTTGGGGAGATAATGGTTGCATTTCACCGTTGATACTATGTGGTTATAAGGGTGGCATTTCACTGTTGCGTTTATTGGCTATTGATATTGTCTGGGTGGAGCGATAAGGGTAGCTATAGGAGAGATAAGGGTGGCAATAGGAGAGATAAGGGTGGCTATTGATATTGTCTGGGCGAAGCGATAAGGGTGGCTATAGGAGCGATAAGGGTGGCAATAGGAGCGATAAGGGTGGCTATTGTCAGGGACGATATGTGATGATGTGGGGTTGTGGTGTTGACAATTTTCATGTGATGTTGTGATTTTCTTGTGTTTATTTTTATATCTTGTGCAACTTGTCTTGTTGTTAGTAAATTGATAATAATCTGATTTATGTTGAAATTGGGAGCATGTGGCTATTGTCAGGCGGTTTATAAAATGAAATGTGGGCACGAAGTGCCGTGAATTGTGATATGAAATGGGGATATTGGCACGTGAATTGTCCGTGTAGTTGTGATATAAAATGTGGGCACGAGGTGCTGTGATGCAATGATAATGATATTTGGCACGTGAATTGTCCGTGCAGTTGTGATATGAAATGAGGGCACGAGGTGCTGGGCAAATATGATGATTTAATTATGGGCACGAGGTGCCGTGAAAATATGAAAATGGGTTGAGGCCCGTATGTACGAAAAATATAAAAATGGGCTGAGACCCGTATTTTGATGATTTTTAAATGAGGTGTCACATGGTGACTTTTTAGTTGAAAGAATTATATTCAAAATATTTATTTGGAAGGATTTTTACTTAGAAAGTATTATATAAAAGAATTGTATTTTGAAAGATATTTATTTGAGGAAATTGTATTTGGAAAGATTTATTGAAAGAATTATATTTGAAAAATAATTATCTGAGAAAATTATATTTGAAAGAGTTATCTGGAAGAACTATGTGAAATACATTTATTTGAAGGGCTTGATTTAATTAGGCGTAATTATGTTTATTAATTATTGAGTGATATTAATGGTATTCTTGTTGTCTGTTATGCATATCACTCTTTGTTTTATCCTGCCATTATTATTATTATTTGTTTCCTATTATTTTGTATATTATATTGCACAGGTTATTAGACTAGTGAGTGTCTTGACTGTACCTCGTCTCTACTCAATTAAGGTTAGTCTTGATACTTACTGGGCACCGCTGTGGTGTGCTCACTCTACACTTCTGCACATTTTTGTGCAGAGCCAGGTAATGAAGATAACGGGCTTGAGCAGAGTTAAAGCGGGATTGTAAGGATTCAAGGTAGAGCTGCTTGGTCGTCGCAATCCCTTGGAGTCTTTTCATTTCATTGTACTATTAATTTGTAATCAAACAATATTGTATATTCAGTCCTCGTGATCATTCCATGCATTCAGTAGAGTTCGTGACTCAGTACTACCAGTTTTGGAAGGTTGTGTATTGTAATTATTTCCGCTGTTAGATTTTAATTTAAAAAAAAAGGCTTCAAAATGTAATAGAAATCGGCTTACCTAGTCTTAGAGACTAGGTGCCATCACGACGCCTGTGGTGGGATTTTGGATCGTGACAAGAATGGTTCAATCATCGATGATGGAATAAAATTGCACGACAGAATAAGAAAGAAGTGATATTGTTCCTAAACTTCATAGCCTCTGAGAGATAAGTACAGACGTCTCCGTACCGATCCTTCAAACTCTACTAAGCTTGCTCATGACTCGTGAGACCTATGTAACCTAGTGCTCTGATACCAACTGTCACGACCCAAAATTCCCACCTTCGGACAGTGATGGCGCCTAACATTTCACTTGCTAGGCAAGCCAACGTTAGAATAATATTAACCAATTTCTAAATTTATTAATAACAAAGAAATAAATGCGGAAGTAAGGTCTGAAATATAGTAATTGATCCATAAAAATAACGGTGTCTAAATACCATCCCAGAATTGGTGTTACAAGTGCACGAGCTTCTAAAATAAATATAATTAAAGGTCTGAATAAAATAAAGCTATCTAGAAATAAACACACAGCTAAAGAAAAATAGACGGGGACTTCAGAACTGCGGATGCCATGCAGTTATACCTCAAGTCTCCTCCGAGTAAGTCTATGGCACGCCACTGAGACCAACTCTGAAATCTGCACAAGAAGTGCAGAGTGTAGTGTTAGTACAACCGACCCCATGTACTTGTAAGTGCTAAGCCTAACCTCGACGAAGTAGTGATGAGGATAAGGCGGTTCAGTAGTCATAATCCATTATTATTTCCATCAATTCTGTTGCAGCGTGCAACCTGCTCTCCTGTTGCACATTCAATTCTGTTGCAGCGTGCAACAGAATATATTCACATTCAATTCTGTTGCAGCGTGCAACCCGCTCTCCCAATATATTCCTTTTAATCAAGTCCGTCATATATTTGTTTCAATCAAGCATATATATAGACTTTTAATAAGTCTGTTGCGGCGTGCAATCCGATCCCCCAATATTGACTTTTAAACAAGTCTATTGCGGCATGCAATCCGATCCCCCAATATTAACTTTTAAATAAGTCTATTGCGGCGTGTAATCCGATCTCCCAATATTGACTTTTAAATAAGTTTATTGCGGCATGCAATCCGATCCCCCAATATAGATATATTTACTTTCATTTCCGTTGCGGCGTGCAACCTGTTCTCCTAATATATATAACTTTAGACAACTCATAATGTAAATAAAAATTACTCCAATAAATACCACGTCCAATGTTGAACTATTAAGCATCAAGGCACACAATAATTATAATTTATTTCTGAACAAACAATGGCAATGACAATTTATTTTGGAAATCAAGGAGAAAATAGACAGTTTAATATTTAATATGCTAAATGTCAAGTAGCAATTAGTGCACATAATTCAAATAAGCATGTAGCAATTATTATAGGAATTTAAAAATTAATATTTAGCAAAGAATAGGAGAGAAACAATTATTATAGCAATCAATTCATGTATTAAATTTTTTTTAGGATTTTTAAATAATTATGCAAACAATTAATTTGACGACGTATAGGTACTCGTCACCTCGCCTATACGTAGTTCACATGCAATTCACATATCAATTAATTTAAGGGTTTTATTCCCTCAAGTCAAGGTTAACCACGACACTTACCTCGCTTTGAAAATTCCAATAAAGTATTCAACCATACCTTTTCCTTTTAAATTTGTCTCCGAAAGATTCAAAACTATTCACAAACAATTTGATATATTCAATACTAATCATAAGAATTAATTCCATATGAATTTACTAATTTTTCGGATAAAAATCCGAATTTTATTTAAATATTCGACAGTGGGATCCACGTCTCAAATCCCGGAAAAACTCACAAAATTCGAACACCCGTTCCGATACGAGTTCAACCATACAAAAATTCTCCAATTCCGATATCAAATGGACCTTCAAATCTTAACTTTTCATTTTTGAAAAATTTTATAAAATATCTGATTTCTTCCATCTAAATTCGAAATAAATGATAAATATAAACATAAAATTTTGAAATATAATCACTTTTGGTTAAAGAACACTTACCCAATTCAAAGTCGTGAAAATCCCCCTTGAAATTGCCCAAATCCGAGACTTGAAACTCAAAAATGAGTAAAAATAGCGACTTCCGAATTTATGGGCTCTGCCCAGTTATTTTCGCATCTGCGGACTCGTATTTGCAAGACAAAGCTTGCATTTGAAATGCCAGGCTGCCAGGTGAAGTTCCGCATCTGCGGACACTCCTGTCGCACCTGCGACATTCGCTTTTGCGCAAAAAGGCCGCACCTGCGAAGACCCCAAGCCAGCCCAGTCCCGCATCTGCGTGATTTGGTGCGCATCTGCGCACACGCTTATGTGAGAAGCTATCCGCTTCTGTGATCGAAGCCTGGACATGCCTGGGCACATATGCGATGGAAGGCTCGCTTCTGCGAGCTCGCACCTGCGGGCAAAAATCCGCAGGTGCGATTACAACAGAAGGAAAAATTCAGATTTTGCTTAAGTCCAATTCTTGATCCGATTTCAATCCGTATCACTTTCGGGGTACTCGGGACTCATACGAATATACCAACAAGTCAAATAACATAATACGAACTTACTCGGGGTCTCGTATCACGTCAAACAATGCTAAAATTACAATTCACACCCCAATTCAAACTTTGAGTTTTAAACTTTTCAATTTGCAAATCTCGTGCCAAAACATATTAAATGAATCCGAAATGACTTCAAATTTGGCACACAAGTCATAAATGACATAACAGAGCTATTCAAATTTCCAGAATTAAATTCCGGCTCCGATATCAAAAGGTCAACCCCGTGGTCAAACTTGGAAATCTTTAGCCTTTAAATTGCTAGTTCTTTTAAATGGTCATAACTTGAGCTAGGAACCTCCAAATTAAACTTCGGGCATACGCCCAAATCCCAAATCATGATACGGAGCTACCGGAACTGTCAAAATACTGATCCGGGTCTGTTTGCTAAAAATGTTGACAAAAGTCAACTCAGTTGAGTTTTAAACTCTATTTCACATTTTAATCCATTTTTCACACGAAAACTTTCCGAAAAATTTTATGGACTGCACACGCAAGTCGAGGAATGATAAATGGTGCTTTTTGAGGTCTTAGAACACAGAATTACTTATTAAATTTAAAGATGATATTTTGGGCCATCACAATCTTCTTCCTCGATTTTCACTCCGAGATTGGCAAGCTGTGTGATTAGTCCGTTAAACACATTTAAATGTGACAAAAAATTTGTTTAGGGCGTATAGCTGCTTCTTCAAGTACAATTTATTTGTTAGAGTTTTGGACATGTATAGGCTTTCCAACCTTGCCCAAATGCCGCATGCAGTGTCTTCATCAATGACGTTATTTACCACATCATCAGAAAAGTGCAACCTGATTGCACTAGCATCCCTTTCATCCAAGTCAGCTCAATCCTCAGCTTTCATGGTATCAGGCATTTTGGCATTAACATCTAGTACCTTGTGTAATCCATGCTGGATGAGCAGATCTCTCATCCTTCTTTGCCATATTGAGAAACCGCTATCTCCGTTAAATTTTGCTACCTCGTACTTTACTCTAGACATTTTTGTTTTTCACCGAGTATAGTACTACCGACAGTGAATAGTATTTCTGTGAACGAGCAAAACCTGTGCTCTGATACCAGTTATTGGGAATAAACCCTCTACAGAAATAATATTCACAGTAATAAAAGCGGAATAGTAACGTAGCACCGAGATAAGGTAATTAACAAGAATAAAAGAGTGACAATGATACCAAGATTTTTATGTGGAAAACCTTTTGAATAAGGGAAAAACCATGGCCCTGAGAGGAGCAACTGATATCACTATAGCAAGGAATTTTACACTTTTGTAGGTCCGAGTAAAATACTACAAAGACCACTACAACACTGAAAAGAAATAACCCTCTTTTGATATTCTCACCTTACTACAATATCGCTCACTCTTTATTTTCCTCACAAACTATTTTTGTAATGACCCAGCTTGTTGTTTTGAGTAATTACTCTTCTCTCTACTATTTTGAGTCTTGAATAACTTCATATGATATATTATGACTTGTATGCAAAGTTTGAGGTCAATCGGACTTGATTCGCTATATTTAGACATCGCTTCTTCAAGAATACGATGTATCTCATTAAGCAAATAAGCTCCAAATTCAGTTTTGATTAAAGCATTAGATCCGTATTAAAATTATGGAGTCATATAAAAAAGAATCATCGAATTCGGACATCGTATGAGAGAGTTATGCTCATTTCCTTGTCGGAAAAGATTTCCCATCGCCACGAGCGCCAGGGTAGCGTGGGGCGCTAGCTCTGGCACTGGAAATTTTTGGGGTATTTGAAACTGCACCACTGACAGTGCCCCACGCTATCTGTGATGCTCGAAAACATCAGAGGCTCTATAAACGGGTCTTTTGGCTATTTTTGACATAAAAATAGTTAGGGAGCTCGGGTTGGGCGATATTTGGGTGATTTTCACGGGTAAACATTGTGGTAAGTATTCCTTATCCTATATTAATTATATTTCATTATTCCATACTCATTTACATCATGAATCCGTGAATTTATGAAAGAAAAATCAGATTTTTGTAAAATCTTCCAAAAATGTAAGATGAAGATTTGAAGGTCAATCTGATATCGGAATTTGATAAAATTAGTATGGGTGGACTCATAATTGAACAGGTGGTCGGATTTTGTGAGTTTCGCCGGATTTCGAGACGTGGGCCCCATGAGCGATTTTTGAGTTAAATTTTGGATTTGGTTAGAAAATTAGTATTTTCATGTGGAATTAATTCCTACGATTCGTATTGAGTATATTGAATTGTTTGTGACTAGATTTGAAGCTTTCGGACACGAATTCGCGAGGCAAGGATTTTTTGGAATCTTGAAATTGGTTGCGAAACGAGGTAAGTATCTTGCCTAACCTCGAGTGGGAAAATTACCCCTTAGGCATTGAGTCTTATGTAGAAATTGTGTAATTGAAAACCATGTACGCGAGGTGACGAGTACGTACTTGGTTTATATGTGCAAATTATATCGGTTGAAATTCATAGACGCCCTTAAGTATTAAGTTGGAAAATTATTGTAACTTATAAAATCCTTTAATTGTCATGCCTCATTCTTTGTTTGCCGAGGTTGTTTTTATATGATAATTTGGTGTGATTGCCACTTGACTTTTATGTGAACTCTGTGTTTGTTTGAGTTGCTATTTTTATGGAAAATACTTTCATTATTGATTTTACTTACAGATAATTTAAATGAAAAATTTAGTTAATAAGATGAATAAATCTATTTATTCCCTGAAGTTGTGATTTAAAAGATGTGTTGTTCCTGGATGAATTACTTGTCAGTTCACGTTATTGAAAATATGGTATTGAATTATAAAGGCCGTGAATCATATTGAAACAAAGTGCCAAATTGTGAAATATTATTCGGTTGAGTTGTTCACTCCCGAACATTTTGTTAAGATGTTGTGCACATTATAATCGAGTCGTGGCTCCTTATTGTTGAAAAATAATGTGTTGTAAGAATTGAGCATTTGGTGTGCAATTTGTGATATGTTGTAAGAATTGAGCACTTGATGTGCAATTTATGATATGTTGTAAGATTTGAGCACTTGATGTGCAATTCATGATATGTTGTAAGATTTGAGCACTTGATATGCAATATGTGATATGTTGTAAGATTTGAGCATTTGATGTGCAATTTGTGATATGTGAGCACTTGAGGTGCAAGTTGTATTATGCTGTGATATTTGGGCACTTGAGGTGCGATTTATGAAATATTGTGATATTGATACGCATTGTCATGACCCAAAATCCCACCACAGGCGTCGTGACGGCACCTAGTCTCTAAGACTAGGTAAGCCGATTTTCACTGCATTTTTGAAGCCATTTTTTTTTTGAATTAAATAAGTAACCAAAACTAACAGCGGAAATAATTACAATATACCACTTCCCAAGACTGGTAGTACTGAGTCACGAACTCTAACTAAATACATAGAATGATTACGAGGACCGAATATACAATACTGTTTGATTACAAGTTAACAGTACAATGAAATGAAAGGACTCCAAGAAACTGCGACGACCAAGCAGCTCTACCTTGAATCTTTACGATCCCGCTTTAACTCTGCTCAAGTCCGTTATCTTCAATACCTGGCTCTGCACAAAAATGTGCAGAAGTGTAGAGTGAGCACACCACAGCGGTGGCCAGTAAGTATCAAGACTAACCTCAATAGAGTAGAGACGAGGTACAGTCAAGACACTCACTAGTCTAATACCTGTACAATATAGCAGTATACAATAGTACTGAAAAATAACTAGCAATGATAACAACAACTCAATCAGTGATATCACAACAAGGCAACATAAAACAACCAATGATATGCACAGTAAGACAATAAGATCACCATTTAATATCGCTCAACAATTAATAAATATAATTATACCCAGTTAAATCAAGTTTTTCAATTAAATATCCTTCACATATAATTCTACCAAATAACTCTCTTTCAAATATAATTTTTCTCAAATAATTATCGTTCAAATACAATTCTTTCATATAGTACTTTCTAAATAAAAGTCCATCAAAATAAATATTTTGAATATAATTCTTCAATTAAAAAGTCACCATGTGACACCTCATTTCATAATCATAAAAATACAGGTCTCAACCCATTTTCATATTTTTCATAAACACGGGTCTCAGCCCATTTTTCATATCTCCACGACACTTCATGCCTATAATTAAATCATTATATTTTCCCGGCACATCGTGCCCTCATTTCATATCTCAACTGCATGGACAGTTCACATGCCAATATCCTCAATGTATATAAGATCCACATGATCAATTTATTTCCACTAAAGTGAGTTTAAAAGTTTTTTAATCAAGTAAGAAATCAACAAAGAATTGAATTTATTTTTAGAAATCATTTGGGTGATGAAAATAACTTTGCTCATATATAAAAGCATCGGATAAACCACTGGTTTGGTTGTAAAACTA
Organism: Nicotiana tabacum; assembly: GCF_000715075.1. Lineage (NCBI taxonomy): Eukaryota > Viridiplantae > Streptophyta > Magnoliopsida > Solanales > Solanaceae > Nicotiana > Nicotiana tabacum. The sequence continues at coordinate 102,639,951 of NC_134093.1, forward strand.
TTTAATTTAAAATATAATAATAATTTCTTTTATTTAAATCAACACAATCATCGAAAATCAGTAAGAAAAACCAGAAATATACTTCTTCAGAGTCTCGTGCTAAAAAGCCAAAGTCAACACAAAACAACTAGGAGCACAAAACACATAATAATAAAGTCAACTAGTACATCACGGAAGAAGACATGAATTTACATATTAAATGAAACAAAATCACCCTGGGCAAGAACATGAATAAAGAAATATCAACAGGGCACTCCCGAGGTACCGTCTCGTAGTCCCAAATCATAAATAAATTCACAATATCTCATTTACTTATATCACCGCGGGAGCCTTCACATTAAATTTTAAAGAAATCATTTTCCCGAAATATCATTCCGCATTTTAGCCACACTTATCACACCGCATGGCTTCTAGTAGTTTCCCTACTAGCCACGCATTTCAAGCCGCCCTTATCTCACCGCATGCATTTCAACACCCTGACCTTTTATCACCCCATGACTTCTAGTAGTTCCCCTACTAGCCACGTGTTTCAAGCCACCCTTATCTCACCTCATGCGTATCAATATCACAATATTTCACAAATCGCACCTCAAGTGCCCAAATATCACAGCATAATATAACTTGCATCTCAAGTACCCAAATATCACAGCATAATATAACTTGCACCTCAAGTGCCCAACTATTACAGCATTTCACAAATTACACATCAAGTGCTCAAATCTTTCAACATATCACAGATTTCACATCAAGTGCTCAAATCTTACAACATATCACAAATTGCACATTAGGTGCTCAAATCTAACAACATATCACAAATTGCATATCAGGTGCTCAAATCTTACAACATATCACAAGTTGCACATCAAGTGCCCAAATATTACAACTTGCCACAGAAATCAACAATACATTATTTTTTATAATAAGGAGCCCATGGCTCGACCATAATGTGCACAAAAATCTTAACAAAATATCCGAAAGTGAACAACTCAAAAAATAATATTTCACATAAAAATCAAGGTGGCAATCACACCAAATCACCATGTAAAAATAATTTCAACAAACAAGGATCTAGGCATGACAAATAGAGGATTTAATAATTGCCAATAATTTCCAATTTAATACATAAGGGCGTCTAAGGATTTTTAATCTATGAAATTTGCACATATAAACCAAGTACGTACTCGTCACCTAGCGTACATGGTTTTCAATTACACAATTTGGCACATAAGCCTTGATACCTAAGGGGTAATTCCCCCACTCGAGATTAAGCAAGACACTTACCTCTTTGAAGTTATGCAAATATTCCAAAATCACCTTCTCACTTGAATTGACCTCCGGGCCGTTCAAATCTATCCAAATTAATTATATAACTTCATTAAAATTCATCGAAAATAATTCCGGATAATAATACGTCGACTTAAAAATTTATTCCAAAAAGTCAACAAAAGTCAATGCGGGACCCGCCTCTCGGAACCCGACATAATTTTCATGAAATACGAACACTCATTCCGATACGAGTTCAACCATACCAATTTTATCGAATTCCAATAACAACCCGACTTCCAAATCTTCAATTTTTGTTTTTGAAAGATTTTACAAAAATCTTCATTTTTCCTTCATTAAATCCGAATTAAATGATAGATTCAAAGACATAATCATGAAAATTAATCAAAATTGGATGAGAATCACTTACCCCAAACACCCACGCAATAATCTCTCCAAAAATCGCCTTCTACCGAGCTCCAAATTAGATTTTGAGTTATGAACTCAAACCCCCGTTTTTGGTACTTTTAATTCTGCCCAGATAGGCCTTCTTCGCGTTCGCGACCATAGCTTCGTGTTCGCGAAGCACAAAAAATGTGCTGCCCAGATTCCTTCTTCGCGTTCGCGATATCCTTATTGCGTTCGCGATGCATTCCGACCTCTGCCCTTCGCGTTCGTGAGACACGAGTCGCGTTCGCGAAGGCTTAACGCCAGGCAGGCCCCCAACTCCCTTTTCTCTTCGCGTTCGCGTCTCCCCACTCGCGTTCGCGTAGGCTTTCCTCATCTCTTCCTTCGCGTTCGCGGCTTCTTCATCGCGTTCGCGATGGGCAAATCCCAGCCGTCCAAAATCCTTCTTCGCGAATGTGTGAGACCCTTCGCGTTCGCGAAGAACAATACAAGATATCAGTTCCAGCAGTTGCAAAACAAGGAGAAATGATCCGAAACCATCCCGGAACTCACCCGAGCCCCCGAGACCTCAACCAAACATACCATCAAGTCCCAAAATATCATACGAACTTAGTCGAACCTTCAAATCACCACAAACAACTCGAAAACCATGAGTCATATCCCAATTCAAAATTTATGAACTTTGAACTTTCAAATTCTATAACTTGTGCCGAAACACATCAAATTAATCCGGAATGATTTCAAATTTTGCACACAAGTCATAATTGACATTATGGACCTACTCCAACTTCTGGAATCGGATTCCAACCCCTATATCAAAAAGTCCACTTCCGGTCCAATTCTCCAAAAATTCGACCTTCTCCATTTCAAGCCTAAATTGGCTACAGACCTCAGATTCACAGTCCGGGCACGCTCCTAAGTCCAAAATCACCCAACGGAGCTAACAGAACCGAAGGAACTCTATTCCGGAGTCGTCTTCACACAGTTCTGACTACGGTAAAAAATCCTAAGGCTTAAGCTTCCATCTCAGGGACTAAGTGTCCCAAATATCTCCGAATCATCCGTAAATCAAACTCGATCACATACGCGGGTCATAATGCATATTGCGAGGCTGCTAGAGACCTTAAGTCACTGAACAGGGCGTAAATTCTTAAAATGATAAATCGGGTCGTTACATTCTCCACCTCTTAAACAAACGTTCGTCCTCGAACGTGCTAAGAATCTTTCTGAGGACTTTAAATTACTGAGTATATTCTTGCACACATACTTGTGAGTGATTTTACATTCCCGCAATTTAACACGGGTCCGACAACACCATATCAATTGAGATTATTTCTTTTCTCCATTCTTATAAGCTTTAAAGCAAAATCCCTAATTCTCCAATCATTTCTAAATATGCTTGAATTCTCACAACAACGCACAACATTAGTCTCAACTAGCTATAGCAACTCGTGCCTATGCACATATAAATTTCCTCAATAGTGTTGAAGTAACTCAAAACTTTCTCTAGGTTGTTATATTATTCCCCGCTTAGGATCATTCGCCCTCAAACACATAACATTTTTATCTCTTCTTTTGCAAATTCTCAATCCTCCAAATTTTACTAACTCCCAAAGGTTTTTAGAAATTTCGGCAGAGTCTCCCCTGTAATTGGGCCTATCCACCCGCTAGAGTAACACCCAAACAACTCCTAACAACATATCCACAACCCAACAAAATACCACAGGGTATATATCAATAACATTAATCTCAGCATTGCCTTATTATAATGATATCAGGATATGAAGCACATCATATGTATGCTCATCACCACATCTCTGATCTTAAAAGTTATTCATAATTAATTCCAGCATCATCAATTAATCTCATATTAACCACCACCTCATTTCGAATTTTCACAACACTGACAACAGAATGTGAGGCATGAAGACCTCATGATTACTTACTCGGATTAATGAGTCATATTCAAAGCCACCTGGGCACTCACCTTATAGGCTAAAACTCAATGTTCACAGCACGAAAATGGCTGAATATAAACAGAAATAATACACAAGAATTATCAAATAAGCCTAACAGGCATGACTCCCTATTAATATTATTGTACAAATTAATTTCACACAGGGATAATTTTAAACTCATAAATATTTCACCATAAGGACCTCGTCCTTACATAACTTCCACCGCAGCTTGCAGCCCGGTTTAAATATTTCACGTCGTGTAAAAATATGAGGATCTCGTCCTCAAATCCAAAGCACAATTTTGTTGCACATTGTGCCAAATGAAATTTTCAATTTCCTTTCTTTCTTCTTTTCAATATATTTCATAAATAATTTTCACAACATATAATGAACCCTCATACCGGTAAGGCATATGATTCATAAAAAAAATGGAATCAATTATTCCAAAACACATTAAACCCACTGTATTGAATAATAAAATATTACTTTTGGACTTAGAGCCCTCAATGGTGTACAAAAATAAAATGATAGACACGGGCTCACATCTTCAAATCTCCCAACAGGGATAAACATATAAGTGGGTCACAAATTTACAAAGCTCACCCATAAGCGGAGCATAATAGGAGGACTCACCTCAATATTTAGAACCAGACCAAATTAAAGGAAAATATCCTTTTATAACAAAATCAGGATCGTACCTGTAACTATACCATCTAGTGTATCGGCCTCAGCCAAATCATAGTGATTATATCAACGGGTCGGGCCTCCAACTCTTAGGTGCCCACTATCTGCCTGTCCTCCACCTCTTGATGACGGTGCATGTGGAGTATTAACTGGAATAAAGCTTATAGCTGGAGTGTTCTAATGAAATCCACCCCTCCCAAGTCTAGGACAATCTCTCATGATATGCCTAGTATCACCACACTCATAACAACCCCTCTGAGGTCGCGGCTGCTCGTACTGAGTCTGTGCCGGATAACTGGAATAACCACTGTAAGAATCTCATGTTGGTAGTGCACTATAAACTGGAGCACCCCGAGTTATCTGATGTGCGGACTGAGCTGACCGACTGCTCGAGCCTCCGCTATAATGGGTTCTAGCTGAAGAGTAAAATCCATTGAACCCTCCAGATCTTCGAGACCTTTTGGCCTACTTAGACCCCCTTTCCTCGCCTAAAACACCCTCAATCTTCCTTGCAATCTCCACTACTTGCTGAAATGAAGCATCAGTTTGCAATTCTCGAGCCATGCATATTTTAATATCATAATCGAGCCCCTCAATGAATCTGCGGACCCGTTCTCTTATTGTAGGAACTAAGATAGGTGCATGACGGGCTAACTCACTGAACCTGATAGCATATTCTGACATTGTCATAGTGACCTGACGTAACCATTCAGACTCTGTGCGCCACGCATCTCGGAGAGTCTGGGGAACAAATTCTTTCAAGAATATTTTCGAAAATTGAGCCTAAGTTGGTGGTGTGGCATTGACTGGTCTACCTTCTTCATAGATTTTCCACCACCGATACGTTGCGCCTGACAGTTGAAATGTAGTAAAGGCAACTCCGCTCATCTCCATAATACCCATGGTGTGGAGAATACAGTGACAATTTTCTAGAAATTCTTGTGCAACCTCTGTAGCTGTGCCACTGAATGTTGGTGGATCGTATTTCTTAAACCTTTCAAGTCTCTTTTGTTCTTCTTCTGATGCCTCGGACCTGACATTAGGTCAAACCGGAATAACAGGTTGTACTGGTTCTACACCCAAAACCTGACCAACGTGAACCTACTGCTCTGAAGTTGTGATAGGAGTCTGAGCTACTCCCGCAATCTGCTGAATGTTTGGTGCAACAGAGATCAATCCCGCCTGAGTTAATGTACCAAACATACTCAGGAACTGTGCCAAATTCTCCTAAAGTCCGGGGGTAACAACAGGTGCTTCTGGTAGCTGTCCCCCAACTGGAGCTATTGGTGGCTCCTCAACTGTTGTTCTGACAGGTGCTCTAGTCATAGCACGTGCCCTTCCTCGGCCTCTACCTCGGCCCCGGCCTCTTACAGCCCTAGCAGTATGTGCGGATGCCTGCTCAGCTAACCCAGTAGCACATGTCCTCACCATCTGTGAGAGAATGGAGATAAAAAGATTCCAATTCAAAATTCAACAAATTCCGCACGACAAGAATGAAAGAAATGGAAATTTTCGAACAGTTCTGTAACCTCTCGAAGATAAGTACAGACGTCTCCGTACCGATCCGCAATAATCTACTAGACTCGTTCGTGACTCATAGAACCTATGAACCTAGAGCTCTGATACCAACTTGTCACGACCCAAAATCCCACCGCAGGCGTCGTAATGGCACCTAGTCTCTAAGACTAGGTAAGCCGATTTCCATTGCATTTTTGAAGCCATTTTTTTGAATTAAATAAGTAACCAAAACTAATAACAAAAATAATTACAATATACAACTTCCCAAGACTGGTAGTACTGAGTCACGAACTCTAACTAAATACATAGAATGATCACGAGGACCGAATATATAATACTGTTTGATTACAAGTTAACAGTACAATAAAATGAAAGGACTCCAAGGAACTGCGACGACCAAGCAGTTCTACCTTAAATCTTTACGATCCCGCTTTAGTTCTGCTCAAGTCCGTTATCTTCAATACCTGGCTCTACACAAAAATGTGCAGAAGTGTAGAGTGAGCATACCACAGCGATGCCCAGTAAGTATCAAGACTAACCTCAATGGAGTAAAGACGAGGTACAGTCAAGACACTCACTAGTCTAGTACCCTGTACAATATAGCAGTATACAATAGTACTGAAAAATAACTAGCAATGATAACAACAACTCAACCAGTGATATCACAACAAGGCAAAATAAAATAATCAATGATATGCACAGTAAGACAATAAGATCACCATTTAATATCTCTCAATAATTAATAAATACAATTACACCCAGTTAAATCAAGTTTTTCAATTAAATATCCTTCACATATAATTCTACCAATTAACTCTCTTTCAAATATAATTTTCCTCAAATAATTATCTTTCAAATACAATTCTTTCATATAGTACTTTCTAAATAAAAATCCTTCCAAATAAATATTTTGAATATAATTCTTCAATTAAAAAGTCACCATGTGACACCTCATTTCATAATCATAAAAATACGGGTCTCAGTCCATTTTTATATTTTTCATAAACACGGGTCTCAGCCCATTTTTCATATCTCCACGACACTTCATGCCCATAATTAAATTATTATATTTCTCTGGCACATCGTGCCCTCATTTCATATCTCAACTGCATGAACAGTTCACATGCCAATATCCTCAATATATATAAGAACTACATGATCAATTTATTTCTACTAAAGTGAGTTTAAAGTTTTAAATCAAGTAAGAAATCAACAAAGAATTGAATATATTTTTAGAAATCATTTGGATGAAGAAAATAACTTTGCACTTATATCAAAGCATCAAATAAACCACTGGTTTGGTTATAAAACTATTTAATTTAAAACATAATAATAATTTTTTTTATTTAAATCAACTCAATCATCAAAAATCAGTAAGAAAAACAAGAAATATACTTTTTCAGAGTCTCGTGCTAAAAAGCCAAAGTCAACACAATACAACTAGGAGCACAAAACACATAATAATAAAGTCAACTAGTACATCACGGAAGAAGACAAGAATTTACATATTAAATGAAACAAAATCACCCAAGGCAAGAACATGAATAAAGAAATATCAACAGGGCACTCCCGAGGTACCGCCTCGTAGTCCCAAATCATAAATAAATTCACAATATCTCATTTACTTATATCACCGCAGGAGCATTCACATTAAATTTTAAAGAAATCATTTTCCCGAAAAAGCATCCCGCGTTTTAGCCACCCTTATCACATCCCATGGCTTCTAGTAGTTCCCCTACTAGCCACACGTTTCAAGCCACCCTTATCTCACCGCATGCGCTTCAGTACCCTGACCTTATATCACCGCATGACTTCTAGTGGTTCCCCTACTAGCCACGCGTTTCAAGCCACCCTTATCTCACCGTATGCGTATCAATATCACAATATTTCACAAATCGCACCTCAAGTGCCCAAATATCACAGCATAATATAACTTGCACCTCAAGTGCCCAAATATCACAGCATAATATAACTTGCACCTCAAGTGCCCAAATATTACAACATTTCATAAATTGCACATCAAGTGCTCAAATCTTACAACATATCACAAATTGCACATCAAGTGCTCAAATCTTACAACATATCACAAATTGCACATCAAGTGCCCAAATATTACAACTTGCCACAGAAATCAACAATACATTATTTTCTACAATAAGGAGCCCATGGCTCGACCATAATGTGCACAAAAATCTTAACAAAATATCCGGAAGTGAACAACTCAACAAAATAATATTTCACATAAAAATCAAGGTGGTAATCACACCAAATTATCATGTAAAAATAATTTCAACAAACAAGGATCTAGGCATGACAAATAGAGGATTTAATAATTGCCATTAATTTTTAATTTAATACATAAGGGCGTCTAAGGACTTTTAATTCATGAAATTTGCACATATAAACCAAGTACGTACTCGTCACCTCGCGTACATGGTTTTTCAATTACACAATTTGCACATAATACTTGATACCTAAGGGGTAATTCTCCCACTCGAGGTTAAGCAAGACACTTACCTCTTTGAAGTTTTGCAAATATTCCAAAATCGCCTTCTTGCTTGAATTGACCTCCGGGCCATTCAAATCTATCCAAATTATTTATATAACTTCATTAAAATTCATCGAAAATAATTTCGGATAATAATATGTCGACTTAAAAATTTATTCCAAAAAGTCAACAAAAATCAACGCGGGACCCGCCTCTCGGAACCCGACATAATTTTTGTGAAATCCGAACACCCTTTCCGATACGAGTTCAATCATACCAATTTTATCGAATTCCAATAACAACTCGACTTCCAAATCTTAAATTTTCATTTTTGGAAGATTTTTCAAAAATCATGATTTTTCCTCCATTAAATCCGAATTAAATGATGGATTCAAAGATATAATCATGGAAATTAATCAAAACTGGATGAGAATCACTAACTCCAAACACACACGCAAGAATCTCTCCAAAAATTGCCTTCTACCGAGCTTCAAATTAGATTTTGAGTTATGAACTCAAACCCCCGTTTTTGGGACTTTTAATTCTGCCCAGATAGGACTTCTTCGCGTTCGCGACCATAGCTTCGCGTTCGCGAAGTACAAAACATGTGCTGCCCAAATTCCTTCTTCACATTCGCGATATCTTCATCGCGTTCGTGATGCATTCCGACGTCTGCCCTTCGCGTTCGCGAAGGCTTAACGCCAGGCAGGCCCCCAACTCCCTTTCCTCTTCGCGTTCGCGTCTGCCCACTCGCGTTCGCGTAGGCTTTCCTCAACTCTTCCTTCGTGTTCGCGGCTTCTTCATCGCGTTCGCGATGGGCAAATTCCAGCCATCCAAAATCCTTCTTCGCGAATGTGTGAGACCTTTTGCGTTCGCGAAGAACAATACCAGATATCAGTTCCAGCAGTTGCAAAACAAAGAGAAATGACCCAAAACCATCCCGGAATTCACTCGAGCCCCCTGGGACCTCAATCAAACATACCATCAAGTCCCAAAACATCATACGAACATAGTCGAACCTTCAAATCACCACAAACAACTCGAAAACCATGAGTCATACCCCAATTCAAAATTTATGAACTTTGAACTTTCAAATTCTATAACTTGTGCCGAAATACATCAAATCAATCCGGAATGACTTCATATTTTGCACACAAGACATAATTGACATTATGAACCTACTCCAACTTCCGAAATCGGATTGTGACCCCGATATCGAAAAGTCCACTTCCGGTCCAATTTTCCAAAAATTCGACCTTCTCCATTTCAAGCCTAAATTGGCTACAGATCTCAGATTCACAGTTCGGACATGCTCCTAAGTCCAAAATCACCCAACGGAGCTAACGGAATAGACGAAACTCTATTCCGGAGTTGTGTTCACACAGTTCCGACTATGGTAAAAAATCCTAAGGCTTAAGCTTCCATCTCAGGGACTAAGTGTCCTAAATCTCTCCGAATCATCCGTAAATCAAACCCGACCACACATGCGGGTCATAATATATATTGTGAGGCTGCTAGAGACCTTAAGTCACTGAACGGGAAAAAAATTCTTAAAATGACAAATCGGGTCGTTACACGCATACGGTGAGATAAGGGTGGCTTGAAATGCTTGGCTAGTAGGGGAACTACTAGAAGTCATGCGGTGATATAAGGTCAGGGTGTTGAAATGCATGCGGCGAGATAAGGGTGGCTTGAAACGCGTGGCTAGTAGGGGAACTGCTAGAAGTCATGCGGTGAGATAAGGGTGGATTGAAACGCGTGGCTAGTAGGGAAACTATTAGAAGTCATGCGGTGTGATAAGGGTGGCTAAAACGCAGGATGCTATTTCAGAAAAAAATAATTTTTAAAGAATAACATGTGAAGGCTCCCACGGTGATATAACGAAAGATTGTGAATTTATTTATGATTTGGGACTACGAGGCGGTACCTCGGGAGTGCCCTTTTATTGATATCTCTCTATGGCTGCACTTGCCTTTGGTTATCTTGTTTCTCCGTAATTTATAAATTCTTGTGTTTTCCTTGATGTATTATGTTGATCTTGACTTTTTCATACGAGACTTTGAAGATTTGTATTTTTGGGTTGTACTTGTTTTTGATGATTGAGTTATTTTAAGTAAAAGAAAAATTTCTAGTATGTTTAAATTAATAAATTCTATATCCAAATCAGTAGTTTATCTGATGCTTTATTTTAATGGAAATGTCATTTTTCCTCACTCAAACGATTTCTAAAATAAATTTATCTTTTTGTTGATTTCTTACTTGATTTAAAGATTTTAACCTTACTTTATTGAAAATAAATTGATCTTGCGGATGTTATATACATTGATATTTTGGTACGTGAGTTGTCCGTGCAGTTATGAAAATAATATGGGCATAAGGTGCCGGGGAAAATATGATGATTTTATTATTGACACGTGAGTTGTCGGTGAGTTGTCGGTGTGATGGTGATAGAAATATGGGCACGAGGTACCGTAAAAAAATATGAAAGTGGGCCGAGACCCATAATTTTTATAATTGTGAAATGAGGTGTCACATGGTGGCTTTTACTTGAAAATATATTTATTGGAAAGAAGTATATTCGAAAGATATTTATCTTAAAGAATAATATGTGAAGGATTTATATTTGAAGGACTTGACTTATTGATTGTACTTGTGTTCCTTATTCGCCTGAATAATAATTATGATGTTCTTGTTGCCTTGTTGTTATATCACTAATTGATTTTGTTGTTATCATTGCAAGTTGTTTTCCAGTACTATTATATACTGCTATATTGCACATGTTATTTGACTAGTGAGTGTCTTGATTGTACCTCGTCTCTACTCCACTGAGGTTAGTCATGATACTTACTGGGTACCGACCGTGGTGTACACATACTACACTTCTGCACATTTTTATGCAGGGCCAGGTATTGGAGGTATCGGACCCGGACAGAGTTAGAGTGTGATCGCAAGGATTCGAGGTAGAGCTGCTTGGTCATCGCAGTCCCTTGGAGTCTGTTCATTTCATTATACTGTTAATTTTTAATCAAACAATATTATATATTTGGTCCTCGTGATCATTCTATGTATTCAGTTAGAGTTTGTGACTCAGTATTACCAGTCTTGGGAAGGTGTTATAATTATTTCCGTTGTTAGTTTCGTTTATTAAAAAAGAAATGGCTTGAATTGTAATTAAAATAGGCTTACTTAGTTTTTGAGACTAAGTGCCATCACGACGCCTGTGGTGGGAATTTGGTTCATGATAAGTTGATATCAGAGCTCTAGGTTCATAGGCTCTACGAGTCACGAACGAGTCTAGTAGAGTCTTGCGGATCGGTACAGAGACGTTTGTACTTATCTTCGAGTGGCTACAAAACTATTAGGAAATTTTCACTTCTTTCATTCTTGTCGTGCGAAATTTGTTGAATTTGGAATTTGAGCCTTTGTATCTCTATTCTCTCACTGATGGTGAGGACACGTGCTACTGGATCAGCTGAGCAGACACCCGCTTGTACTGCTAGGGCCGCAAGAGGTAGAGGCCGAGATAAAGGCTGAGGAAGGGCACGTGCCGCGACTAGAGCACCTGTCTGAGCAGCAGTTGAGGAGCCGCCAGTAGCTCCAGTTGGGCGATAGATACCAGAAGTACTTGTTGTTACCCCCGGACTTCATGAGACTTTAGCACAGTTCTTGGATATATTTGGTACATTAACTTAGGTGGGATTAATCTCTGTTACCCAAAATATTTCATAGAGTGGGGGAGTAACTCAGACTCCTACCGCCCGCACTCAAGAGCAGCGAGTTCTTATTGGTCAGGTTCCAGGTGTAGTACCGGTACAACCTATTATTTCGGTTCAGCCTAAGGTCAGGCCAGGGGCATCTGAATAAGAACAAAATAGAATTGAAAGGTTTAAGAGGTATAGTCCACCTACTTTCAGTGGCACAACTACAGAGGATGCCCAAGGATTTCAAGAAAATTATCACCGTATTCTCCGCACCATAGGTATTGAGGAAATGAACGGAGTTGCCTTTACTACATTTCAACTGTCAGGCGCATCGTATCAGTGGTGGCAAATTTATGAAGAAGGTAGACCAGCCGATGCAACACCACCAACTTGGGCTCAATTTTCGGAAATGTTCTTGAAAGAATTTTTTCCCCAGACTCTCCGAGATGCGTGGCGCACTGAGTTTGAACGGTTGCGTCAGGGCGCTATGACAGTGTCAGAATATGCTATCAGGTTCAGTGAGTTATCCCGTCATGCACCTATCTTGGTTTCTACAGTCAGAGAACGGGTCCGCAGATTTATTGAAGGGCTCGATTATGATATTAAAATATGCATGGCTCGAGAGTTGCTTACTGATACTCCATTTCAACAAGTAGTGGAGATTGCAAGGAAGATTGAGGGTGTTTTAGGAGAGAAAAAGGAGTCTAAGGAAGGCAAAAGGTCTCAAAGATCTATAGGGTTCAGTGAATCTTACTCTTCAGCTAGGACCCATTATAGTGGAGGGTCTAACAGTCGGCCAGCGCAGTCAGCACATTAGATTACTCGAGGTGCTCCAGTAAGTTCTTATAGTGCACCATCGACACGAGATTATTACAGTGGTTATTCTAGTTATCCGGCACAGACTCAGTACGAGTAGCCGCGACCTCAGAGGGGTTGTTATGAGTGTGGTGACACTAGGCACATTATGAGAGATTGTCCCAGACTCGGGAGGGGTGGATTTTATCAGAACACCCAGACTATGGCCCCCAGTGCAGCTACTACCCTACGTGCACAGCCAGTTAGGGGTGGAGGAAAGACGGGTAGAGGGTGCCTAAGAGGTGGAGGCCCGACCCATTGATATAATCGCTATGATTTGGCTGAGGCCGATACACCAGATGGTGTCGTTACAGGTATGATCCTGATTTATTATAAATGGATAATTCTACTTAATTTGATTCGGTTCTGAATATTGAGGTAAGTCTTCCTATTATGCTCCACTTATGGGTGAGCATCGTAATTTTGTGAACCACTTATATGTTTACCCCTTTTGGAAGGTTTGATGATGTTAACCCGTGTTTATCATTTTATTTTTGGGCACCATTGAGGACTATAAGTCCAAAAGTAAATTTTATTACTCACTACAACGGGTTTTGATATGATTTCGGGATATTTGATTTTAATTTTATGATTTATATGTCCTACCGGTATGGGGGTTCATTATGTGTTGTGAAAACCTGTTTACAAAATTTATTAAAAAGAAGAAAGAAAAGAAATTAAAAATTTCAGTTGGCACAATGTGCAAAATACTTGTGATTCGGAGTTGAGGACGAAATTCTCGCATTTTTATATGATGTGAAATATTTAAACCGGGCTACATGTCGCGGTGGAAGTTATATAAGGACGAGGTCCTTGTGGTGAAATATTTATAAGTTTAAACTCTCCCTTTGTGAAACTAAATTTGTACTATTATACTAATAGGGAGTTATGCCTGATAGGCTTATGTAATAATTCTTTTATGTGTTTCTGTGCCATAATTGTGCTGTAATTATTGAGCTTTAGCCTACAAGGTGAGTGCCCGGGTGGCATTAAATGTGACTCATTAAGTCGGGTAAATAGTTATGAGGTTTTCATGCCTCACATTGTGTTGTCAGTGTTGTAAAAATTCGAAACAAGGTTTTGGTTAATATGATATTAATTGATGATGCTGGAATTAATTATGAACGGCTTTTAAGAGCAGAGATGTGGTGATGAGCATACATATAATGTGCTTCATGTCCTGATATCATTATGTTAATGCAATGCTTGTAATGCTGAGATTTGTGTTATGGATATATACCTTGTAATATTTTGTTGGGTTGTGGAGGTGCTGTTAAGAGTTGTTTTGGTGTTACTCTGGCAGGTGGATATGCCAAATTACAGGGAAGACTCTGCCGAAATTTCTGAAAAATTTGGGAGTTAGTAAAATTTGGGGGAATGAGACGTGTGAAAGAAGAGATAAGTTATGTTATATGTTTGAGGGCGGACTCTACTTCTCATTCAAGGGCCAATGATCCTAAGTGGGGGAGAATGTAACACCCCGAAAATTTTTTTTGAAGTAACTCAACACTATCAAGAAAGTTGATGTGTGCGTAGGCACGATTTGATATAGCCAATTGAGACTAATACCGTGCGTTGATGTAAAAAATCAGACCTTTTGAAAATGTTTGGAGTGTAAGAAATTTAATCTTAAAGTTTACAAATATGAAAAAAAGGAATAATCTCAATTGAGATGGTGTTGTGGGGCTTATGTCGAATAGGGTGACGTGGGATCACCCCGGGTATGTGCGTGGTAAGATGGAATAGTGATTTGATGGCTTGGAAAATAACTCTTGGCACATTCGAGGACGAACACATGTTTAAGTGGGGAAGAATGTAACAATCCGGCTTGTCGTTTTGAGTAATTAATCTCCTCTCTACTATTTGAAATCTTGAATAGCTTCATATGATGTATTATGACTTGTATGCAAAGTTTGAGGTCAATCGGACTTGATTTGCAATATTTAGACATCCATTCTTCAAGAATACGTGGTATCACATTAAGCAAATGAGCTCCAAATTCAGTTTTGATTGAAGCATTAGATCCGTATTGAAATTACGGAGTCATAACAAAAAGAATTATCGAATTCGGACATCGTATGAGAGAGTTATGCTCATTTCCTTGTCGGAAAGGATTTCCCGTCGCCGCGAGCGCCCAGGGTAGCGTGGGGCGCTAGCCCTGGTGCTGAGAATTTTTGGCGTACTGGAAACTGCGCCACAGGCAGCGCCTCACGCTACCTGTGACGCTCGAAAACATCAGAGGCTCTATAAACGGGCTTTTTTGGCCATTCTTTACATAAAAAAAGTTGGGGAGCTCGGTTTGGGCGATATTTGGGTGATTTTTACGGGTAAGCATTATGGCAAGTGTTCCTTATCATATATTGATTATATTTCATTATTCCATACTCATTTACATCATGAATCCATGAATTTATGGAAGAAAAATTAGATTTTTATAAAATCTTCCAAAAATGTAAAATGAAGATTTGAAGGTCAATCCGCTATCAGAATTTGATAAAATTAGTATGGGTGGACTCATAATTGAACGGATTATCGGATTTTGTGAGTTTCATCGGATTCCGAGACGTGGGCCCCATGGGCGATGTTTGAGTTAAATTTCGGATTTTGTTGGAAAATTAGTATTTTCATGTGAAATTAATTCCTACGATTCGTGTTGAGTATATTGAATTGTTTGTGACTAGATTTGAATTTTTCGGACACGAATTCGCGAGGCAAGGGTTTATTGGAATCTTGAAATTGGTTGCGAAATAAAGTAAGTATCTTGCCTAACCTCGAGTGGAGAAATTACCCCTTAGGCATTGAATCTTATGTGAAAATTGTATAATTGAAAATCATGTACGCGAGGTGACGAGTAAGTACTTTGTTTATATGTGCAAATTATATTGGTTGAAATTCGTAGACGCCCTTAAGTATTAAGTTGAAAAATTATTGTAACTTATTAAATCCCTTAATTGTCATGCCTCATTCTTTATTTGCCGGGGTTATTTTTATATGATAATTTGTTGTAATTGCCACTTGACTTTTATGTGAACTCTGTGTTTGTTTGAGTTGCTATTTTTATGGAAAATACTTTCATTATTGATTTTACTTATAGATAATTTAAATACAAATTTTAGTTAATAAGATGAATAAATCTATTTATTCCCTGAAGTTGTGATTTAAAAGAGGTATTGTTCCTATATGAATTACTTGTCAGTTCACATTGTTAAAAATTTGGTATTGAATTATAAAGGTCGTGAATCATATTGAGGCAAAGTGCCAAATTGTGAAATATTATTCGGTTGAGTTGTTCACTCCCGAATATTTTGTTAAGATGTTGTGCACATTATGATCGAGTCATGGCTCCTTATTGTGAAAAAATAATGTATTGTAAGAATTGAGCATTTGATGTGCAATTTGTGATATGTTGTAAGAATTGAGCACTTGATGTGCAATTTATGATATGTTGTAAGATTTGAGCATTTGATGTGCAATTTGTGATATGTTGTAAGATTTGAGCACTTGATGTGCAATTTGTAATATGTTGTAAGATTTGAGCACTTGATGTACAATTTGTGATATGTGGTAATATTTGAGATGAGCAATTGATGTGCAATTTGTGATATGTTGTGATAGTGAGCACTTGAGGTGCAAGTTGTATTATGCTGTGATATTTGGGCACTTGAGGTGCGATTTATGAAATATTGTGATAATGATATGCATGCGGTGAGATAAGGGTGACTTGAAACGCTTGGCTAGTAGGGGAACTACTAGAAGTCATGCGGTGAGATAAGGGTGGCTTAAAACGCGTGGCTAGTAGGAGAACTACTAGAAGTCATGCGGTGTGATAAGGGTGGCTAAAACTATTTCGGAAAAAAATAATTTTTAAAAAATAATATGTGAAGGCTCCCGCGGTAATATAACGAAAGATTGTGAATTTATTTATGATTTGGGACTACGAGGCGGTACCTTGGGAGTGCCCTTTTGTTGATATATCTCTATGGCTGCACTTGCCTTTGGTTATCTTGTTTTACCGTAATTTGTTAATTCTTGTGTTTTCCTTGATGTATTGTGTTGATCTTGACTTTTTCGTACGAGACTTTGAGGATTTATATTTTTGGGTTGTACTTGTTTTGATGATTGAGTTATTTTAAATAAAAGAAAAATTTCTAGTATATTTAAATTAATAAATTCTATATCCAAATCAGTAGTTTATCTGATGCTTTATTTTAATGGAAATGTCACTTTTTCTCACTCAAACGATTTCTAAAATAAACTTATCTTTTTGTTGATTTCTTACTTGATTTAAAGATTTTAACCTTACTTTATTGAAAATAAATTGAACCTGCGGATCTTATATATATTGATATTTTGGTACGTGAGTTGTCCATACAGTTATGAAAATAATATGGGCATGAGGTGTCGGGAAAAAATATGATGATTTTATTATTGATACGTGAGTTGTCGGTGTGATGGTGATAGAAATATGGGCACGAGGTACCGTGAAAAATATGAAAGTGGGCCGAGACCCGTAATTTTTATAATTGTGAAATGAGGTGTCACATGGTGACTTTTACAGGAAAATATATTTATTGGAAATAAGTATATTCGAAAGATAGTTATCTTAAAGAATAAAATGTGAAGGATTTATATTTGAAGGACTTGACTTATTGATTGTACTTGTGTTCCTTATTCGCCTGAATAATAATTATGATGTTCTTGTTGCCTTGTTGTTATATCAGTGGTTGATTTTGTTGTTATCATTGCTAGTTGTTTTCCAATACTATTGTATACTGCTATATTGCACATGTTATTTGACTAATGAGTGTCTTGACTTCTCTACTGAGGTTAGTCTACTGAGGTTAGTCTTGATACTTACTGGGTACCGACCGTGGTGTACTCATACTACACTTCTGCATATTTTTTTATGCAGAGCCAGGTATTGGAGGTATCGGACCCGGACAGAGTTAGAGTGTGATCGCAAGGATTCGAGGTAGAGCTGCTTGGTCATCGCAGTCCCTTGGAGTCTGTTCATTTCATTGTACTGTTAATTTTTAATCAAACAATATTGTATATTTGGTCCTCGTGATTATTCTATGTATTCAGTTAGAGTTTGTGACTCAGTATTACCAGTCTTGGGAAGGTGTTATAATTATTTCCGTTGTTGGTTTCGTTTAAAAAAGAAATGGCTTGAATTGTAATTAAAATAGGCTTACTTAGTCTTAGAGACTAAGTGCCATCACGACGCCTGTGGTGGGAATTTGGGTCGTGACAATTTTCTTATACCTTGTCTGTGAAACCTCACTCTTTCTTTCTCTCTTTGTTGGTGTGTATTACAATGAGAGCAAGATACCTATTTATAGTGTTTAGGATTGTTTCATTGATTTCATCAATGATATCATGAGTTTGGCAAGAGTCAAATATTCAATGTGAAACGAAAGAAATATTTGCCATAAAATCTTCCTTACTATTCCTTTAGTTGGCTTGACAATTCAAAGCCAAAAGGAAGATATCTTCCTTACACATGGGATGGACCCATCTTATGCCTTAGTCCCAAATAAGTTGGGGTATCATCAGAACCCATTACAACAATAACAACTACTACTACGCCTCAGTCACAAACAAGTTGAGGTCTCACCAAAACCCATTACGACAACAACTTACTATACTACGCCTCAGTCCCAAAAAACGTTGAGTTCTCATCAGAACCCATTACTACAATACAACTACTACTACGCCTCCATCCCAAACAAGTTGGGGTCTCGTCAGAACTCACAACAACTACTACTATTATTATTACGCTTCCATCCCAAACAAGTTGGGGTCTCGTTAGAACTCACAACAACTACTACTATTACTATTACGCCTCCATCCCAAACAAGTTGGGGTCTCGTTAGAACTCACAACAACTACTACTATTACTATTACGCCTCCATCCCAAACAAGTTGGGGTCTAATACTACTAATCAAAAAAACTTTTTAGGCTTGCATATGAACTACACGAAAAATCCATTCGTTCAAAACCTTATCTCTGTAAAGATCTCTGTTCAGCACGTCCCCTAAAGACCACGAAAACACCAAATCTATCAACCCCGGAACTGTTTTCTCTGTTTTCTTCCTTGTAGTAGTAGTAGTTGCCATTTTAATTCCCTAGTCATCAAAATAAACATCAACTCCAAGTTACATGTAAGAACAAATAGAAGGAAATGAAAAGGTTTTTACCTTGTCTTTCTTCTTCTGGGGTTTTATTAGCTAAGAAAATTTTCCAGGTCTGTGCTTTTTATATGCAACTAAGTCACTACTACTGCTGCATTCCTAAAGCAGAGTAAGGAAAATGACAAAAAACTTTTTACGAGCAGACCTATAATGAAATATCAGAATGGTTTCCTTGAAAAAAGAAATTCGTACAATCATACGAAGAAAAAGAGAAAGTGTTTTGAATAAAGAGATGAGACCCCAGCACTAAGGTTGACGAGGAGTCAATAACTTAAATGGAAGAAAAATAGAAACATGGATATATTTTGCTTACCCAAATATTAAGGAAAGTAATAATAATAATAATAATACAGTGTAAGTTATATACACTGACAGTGTAAGAAATATTTTAAATCATGTAAGTTAATTTCTTTAAAATGTGAAGTTAGAAAGTAAATTACGGGTTTGGCAATAACTTTAGTCCAAATCTGTACCGTCAAACTTTTCTATAATATTCATTCTCTATTTCACTATGACGGCCAAGTTTTCATTGGACCTTCGGGCAGGTCACCTTGATAATACAGTTTGAGTTATAATATATGTCCTCTATATCACGACTTTGCTATAACAACTACAAAATATCAGAATAAATGAGGTTGTTATAGAGAGATTTGATTGTATATATATTACAGAATACACTAAAGACGCACAAAATTAAATTCAGAATCTAATTACTTACGCAAAATATAGTTATCCTAAAATTTAAACCCATAATGTTCAAAACTTGGTTGTCTATGCTTAACATATGAATTTGTAATTTTAAAAATAAATTATATTACATATTACGACATGTAATATTGATCTAACGATATAAAAGTCCCCACTCTAATGTGTATGTAGCTTAGAATCATAATAATGTTATTCCATGTTGGTGTCAATATCATCATGTCTTATACTGTAGCAAAAGTAAAAGATTCCAAAGGCTAATATGAAGGGAAAGGAAGATAGAATCGAAGTTAGGCCAAAGAAGGGAAAAACTTACTTGGAATATGAAATTAGTTACACGAGCAAATTACTAAAAAGAAATTACAAATAATTTTATTAAATAAGTATTACGTAATAAGTTAAACTAAATAGTAAATTTGTTAAAATATATTTGGATATGTTTAACAATGTCACGATCCAAAATTTCCACCTTCGGACCGTGATGGCGCCTAACATTTCACTTGCTAGGCAAACCAACGTTAGAATAATATTAGCTATTTTTAAATAATTTTTAAATTTATTAATAACAAAGAAATAAATGCGGAAGTAAAGTAGACGGGGACTTCCGAACTGCGGACGTCGTGCAGTTATACCTCAAGTCTCCTCTGGTAGCTGAAATCCGAGCAAGTCTATAGTACGCCGCTAGGACCAACTCCGAAATCTGCACAAGAAGTGCAGAGTGTAGTATCAGTACAACCGACCCCATGTACTGGTAAGTGCTGAGCCTAACCTCAACGAATTAGTGACGAGACTAAGGCGGGTCACTTACATTAACATGTACGCAATATTAATAACAACAACAAATAATAGAAATAAATCGGTTAACTCATTTACACTAATTGTAGCCAACTCAGCAGTCATAACCCATTATTATTTCAACTAATTTCCGTTGCAACTTACAAACCGCTCCCACAATATATTCATTTTCAATCCTCTCATATATTTATTTTAATCAAATATATATAGACTTTTAAATAAGTCTGTTGCGGCGTGCAATCCGATCCCCCAATATTGACTTTTAAATAAGTCTATTGCGGCGTGCAATCCGATCCCCCAATATATCTTAACAATTCATAAATATAATGAAATTTACAATACATATACACACTTTCATTTACGTTGAGGCGTGCAACCCGTTCCACCAATATAACTTTAAACAACTCATGAATGTAATAAAAATTATTCCAATAAATACCACGTTCAATGAGAAACTATTAAGCATCAAGGCACACAATAATTATAATTTATTTATGAGCAAACAATGACAATTAGCAATTAATTATGAAAATGGTGGAGAAAATAGGCAGTTTAATATTTAGTATGCTAAATGTCAAATAACAATTAAGACACATAAATCAAATAGCATGTAACAATTATTGCAGGAATTCAAGAATTAATATTTGACAAAGAATAGGAGAGAAACAATTATTATAACAATTAATTAGTATCTTAGAACAATTTATGATTTTCAAGTAATTATGCAAACAATTAATTTAACGACGTATGTACACTAGTCACCTCGCCTATACGTTGTTCACATGCATTTTATATAACAAATAGTTTAAGGGTTCTATTCCCTCAAGTTAAGGTTAACCACGACACTTACCTCGCTTTGCAATTTCAATCAATTACTCGACCACAACTTTTCCTTTTAAATTTGTCTCCAAAAGTTTCAAATCTATTCAAAGACAATTCGATATACTCAATACGAATCATAGGAATTAATCCCATATGAATTTACTAATTTTCCGGATAAAATCCAACATTCACTTTAAAAATTGACAATGGGGCCTACGTCTCGAATCTCGAAAAAACTTACGAAATCCGAACACCCATTCCGAGATGAGTCCAACCATACAAAAATTATCAAATTCCGATGTCAAATGGACTTTCAAATCTTAATTTTTCGTTTTTGAAAGATTTTATAAAAATATGATTTTTCTCCCAAAAATTCACGGATTCATGATATAACTGAGTATGGAATCATGAAATATAATCAATATAGGATAAGGAACACTTACCCCAATATTTTTCCGTAAAAATCGCTCAAGAATCGTCTTACCCGAGCTCAAAATCGAAAATGGTGAAAAATGGGTCGAAATCCCATTTCAAGAACTTAAGTTTTGTTTCCCTAGATTTTTACCCTATGCGATCGCGAAGCACATTTTTAGGCTGCTCAGATTTTGCTCTACGCAAACGCGACAGTGGTCTCTCGAAAAGCACAGCTTCTCAGCCTTCTGCGATCGCGGACCACCTTGTGCGATCGCATAGCACAAATTTTGTGCTTCAGCTTCTGCCTCATTCCTTCTTCGCGAATGCGGCTTTGCCCACGCGTTCGCGGTGCCTTAGCTTCTCCAACTATGCGATCGCGTACAATACTATGCAATCGCATAGTACAAATTTTCATCAGTGCTCAACAAGCCTTCGCGATCGCGGATGAAGCCATATGATCGCGATTAAGAAAACCAGAACTGGAAATACCAAATTTTTCCAAAGTTTCAAAACACCCGTAGCCTATCCGAAACTCACCCGAGCCCTCGGGGCTCCAAACCAAACATGTACACAAGTCCTAAAACATGATACGAACTTGCTCGCATGATCAAATCGCCAAAATAACACTTAGAACTATGAATTGAACACCAAATCAAATGAAATTTTTAAGAAAACTTTAAAACTTATATTTTCACAACCGGACATCCGAATCACGTCAAATCAACTCCGTTTCTCACCAAATTTGGCAGACAAGTCATAATTTTATAGTGGACCTATACCGGGCTCTGAAACCAAAATATAAACCCGGTGTTAATAAATCCAACATTACTAAATTCTTAAAAATCATTAACCTTTCAAACTTTTAATTTTTCATTAAAAATCCATATCTCGAGCTAGGGACCTCGGAATTCGATTCCGGACATACGCCCAAGTCTCAAATCACGATACGGACCTACCGGAACTGTCAAAATACTGATCCGTTTGCTCAAAATATTGACCAAAGTCAACTCAGTTGAGTTTTAAAGCTCTATTTCATATTTTAATCTATTTTTCACATAAACACTTTTTGAAAATTTATACGGACTGCGCACGTAAGTCGAGGAGTGATAAATAGTACTTTTTGAGGTGTTAGAACACATAATTAATTATCAAATTTAAAGATGACATTTTGAGTCATCACAAACAATAATTGCTTTCATTCTACTTTAGGATCTACACTAATCGTATAATATTTATTTTCTTTTTATTTCAGAAATATTTTTGGTAGAATATTTGTTTTCATTTCTAAGTTTAGGATCTACATTACTTGTAGAATATTTATTTTTCTTTTAGTTTAGAATTTATGAGGAAACTCACATATTCTCCTTATTTTATTCTCTTTGATTATCTATAAATAGTGATATACTATTCTATTTTGAATCAACGCAACAAATCATGCAATGAGATATCATCCATTCTCCCCTTGATCTTTTCCCTTAGTTTCTCTTATTTTTGTTAACAAAAGTATACACATTATAACACCTTTTTGATATGGTCAATATATGTAACTTAAATTCATATATAATCCAAAATAACTTTAATTTATATGAACAGTGTTAACATTATTTATATTATCAATGCCTTTTTTCTTTTTAAATTCAAAGCCACCATTATGGTGCGTTACTTTCATGTCTTGTCTCTCGAAATCCTATTTGAAAGGAAGTTATAAGAATCTGTCTGGATTAAGTGATCCTTTTTCGGGCAACTATTGAGACATAAGTTGGCCCGAGCTTCCCTTGGCATACATACATTACCAATACTAAGAAAAGTAAGTAAGAATTTGTTCTAGATAATTAACTATTGATGTAGCTCTTTCCCTTCATAACCCCCAACATGTCTAATTGTCTATAACCCGTTTATACTATCAGGGTTCGTTTGGTACGAGAGATAGATGAATTAATTCTGGGATTAAATTTAAGATGAATTTATTTCACGTTTGGTTAAGATAAAATTGCGGTATAACTAATCTCGAAAATGTATTGTTATTTTTATATCCCTATGGGAGGGTGGGATAACAATCCCAGGATAACTAACTATCCTTCAATGTTTTCAAACTAAATAACCCTTCAATGTTGTAATAAATTATCTTATTAATTTACTTTTCATGTTACCAAGAACAAAAAAGAAACGAAAGGATTAAAGTCATTTGAAAACAAGAAAAATATTGTCGACAAACCAATGTCATGATGCTGCGAAAGAAGTGAAGTCATATATGGGAAATGTACGAAATAACAACGTGAAAGTGACCTTTTTTTGGGGTCCTTCGTTTTCTTCGTTGGGAATTAAAGAGATTTTAGAAATTTTCTATCACCTTTATAATGACAAATTAAAAGCTACCTTTTCCAGCCGACGTCCATTTCTCTTTGAGTAAGTTTAATTCGGACTAAAATACATAACTCGTTAAATAAATAACTACAGAATAATTCTTCTAGAAAAATGCTTTATTTGTGCCTTTTCCTTTGGCAAGAGTTGATTGTTCCCTACAAAATTAAATTTCATTTAAATTGATTTTGATGATACCAAGCTAAAAGACATTATAGTTTATTTGTATCTCATCATTATTTTCGTACAATTCTGTTGTTTTATTTCGTACAATGAAATCTCAGAATGAAAAAGAACTTCGTACAATCATACGAAGAAAAAGAGAAAGTGTTTGAAATAAAGAGACGAGACCCCAGGTTGATGAGGAGTCAATAACTTAAATGGAAGAAAAATAGAAACATGGATATATTTTGCTTACCCAAATATTAAGGAAAGTAATAATAATATAAGTTATATATACTAATCTGTGTAAGAAATGTTTTACTCCATCAGTATAAAAGTTTCCTCAAAATCAGGGGCGAATTTAGAAGGTAAGTTACGGGTTGACTATAGCTTTAGTTCAAACTTGTATAGTCAAATTTCTTATAACAGTCATCCTAACGGCCAAGTTTTCCTTAAAACTAATTTTTTATGTTATGATATAATATATGTTCTCTATAATAATGTTTCGCTATAACAACTAAAAAATATCGGAATAAACGAGACTGTTATAGAGAGATTTAACTGTATTTATATTAAAGAATACACTAAAGATGCACAAAAGTCAATTTAGACTTATAAAATATCGTTATCCTAAAATGTAAAACTGATAAAGTTTAAATCATGACTCTGTCTCTGCTTAAAATATGAATTTGTAATTTTTAAAATAAATTAGATTACATATTATAATAGGTAAAGGCGATATTTGATGTTGTAAAAATTTCTTTACTCTAATGTTGTATTTAGCTTAAAATGATGATAATATTGTTCCATGTTGGCGTCAATATCATCAGTGTCTTATACTGTAGCAAAAGTAAAAGATTCCAAAGGCTAACATGAAGGAAAAGGAAGATGATGAGAAGTTTATAAGGAAGACTTAGAATCGAAGTTAGGCCAAAGAAAAGTGGAAAACTTACTTGGAATCTAAAATTAGTTACACGATCAAATTACTAAGAAAAATTTACAAAATAGCTTATTGTATAAGTATTGATTAATAACTTAAACTAAATAATAAAGTTGTTAAAACAAATTTGGAAATTCCTAATAATAGTTACGTTCCTTCAACTTTAGGATCTAACACGTATAATATTTATTTCCTTTTATTTCAGAAATATTTTGGTAGAGTATTTTTTTTTACTCTGTAAGTTTAGGATCTACGTTACTTGTAGAATATTTCTTTTTCTTTTGGTTTAGAATTTATGAGGAAAATAGCGTATTCTTCTTATTATTTTATTATCTTTGGTTACCTATAAATAGTGATATCCTCTTTTATTTTGAATGAATGCAACAAATCATGCAATGACATATCATCCATTCTCCCCTTGATCTTTTCCTTTAGTTTCTCCTATGTTTCTCCATAAAAGTATGCATATTATAAGATGTCAAATATCACTCATACCTGTATGTACTTGTTTAACTTAAATTCATATATGATCCAAAATGAGCGGTGACATTATTTTATACTATTAATGTAGTTTTTTCTTCTTTTTTAATTTAAAGTCACCTTTTTATGGTGTAGAGGTTCTAGCGGTACATCTATGGCTTGTCTTTCGGAGTCCTATTTAAAAGGCAGTTGCGAGAATATATTTGGATTAAGTGGTCCTTTCTCGTGCAGCTTTTGAGACATGAGTTGGCCCGAGCTTCCCTTGACATACCTTCGTTACGGTCACTAAGAAAAATAAGTAGTAATTCGTATTAACATAGCTCTTCATGAACCCCCCCCCCAAATTGATATGTTTCTCGAATATTAGTGGCAAAAAATGTTAATGTGAGATATCACCTCACATTTTGTGGAAGAAATGAAAGAGGGATGAACCCTAACAGTAACGAGGAGAGAGAAGAGAGAAAATGAGAGGAAAATATCTACACTTGTCTTATTTCGAGAATGTTCCCACGTATATACAATTACAACGCCAATAAAATGAATGTAATGTAAGTAGTAAAAATTGGGTCGGGTATACAATTGGGCCAACTTATGTCTCACTAAAACTATGTAGGCCTAATATTGTCAACACCCCACTCAAGCTGGAGGGTGTAGAGTGTAGACACTCCAAGCTTGCACAAAAACTGATGGTGGAGAGGCCTAGACAAGTTCTCAGTCAACATATCAGCAAGTTCATTGGAGTTGGAGACAAATTGAAGAGAAATCAACCCAGAACTCAAGATGTCCCTTACAAAATGACAATCAACTTCAATGTGTTTGGTGCGCTCGTGGAAAACTAGATTTTTAGCAATGTGTAAGGCTGCCTGACTATCACAAAACAGAGGGACAGGAGCAGAAATAGGCAAATGAAAGTCACCAAGCAGTCGAACCAACTAAGAAATTTCATCTACCACCATCCTCAAGGCCCTATACTCAGCCTCAGCTGAGGAGAAAGAGACAATAGGTTGCTTCTTGCTCTTCTATAAAATTGTCTGCCTCCAAGAGAAATATAGAAAGCAGTGACAAATCTTCTAGAAATAGTGAGGAATAAACCATTGTTATATTTCCTCTGAATAACTTCAACAATGTAACCATTAATGATAGTCTTGTATAGGCTATAGTTGTAAAACTGAATCAAACATTTAAGTATCAAACTTGACAGCAAAATGCGCCGATTCCATTGTATAGATGGTAGAGCTGCCTGTATCTTTATTCCATTGTATCCTGTTTTATATTTGACCTCTCTTGTGCATTTGTGCTTTGGTTTGTGAATTTAAGGTCTCCTATTTGGACTTGTCGCGCTTAACCCGTTCCATAAAATCTTCAGCGAGTAGTTTTGGTTTTATTTCACGGAACATTCCTGGTTTCTTCATCTTGGAATTCTGAAAATTACTGTTAACAATGAGTAGAGTTAGTAACTCGATTGATCTGATACCCAAAAAAGGAGTACTTCTTTGGTTGCAACATAGGCTATAGCACAAACTTCTGTTTTTTACTTTTCATGCATTATTTCCCTTACAAAAAAAGGTTGCCCAGTGCACAAAGCATCCTGTATTTACGCAGGGTCCAGGAAGGGACGCACCCTGAGGGTAATGATGTAGACTTACTTTGAACTTCTTGAAGATCCTAGTTTATCCCTCAAACTCATAGCTGCCAGTTGACGTGCCAAGTTCTCGTCTCGGTCACCTTGAGCTGAGCTAGTTCTTGAGACAGCATTTCCATCAATTGGCCAAGTCATTGGAAGTATTAAGTCTCTACAGAACAAGAAGACTTGTAAAGTCACCATTTCAATGGTTTTCATTTATCCTAAAAATCAACAATTTAGATCCTGGGAAAAAAAAAAGACTAAACATTTAAATGGAGTATTTCAATATCCTAAAATGTGTATATTTTTTATACGGTTTTAGCTTATAATACACTGTAAAATTTTTTATATTAGCGTTAATTTTACCCATCGTAGCAGGTTGTATGCCTTATTTTCTAGCTAACTAGTTCCATTCATTATGATCGGTTATTGGAGTTATCTTTTAGGTTACCTGATGTATAAAAGCTAAACAGCCAACAAGACAATAATTTAGATCAGAGAAAAAAGCTAAAAACAGTATGTACCGTTCAACACGCTTGCATTTGCAACGATTCATCAAATCCACTGTATAATTACCAAAATGGATGTCGAGGTGCTTTGCCAACTTTGGTATCTGATATCCCGGTAAAACATCCCAGATTTGTAATACTTGAAAATGTGTAGAATTCTGCGTCAAAATATCAATGGTCCAAATCAATTTTAAGTGCTTGACACTATACACCTCCAACAGTTCTGAAGATTTCCCCCCTTGTTGCTGAGAATTCCCAACCTCCAACAGCTATTTGAAAGCTTCACCAAAAGGGAAATCACCTCTTTACAAATCTCCACATCCTTAATTCTGGCCATGGATTTTGAGAAATCTTCACTAAACAAAACCTGTTATTTTGTAACAGAAAACAACCTGTTAGCTCTCCATTTGAAAACAAAACAAATGATTTAAGCTCTCAAGTCAAAAAACTACCAAAAACTAACACTTTTGAAAACTTTGGCCTACTTAACTAGCAAAATCCAAACTGAAAAGATGTATATTTTGGCCATCAAATTGAACAAAAAAAATCATAGGCCAAATGAAGGCGAAGCAGCATACCTTCCACTTAGCTGCTTCAAATATAGGTGAGTCCGTTCTAAGTAATGTTTCTATTTGGCCAATCTCAATGGTTGCATTTGAAATTGCTTGATTCAATCTTTTGTAGTCAGTAACATCAAAGTAACAACGTCTAGCCTTGGCGTCAAGGACTAAGTTTCTCCAAAGGGAGCCACTGTTAACCAAAGTTGCGCCGTTCCCCAATATCCAAAGGCAGTATCTGCATAAAAAGCCAAGGAAACAATTATGGATATGTTCATATATTATCTTCTTGCAGAAAGGCCATTGAAAGACAACAATAACTAAGAATAGCCAATTTGAACCATCCTTGACGTAAAAAACCTTTCGAAATTAGTACCTTGCTCGAGTCAGTGCTACGTTTGCTCTCTGAAGATTAGAAAGGAAACCAACAGATCCACTTCCATTACAACGAACAGTGGAGATAATTATAACATCTTCTTCACCCCCTTGAAAACCATCAACAGAACGAATATTCACTGAGAAGTCACTGTTAACATCTGTGCTATATTTCTTGCCAAGAATTTGTTGAATAGCAAAAACTTGAGCTTTGTAAGGAGATATACAACCAACACGGACCCTTTGTTTCGAAGAGACAGATTCTGTAATTAAGATAATAATATCATGTTTGCCTACTCAATTGCCACACAAACCAAGATATAACAGAGAAAACAAGAAATGTTCATCTTAAGCTGAAATTAAGTACATGAAAGATAAAGTGTATTACCTTTATGAAGGTTGGCAACTATCTCAGC
The DNA here is from genome assembly GCF_000715075.1 of Nicotiana tabacum. Taxonomy (NCBI): domain Eukaryota; kingdom Viridiplantae; phylum Streptophyta; class Magnoliopsida; order Solanales; family Solanaceae; genus Nicotiana; species Nicotiana tabacum. The sequence goes on from NC_134093.1 coordinate 102,669,181, forward strand.
TACAACGAAAGCTTCTGCCATATTTCTCGTGCTGTGCTTGTCATCAATCTCCTCATTTCCGCTACTTACATTAATAAATAAATAGGAGCCAAAAATATCTCCTTCAAGAAATCTCTTGTCATATACTGCTGCTTTCACATTAGGACCATCCATAATTTTCTTCTGATAAAACTCTCTATTTGGGAAGAGTCTTATTTTTGGATGCATCCTATATTGAACATTGAGAAGGTGCTTCTCGTGTCCTAAGATTACCAGCCTCTTAAATAAGCTCCTGCCGAATTCAGCCTTCTTACAGATCTGTGTATAACAGATACTAGTGGTCAATAATATAAGAGCAGCACAGTAATTTTAAAAACAAGCTGTGAAAAGATTAACCGATAACCTTGCTCTGAACCATAGCAGGCAATTGTTTCTCATCTCCGACGAGTATAGCATGGCGCAGACCTGGGAGTTGTAAAGGAATAGTGGATTCACATTCTTTCAGCTGAGCAGCTTCACCAATTACCACCATCTCAAGTGGTGTCATTCCTGTCATTAGTATCGGTTACTTGGAGTTAATTATCTTTTACATTACCTGATAATGTAGAAATTCTTTTACACTGTTAGTGTACAGAGATTAAACAGCCCACAAGACAGAAATTTAGATCAGAGAAAAAACTAAAAACATTCTGTACCGTTCAGCACGCCAGAAATTTAGATCAGAGAAAAAACTAAAAACATTCTGTACCGTCTAGCCTTGGCGTCAATGACTAAGTTTCTCCAGATGGAGCCACTGTTAACCAAAGTTGCGCCGTTCCCCAATATCCAAAGACAGTACCTGCATAAGAAGCCAACGAAACAATTATGGACATGTTCATAAATTATCTTCTTGCAGGAAGGTCATTGAAAGACAACAATAAATAAGAATAGCAAATTCGAACCATCCTTGATATTCAAACATTTTGAAATGTAGTAATGTTGTGCAGCAAATTAGTACCTTGCTCGAGTCAGTGCTACATTTGCTCTCTGAAGATTAGAAAGGAAACCAACAGATCCTCTTCCATTACAACGAACAGTGGAGATAATTATAACATCTTCTTCACCCCCTTGAAAACCATCAACAGAACGAACATTCACTGAGAAGTCACTTTTAACATCTGTGCTATATTTCTTGCCAAGAATTTGTTGAATAGCAAACACTTGAGCCTTGTAAGGAGATATGCAGCCAACACGGACCTTTTGTTTCGAAGAGACAGATTCTGTAATTCAGGTAATAATATCAGGTTTGTCAAACCAATTGCCATGCAAACTAAGATACAATAGACAAAACCAGAAATGTACATCTTAAGCTGAGATTAAGTACATGAAAGATAAAGTGTATTACCTTTATGAAGGTTGACAACTATCTCAGCTACAACGAAAGCTTCTGCCATATTTTTCGTGCTGTGCTTGTCATCAATCTCCTCATTTCCGCTACTTACATTAATAAATGAATAGGAGCCAAAAATATCTCCTTCAAGAAATCTCTTCTCATATACTGCTGCTTTCACATTAGGACCATCCATAATTTTCTTCTGATAAAACTCTCTATTTGGGAAGAGTCTTATTTTTGGATGCATCCTATATTGAACATTGAGAAGGTGCTTCTCGTGTCCTAAGATTACCAGCCTCTTAAATAAGCTCCTGCCGAATTCAGCCTTCTCACAGATCTGTGTATAACAGATACTAGTGGTCAATAATATAAGAGCAGCACAGTAATTTTAAAAACAAGCTGTGAAAAGATTAACCGATAACCTTGCTCTGAACCATAGCAGGCAATTGTTTCTCATCTCCGACGAGTATAGCATGGCGCAGACCTGGGAGTTGTAAAGGAATAGTGGATTCACATTCTTTCAGCTGAGCAGCTTCATCAATTACCACCATCTCAAGTGGTGTCATTGCTTCTGTGTGCAATTTCGATGAGCTAGAAGCAGTGCAGAAAATCAAGCATGCACCTTTTAGACAAAAACTTCGAATTTGGTAGTCATCGATTAAATTGGGAAGAGAGATACTATCACTAAGAAACTTCAATACTTTAAGGCATTCTGTTTTGGTTGCATACAAATTAGCAAAACGTCTCGCCTTATCTCCATTCTCTGGTTTATATTTTGTTTCAATGTGTTCTCTCCCTCTAACGCTCTCTTCAACAAAATCTCGTAATATAAACTTTTGGGAGGCTTAAAGTTTTCTGATTTTTGGACGCCAAGAACCTCAAGAGCAGAGGCTTTTGAAGTGAACATGCTGCTTGAGAGCAAATCAGCATATGTTTCTTCAATAAGTGGAGTAATGAATGATTTCAAGTAATGATCAGTTGACAAGAATGTCTCTGGAATTTCTTTAACCTAACACATTAGAATAGGACTAATCACTTGGTAAATCACATACAAAGGGACAACAACAACAACAACGCCTCAGCCCCAAACAAGTTGAGGTCGGCGACAAGAATCACATACAAAGGGACAACAAAATATAAAATGTTTCATGAAGCATAAAAATATCTCTTAACCAGCTATATGTTTAAGAAGAAGAAAGTAATGATCTCCAGTAACACATTGATGATTTTGTTAATATAAATTTGATGCTCTCCATTTTGCAAGCTGTATATTTATGATTTGCTCTTAGTCAATATAGTTATATATTACCAATGCAGATCCAGGACGGTTGTGTAGGTTCAAGTAAATCCATTATTGTTGGTTCAAACATCCTATAAAAAGAAAATGTATTTGTATACTAATGATACTCATTCTGAACCTACCTACTTTAGTTCCAGAAACCGCCTTATGTTATATACTACTAACAATAGTGAAGCCAGGAATTTCCTCAATGTTTTTCAAACTTGAAATAAGTGAAAAACATTCTCCGACAAAGAGTGTTCAATATATGTTATATACCTCTATATCCTAATCTTTTTCCTATATAAACAGTGTAATTTTCCCACGAAGGGTGGTCACCCTTTAAGACATGTAGCTTCGTTCCAAGCTACTAATCTACTATGTATGATTCTGCAAGAAACACACAAAATGCTTTCTTACACTATCAATATAGTTTAATATGTGATAACAGCTTAGTGACCTTTTTTATCAAAGATTTACTTATATACTCCTTATGCCTTATTTTATTTTATGTGATGGTATTTGACTAGGTATGGAGTTTAATAAAGAAATAACCACTTTGTCACTTATCAAAAGTACCATTTAAACTTGTGTTTTCAACCATGCCGTCATGTTTGTGGCTGAAGAACATCTCATCAAGGATAAAATAAAAATTTTAAATTAAATTAAGAGTTTTAATTATAGAACAAATTTCTAAGCATGCATATGGACAACAAGAAAGAATTAAACCTTGTCTTTGTAAAGATCTTTGTTCAACACATCCCCTAAAGACCAAGAAAACACCAAATCTATCAACCCTTGAACTGTTTTCTCCCTTGTAGTAGTTGCCATCTTCCCTAGAGATAAAAACAAACATCATCCTCATTACTCCAACATTTTACACACATGCAAGAATATAGAAGGGAAAAAATTCAAAAGTGTTTATTTAAGTACCTTTTTATTTAATTACCTCTTCTTTCTTCTCTGGGATTATGAAAACAAGAAATATATTGTCAGCAAATGAAGGCCATGAGGCAGTGAAAAAAGTGATCAATTCATGTATGGGAAATGTACGAAACAAAGAAGTCAAGTGATTTTTTTTGAAGTCGTTTCATTTTCCTCATTGGGAATTAAAGAGGTTTTAATTTCCTTTTCCCATCATGTTTCCTCGTTTTCTTTTATTTTCTCATTAAAGCTACGTCTATTTCTCTCCTCTCTTGAAGGGTAAAAATGCTTTAATTCACAGACTTAAATACATAATAATTAGTGTTTGCATGTCAAGTTCAATTAGATTGATCTTTTCAAAATGAAACATTAATTCCATTCGTTCAACAATATTCTTGAGTCTATGACTCGACAAATCATGTCATATGGTCATTGAATAATAGATCAAGCTGTAAAATTATTTATTCAGTAAAATAGGAATATAATACATAGTTTGCACAAGCAATTCAAAATGCACGAATGCACTTTCTCTTTAACGCACGAATACAGCGACAAAATGCAATTTTAAGACTTCAAAAAAAATTCAAAGACAATAGTGCCGTAAATTATGGTAAACTATTTTGTGATATAACCATAATCAGATAGTATAAGTGTATACGGTCGAAATAGATTTCGGCCTCCGTGCATTTGATCGAGTTCGAATGGTAAGCGATCGAAGTGAGAGCTCGATACGAGTTCCGAGGATAGTACAAACAAGCCTTGAGCTCCAAGACCGATCGAGGAATCGGCTCGGTATCATTATCAAGCCCATGACCAAATCGAACCGCAAGGCAACATGAAGGTTGTTGGAGATGCACAGACCGATTGACACTCACCCCGAATGTCGAACTCGAACCAAGGCCGAGGGCTCGACCTAATACCGAGCTCGAGCCAGTATCGAGCTCGCAGACGGGAGTCGTTGCAACCGCACTAGGGGAGAGAATCTTGGCAGGAATCGAGGAAGAGACAATTCATCATGGGTTCTCCACTATATATTTTTTATTATAAATAAAGTAAGATCCCTCTACTATAAATGGGGGAATCCTTGTAAGCACAAGAAAGGTTTTTTACATTGTAAGAAAAGACTACTTCTATTTATTGAAGAATAAAATTCTTAAGCTTGTTTTACTCAGCATACTCACTCTTCTTGTTCAATAATTTATATCCCATTTCTATAGCCAAGAATCTAAACATTTCCACTTCTACGTACGATTTATGTCAAGTTATATCACATATCCTTAGAACTACTTATAAATTCAACTATATCCGATTTTCCGAGTAAACAATAAGTTATTTGATACATTTGCATTAAAAGACAATGAGTTTAAGTTTTATTGATAGCGTAAAAGATATTTACACTGAGAGGCTAATATCACCTTATGGTTACTTAATTTCTTATTTCTAGCACTAACATTAAATTATTTTTGTAACAAAAAAAAGTTACTCAACTTTACCTAAGTATCACGGAAGTCACTAAACTATTTTTTATAACTAAAAAGTGACTCGACTATGTCTGAATATCTTGGGCTGTATATCCCATTTGTTTCCTCTTAGTAACTTTATGTATTAGTTAGAGGATGCTTGGATTGACTTATTTTAAGTGATTATTTGCTTTTAATCACTATTCTAGTTTTTGTGGTGTTTGACAATAATAAAAAGAGTTTAAAACATTTACTTTTAGGCTTAAAAAGTACAAAAAATAAGTCAAAAATCAAAAGTTGAATTTACCAACTTATGGCTTTTGGCTTTTAGCTTATAAACTAGTTCTTAAAAACCAATCCAAATATCCTCTTAGTCAAAGTTGAGCAGCGTTTTAGCTGAAAAAAATAATTTATTGACTTTTATGATACTTAAGCAAAGTTGAGTAACTCTTTTTATTATGGAAATGGTTTAATGAAATTAATACCACAATCAAGTCAATCATGTGGAGTATATAACTTAAATTCTCATTAATTATTTGCAAATCTCCCCAATTATCTTTTAATGTAGATCTTCTCACAGTAGCAAAATCAAAAGTGTTCCCTATATTTCTCCTGGTTGACCACTTTTAAAATTCTAACAGACAAAACTCCCAAACTGGTCAAAGAGCAAGATGTTGGAAAAATGCCAGTCAAAAAAGGAAAATGAAAACTTTAACGTGGACGGCAGGATTCGAACCTGCGCGGGCAAAGCCCACATGATTTCTAGTCATGCCCGATAACCACTCCGGCACGTCCACTATTATTCTTTCAATATCGATTTTTCTATTTTATAATATAAATTTGGTAAAAGCTAATCCTGATTTCTTTGGATAATACGTCTATCTTTTGTCTATAGAGATGTTAGCATGGTATACTCCTCTTATATAAGGGACAGTTGAGGAGCTTGGGGTCGTAAGGGGCATTTTGGAAAAACTGCAACGTTTTTTTAATATAGGCGGAATCCGTAGTTTCCCCAGTTCTAAGTCTTTTGACGCATATATCCCTAAAAAGGAACGCGTCTAGGCTCTTTATCCAGGTTTTCCAATTTATGCAATTCCCCTCCAACTTTTCTGTCTTTTGAATCTTCTCTCTTGATGCTCATTTTATGTGTGTTGCTGTGTAGTTATAAGGTGATTTTTTGTTTTTTCTTTCTTTCTTCAAATTGGGTAAATGGTTGGTTGCAACTGTTTGTGAAATTACATACAGTTTCATCTACATGGCGTTAGTATATCATCTATATTGTAAAAATCTTATGGGATTTAAGTAGTAAAACTACATAAAGGAAAAACTCTACTCCACCCTCTCTTAATTTGATAATAATGGCAATTCCCCTGCTGTATAATTTGAAAGGGAGGGCTGTTGGCTATTTAATAAGGGGTTTTTCCTTCATCTCTATTATAAAAAGCTCATGGGATTTTTCGTATTCCAATTTACCATTTTTATATGAAAACTTTTAAGCTTTTTGTACAATAGTTTAGTAGATTCCAATTAAATAAGAGAGAAAATCAAAATCACTTGATAGAGATAACAAAATATTTACTAATGTGAAATTCTTTTATGATGATAATATACATTTCTACGGGTGCTTTTGTTGCTATTCAGAATGGTATTATCGTGACCACATTTACTGATAACCATGGTGCAAATAATGCTACATTTTCTAACGAGATACCTTGGATTCTTGCAGTTGGCGTTATCACCCATGATAGAATGATAGTAGCAACTGTCGTGCTAGAAAATGGAAAAACATATTGTGGTGAATCACTTGTCCAACATAAAGACTTTCCTCGTATTATTATTATTATTATTATTATTATTATTATTATTATTATCATCATCATCATCATCATCATCATCATCATCATCATCATCATCATCATCATCATCATCATTAATTTTATTTATTTTTATTGTGGTAATCCCTATAATGCACGATCAAGAGACTGCCTATTGTCTACCATGATCGTTGTGCACCAACGGCAGAGGTAAGCTTGTGGTGTATGATAATGGTGCGGGGTTTGAAACTTACCAAGGCTATACGATAAAGGATACAAGTGGTATCATCATGATTCTTGTCAATTCAAATATTTTCGTGATACCATTTTTGATTTGTCTCATATTTTTCCAGCAACTAATTTGGAAAGGAGAAAAGATTAAAACCTATATTAATTCATCCTCCACGGCTAGGGCATGTATATATTTCAAAGGAAATAATTCTTATACGAATATTATATTAAGAGAATTTGTGTGCATGTGTTACTTTGATGAGTTTGTTTTTACAACCATGAAATAAATATAAGATTTTGCTTCTTAAATAAATTAACAAATGAGTCATGTGCACGTCATGTGCATTCTTTTTTCCTCCAAAAGCATCCATGGGTTTAGGACTTTTTTATGCATAAAGTTTTTTAGTAGAATAACGTGTGCATAATGCTGACATAACATTTAGGTTAATATATTCGATCAAATAAATAAGAAAAAAATTAAATTTGCTACTATCTAATTCAATTAACACTCCAATTTGCACTATTTCTATCTCTCTATGTCATCAGACAGTTTAATACATGCTTGAAAGATAACATATAAGACGTAAACGTGTAGATCTAATAACCATTAGCCTATCGAGAACTTAGAACTACACTATAAAGATTAGAGATCTCGTTCAAACTCTGATACGACATTAAAGAATAAACAAGATAGATGAGCGTAGATCAATGTAAAGAATATCTTGTCTTTCAACTACGCCTACAATAGCAAGGAATCGGTTAAAAATTTGCATCCCCGTAGCAATGTGTTGCTTAAAACCTCCCTAAAGCCATTAGTTGGTTATTCTGCATAATTAAGCTCCCGGTCTACCACATACGTAGAGTGCCGTTGCCATCCTATAAAAGAACATATACCCAAAATCTCAATAATACATAAGAACAACCAATGTAAATTATAGTTTTACAGTAAAAAAATAACTTACAACTATACGGCTTCAACATCGCCATCTTTTGGAAGAAACCTCTTCCAAAACCACTGTTGTTTGAAGAGGTCTTCCTCAACTCCTTTGTCATCTTTCTTTTCTCTCTCGGGCAAAAAAATTTATAAATTGAAAAGTACATTCCCGGTATCAGAGTAGCAAATGGCATGAATATCAAAGCCTTTAGAGCACAAAGGAGTAGCAAAATGACTGGATTCATAATTAGGGACATGAGCAAAGATATGCTCGTCTCCCAGCATGTGCCTAACGCTCTAATCTCTTTGGCGTATAATTCTTCAGTCCACTCAAAAGGCCACGAGAACATTGAATAGCAGCCTATGAGGGGGATGGTAAATGCCATGCCAACATAGGCACTCTTTCGGCTCAGTTGGAAGATATGGTCTCCTACCAAACAGAAGAGACCCAGCAAGGAAACCTTGAAAAATCTGAGAAAAGTGATATCAAGTTACATATGCTATATTTCAATTAATAAAGATTGATATATATTAAAAAAAAAACATAAATAAGAAAGAAATGAAGAAGTACATGTGCTAAAATCATGCCTAAACATGCCGAGACTAGAGTCCTCCGCTGGCCGAAGAAGCTGTAAATCGGATAAGTGAGTCCAGCAACTCCAGCTCGAATAACTCCGGCAATGAGCGGAGCGATGAAGGAGGCATTATAGGTGTATCTAGCTGACTGCAGAAGTAATGGTCCAAAACATAGTATTGAGTCTAAGACCAACACTTGCTGGAAATTTTGAGCCACTATGCTAAGCAGTAAAAGGGGCGAGTGTGATAGTTTCTTTCTTTTCCTCTTGCCTTCATTTTCCATCATGCCTGCCAACAACTGCAGTTCTGTTTCTGCTCAACATTTTCTCAATATCTTTGTGATAACCCAAAAGGTCATCTTATATTTTAGAACGTGAATCTGCACTCTTAAGCTTTAAAAATCTTATTTTTACCCTCCTCGATTTGCGTACACAGTCCGGGCAGATTTTCGAAAAATTTTTATGTTGAAAACTAATGAAAATAAGAATTTTTACCTTAAAGGTTAATTTAGTTGATTTCGGTCAACATTTTTGGTAAACGGGTTCGGATCCATATTTTGACGGTCCTGGTAGGTCCGTATCGAATTATGAGACATGTGCGTATGTCCGGAATCGAATTCGGAGGTTCCTAGCTCAAATTATGAATTTTTGATGAAAATTAAAAGTCTGAAAATTAATTATTTTTAAGAATTGATTGATGTTGGGCATTGTTAGTACCGGGTCCGTATTTTTATTCCGGAGCCCGGTACAGGTTCATTATGATATTTAAGATCTGTCTGAGAAATTTGGTGAGAAACGGAGTTGGTTTGACGTGATTCGAACCTTCGGTTGAGAAAATAGTAATTTTAAAGTGTTCTTGAGAATTTCATTCGATTTGGTGCTAAATTCGTTGTTCTAGGTATTATTTTGGCGATTTGATCGTGCGTGCAAGTTTGTATGATGTTTTTAGACTTATGTGCATGTTTGGTTTGGAGCCTCGAGGGCTCGGGTGAATTTCGGATAGGCCACAGGATATTTTGGACTTTGAAAATCTGATTTTTCTGCAGAGTCTGTGTTCTGGCATGTCCTTCTTTGCGTTCGCGAAGGTACTCTCGCGAACGCGAAGAGTAAACTGGGCAGCTGAAGTTTTCTTCTTCGCGAACGCGAAGGCCTGGTCGCGAACGCGAAGTGATGGGGGACTTACCCTTCGCGAATGCGACCGGCTCAACGCGAACGCGAAGCATGTGGGGACCTGGGGAGGGGTTGGTCGTTCCTTCATCGCGAACGCGAGCCATGCCTCGCGAACGCGAAGGCCAGGGGGGAGTAATCATCGCGAATGTGAGCTGGGTCTCACGAACGCGAAGGCTTGGCAGCCAATACCCTTCGCGAATGCGACAGTGCTCTCGCGAACGTGATGAACACTATCGCACAGCACTTAACAGAATCCAAAAACGGGATTTTAGCCGAAAACTCATTTTTCTCAAAAACCAAACGGTGAGGCAATTTTCCCAAATTGTTGGTAAGTGATTCTAAACTATTTTTTTTCAATTACCCATTATATTTCTTGAATTTTTAACCAAAAATCTAGAGTTTTCATGGTAGAATTAGGGGTTAGGGTAGAAACTAGGGGTTTTGGGAATTTGGGAATTTAGACCTTAATTTGGGGTCGGATTCCAAAACCAGTTATATATTCGAGCTCGGGGATGAATGGGTAAAAAGATTTTGGTGCGAACCTCGGGTTTTGACCAAGTGGGCCCGGGGTCGATTTTTTTGACTTTTGGAGGAAAATTTGGAAAATTTAATTTATGAAATATTGTTGATTCCTTTAGCAATATTTGATATCATTGAGTAATTTTTGAATAGATACGAGTGGTTTGGAGGTGAATTGTAAAGGAAAAGTTGTGATTGAGAATTAAGTGGCCTTCGGAGCGAGGTAAGTGTTGTGTCTAACTTTGGCTTGAGGGAATAGGTATTGTGTGAGTATTTGCTACGTGTTTTGTTGTTGAATACGATGTATAGTTGAGGTGACGAGTATCTATGCGTTGTGGTCGAGTCATAGAATCAATGCTTTGTGGTCGAGTCATAGCATGCGAGTGAAATTCCATTCTTGTAAATTTGTAGTCTTAAATCTTGTTATCCATGCTTATTGTTATTGTTGAAATGTTGGGAAACTTGTATCCGGTTCCACCAAGGTTGATAAAATTATGAATATTGATTCGAGGTTGAGATGTTAAATTGTGAAAGTAATCGTTGATGAAATATTGATTTCTTTGTGAAACTTCCCTCTATCCGTTGTTATTAATTCTGTGAATTATGAGGAAGAGTGTAAAGCACGAAGAGTGATGTCGTGCATAATTTAATTAAATTATGAGGAAGAGTGTAAAGCACGAAGGGTGATGTCGTGCATAATTTAATTATATTGTGAGGAAGAGTGTAAAGCACGAAGGGTGATGTCGTGCATAATTTAATTATATTGTGAGGAAGAGTGTAAAGCACGAAGGGTGATGCCGTGCATAATTTAATTATATTGTGAGGAAGAGTGTAAAGCACGAAGGGTGATGCCGTGCATGAATTATTTATATTGTGAGGAAGAGAGTAAAAGCACGAAGAGTGATGTCGTGCAGTCTTATTTGTTATTTGGTGATTTTGAGAGTAAAAGCACGAAGGGTGATGCCGTGCAGCTTTTTCCTATTTTTTTAATTGCTCAATTCGTTTAAGGATTTCCGGTTTAATTCTGTCTTTTCATTATTCTCACTCTTTATGTTGTATTCCTCCATTGTATGTTCCTTTCCCATTATTCTGCGTTATTTCTTTATTTTCTGTTGTTGCCACTAGCATGATTATACTGTTCAGGTTATATGTGGGTGTATTGTCCTGGCCTCGTCACTACTTCGCCGAGGTTAGGCTCGATACTTACCAGTACATGGGGTCGGTTATAGAGATGTTGCACTCTCCACTTTCTGTGCAGACTTTGATACCGGCTCAGGTTGATCGAGATTTTGTTATTGGTCCGCTATCCGGAGACTCAAGGTAGATCTGTCGGCGTTCACAGACCTTGAAGTCCCCGTCTACTTTTATGTCACTGTTGTTTTCTTTCATTCAGATAGTTGTATTTCTTCCAGAAGATTACTTGTAGAAAATTCTAAAATGCTCGTAAATTATGACTCCAGATCCGGGTGGTAGTAATTAATACAGTTTTATGATATTTCGCACTTATTATATTTCATCTTAGTTAATTATTGTTAATTACTGAATGGAAATAGGGAATTGGTTTAATGATTCTCTAACATTGGCTTGCCTAGCAAGTGAAATGTTAGGCGCCTTCACGGTTTCATCTTAGTTAATTATTGTTAATTACTGAATGGAAATAGGGAATTGGTTTATTGATTTTCTATCGTTGGCTTGCCTAGCAAGTGAAATGTTAGGCGCCATCATGGTCCCGTCGGTGGAAAATTTTGGGTCATGACAGTTAGTATCAGAGCCCTAGATTACATAGGTCTCACGAGTCAAGAGCAAACTTAGTAGAGTCTGAAGGATCGATACGAAGATGTCTGTCCTTATCTCTCAGAGGCTATGAAGTTTAGGAACAATATCACTTCTTTCATTCCTTATCGTGCGGCATTGATTTTTGCTTGAAACCTATATCTCGTATTCCTTTGTAGCCACTCGTGTATGACATTGCGCACTTGGTATCAGTTGTGCGTCGATGGTTCGTGATGCCGCAGATGAACTACGAGGGAGCCAGAGATGCTCAAACAATGCCTCAACGTGTGATTCCGACTGAAGATGCGGACATATAAAGAGATCACCCAGTGAATAATGTGGGGAGGTACAACGTACCTTGGCATCTGGTTGATTTATACGAGTTGTGAAGGTTAGTATTGTGGACCATCGGACATGGTGAACTATGACTTCGCACCGAGTGGGGGAGTCCACTATCAATGAATGGATTGCGGGGTCATGTGTTATATCAATTTTGGCCTGAAATGTATATAAGTGATACTGAAAGGTTCCCCAAAAATTTACACATGTTTAAGGCATGAGGTTTTATAGAGGATAAGGTTGGGACTTGCGGTATGTCCGCCTCCGTAATAATCTTATACTTTAGTACCAAAGGAGTTAGAGAAACAATATTAAATTTACAGAAGGTCTACTCAGCGTGAACGTCACGGTTGCGGATTTTGGGGTGCTTCGGAGGAAGAACAGTGGTTGACGAGATTCTGGACTAAGAATTGTCTGTATCGAACTCTACTTTTGTGATCATTGTATATAAATAGGGGTAAAGTTTAATCGAAAGAAGAATCGAAGAGTATGTTAAGAAATGGATCAGCTCAACAGTGTTGAGTCAGCATAACAAAAGAAGAAATTGGCCTTGGGAGAGATAATTCTCCACAGGTGTCTGTGGCAAGCCTATGAAGAGGGCAGACCAACCAATACAACACCGCCCACTTGGCTCGGTTCTCAGAAATACTTTTGAAAGAGTTTGTTTCCCGGACTCTCCGTAATGCATGGCGCATAGGGTTTGAACGATTGCGTCAGGTCACCATGACGGTTTCATAATATGCCATCGGGTTCAATAAGTTAGCATGTCATATTCCTACTTTGCTTCCTACAGCCAGAGAGCGAGTCCACAGACTCATTAAAGGACTTAATTATGATCATAAAATTTTGTATGACTCGGAAGCTACAGGCTGATACTTCATTTTCACTAGTGGTAGAAATTGCCAAGATATTAGAACGTGTTCGGGGTGAGGAAAAAGGAAACTAAGGATACCAAGATGTCTCGAGGTTTTGGGAGATTCAGTGGATTCTACTCTGCGAGTATAAATCATTATGGCGGTGGCTCGGGTAGTCGGCCAGCCCAGTTCACACATCAAACTAATCGAGGTACTCCAGTAAGTTCTTTTAATGCACCACTGGCATAAGTGTCCTACAATGGTTATTCTAGTTAGCTGGCACAGACTCAGTATGAACAGCCAAACCCGCAAATGGGTTGTTATGAATGTGGTGATACTAGGCACATCATGCTCAATTGTCCCAAACTTGGGAGAGGCATATTTCATCAAAGCACTCAGGCTATATGCCCCATTGCAGTTACTACTCCACCCATACGACCAGTTAAGGGTGGAGGACAAGCGGGTAGAAGGCGTCCTATAGGTAGAGACCCAGCCATTGTTATATTTATTTTATGGTATGGTGGAGGTCGCTACAGCAGATGGTGTCATTATAGGTACGACCTCGATTTAAAATAAAGAAATAATTTCCTTAACTTGATTCGGTTCTGAGTATCAAGACGAGTCCCCCTATTATACTCCACTTATGAGTGAGCTTCGTAATTCTATAATCTACTTATGTGTCTGCTTCTATAGGGAGGTTTTATGGAGATAACTACACCTATCATTCCATGATGGACTCTAATAAGATCTGTGAGGCTAAAGGTGCCTTTCTGGTACTTATTTCGGTATGTTTTGATATATTTTCGGATAATTATTTACAAATTGTGAATTATATTCCCTACCGGTGTGGGGTTCATTATGTGTTGTGATTTTGTTTAATGAAAGTTATGTAAAAGGAGAAAATGGAAAGTTCCGATTGGCAAGATGTGCATATTACTAGTGATTCAGAACTGAGGCCGAGGTCCTCGTATTTTTAAAATAAATTGATATGTTTAAACCAGGCTATGAGCTGCGGTGGAAGTTATATAAGGACGGGATCCTTGTGATAAAAAAATTCTTGTGTTTAAATTCTCCCTTGTGAAAATTAAATTTATACTATAGTACTAATAGGGAGTCATTCTTGCTAGGCTTATTTGAAAAAATTCTGTATGAAATTCTCTGTGCATACTTGCCAAATTCGTGTTGTAATATTGAGTTGTAACCTACGAGGTAGGTGCCCACCCAGGTGGCGTTAAATGTGACTTGTTAATTCGGGTAAAAACAAATTATGAGGTCTTCATGCCTCGCATCTCGTTATTAGTATTCTGAAGGTTTGAAATGAGATTTTTGTTAACATGAAGTTAATTGCCGATTCTGTAATTGATTATGAACAACTATTAAGACCAGATTGACCCAGAAGGGTGCCCCATTTAGATGGTCAAACGAGTGTGAGTTGAGCTTTCAGAAGCTCAAGACCGCTTTGACTACAACGCTAGTGTTGGTATTACCCACAGGTTCAGGATCGTATACGGTACATTGTGACTTCTCTCACATTGGACTTGGTGCAGTACTAATGCAAGATGGCAAGGTAATTGCATATGTGTCGCGACAATTGAAAGTTCACGAGAAGAATTATCATGTTCATGACTTAGAACTGGCAGCCATTGTTCATGCGCAGAAGATTTAGAGGCATTACCTCTACGTGTTTTGTGTGAGGTATTTACTGATCATCGTTGCCTTCAGTACCTGTTCAAACAAAAAGATCTTAATTTGAGGCAGAGAGGATGGTTGGAGTTGTTGAAAGACTATGATATCACCATTTTGTATCACCCCAGAAAGGCCAATGCGGTGGCCGATGCTTTGAGTAGAAAGGCTGTGAGTATGGGCAATCTTGTGTATATTCCGGTTGGTGAGAGGCCATTAGCTGCATATGTTCAGACTTTGGCTAATCAGTTCGTGAGGTTAGATGTTTCGGAACCCAGTCGGGTTCTAGCTTGCACAGTCGCTCGGTCTTCCTTATATGAGCGCATCAGAGAGAGGCAATATGATGATCTTCAATTACTTGTCCTTAAGGACACGGTGCGGCACGGTGATGCCAAACGGGTTATTGTGGGGGAAGATGGGGTTCTGCGAATGCAAGGTCGTATTTGTGTGCCTAATGTGGATGGACTTCGTGAATTAATTCTTGAAGAGACACACAGTTCCAGGTATTCTATTCATCCAGGTACCGCCAAAATGTATCAGGATTTGCGGCAACATTATTGGTGAAGGAGAATAAAAAAAGGATATAGTTGCATATGTAGCTCAGTGTTTGAATTGTCAGCAAGTTAAGTACGAACATCAGAGACCTAGTGGTTTGCTTCAGAAGTTAGAAATTCCTGAGTGGAAGTGGGAGCGTATCACTATGGATTTTGTTATTGGGCTCTTACGGACTCAGAGAAAATTTGACGCAGTTTGGGTCATTGTCAAGAGGTTGACCAAGTCAGCACATTTCATTCCAGTGGCAGTTAACTATTCTTCAGTGAGGTTAGCTGAAACTTACATTCATGAGATTGTCCGCCTTCAAGGTGTTCCCGTGTCTATCATTTCTGATCGAGGTACGCAGTTTACTTCGCACTTTTGGAGGGCAGTTCAGCGTGAGTTAGGTACGTGGGTTGAGTTGAGCACAACATTCCATCCTCAGACGGACGGACAGACCGAGCGTACTATTCATATCTTGGAGGATATGCTCTGCGCCTGTGTTATTGACTTTGGAGGTTCTTCGGATCAGTTCTTGCTATTAGCGGAGTTTGCCTACAACAACAGCTACCAGTCGAGCATTCAGGTGGCTTCCTATAAGGCGTTATATGGTAGGCGGTGTCGGTCGCCAGTTGCCTTAGGCACAGACTTAGTACAGGATGCCTTGGATAAGGTCAAGATTATTCAAGATCGACTTCGCACATCTTAGTCCAGACAGAAGAGTTATGCCGACCGTAGAGTTCGTGATGTTGCATTCATGGTCGGAGAGAGAGTGTTACTTAGGGTATCACCCATGAAGGGTGTAATGAGGTTCGGAAAGAAGGGCAAGTTGAGCCCTAGGTATATCGGACCTTTTGAGATTCTGGAGAGAATGGGAGATGTGGCTTACAGGCGTGCGTTGCCACCTAGTTTAGCAGCTGTTCATCCGGTATTCCATGTTTCCATGCTTCGAAAGTATCACAGCGATCCGTCCCATGTGTTAGATTTCAGCTGTCCAGCTGGACAAGGATTTGACTTACGAGGAGGAACTGGTGGCAATTTTAGCCCGGCAAGTTCGCCAGTTGAGATCAAAGAGTTACCCTTCAGTTCGAGTGCAGCGGAGAGGTCAGCCTATTGAGGAAGCTACTTGGGAGTCCGAGTCCGATATGCGGAGTAGATATCCCCACCTTTTCACCAGCCCAGGTACTTTTCTATTTTCGTTCGAGGACGAACGATTATTTTAGAGGTAGAGAATGTAATGACCCAAAAGGTCATCTTATATTTTAGAACTCGAATCTACACTCTTAAGCCTTAAAGATCTCATTTTTACCCTCCTCAATTTGTGTGCGCCGTCCGGGCAGGTTTTCGGAAAGCTTTTATGTTGAAAACTAATAAAAATAAGAATTTTTGCCTTAAAAGTTGATTTTAGTTAACTTCGATCAATAGTTTTCGTAAACGAGCTCGGATCCATGTTTTGACGGTCCCGGTGGGTTCGTTCGAATTATGGGACTTGGGCGTATGCCCGAAATCAAATTTGGAGGTTCCTAACTCAAATTATGAATTTTTGATGTAAATTAAAAGTCTGAAAATTAATTATTTTTAAGATGTTGGCATTGTTAGTACCGGGTCCGTATTTTGGTTCCGGAGCCTGGTACAGATTCATTATGATATTTAAGACCTATATGAGAAATGTGGTGAGAAACGGAGTTGGTTTGACGTGATTCGGACCTTCGGTTGAGAAAATAGTAATTTTAAAGTGTTCTTGAGAATTTCATTCGATTTGGTGCTAAATTCGTTGTTCTAGGTGTTATTTTGGCGATTTGATCGCGCGAGCAAGTTTGTATGATATTTTTAGACTTGTGTGCATGTTTGGTTTGGAGCGTCGAGGGCTCGGGTGAATTTCGGATAGGTCACGGGATGTTTTGGACTTTGGAAATCTGGTTTTTCTGCAGAGTCTGTGTTCTGGCATGTCCTTCTTCGCGTTTGTGAAGGTACTCTCACGAACGCGAAGAGTAAACTGGGCAGCTGAAGTTTTCTTCTTCGCGAACGCGAAGTGATGGGGGACTTACCCTTCGCGAACGCGACCGGCTCAATGCGAATGCGAAGCATGTGGGGACCTGGGGAGTGGTTGGTCGTTCCTTCATCGCGAACGCGAGCCATGCCTCTCGAACGCGAAGGCCGGGTGGGAGTAATCATCGCGAACGCGAGCTGGGTCTCGCGAAATCGAAGGCTTGACAGCCAGTACCCTTCGTGAACGCGACAGTGCTCTCGCGAACGTGACAGTGCTCTCGCGAATGCGATGAACAATGTTGCCCAGCACTTAACAGAATCCAAAAACGGAATTTTAGCCAAAAACTCATTTTTCTCAAAAACCAAATGGTGAGGCGATTTTTCAAGAGTCATTTGTTCCCCAAATTGTTGGTAAGTGATTCTAAACCATTTTCTTTCAATTATCCATTACATTTGTTGAATTTGCAACCAAAAATCTAGAGTTTTCATGGTAGAATTAGGGGTTAGGGTAGAAACTAGGGATTTCGGGAATTTGGGGATTTAGACCTCAATTTAGGGTCGGATTCCAAAACCAATTATATATTCGGGCTCGGGGATGAATGGGTAAAAGAATTTTGGTGTGAACCTCGAGTTTTGACCAAGCGGGCCCGGGGTCGATTTTTTTGACTTTTGGAGAAAAAATTGGAAACTTTAATTTATGAAATATAGTTGATTCCTTTAGCAATATTTGATATCATTGAGTCATTTTTGAATAGATACGAGTGGTTTGGAGGTGAATTCTAAAGGAAAAGTTATGATTGAGAATTAAGTGGCCTTCGGAGCGAGATAAGTATTGTGTCTAACTTTGGCTTGAGGGAATAGGTATTGTGTGAGTATTTGCTACGTGTTTTATTATTGAATACGATGTATAGTTGAGGTGACGAGAATCTATGCGTTGTGGTCGAGTCATAGCATCTATGCTTTGTGGTCGAGTCATAGCATGCGAGTGAAATTCCATTCTTGCAAATTTCTAGTTATAAATCTTGTTATCCATGCTTATTGTTGTTTTTGAAATGTTGGGAGACTTGTATCCGGTTCCACCAAGGTTGATAAAATTGTGACTATTGATTCGAGATTGAGATGCTAAATTGTGAAAGTAATCATTGATGAAATATTGATTTCTTTGTAAAACTTCCCTCTATCCATTGTTATTGATTCTGTGAATTGTGAGGAAGAGTGTAAAGCACGAAGGGTGATGCCGTGCATAATTTAATTATATTGTGAGGAAGAGTGTAAAGAACGAAGGGTGATGCCGTGCATGAATTATTTATATTGTGAGGAAGAGAGTGAAAGCACGAAGGGTGATGCCGTGCAGTCTTATTTGTTATTTGGTGAGGTTGAGAGTAAAAGCACGAAGGGTGATGCCGTGCAGTTTTTCCCTGTTGTTTTAATTGCTCAATTCATTTAAGGATTTCCGGTTTAATTCTGTCTTTTCATTATTCTCACTCTTTATGTTGTATTACCCCACTCTATGTTCCCTTCCCTTTATTCTGCATTATTTCTTTATTTTCTGTTGTTGCCACTAGCATGATTATACTGTTCAGATTATATGTGGGTATATTGTCCTAGCTTCGTCACTACTTCGTCGAGGTTAGGCTCGACACTTACCAGTACATGGGGTCGGTTGTACTGATGCTGCACTCTACACTTTCTGTGCAGACTTTGATACCGGCTCAGGTTGATCGAAATTTTGTTATTGGTCCGCTGTCCGGAGACTCAAGGTAGATCTGTCGGCGTTCACAGACCTTGAAGTCCCCGTCTACTTTTATGTCACTGTTGTTTTCTTTTATTCAGACAGTTGTATTTCTTCCAGACTATTACTTGTAGCAAATTCTAGAATGCTCGTGAATTATGACTCCAAATCCGGGTGGTAGTAATTAATACAGTTTTATGATATTCCGCACTTATTATATTTTATCTTAGTTAATTATTATTAATTACTGAATAGAAATAGGAAATTGATTTAATGATTCTCTAATGTTGGCTTGCCTAGCAAGTGAAATGTTAGGCGCCATCACAGTCCCGTCAGTGAAAAATTTCGGGCCGTGACAATCTTAAGGGACGCTATTGCATCCTCCATACGCCTTTCTTAGTGAGAAACCACATGATCTCACTAAGAAAGAAAGACAATACAAGTAGTGGGAAAGCCAAAAACTTGCTACTAGCAAATGACTATCTCCAACCATAACGGAAGTTGTGAGATGCTGCCATGTTTACTGCTTTCGTGCTACTACTTCCCCATAGCACCATGGAGTTATAAGCAAGGGAAATCCACTTTGGTGCCTTACCAACATTAATCTCTCAATATAATGTGAATCACCTGCAAGATTATAACTTGTTTAAGTGTGACATGCAATATGAAGCACAAAAGATTTTAATTATTTCCTATTTCACAACATAGCAAATGATAATAATGGTTAGTTGGATAATATTAACCTTGAACACTCATATTTCCAGCAACTAATTTGGCACAAGCTAAAGGAGAAATGATTAAACCAACATTAACTCATCCTCCACAACTAGGGCATGGATATATTTCAAAGTAAATAAATCTTATTACGAATATTATATTAAGAGAATTTATGTGCATGCTAGAGAGATTAATGTTACTTGATGAGTTGTTTTCACAACAATAAAGTAAATATTAGATTTTAGTCCTTAAAGAAGTTAACAAATGAGTCATGTGCATGTTATGTGCATCTTTTTCGATTTAACAACACTTCTAGGGTGAGGTATTACTTTTGCGCATATTATTTTATTAATGATAATATGTGCATAATGCTAGTATAAAATTTAGTTTATTAGATTCCAATTAAATAGGAAAGAAAATCAAAGTCGCTTGATAGAGATGACTAATTATTTACTAATGTGAAATTCTTTTATGATAATATATATTTCTATTGGTGCTTTTGTTGCGATTCCGAATGGTATTATCGTGACCACATTTGCCGATAACCATGGTCCAAATAATGCTACATTGTCTAACGAGATACCTTGTATTCTTACAGTTGGCGTTATCACCCATGATAGAATGACAGTAGCAACTGTCGTGCTAGGAAATGGAAAAACATATTATGGTGAATCACTTGTCCAACATAAAGACTTTCCTTGTCAAATTTAAACTTGATTTTGGTTCGTTACCAAATTCATTGATTAAAGTTAAGAACTCGTCAATTTCTGTTGATAATGGTTTTTTAGCAACCGTATCCACTTTTTGTTACAATTCTTGGTAATCAGTATTCATTTTGATATTCCCTACCACGATCGTTGGAAAGCACTAACGACGGAGGTAAGTTTATGGTGTATGATAATGATGCGGGGTTTGAAACTTACCAATGCCATACGACAAAGGATACGGGTGGTATCATCATGATTCTTGTCAATCCAAATATTTTCGTGATACCAGTTTTGATCTGTCTCATATTTTTCCAGCAACTAATTTGGGAAAGAAAAAAGATTAAAACCTATATTAATTCATACTCCACGGCTAGGGCATGTATATATTTCAAAGGAAATAAATCTTATACGAATTTTATATTAAGCGAATTTGTGTGCATATGTTACTTGATGAGTTTTTTTTACAACCATGAAGTAAATATGAGATTTTACTCCTTAAATAAATTAACAAATGAATCATGTGCATTCTTTTTCCTCCGAAAGCATCCATGGGTTTAGTCATTGTTTATGCATACAGTTTTTCAGCAATGATAACATGTGCATAATGCAAACATAAAATTTAAGTTAATATATTCAATCAAATAAATAAGAAAAAAATTCAATTTGCTACTATCTAATTCAATTAACACTCCAATTTGTGCTATTTCCATCTCTCTGTGTCATCAGACAGTTTTATACATGCTTGAAAGATAACATATAAGATGTAAACATGTAGATCTAATAACCATTAGCCTATCGAGAACTTAGAACCACGCTATAAAGATTAGAGCTCTCGTTGAAACTCTGACACGACGTTAAAGAATAAACAAGATAGATAAGCGTAGATCAATGTAAAGAATATCTCATGTCTTTCAACTACGTCTACATTAGCAAGGAATCAAATAAAAGTTTGCTTCCCTGTAGCAATGTGTTACTTGAAACCTCCCTAAAGCCATCAGTTGGTTATTCTGCAGAATTAAGCTCTCGATCTGCCACATACATAGAGTGTCGCTGCCATCCTTGAAAAGAACATATACCCAAAATCTAAGGAATACATAAGAACAATCAATGTAAATCACAGTTTTATAGTGAAAAAATAACTTACAGCTACACGGCTTCAACATTGCCATCTTTTGGAAGAACCCTCTTCCATAACTATTGTTGTTTGAAGAGGTCTTCCTCAACTCCTTCGCCATCTTTCTTTTCTCTCTCGAGCAAAAAATTATAAATTGAGAAGCACATCCCCAGTGTTAGAGCAGCAAATGGCATGAATATTCAAGCCTTCACAAATGAGCATCAAAACGACTGGATTGATGATAGGGACATGAGCAAAGATATGCTCGTCTCCCATCATGCGCCTAACGCTCTAATCTCTTCGGCGTATGATTCTTCAATCCACTCAGAAGGCCATGAGAGCATTGAATAGCAGCCTATGAGGGGGATGGCAAATTCCATGCCAATATAGGCACTCTTTTGGCTCATTTGAAAGATATGGTCTCCTACCAAACGGAAGAGACCTAACAAGGAAACCTTGAAAAATCTGAGAAAAGTGATATCAAGTTACATATGCTATATTTCAGTTAATAAAAATTGATATATATATATATATATATATATAAGAAAATCTAAATAAGAAAGAAATGAAGAAGTCCATGCCTCTAAAATCATGCCTAAACATGCCGAGGCTATAAATAAGAAAGCTGGTAAAGACCCAAACTATTGCCGCTAAAAGGTGTGACAATTAACGACAATTATCCGCCGGCAATTGAAGTGGCCACTAAAAGCTGTTAAGGAATATCTTAGTTCATACATTCAGGGGCAATTGTTATTGTCGGTAAAGACAACTTACTGCCGTAATGGTGACTTCTTTTATTAACATCTTTTGTTATGGTTAACATATATCCAATTTATTGCCAGTAAAAGCTTAACAGCATTTGCTATGGCCTAAAATGATAAAATAAACACACAACTTTTACTCATTCTAAAAAAATAATATTTCATTACATCCACAAATAAAAATGACAAAATTCTTAACTTTAGAGTTTCGACACCGTAAAATAAATAGTACACAGCTTGAATAAGTAATTAATCCAATCTTTCTTCCCCAGCTTGGTCACCCCACTTGCTTTTCAGACCCTTGTTTCGTAAACCCACAAGCTCCATAGCCCGCAAATTAACAAATTTGATAGCCCGCCATTCAGTTCATCAGATATATTATCTCTCACCTCCAGTACAATATATACTTCAGATTGTGTTCCAATGCGCCAAAAACCTGTCTGACTAGCCTACTAAAGCATGTCAATGTTGGATCCATACTCAGTGCCTACCCCAACGAGACTCCTTCAGCGGATTAATGGCAAAAGTTTTCTAGAATATAGAATTAAGATACTAAACATTTTAATTTAGTAGAATACTTAATTTCACTCCTAGAATGCTCCTAACAGTTAAAGTAAACACATGAAATATTTTAGATCCACTTAAAACCACTTCATTGAAACATCAAACAAGAGGCAGTAGTGAGTGGTTTATTCCTCGTGAACATACCATAGTGTGAAACTTAAATATGCTAGTTTCATTGAGACAAGCTTTATTTTTTTTCCTCTAGGCATTGATAGACTACATGAAAGTGATAGCAGTAGAAAATTACAATACAAGTTTAGATTATAGCTACAAAGCCAATTTATGAGTTTAAAGCCCAACTATTCTGTACTTTGAACAACCTTTAATCAAAAAGGTTCAGAGAAGGAGCAAGTAATTCAACTAAGTCAGCAACTTTCTGATAAAAAATTACATATAAATTCCACTCTTCAATGCAGTAAACGCCATCGATTTCAAGATTCATTTTCCTTAGCGGCACATTACAGTAAGGCATACTAATAAGTAGGCTTTGTTCCAGTAAAAACTTCAATATTTTTAGCATTAGAAGACTGCTTGAAATTTTCAATTATGTGTAAGAATATACTTTCTTTCTCCTTTTAAATTTTTTAATATATTAATTGACAAAGTAAACACAGTGAAGTATATTTAAGCTTTTATAAATACTAGAATTCATATAACTTACCATGGAAGAGGTAACTTTCAATAAACATATGGCATATAAGTCCAGTCATCCACTCCTAACAACTTTAAATTTGTACATAAGCTTAATAACCAGTTGACTAAAGACTAGTACCTGAATTTGAAGTTTGGACAGTTCAGCAGCTAGAAATGCAAAATCCATAAAATAATCATCTCATGACATCACCTACACTCACGAAATCATTTTCTTTACCTTTTTTCAAAATAAAAGAAAATTAGATAACTTTGGAACTGAACTAGCTAGATGAATGTCAGAAAATGGAATTTGATGTAAAGCAAAGTTGGTATACATGCAATCAAATTACTTACACCAACCATTTGAACATAATATAGTTGAAAAAACATCTTCTATCTCAAGAGAATTGATGCAAACGATGAATATATCAAATAACTTGCACTAACAGTTTGGACATAAGATACCTTACAAGTTTTGGCTTGATAAATGACGAATGTCGATGTTATGCATATAAGATACCAACTAAATAGTTTAATAAGTAAATTGAAGTGTTATGCCATGAAGATAAGAATCCAAGATTATTATTACAGAATGATATAGATACATGCATATCTCTATATATCTTGAAAGGGTAGTCGCAGGCGCATAAACAAAACAAGACGGATAGAATAACTTCAATTACTAGAATAACTTTTCAATAAAAAATAGAGTAATATGGTTTCAACCTTCAATATTTAAGAACAGAATATGAAATTACCTTCTAATTCTTCTTTATATGAGAGCACTCGAGAAGACAACCATGAATGTTTCTGTTCAAACAAGGTAAATATTCAATTATCATGAGTTAGTAAGTGAAGAAAAACTAGTCTGTCAACAATTCATGTCTAACGAACAATACAAAGAACTAGATCAAATAGCTTAAAAAATATATTGGTTAGGATCTATTCTCTCAAACCTAAATCAAGTTGCATTACTGCAGATATTTGGACATCTTTTATCAGATGTAGTAACCTGATTATATTAGGAACAATACAAGAATAAATTTTCACCTCAAAGATATAATAATGAACTAGACATTAATCCAAAAACTCATTATCAATAAAAAGGGAGAACTTACTTTTTTAGAGGATGGCACAAGACAGCGAAGTATGAAGTCTTAAAAAACATCCCTATATTGTGAATTCTCCTTCACCCATTGTGAATGAAATTATTTGTAATAAAATTGCACTCATGAGAAGCAATTTAAATGCATATCAATTTGATTTTACATCAAAAGGGTCCGCCCTCAACAAACTTTAAGAAACTTACCCATATTGGGAATCCAATTACCAAATGAAATCTTCATATTTCCAGAAACCAAATTCCCCAAAATATATCTCAAACTTTACCTACTTCTCATATTTGCATCAATTTTATGCATAAAATTAGAGTAGGGTAAGTCTAGATTGAACCTTTCTACTATAGATATTGGAGAAAAGTGAAAGTGTTGAGACCTATGAGACCTACAAGCAAAGGAAGAAGAACAAAGTAGGCCAAAAGTACAAAGAAACAACAAAAGAGCAATGGATTTTGACTAGTAAAGAAACCCTAACCCATGACCAATGAAACCTATATTTAATCTAATTGGAATAAGAATATACAGAAGGGCGGCCTTCTTCTGCACTCACTACAAACAGAAAATCAATGTTTACGCACTTCAGCTTTGCATTTCACGAGCACAAGGGTCATCAAAATCAAAATCAAGAGGAACAGAGAGAGAGAGAGATCTATAGAGTAGAGATAATTACCTAGTGATGGTGGCTGGTGGTGGTGAGAAAGATGAGTTAAGCGCCGACGATGATGGGAGAGAGAGGGGGAGGCATCTGCTCTATCTTGCGGCTTATTATGGGTGAATGTATTTGTACCCACGTGTAACGACAAAGCCGGTCGTTTCGAGAGTTCTAGCATTGTTCCTATTTACTGCTCCATTTATACTTTATACTTAGTGAATTGAGATACTTAGTCTCTTAAATAGAATTCTGTGTAAACGATCCCGGATCGATCTATGTGTAAACGATCCCGGATTCGAATTCTGATGATTCCAGTAGTTCCGTATAGTGATTTTGGACTTAGGAGCGTATCCGAAAAATTATTTGGAGTTTTGTAGTGGAATTAGGCTTGAAATGGGGAAAGTCGAATTTTTGGGAAGTTTTAGGGTTGACTTTTTGATATCGGGGGTCAGATTCCGATTCCGAAAGTTACAGTAGGTTCGTGGGGTCATTTATGACTTGTGTGCAAAATTTGAGGTCAATCGGACGTGATTTGATAGGTTTCGGCGTTGTTTGTAAAATTTGAAAATTTTGAAGTTTCTTAGGCTTGAATCCGTGTGTAATTCGTATTTTCGATGTTATTGGAGGTGATTTGAAGATTCGATTAAGTTCGTATGATGTTATAAGATTTGTTGGTATGTTTGGTTGAGGTCCCGGCGCCATCGGGTTGATTTCGGGTGGTTAATGAATTGATTTTTGAGTTGATGAAGCAGCTGAAGTGCTGGTGCTACTGGTATAATCGCACCTGCGGAGTGGGCACCGCAGGTGTGCGCACGCAGAAGCATGGAATGAATCGCAGAAGCGACCAAGGAAGAGTTGGGAAGAGGTCGCAGGTGCGAAGACTTTCTCGTACCTGCGATGGTCACAGAAGTGGGCTGAAGGGCGTAGGTGCGGCGTGTGCAGAAGTGCAGAGACGTGCGCAGATACGAGGTTGAGCCGCAGGTGCAATGGGTTTTCCACACCTGCGATAGGCACAGATGCGGTCTTGTAGCCGCAGGTGTGAAATACCTGGGCAGAAGGTTTATAAACAAGGGTTCGCGATTTTAGTCTTATTTCAACATTTTGGACTTGGACTTAGGCGATTTTGGATAAGATTTTCAAGGGAGTTATTGAAGTAAGCTTCTTATACTCGTTTTAGATCATAAATCTTGTTTCCCACTGATTTTTCCACCTAATTAGCGAGATTTTAAAGTAAAATTTGGGGATTTAGGGCTTGAAAATTGGAGAGTGGATTTTGGGGATTTGGATGACCAAATGGTGTCGGATTTTGATGAATTTTGTATGGTTAGACTCGTGAGTGAATAAGCTTTCGGATTTTGTGACTTTTGTCGGATTTCGAGACGTGGGCCCGGGGGACCGGGTTTGGGCTGATTTCAGATTTTGGCTATAATTTTGTATTTTTATTGTGAAATTAATTCCTTTAGCCTATATTGATTATGGTGTACTACTTGTGGCTAGATTCGGGATGTTGGGAGACGGATTTGAGAGGCAAGGGCATTTTGGAGTAGAATTTAGCCCGAATTGAGGTAAGTAACACTTTCAAACTTTGTTATGAGGGTTTGAAACCCCTAATTATGTGTTGTGTGATTGGTATTGAGGTGACGCAAATGCCAAGTGACGGACGTGCATCGTGAGAATTGTGATCTGGTTGTCTCCATGGCACCGTATAGTGGTTTTATCTTGTCGATACACGTGTATTCATCATGTGATAAAGTAATTGAGCTGTCACTCATGCTAGATATCATGTTTAGGCTTTATGCCGATACTGTTTGGACTCATAGTGGCCGTTTCTTGTTGTTGTCTTACCGATTTCATTGATATTTCATACTCAGTCATATTCATTCATTTCATATCTCATCGCAGTCTCTGTTGTTGTTTATTGATGCATGATATCACTGTTTTCGGGCTAGTATCATGACATTGTGAGTTCGTGAGAGAGAGAATGGAGAGATTGATGACTGAGTGAGGCCGAATGCCTGACTATGAGTGACATTTATGGAATCGGGCTGCACACCGCAGTGGTGATACTGATTTATGATAGCGCTTGGGCTGAAGGAGCCTCTCCGGAGTCTGCACACATCCCCAGTGAGCGCGGTTGATATTATATGGTGATGAATCTTCTCCATATGGCTGGATTGGCCTTCCTCGGTACTGGGTGACTTATAGTCAGTGATATATATGTTCCGGGATGGATCTTCCCTGGGCCGTATGGGCCATATACAGTACCGAGTGGTTGAGCATTCGAGAGTGTGAGCACATGAGGCTGACAACATGATGTATCACATACCGCATGTGCATTGATATGTAGAGATAGCAGAGTTATATTCTTTACACTGTTCGGATGTGCTTCACATTATTCTTTTGAGTTGCCTATTTAATTTGAAAGCATGCCTATATTTTTGTTCAGTTATTTCTATTTTATCTGTAACAAGCCTTATGGTTATATATGGATCAAGCTAAGCATATGAGGTTGTCAGCATGGTGCATCACATACAGCATTGCATTGGCATGGTAGAGGTTGAGGAGTTATATTTTTCATATCATTTAGATTGATCCATTTTACTGTTTTAAGATATCTATTGAACTTGAAAGCATGTCTACATTTCTGCACTATTATTTCTGTATTGAATTGTGCCGGTTGAGTTCGTCACTACTTTCAGCCCACAGTTTGGGTTTGTTACTTACTGAGTTGGTTGTACTCACGTTACACCATGCACCTCGTGTGCAGATCCAGGTACTTCTGGTTACGGCGGCTGCTGATTAAGGAGATAGGATCTCAGAGACTATCGAGGTAGCTACATGGCGTTCGCAGGCCTTGACTCTCCTTCATTATCTTTATCTGTACTTTAGTTTTTACTCCTTAGACATTGTAGTAGATTGTATTCTGACATCGATGCTCATGTACTCGGTGACACCCCGATTTTGGGATAGATTGTATTGTGTTGCGGGTTTATTTCAGTTTTAAAGAGCGTTTTTCTTAAATATTAAATTGTTTTCGCCTATATTTTAAAGTTTTTACTGTGTTGAGATAGTTGAGTAGCGGCTTGCCTAGTTTCACAATAGGCGCCATTACGACGATTGGTTTTTGGGTCGTGACGGCGGTAAAGGGAGAGAGCATTTTACGAGAAAAAACTTGAGGGGGAAGGAAATTAGCAAAATAGGCTTTTAATTTAGTAACCTTTACTGACTATTACTTTGAATCGCTGGTAAAAAGGCATGATTTTTGGCAAATGTTCAATTGTCGCTTGTGCTTGTGCAGAGAGAATTGTTTTATCAGTAATTGGCTAATTGCTGATAAATGATTGCCGCTAAAAGGCTTTTTTGTGGTAGTGTTTTGTGCTAGTACTTCCCCATAGCACCATGGAGTTATAAGCAAGGGAAATTCACTTTAGCGCCTTTTCAACATTAATCTCACTCAATATAATGTGAATCACATGCAAGATTGTAACTAGTTTAAGTGTGACATGCAATATGAAGCACAAAAGATTTTAAACAATATATTCTGATATTTCCTATTTTACAACATAACAAATGCTAATAATGGTTAGTTGGATAATACTAACCTTGAACACTCATATTTCCAGCAACTAATTTGGCACAAGCCAAAGGAGAAATGATTAAACCTACATTAACTCATCCTCCACGACCAGGGCATGGATATATTTCAAAGTAAATAAATCTTATTACGAATATTATATTAAGAGAATATATGTGCATGCTAGTGAGATTAATATTACTTGATGAGTTATTTTCACAACAGTAAAGTAAATATAAGATTTTAGTCCTTAAAGAAGTTAACAAATGAGTCATGTGCATGTTATGTGCATTTGTTTTTCATCTGAAAGCACTGCTAGGGTGAGGTATTATTTTTGCGTAAATTATTTTATTAATGATAATATGTGCATAATGCTAGTATAAAATTTAGTTTAACAGATTCCAATTAAATAGGAAAGAAAATCAAAGTCACCTGATAGAGATAACTAATTATTTACTAATGTAAAATTCTTTTATGATGATAATATATATTTCTATTGGTGCTTTTGTTGCAATTCCGATGGGTATTATCGTGACCACATTCGCTGATAACCATGGTCCAAATAATGCTACATTATCTAACGAGATACCTTGGATTCTTACTGTTGGCGTTATCACCCATGATAGAATGATAGTAGCAACTGTCGTGTTAGGAAATAGAAAAAAACATATTATTGTAGATCACTTGTCCAACATAAAGACTTTCCTCGTATATTATTATTATTATTATTATTATTATTATTATTATTATTATTATCCTCCTCCTCCTCCTCCTCCTCCTCCTCCTCCTCCTCATCATCATCATCATCATCATTATTATTTTTATTTTTATTTTAGTAATCCCTATAATGCACGATCAAGAGACTGCCTAATGTCTACCATGATCGTTGGAAAGATAATGGTGCGGGTTTTGAAACTTACCAAGGCCATACGATAAAGGATACAAGTGGTATCATCATGATTCTTGTCAATTCAAATATTTTCTGATACCACTATTGATCTGCCTCATATTTTTCCAGCAACTAATTTGGGAAGGAGAAAAGATTAAAACCTATATTAATTCATCCTCCAGGGCTAGGGCATGCATATATTTCAAAGGAAATAAATCTTATACGAATATTATATTAAGGGAATTTGTGTGCATATGTTAATTGATGAGTGTTTTTTACAACCATGAAGAAAATATGAGATTTTACTCTTTAAATAAATTAACAAATGAGTCATGTGCATTCTTTTTCCTCCGAAAGCATCCATGGGTTTAGGCCTTGTTTATGCATAAAGTTTTTCAGTAATAATAACATGTGCATAATGCTAACATAAAATTTAGATTAATATATTCGATCAATTAAATAAGAAAAAAGAATCAATTTTCTACTATCTAATTCAATTAACACTCCAATTTGCGCTATTTCCATCTCTCTATGTTATCAGACAATTTAATACATGCTTGAAAGATAACATATAAGACGTAAACTTATAGATCTAATAACCATTAGCCTATCGAGAACTTAGAACCACGCTATAAAGATTAGAGCTTTCATTCAAACTCTAACACGACATTAAAGAATAAACAAGATAGATGAGCGTAGATCAATGTAAAGAATATCTCCTGTCTTTCAACTACGAAAACATTACCAAGGAATCAACTAAAAATTTGATTCCCCGCAGAAATGTGTTTCTTGAAACCTCCCTAAAGCCATCAGTTGGTTATTCTGTAGAATTAAGCTCCCGATCTGCCACATAGGTAGAGTGCCTCTGCCATCTAGAAAAGAATATATAACCAAAATCTTAGGAATACATAAGAACAATCAATGTAAATTATAGTTTAACAGTAAAAAAAATAACTTACAGCTACATGGAATCAACATTGCCATCTTTTGGAAGAAACCTCTTCCAAAACCATTATTGTTTGAAAAGGTCTTCCTCAACTCCTCGCCATCTCTCTTTTCTTTCTCGAGCAAAAAATTTATAAATTGAGAAGCACATTCCCAGTGTCAGAGCAGCAAATGGCATGAATATCCTAGCCTTGAGAGCACAAAGGAGCAGCAAAACGACTGGATTCATGATTAGGTACATGATCAAAGATATGCTCGTCTCCCAGCATGCGCCTAACGCTCTAATCTCTTCAGCGTATGATTCTTCAGTCCACTCAGAAGGCCCCGGGAATATTGAATAGCATCCTATGAGGGGGATGGAAAATTCCATGCCAACATAGGCACTCTTTTGGCTCAGATGAAAGATATGGTCTTCTACCAAAATTAAGAGACCCAGCAAGAAAATCTGAAAAAATCTGAGAAAACTGATATCAAGTTACATATGCTATATTTCAGTTAGTAAAAATTGATATATATAAAGAAAACCTAAATAAGAAAGAAATGAAGAAGTACATGTGCTAAAATCATGCTGAAACATTCCGAGACTAGAGTCCTCTGTCGGCCAAAGAAGCTGTAACTCGGATAAGTGAGTCCAAAAACTCCAGCTCGAATAACTCCGGCAATGAGCGAATCGACAAAGGAGGCATTATAGGTGTATCTAGCTGATTGCAGAAGTAATGGTCCAAAGAATAGTATTGAGTCTAAGCCCAATACTTGCTAGACAATTTGAGCTACTATGTTAAGTAGTAAAAGGGGCGAGTGTGACAATTTCTTCCTTTTTCTCTTGCCATCATTTTCCATCATGCTGCCAACAGCTGCAACTCTTATTCTGCTCCACATTTCCTCATCATCTTAAGGGTATCTATTTCCTCATCCATATGCCCTTTCTTAATAAGAAACCACGAGGTCTCACTAAGAAAGAAAGACAATACAAGAAGTGAAAAAACCAAAAACCTGCTACAGGCAAATGACCATCTCCAACCATAACGGAAGTTGTGAGATGCTGCCATGTTTACTGCTTTCGTGCTAGTACTTCCCCATAGCACCATGGAGTTATAAGTAAGGGAAATCCACTTTGTCACCTTATTTCCAGCATTAATCTCACTCAATATAATATGAATCACCTGCAAGATTGTAACTTATTTATGTGTGACATGCAATATGAAGCACAAAATATTTAAAACTATATATTCTGATATTTCCTATCTCACAACATAGAAAATTCTGATCTTATTACGAATATTATCTTGAGAGAATTTATGTACATGCTAGAGAGATTAATGTTACTTGATGAGTTTTTTTCACAACAATAAAGTAAGTATGAGATTTTAGTCCTTAAAGAAGTTAAGAAATAAGTCATGTGCATATTTTGTGCATCTGTTTCCATTTGAAAGCACTGCTAGGGTGATGTATTATTTTTGCGTAAATTATTTCAGTAATGATAATATGTGCATAATGCTAGTATAAAATTTAGTATAGTAGATTCCAATTAAATAGAAAAGAAAATCAAAGTCTCTCTCGGGCAAAAATTTATAAATTGAGAAGCACATTCCCAGTGTCAGAGCAGCAAATGGCATGAATATCCTAGCCTTGAGAGTACAAAGGAGCAGCAAAACGACTGGATTCATGATTAGGTACATGATCAAAGATATGCTCATCTCCCAGCATGCGCCTAACGCTCTAATCTCTTCAGCGTATGATTCTTCAGTCCACTCAGAAGGCCCCGGGAATATTGAATAGCATCCTATGAGGGGGATGGAAAATTCCATGCCAACATAGGCACTCTTTTGGCTCAGATGAAAGATATGGTCTTCTACCAAAATTAAGAGACCCAGCAAGAAAATCTGGAAAAATCTGAGAAAACTGATATCAAGTTACATATGCTATATTTCAGTTAGTAAAAATTGATATATATAAAGAAAACCTAAATAAGAAAGAAATGAAGAAGTACATGTGCTAAAATCATGCTGAAACATTCCGAGACTAGAGTCCTCTGTCGGCCAAAGAAGCTGTAACTCGGATAAGTGAGTCCAAAAACTCCAGCTCGAATAACTCCGGCAATGAGCGAATCGATAAAGGAGGCATTATAGGTGTATCTAGCTGATTGCAGAAGTAATGGTCCAAAGAATAGTATTGAGTCTTAGCCCAATACTTGCTAGACAATTTGAGCTACTATGTTAAGCAGTAAAAGGGGCGAGTGTGATAATTTCTTCCTTTATATCTTGCCATCATTTTCCATCATGCCTGCCAACAGCTGCAGCTCTTCTTCTGCTCCACATTTCCTCATTATCTTAAGGGTATCTATTTCCTCATCCATATGCCCTTTCTTAATAAGAAACCACGAGGTATCACTTAGAAAGAAAGATAATACAAGAAGTGAAAAAGCTAAAAACCTGCTACAGGCAAATGACCATCTCCAACCATAACGGAAGTTGTGAGATGCTGCCATGTTTACTGCTTTCGTGCTAGTACTTCCCCGTAGCACCATGGAGTTATAAGTAAGGGAAATCCACTTTGTCACCTTATTTCCAACATTAATCTCACTTAATATAATATGAATCATCTGCAAGATTGTAACTTATTTATGTGTGACATGCAATACGAAGCACAAAAGATTTAAAACTATATATTATGATATTTCCTATCTCACAACATAGAAAATTCTTATCTTATTGCGAATATTATATTGAGAGAATTTATGTACATGCTAGAGAGATTAATGTTACTTGATGAGTTTTTTTCTCAACAATAAAGTAAGTATGAGATGTTAGTCCTTAAAGAAGTTAAGAAATAAGTCATGTGCATATTTTGTGCATCTGTTTCCATTTGAAAGCACTGCTATGGTGATGTATTATTTTTGCGTAAATTATTTAAGTAATGATAATATGTGCATAATGCTAGTATAAAATTTAGTATAGTAGATTCCAATTAAATAGAAAGAAAATCAAAGTCTTTTTCTGGCAAAATTTATAAATTGAGAAG
The DNA here is from genome assembly GCF_000715075.1 of Nicotiana tabacum. Lineage (NCBI taxonomy): Eukaryota > Viridiplantae > Streptophyta > Magnoliopsida > Solanales > Solanaceae > Nicotiana > Nicotiana tabacum. Next base: position 102,703,037 of record NC_134093.1, read on the forward strand.
CACATTCCCAGTGTCAGAGCAGTAAATGGCATGAGTATCCTAGCCTTGAGAGCACAAAGGAGCAGCAAAACGACTAGATTCATGATTAGGGACATGATCAAAGATATGCTCGTCTCCCAGCATGCGCCTAACGCTCTAATCTCTTCAGCGTATGATTCTTTTGTCCACTTAGAAGGACTTGGGAACATTGAATAGCATCCTATGAGGGGGATGGCAAATTCCATGCCAACATAGGTAGTCTTTTGGCTCAGATGAAAGATATGATCTTCTACCAAAATTAAGAGACCCAGCAAGGAAATCTGGAAAAATCTGAGAAAACTGGTATCAAGTTACATATGCTATATTTCTGTTAGTAAAAATTGATATATATAAAGAAAACCTAAATAAGAAAGAAATGAAGAAGTACATGTGCTAAAATCATGCCTAAACATGCAGAGACTAGTGACCTCCGTCGGTCGAAGAAGCTATAACTCAATTAAGTGTGTCCAACAACTCCAGCTCGAACAACTCCGGCAATTAGCGGAGCGACAAAAATGCATTATAGGTGTATCTAGCTGATTGCAAAATTAATGTTCCAAATAATAGTATTGAGTCTAAGCCCAACACTTGCTGGAATATTTGAGCCACTATGTTAAGCGGTAAAAGGGAAGAGTGTGATAATTTCTTCCTGTGATGACCCAAAAAGTCCTCTTTTAATTTAATAATTAATTATATGTTCTAAGATCTGAAAAAGTACTATTTATCATTTCTCAACTTGCGTGCGCAGTCCGTATAATTTTATGGAAAATTTTTATGTGAAAAAGGTATTAAAATATGAAATAGAGCTTTAAAACTCAATTGAGATGACTTCGGTCAATATTTTTAGCTAACGAACCCGGATCAGTATTTTAACAGTTTCAGTAGGTCCGTATCATGATTTGGGACTTGGGCGTATGCCCAGAATCAAATTTGGAGGTCCCTATCTCAAATTATCACCATTTATCGGAAACTAAAAATCTAAAGGCTAAAGATTTCTAAAGTTTGACCACGGGGTTGACTTTATGGATATCGGACTCGGATTGAGATTTCAAAAATTGGAATAGCTCCGTTATGTCATTTATGACTTGTGTACCAAATTTAAAGTTATTCCGGATTCATTTAACATGTTTCGGCACGAGGTTTGTAAATTGAAAAGTTTAAAACTCAAAAGTTCGAATCTAGGTGTAAATTATGATTTTGATATTGTTTGACATGATTTGAAACCTCGAGTAAGTCCGTATCATGTTTCGAAACTTGTTGGTATATTTAGTTGGGTCCTGGGGGCCTCGGGTTCATTTCGGGTGGTTAACAGATCATTTTTGGACTTGGAAAAACTGCAGAAATCTACTTCTGGTTTCCTTCTTCGCGTTCGCAAGAGGGGTCTCGCATTCACGAAGAAGAAACTGGAGGCAGGCAGGGTTATTCTTCACGTTCACGATAGGGCATCGCGTTCGTAAAGGGAAAAAGGTTGGCCAGGAAATTTGCCTTCGCGTTCGCGAAGGGCATCTCGCGTCCGCGAAGGCCAAGGCAGGCAAACATCGCGTTCACGAGGTAGCCCTCGCATTCGCGAAGGGAAATGTTGGACAAAACAAATTTGTTCTTCGCGAACGCGAGGCACTGACTGCGTTCGCGAAGAGTAAAAACCTGGGAAACATAACTTAAGTTCTGGAAATGGGATTTCGACCCATTTTCCACCATTTTCGATTTTGAGCTTTGGTAGAACGAAGTTTGGGCGATTTTCATGGAAAAACATTGGGGTAAGTGTTCCTTATCCTATATTGATTAATTTCATGATTCCATACTCATTTACATCATGAATCCGTGAATTTATGGAAGAAAAATTAGATTTTTATAAAATCTTCCAAAAACATAAAATGAAGATTTGAAAGCCAATCCGATGTCGAAATTCGATAATTTTTATAAGGTTGAACTCGTATCAGAACGGGTGTTCGGATTTCTTGAGTTTTTTCGGGATTCAAGACGTGGGTCCCACTGTCGAATATTAAAATAAATTTCGGATTTTTATTCGAAAAATTTGTAAATTCATATGGAATTAATTCCTACAATTTGTATTGAGTATATTGAATTGTTTATGACTAGATTCGTGGATTTCTGATATGAATTCGCGAGGCAAAGGTTTATTGGATTCTTGAAATTTGATTGCAAAGCGAGGTAAGTGTCGTGGTTAACCTTGACTTGAGGGAATAGAACCCTTGAATTATTTGCTATGTGAATTTCATGTGTAACGATGTATATGCAAGGTGACGAGTGCCTATACTTTGTCAATTTATATGTTTGCATAATTATTAAATATCATATATTGTTTTAATGCATGAATTAATTGTTATAATAATGGTTTCTCTCACATTCCGTGTTATATATTAATTTTTGAATTTCTGCAATAATTGTTATATGCTTATTTGATTTATGTGTCTTAATTGCTACTTGACATTTAGTATATTAAATATTAAACTGCTTATTTTCTCCGTAATTTCCACAATTAATTGCTACTTGTCATTGTTTGTTTTATAAATAAATTTTAATTATTGTATCCCTCGATGCTTAATAATTTCTCATTGTACGTGGTATTTATTGGAGTAATCTTTGTTACATTTATGAGTTTTTAAAATATTGGGGGATCGGGTTGCATGCCGCAACAGACTTATTTAAAAGTCTATATTGGGGGATCGAGTTGCACTCCACAATAGACTTATTTAACAGTCTATATTGAGGGATAGGGTTGCACTACGCAACAGACTTATTTAAAAGTCTATATTGGGGGATCGAGTTGCACGCCATAACAGAATTAATTAAAATGAATATATTGGAGGAGCGGGTTGCACGCAGCAACAGAAGTGAATATGAATATATTGTGGGAGCGCGTTGCACACTGCAACGGAAATTGATTGAAATAATAATTGGTTATGACTGCTGAGTTGGCTTCAACTATTAAAATGAGTTACCTGATTTTGTTTCTATTATTGTGGTTATTACTATTATTGCGAACATGTTAATGTAAATGACCTGCTTTAGCCTCATCACTACTTCGTCGAGGTTAGGCTCGGCACTTAACAGTACATGGGATTGGTTGTACTAATACTACACTCTGCACTTCTTGTGCAGATTTTGGAGTTGGTCCCAGTGGCGTACCATAGACTTGCTCGGATTTCAACTACTCAGAGGAGACTTGAGGTACAACTGTACAACATCTGCAGTTCTGAAGTCCCCGTCTATCTTATTTTAGCTGTGTGTTTGCTTTCAGACAGCTTTATTTTATTCAGACCTTTATTTGTATTATTCTAGAAGCTCGTGCACTTGTGACACCAATAATAGAATGATATGTAGACATAGTTGTTATTTTGGATTATTCACTACATTTCAGACATTACTTCCGAATTGGTTTTCTTGTTATCAATTAATTTAAAATTATTTAAAAATAGCTAATATTATTCTAACATTGGCTTAACTAGCAAGTGAAATGTTAGGAGCCATCATGGTCCTGAAGGTAGAAATTTCGGGTCGTGACAAGTTAGTATCAGAGCACTAGGTTACATAGGTCTCACGAGTCATGAGCAAGCTTAGTAGAGTCTGAAGGATCGGTACGGAGACGTATGTACTTATCTCTTAGAGGCTATGAAGTTTAGGAACAATATCACTTCTTTCTTATTTTGTCGTACGATTTTATTCTATCATTGATGATTGAACCATTCTATTCTTATTCTCTTGCAGATGGTAAAAACACGTAATACATCTACCAATGGACAAGGACCAGAGCCCCCGGTGACAACTATGGCCAGGCTCGTGCTAGAGGCCGAGGCAGAGGTAGAGACAGAGCTCAATCTAGAACTCGAGCAGTCACACATGTTGTAGAACCTCAGCTGGATCTTCAGGAGGAGGTTCCAGTTCAAACTGTACCAGTTGGACCAATTCAGGTCCCGGAAGGATTTATAGCTACTCCAGCGCTTCAGGACATTCTAGTCCGTCTGGTGAGTCTTATGGAGAGTGTGGCCTAGAATGGTACATTTCCAGTGGCATCAGCCGTCTCACAGGCTGGGGGAGGAGCACAAACTCCTACTACTCCCGCTCCGGAACAGATGGCTCCCCAGAATCAGGCTCCAGTAGCCCCGCCAATTAGGGTAGTTCAGCCAGTTATTGCGGCACAGACCGGTGATAGGCCCGACATGTCTTTTGAGGCCTTATTGAGACTTGATAAGTTTACTAAGCTCTTTTTAGTTCACTTCAATGGTACACCTTCTGAGGACCTATATGATTATCTTGACCGCTGCCATGAGGTGCTGCGAAACATGGGTATAGCTGAGACCAATAAGGTTGATTTTGTTTTATTTTAGATGATGGGTTCCGCTAAGAGGTGGTGGAGAGATTATACATTGACCAGACCAGTTGGATCGCCTGCACTTACCTGGGAACAATTCTCGCAGTTATTTCTGGAGAAGTTCCTTCGTATTACACTGAGAGAGGATTACTGCAAGCAATTTGAGCGTCTACAGCAGGGTAGTATGATTGTTACTCAGTATGAATCCCGTTTTATGGATTTAGCCTGTCATGCTCTCCTTTTACTACCTACCGAGGGAGAGAGAGTGAGGAGGAGGTTTATTGAGGGACTCACTCACCATATTAGGCTTCAGATGGCTAAGGAAACCGAAAGTGAGATTTCCTTTCAGGTGGTTGCTAATGTTGCGAGGAGGATCGAGATGGTTTTTGCACAGGAGAGAGGGCAGAGGTATGATAAGAGGCCTTGTTAGTTCGGTAGTTTCAGTGGTGCCTCGTCTGGAGGTAGTGGTAGTTTTGGTAGGGGTCATCCTCCCAGATCGTTTCATTCAGCAGTACATGCATCTACTAGTGCTTCAGGGAGTCACGGTCCTATTATGCCTTACTCTGGGCAGCCAACATTTAGTACACATTCAGCTCCTATCAGTGCACCACCACTCTAGAATCACTACGGTGGTTATCCGACCCGTTCAGGTCAGCTTCAGCTTTAGCAGCCACGACATCAGGATGGGTGTTATGAGTGTGGGAATATTGGCCACATCAGGAGGTATTACCCTAGGTTGTCGAGTAACAGATCTCGGCAGGATTCTCGTACCATCATACTAACATCGGTTGCTTCACCACCTGCTCAGCCAGCTAGAGGTAAGGGTTAGACAACTAGAGGTGGAGGTCAGGCCGTTAAAGATGGAGGCCAGCCAATTAGAAGCCGTACCAGAGACGCAGTTCAGAGTGGTGGAGCCCAGCCCCGATTTTATGCTGTTCCAGCTAGGCCTGAGACCGAGTCATCCGATGCGGTGATCACAAGTATTATTCCAGTTTGCCATAGAGATGCTTCAGTTCTATTTGATCCAGGATCTACTTATTCCTATGTGTCCTCCTATTTTGCTTTGTATTTGGTTGTGCCTTGTGATTCTCTAAGTGCTTTTGTGTGTGTTTCTACACTAGTGGGAGACTCTGTTATAGTAGACCATGTCTATCATTTATGTGTGATTACTATTGGTAGTCTTGAGACTAGTGTAGATCTTCTACTTCTTGATATGGTAGATTTTGATGTCATCTTGGGTATTGATTGGCTGTCACCTTATCATGCTATATTGGATAGTCATGCCAAGAAGGTGACCCTATCCTTGCCCGAATTACCTCAGTTAGAGTGGAAAGGAACTCTTGGTCATTCTACCAGCAGGGTTATTTCTTATATGAAGGCTCGGCGTATGGTCGAGAAAGGGTGTCTAGACTATTTGGCTTATATTCACGACCCCAGTGCCAATGTTCCTTCTATGGACTCAGTACCCGTTGTTCGTGAATTACTAGAAGTATTTCCTGCAGATTTGCCAACGATTCCACCCGATAGAGATATTGACTTCTGTATTGATTTAGCTCCGGGCACTCAGCCCATTTCTATCCCACCATATCGTATGGCCCACCGGAGTTGAAAGAATTGAAGGAGCAATTACAAGACTTGTTGGATCAGGGATTCATTAGACCTGGTGTCTCACCCTGGGGTGCACCAGTATTATTTATAAAGAAGAAATATGGTTCTATACGGATGTGTATAGATTATCATCAGTTGAATAAGGCCACTATCAAAAACAAATATCCGTTTCCAAGGATTGATGACTTATATGATCAACTTCAGGGTGCCAAGGTGTTTTCGAAGATTGATTTGAGGTTTGGTTACCATCAGTTGAAGATTAAGGAATCTGATGTCCCTAAGTCAGCTTTTTGAACTCGGTATGAGCATTACGAATTCCTAGTGATGTCATTTGGGCTGACAAATGCCCTAACAACATTTATGGATTTGATGAATTGGGTGTTCAAGCCCTATTTGGATTCTTTTGTGGTTGTATTCATCGATGATATCTTGATTTACTCCAGCAGTCGAGAGGAGCATGAACATCATCTTCGGAGTGTCCTTCAGCGTTTGAAGAATAATAAGTTGTATGCCAAATTTTTAAAATGTGAATTTTGGTAAGACTCCGTTGCCTTTTTGGGCATGTTGTATCGGCAGAAGGCATAAAAGTGGATCCTAAGAAGATTAAGGCTGTTCAGAATTGGCCTAGACCTACTTCAATTACAGAGATTCGTAGATTCTTGTGTTTGGTAGGTTATTATCGTAGGTTCGTAGAGGGTTTTCATCTATAGCAAGCCCATTGACCAGACTGACCCAGAAAGGTGTCCCATTCAGATGGTCAGGCGAGTGTGAGTTGAGCTTTTAGAAGCTCAAGACTGCTTTCACTATGATGCCAGTATTGGTATTACCCACAGGTTCAGGATCTTATACGGTGTATTGTGATGCATCTCGCGTTGGGCTTGGTGTAGTACTGATGCAAGATGGCAGGGTGATTGAATATGCATCGCGGCAGTTGAAAGTTCACGAGAAGAATTATCCTATTCACGACTTAGTATTGGCCGTCATTGTTCACGCGCTGAGGATCTGGAGGCATTACCTCTACGGTGTCTTGTGTGAGGTATTTACTGATCATCGTAGCCTTCAGTATCTTTTCAAACAAAAAGATCTCAATTTGAGGTAGAGAATATGGTTAGAGTTGTTGAAAGACTATGATATCACCATTTTGTATCACCCCGGAAAAGGCCAATATGGTGGCTGAGGCTTTGAGTAGAAAGGTTGTGAGTATAGGCAGTCTTGTATATGTTCTGGTTGGTGAGAGGTTGTTAGTTGCAGATGTTCAGACTTTGGCTAATCAGTTCGTGAGGTTAGATGTTTCAGAACCCAATCGAGTTCTAGCTTGCACAGTCGCTCGGTCTTCTTTATATGAGCACATCAGAGAACGACAATATGATGATCCTCATTTACTTGTCCTTAAGGGCACGATGCGGCACGGTGATGCCAAATAGGTTGTTATGGGGGAAGATGGAGTTCTGCGAATGCAAGGTTGTATTTGTGTGCCTAATGTGGAAGGGCTTCATGAATTAATCCTGGAAGAAGCCCACAGTTCTAGGTATTCTATTCATCCAGGTGCCGCCAAAATGTATCAAGATTTGCGGCAACATTATTGGTGGAGGAGGATGAAGAAGGATATAGTTGCATATGTAGCTCGGTGTCTGAATTGTCAGCAAGTCAAGTACGAGCATCAGAGACCTAGTGGTTTGCTTCAGAAGTTAGAAATTCCTGAGTGGAAGTGGGAGCGTATCACTATGGATTTTGTTGTTGGGCTCCCACGGACTCATAGAAAATTTGACGCAATTTGGGTCATTATGTACAGGTTGACCAAGTCAGCACATTTCATTCCAGTGGCAGTTACCTATTCTTCAGAGCGGTTAGCTGAAATTTACATTCGTGAGATTGTATGCCTTCATGGTGTGCCAGTGTCTATTATTTTAGATTGAGGTACGCAATTTACCTCACAGACAGACGGACAGTCAGAGCGCACTATTCAAATATTGGAAGATATGCTTCGCGCTTGTGTTATACACTTTGGAGTTTCTTGGGATCGGTTCTTTCCACTTGCGGAGTTTGCTTATAATAATAGCTATCAGTCGAGTATTCAGATGGCTCCATATGAGGCATTGTATGGAAGGCGATGTCATTCGCCAGTTGGCTGGTTCGAACCGGGAGAGGCTCGGTTGTTGGGTACCAATTTTGTACAGGATGCCTTGGATAAGGTCAAGGTTATTTAAGATCAACTTCGCACATCTCAGTCTAGGCAAAATTGTTATACCGACCGTAAAGTTTGTGATATTGCATTCATGGTTGGAGAAAGAATATTGCTCCAGGTTTCACCTATGAAAGGTGTAATGAGGTTCGAAAAGAAGGGCAAGTTGAGCCTTAGGTATATTGGACCCTTTGAAATTCTTAAAAGGGTGGGTGAAGTAGTGTACATGCTTGCATTACCACCTAGTTTATCAGCGGTTCATCCGGTATTCCATGTGTCTATGCTCCGAAAATATTTTGGTGATCCGTCCCATGTGTTAGATTTCAGCTTAGTCCAATTGGACAAAGATTTGACTTATGAGGAGGAGCCGGTAGTTATTCTAGCCAGGAAGGTCCAATAGTTGAGATCTAAGAGTTATTCTTTAGTTCGGGTGCAATGGAGAGGTCAGCCGATAGAGGCATCTACTTGGGAGTCCGAGTCAGACATGCGGAGTAAATATCCACACCTTTTCACCAGCTCAGGTACTTTTTCTAACTCCGTTCGAGGATGAACGTTTGTTTTAGAGGTGGAGAATGTGATGACCCAAAAGGTCATCTTTAAATTTAATAATTATGTAAGGACCCATAAAAATGTAAACCAAAAACTTGGGGTTTTGTGGTGCCAAGTTAGATTCCTGCGTTCGGACTTTTTGGATTAAACAGTACCCTACGGACCGCATAATGACTGCAGAGTGAAGAAGTAAGTTTGGCCAACTTGAGGTAATCGACCGCATATCGATCACATAATCCCTCTTGAGTTTTTGCAGAGGGAGTTCTGTGGTGCATTATGCGACCACAGAACGAGTATGCAGACCGCATACTGGTCGCATACCTAGGCCGTAAGTTCTGGCCCCTGAGGGCCATTTATGCGGTCACTTTGCGGACCGCTTAACCATTATGCGGTCGCATATGCGATCGCAGACCTGTGTCGGGGCACCATTTTTCTTAATTTAAAACCCGACCCCCATTCCGTTAAAACACCTCATTTAGTCTATTTTGAGCTCATTTATGATACTTCTAGTGTGAGAGAGAGAGGGTTCTAGAGTGAGGAACTAATTTTCATCAATCAATCTTCATCCATCACTCAAAGCTTGGAAATACTCGAGTAGAGCACTTAATTTCTTCATCCAAAAAGGTAAGACTTCATCACCCCAGCTCTTAATTTCAAACATAGCTATAATAGGGTATTAATAAGATGGTCCATGGGTGTGAGGGTTGTTTATCTTGCATGCATGTGATAAAGAGTGTGGAAAAAATAAGAAGTGAACTAGAACCATAAATGTTTTCCTAATTTTGGGTTCAATTTGTATATTGCTTAAATAGATTGAGGTTGCTAAGGGTTCAGAAAAATTGTAGAGTCTAAATAAGCGCAATTGAGGTATGTATGGCTAACTCTCTTCTTCCTAGAATCGAACTCCTGGTGTCCGAATATTTGGTGTAAGTTCCGACTTGATCATACTAGAATTGTTTGCCTTAGTGTGTTGGGTTGGAAGATTCATGTTCCCTAATTGTTTTAGATATTTACCATGTCATCATGCTATTTGAGAACGTGACTATGATTTTCCAAGCTCCTTCCCTTATGAGTGAAATGCCTTATATGATGGTGCTTATCGACACGAATGATGACGTTATTTGATTGAATAAAAAGGGAAAGACTTGAATTGTAAAATGTGCCCAAGTGCCAAGAACTATTTAATAAATGAGGCTGTTTGTGCCATGTAATGAAAGATAGGAAAGAGATGTGAATTGAGTGAATAATTGGAAGAGGTTATGTCTCAAGTGAGATGGCTTAGCCGATCGGGCCGAGATCGGACACCATGCCATACACCTGGTGGAATTTGTGTTGGAACTATTGATTTACATTGTGGATATGGATATGTCTCACTTGGGATGGCTTAGCCGGTCGGGCCGAGATCGGACTCCGTGTAAAAACACGGTGGCATTATGAGTTGCGGCTTTGGCACTAAAGATTATTGACCTAAAAAGATGAAAAGATTGAATTGGGAATTGTGTGATCCTTATTTGGTGTTTTCTTGTATTTTCATGAAGTACTTATTAATTATTGTGACTGCCTTCTCTTTGTTTCACTGTTCATTCTACTGAGATTGGTGTTTGCCTTACATACTAGTACTATTCGACGGTACTAACGTCCCTTTTGCCATGGACGCTACATCTTTTAATGGATGTAGGTGGTTCGATCGCAGATAGCGCTGATTGCAGATAGTGGTGTTCTCCCTCACACTCATCACAGCAGCCTTGGTGAGCCCCATTTCTTCCTAGGGTCATGTAGTCCTTATTTGTATAAGTTTTCATATTTTGAGGTATAGCCGGGGCCTTGTTGCCGGTATTGTCATGTTTCTCTTTTGTATCCTTAGAGGCTCCGTAGACGTTTTTGTGGGTCATGTATGTATGTTGGGGCGGTCGTTGGATCGAGTTGTATTTTGGAAACTTAACTATGGCATAATGCATATAATGAAAAATGAACTAGCAACGTTTATATATTTATATAACTGATCTCTCCCCTATTTTACAAATGGTGACGCATTCCCTTTTTGGATCATGAATGAGTCGGGTAGGAAAGGTTTACTAGGCTTGCTCGACCGGGTTCACTCGGTTGAGCGCCGGTCGTGCTCCCCGATGTTGGGGCGTGACAAACTTGGTATCAGAGCCTAAGGTTTTAAAGTGTCCTAGGATGTCTCGTAGCCGTGTCTAGTAGAGCCCTTCTTATCGGTGTGTTGTCGACCACATCTATATTTTGGGGGCTACTTGGACATTTAAGAATGATACCCTTCATTGTTGTTGTATATCGTGCGGTAGAGCGGAACGTGAGGTTGTTTTCCCCTAACTCGTGCATTGTTCTAACTTTCAGTAAATGGCACCTAAGAAGAGAGCGAGAATTGGCCAAGAAGCCAATACCACCCCAGGAGTGGTTGTTGATCCCTTGCTTGATAATGCGGGTGAGGATAATCCCCTACTATCACACTGCCTGATTCGTCTACTCCAGAACAGACTACCCCAGTTCCTATACCCGCGGAGGGTGCAACAATCCCTCCTACCGGTATACCTGTTCCGCCTCCAGCCCCAGCTCCTGGTCCCGGTATTTCCGATGGGGAACTTAGGGAAGCTATTCAGATGCTGACTCAGTTAGTAGCTTCCCAGGTTCAGAGGTCAAATGTTGTACCCACCTCATTTAGCTTGCAAGGAGATTCTTCCGGTTCCAAGGTTAATAGGTTCCTTTAGTTAGACCCTCTAGTGTTCACTGGTACTGATCCCGCGGCAGACCCTCAGGATTTTATTGATGAGATGCATAAGACTCTCCGAGTTATGCATGCTACGGAGACAGAGGGAGTAGAGTTGGCCTCCTATCGTCTGAAAGGGGTGGCATATTCCTGGTTTGAGATGTGGGAGGATTCCCGTGAGGAGGGGAGCCCTCCGATGGGATGGAGTAAGTTTGCGGATGCCTTCATAGACCATTTCTTGCCTGCCGAGACTAAGGCAGCCCGTGCTGTGGAGTTTGAGACCCTTAAACAGGGTTGTAAGAGTATGTGGGAATATCATATGGAGTTTGTGCGCCTGTCAAAGTATGTTGTTCATATGATGCCGACTATGGAGTCTAGGGTGCGTCGATTTGTGCAGGGCCTTAGCCCTTTGGTTATTAATGAGGCTGCCACAGCTGCTCTAAATTCTGACATGAACTATGGAAGGATGGTGGCATTTTCCCAAGCTACGGAGGCTCGAAAGTTAAAGCTCAGGATGGAACGGGAAAGTAGTAGTAGGGCCCGATCAGCGGGCAACCTTGGGGATTCATTCGAAGGTGGGAGATCAACTTTACGGGGAGGATCATCAGGGTCATCCCAATCTTATGCTCAGTCTTCAGCTAGTGCCTCGCCATTAGGGCACAGTTAGCAGCATGGGAGTCGCTTTAGGCTCGGTCAAGGTAGCAGGGGGTCCCAGCATCAAGGCCGATCAGGAGGGAGATTCTAGCAGCAGTAGAGGGCCCCATGCCCTAAGTGTGGGAGGATACATTCGGGAGTCTGCTACCTGGACATGTCAGTATGTTACGGATGCGGAATGAGAGGCCATATTTAGAGGGAGTGTCGTGCATCCCGTCAGGGTACAGGTAGGGGCACAACTCAGTCATCCAGTCCTACAGCTGCCACATCTTCAGCACACCCTCCAGCTCGAGGCTCTTCAGCACCCGTAGGGCGTGGTACAGCTAGGGGTGGTGTACAGAATTTGGGAGGACCCAGCCGATTCTATGCTATGAGTGGTCGACAAAGTGCAGAGGCTTCCCCAGATGTCGTCACAGGTATATTGAATGTTCAATCTCATGATGTGTATGCCCTTATTGATCCTGGATCTTCTTTGTCCTATGTTACTCCTTATATTGCTATGAGCTTCGGGATAGAACCGGAACAGCTTCATGAGCCATTCTCTGTATCTTTTCCGGTTGGCGAGTCTATTATGGCCGCATGGGTTTATAGGGATTGTGTTGTCACGGTGCGTGGCCGGGATACCATGGCCGATCTTATTGAACTAGGGATGATTTATTTTGACATAATAATGGGAATGGATTGGCTTTATTCATGTTTTGCCAAACTCGATTGCCGAGCCAGAATTATAAGGCTTGAGTTTCCTAACGAGCCAACTGTTGAATGGGAGGGGAATAATGTTATGCCAAAAGGTAGGTTTATTTCTTACCTTAAGGCCACAAAGATGATTAGGAAGGGGTATATTTACCAGAACCATGAATGTTTTCCTAATTTTGGGTTCAATTTGTATATTGCTTAAATAGATTGAGGTTGCTAAGGGTTCAGAAAAATTGTAGAGTCTAAAGAAGCGCAATTGAGGTATGTATGGCTAACTCTCTTCTTCCTAGAATCGAACTCCTGGTGTTCGAATATTTGGTGTAAGTTCCGACTTGATCATACTAGAATTGTTTGCCTTAGTGTGTTGGGTTGGAAGATTCATGTTCCCTAATTGTGTTAGATGTTTACCATGTCATCATGCTATTTGAGAACGTGATTATGATTTTCCAAGCTCCTTCCCTTACAAGTGAAATGCCTTATATGATGGTACTTATCGACACGAATGATGACGTTATTTGATTGAATAAAAAGGGAAAGACTTGAATTGTAAAATGTGCCCAAGTGCCAAGAACTATTTAATAAATGAGGTTGTTTGTGCCATGTAATGAAATATGGGAAAGAGATGTAAATTGAGTGAACAATTGGAAGAGGTTATGTCTCAAGTGAGATGGCTTAGCCAATCGGGCCGAGATCGGATGCCATGCCGTATACATGGTGGAATTTGTGTTGGAACTATTGATTTACATTGTGGATATGGATATGTCTCACTTGGGATGGCTTAGCCGGTCGGGCCGAGACCGGACTCCGTGTAAAAATACGGTGGCATTATGAGTTGTGGCTTTGGCACTAAAGATTATTAACCTAAAAAGATGAAAAGATTGAATTGGGAATTGTGTGATCCTTATTTGGTGTTTTCTTGTATTTTCATGAAGTACTTATTGATTATTGTGACTGCCTTCTCTTTGTTTCACTGTTCATTCTACTGAGATTGGTGTTTGCCTTACATACTAGTACTATTCGACAGTACTAACATTCCTTTTGCCGGGGGCGCTACATCTTTTAATAGATGTAGGTGGTTCTATCGCAGATAGCGCTGATCGCAGATAGTGGTGTTCTCCCTCACACTCATCACAACAGCCTTGGTGAGCCCCATTTCTTCCTGGGGTCATGTAGTCCTTCTTTGTATAATTTTTCATATTTTGAGGTATAGCCGGGGCCTGTTGCCGGTATTGTCATGTTGCTCTTTTGTACCCTTAGAGGCTCCGTAGACGTTTATGTGGGTCATGCACGTATATTGGGGTGTCGTTGGATCGAGTTGTATTTTGGGAAACTTAACTATGGCATAATGTATATAATGAAAAATGAACTAGCAATGTTTATATATTTATATAACTGATCTCTCCCCTGTTTTACAAATGGTGACGCATTCCCTTTTTGGATCATGAATGAGTCGGGTAGGAAAGGTTTACTAGGCTTGCTCGACCGGGTTCACTCGGTTGAGCGCTGGTCGCGCTCCCCGAGGTTGGGGCGTGACAAATTATTTCTGTATTCTAAGATCTCAAAAAGCACTATTTATCATTCCTCGACTTGCGTGCGCAGTCCGAATAATTTTTTGAAAAGTTTTTATGTGAAAAATAGATTAAAATATAAAATAAAGCTTTAAAACTCAACTAAGTTGACTTCAGTCAACTTTTTTAACAAACGGATCCGTATCAGTATTTTAACAGTTACAATAGGTACGTATCATAATTTGGGACTTGAGCGTATGCCCGGAATCGAATTCGGAGGTCCCTAACTCAAATTATCACTATTTAACGGAAACTAGAAATCTAAAGTCTAAAGGTTTCTAAAAGTTTGACCACGGGGTTGACTTTATGGATATTGGACTCTGATTGAGATTCCGAAATTTTGAATAGCTTCGTTACGTCATTTATGACTTGTGTGCCAAATTTGAAATCATTCCGGATTCATTTAACATGTTTCAACACGAGCTTTGTAAATTGAAAAGTTTAAAACTCAAAAGTTTGAATCGAGGTGTAAATTGTGATTTTGATGTTTTTTTGACATGATTTAAAACCTCGAGTAAGTCCGTATCATATTTCAGGACTTGCTAAAAAATTTGGTTGGGGTCCTGGGGGTCTCTGGTTGATTTCGGGTGGTTAACGGATCATTTTTGGACTTGAGAAAACTGGAGAAATCTGCTTCTGGTTTCCTTCCTCGCGTTTGCGAGAGGGGTGTCACGTTCGCGAAAAAGAAACTGGAGGGCATCTCGCGTTCGCGAAGGGCAAGCCAGGCAAGCATCGCGCTCGCAAGGTAGCCCTCGCGTTCGTGAAGGGAAATGTTTGACAACACAAATTTGTGCTTCACGAATGCTAGGCACTGACCGTATTCGCGAAGAGTAAAAACCTGGGAAATAGAACTTAAGTTCTGGAAATGGGATTTCGACCCATTTTCCACCATTTTCGATTTTGAGCTCGGGTAAGACGAGTTTTGGGAGATATTTACGGGAAAACATTGGGGTAAGTGTTCCTTATCCTATATTGATTATATTTCATGATTCCATGCTCATTTACATCATGAATCCGTGAATTTATGAAAGAAAAATCAGATTTTTATAAAATTTTCCAAAAACATAAAATGAAGATTTGAAAGCCAATCCGATGTCGGAATTCGATAATTTTTGTATGGTTGAACTCGTATCGGAACGAGTGTTCGAATTTTATGAGTTTTTCCTAGATTTGAGACGTGGGTCCCACTGTCGAATATTAAAATGAATTTAGGATTTTTATCCGGAAAATTTATAAATTCATATGGAATTAATTCCTACGATTTGTATTGAGTATATTGAATTGTTTATGACTAAATTTGAGGATTTCAGACACGATTTCACGAGGCAAAGGTTTATTGGATTCTTGAAATTTGGTTGCAAAGCGAGGTAAGTGTCATGGTTAACCTTGACTTGAGGGAATAGAACCCTTGAATTGTTTGCTATGTGAATTTCATGTGTAACGATGTATAGGCAAGGTGACGAGTCCCTATACTTTGTCAAATTAATTGTTTGCATAATTATTAAATATCATAAATTATTTTAATACACGGCTTAATTGTTATAATAATGGTTTCTCTTACATTCCGTGTTATATATTAATTTTTGAATTCCTGCAATAATTGTTATATGCTTATTTGATTTATGTATCTTAATTGCTACTTGACATTTAGCATATTAAATATTAAACTGCCTATTTTCTCCCTGAGTTCCACAATTAATTGCTACGTGTCATTGTTTGTTTCATAAATGAATTTTAATTATTGTATGCCTCGATGCTTAATTATTTCTCATTTAACGTGGTATTTATTGGAGTAATCTTTGTTATATTTATGAGTTGTTAAAATATTGGGGAATCAGGTTGCAAGCCATAACAGACTTATTTAAAAGTTTATATTAGGGGATTGGGTTGCACGCCACAACAAACTTATTTAAAAGTCTATATTGGGGGATCGGGTTGCACGCCGCAACAGAATTGATTAAAATGAATATATTGGAGGAGTGGACTGCACGCCGCAACATAAGTGAGTATGAATATATTGTGGGAGCGGGTTGCACGCTGCCACGGAAATTTAATAAAATAATAATTCGTTACGACTGCTGAGTTGGCTTCAACTATTAAAATGAGTTACATAATTTATATCTATTATTGCTGTTATTACTATTATTGCGAACAAGTTAATGTAAATGACCTGTCTTAGCCTCATCACTATTTCATCGAGGTTAGGCTCGACACTTACAGTACATGGGGTCGGTTGTACTGATACTACACTCTGCACTTCTTGTGCAGATTTCGGAGCTGCCATGTTTACTGCTTTCGTGCTAGTACTTCCCCATACCACCATGGAGTTATAAGTAAGAGAAATCCTCTTTGGCACCTTATTTACAACATTAATCTCACTCAATATAATATGAATCACCTACAAGATTGTAACTTATTTAAGTGTGACATGCAATATGAAGCACAAAAGATTTAAAACTATATATTCTGATATTTCCTATCTCACAACATAGAAATTTATGATCTTATTACAAATATTATATTGAGAGAATTTATGGGCATGCTAGAGAGATTAATGTTACTTGATGAGTTTTTTTCACAACAATAAAGTAAATATGAGATTTTAGTCTTTAAAGAAGTTAACAAATGTGTCGTGTGCATATTTTGTGCATCTTTTTCCCATTTGAAAGCATTGCTAGGGTGAGGTATTATTTTTTGTTAAATTATTTTAATAATGATAATATGTGCATAATGCTAGTATAAAATTTAGTATAGTAGATTCCAATTAAATAGATATGACAATCTAAGTCTCTCTCGGGCAAAAATTTATAAATTAAGGAGCACATTTCCAGTGTCAGAGCAGCAAATGGCATGAATATCCAAGCCTTGAGAGCACAATGAAGCAGCAAAATGACTGGATTCATGATTAGGGACATGAGAAAAGATATGCTCGTCTCCCAGCATGCGCCTAACGCTCTAATCTATTCAACGGATAATTCTTCAGTCCACTCAGAAGGCCCCGAGAACATTGAATAGCAACCTATGAGGGGGAAGGAAAATTCCATGCCAACATAGGCACTCTTTTGGCTAAGTTGAAAGATATGGTCTTCTACCAAACGGAAGATACACAGCAAGGAAACCTGGAAAAATTTGAGAAAACTGATATCAAGTTACATATGCTATATTTCAGTTAATAAAAATTGATATATATAAAGAAAACCTAAATAAGAAAGAAAGAAGAAGTACATGTGCTAAAATCATGCCTAAACATGCCAAGACTAGATTCCTTGGTCGGACGAAGAAGCTATAACTCGGATAAGTGAGTCCTGCAACTCCAGCTCGAACAACTCCGATAATGAATGGAGCGACAAATGAGGCATTATAGGTGTATCTAGCTAATTGAAGAAGTATATGGTCTAAAGAATAGTATTGAGTATAAGCCTAACACTTGCTGGAAAATTTGAGCCACTATGTTAAGCAGTAAAAGGGGCGAGTGCGATAATTTCTTCATTTTCCTCTTTCCTTCATTTTCCATCATGCCTGTCAACAGCTGCAGCTTTTGCTTTTTCTCCACATTTCCTCAACATCTTAAGGGAAGCTATTTCCTCATCCATACACCCTTTCTTAATAAGAAACTACGGGGTCTCACTAAGAAAAAAAAATAATACAAGAAGTGGCAAAGCCAAAAACCTACTACAGGCAAATGACCATCTCCAACCATAACAAAAGTTGTGAAATGCTGCCATGTTTACTGCTTTCGTGCTAGTACTTCCCCATAGCACCATGGAGTTATAAGTAAGGGAAATCCACTTTGTCACCTTATTTCCAGCATTAATCTCACTCAATATAATATGAATCACCTGCAAGATTGTAACTTTTTTAAGTATGACATGCAATATGAAGCACAAAAGATTAAAAATTATATATTCTGATATTTCCTATCTCACAACATAGAAAATTCTGATCTTATTACGAATATTTTTTTGAGAAATATTATGTACATGCAAGAGAGATTAATGTTACTTGATGAGTTATTTTCATATCAATAAAGTAAATATGAGATTTTAGTCCTTAAAGAAGTTAAGAAATGAGTCATGTGCATATTTTGTGCATCATTTTCCATTTGAAAGTACTGCTAGGGTGATGTATTATTTTTGCGTAAATTATTTTAGTAATGATAATTTGTGCATAATGCTAGTATAAAATTTAATATAGTAGATTCCAATTAAATAAAAAATAAAAATAAAAGACTCTCTCGGGAAAAATATTATAAATTGAGAAGCACATTCCTAGTGTCAGAGCAACAAATGGCATGAATATCCAAGCCTTGAGAACAGAAAGGAGCAGCAAAACAGCTGGATTCATGATTAGGGACATGAGCAAATATATGCTCGTCTCCCAGCATGCTCCTAACGCTCTAATCTCTTCAATGTATGATTCTTCAGTCCACTCAGAAAGCCCCGAGAACATTGAATAACAGCCTATGAAGGGTATGGAAAATTCCATGCCAACATAGGCACTCTTTTGTTTCATTTGAAAGATATGGTCTTCTACCAAACGGAAGAGGCAGCATGGAAACTTGGAAAAATTTGAGAAAACTAATATCAAGTTACATATGCTATATTTCTGTTAATAAATATAGATATATACAAAGAAAACCTAAATAAGAAAGAAATAAAGAAGTACATGTGCTAAAATCATGACTAAACATGCCGAGACTAGAGTCTTCCGTCGTCCGAAGAAGTTGTTACTCGGATAAGTGAGTCCAGCAACTCCGGCACGAACAACTCCGGTAATGAGCGGAGCGGCAAATGAGGCATTATAGGTGTATCTAGCTGATTGCAGAAGTAATGGTCCAAAGAATAGTATTGATTCTAAGCCCAACACTTGTTGGAAAATTTGAGCCACTATGTTAAGCAGTAAAAGGTGCGAGTGTGATAATTTCTTCCTTTTTCTCTTGCATTCATTTTCCATCATGCCTGCCAACAGCTGCAGCTCTTCTTCTGCTCCACATTTCCTCATCATCTTAAGCGTAGCTATTTCCTCATCCATACACCCTTTCTTAATAAGAAACCACGAGGTCTCACTAATAAAGAAAGACAATACAAAAGTGAAAAAGCCAAAAACCTGCTACAGGCAAATGACCATCTCCAACCAAAACGGAAGTTGTGAGATGCTGCCATGTTTACTGCTTTTATGCTAGTACTTGCCCATAGCACCATGGAGTTATAAGTAAGGGAAATCCACTTTGTCGCCGTATTTCCAACATTAATCTCACTCAATATAATATTTATCGCCTACAAGATTGTAACTTTTTTAAGTATGACATGCAATATGATGCACAAAAGATTTAAAATTATATATTCTGATATTTCCTATCTCACAACATAGAAAATTATTATCTTATTACGAATATTATATTGAGAGAATTTATGTACATGCAAGAGAGATCAATGTTACTTGATTAGTTCTTTTCACAACAATAAAGTAAATATGAGATTTTAGTCCTTAAAGGAATTAAGAAATGAGTCGTGCATATTTTGTGCGTCTTTTTCCATTTGAAAGCACTGCTAAGGTGAGGTATTATTTTTGCATAAATTATTTTAGTAATGATAATATGTGCATAATGCTAGTATAAATTTAGTATAGTAGATTCCAATTAAATAGAAAAGAAAATCAAAGTCTCTCGGGCAAAAATTTATAAATTGAGAAGTACATTCCCAGTGTCAGAGCAACAAATGGCATGAATATCCAAGTCTTGAGAGCAGAAAGGAGCAGCAAAATGGTTGGATTCATGATTAGGGACATGAGCAAATATATGTTCTTCTCCCAACATGCGCCTAACGCTCTAATATCTTCAGCGTATGATTCTTCAGTCCACTCAGAAGGCCCCGAGAACATTGAATAGTAGCCTATGAGGGGTATGGAAAAATCCATGCCAACATAGGCACTCTTTTGTCTCATTTGAAAGATATGGTTTTCTACCAAACGGAAGAACCAGCAAGGAACCTTGGAAAAATCTGAGAAAACTAATATAATGTTACATATGCTATATTTCCGTAAATAAAAATTGATATATACAAAGAAATCCTAAATAAGATAGAAATGAAGAAATATATGTGCTAAAATCATGACTAAACATGCCGAGACTAGAGTCTTGCATCGGCCGAAGAAGTTGTTACTCGGATAAGTGAGTCCAGCAACTCCAGCCCGAACCACTTCGGCAATAAGCGGAGCGACAAATGAGGCATTATAGGTATATCTAGCTGATTGCAGAAGTAATGGTTCAAAGAATAATTTTGAGTCTAAGCCCAACACTTGCTGAAAAATTTGAGCCACAATGTTAAGCAGTAAAAGGTGCGAGTGTGATAATTTCTTCCTTTTCCTCTTGCATTCATTTTCCATCATGCCTACCAACGGCTGCAGCTCTTCTTCTACTCCACATTTCCTCATCATCTTAAGGGTAACTATTTCCTCATCCATACACCCTTTCTTAATAAGAAACAAAGATGTATCACTAAGAAAGAAAGACAATACAAGAAGAGGAAAAGCCAAAAACCTGCTACAGGCAAATGACCATATCTAACCATAACATGAGTTGTGAGATGCTGCCACGTTTACTGCTTTCATGCTAGTACTTCCCCATAGCACCATGGAGTTATAAGTAAGGGAAATCCACTTTGTCACCGTATTTCCAATATTAATCTCGCTCAATATAATATGAATCACCTGCAAGATTGTAACTTTTTTAAGTATGACATGCAATATGAAGCACAAAAGATTTAAAATTATATATTCTGATATTTCCTATCTCACGACATAGAAAATTTTGATCTTATTACGAATATTATATTGAGAGAATTTATGTGCATGCAAGAGAGATTAATGTTACTTGATGAGTTTTTTTCACAACAATAAAGTAAATATCAGATTTTAGTCCTTAAAGAAGTTAAGAAATGAGTCATGTGCATATTTTGTGCATCTTTTTCCATTTGAAAGCACTGCTAGGGTGAGGTGTTATTTTTGCGTAAATTGTTTTAGTAATGGTAATTTGTGCATAATGCTAGTATAAAATTTACTATAGTAGATTCCAATTAAATAGAAAAGAAAACCAAAGTCTCTCTCGGGCAAAATATTATAAAATGAGAAGCACATTCTCAGTATCAGAGCAGCAAATGGCACGAATATCCAAGCCTTGAGAGCACAAAGGAGCAGCAAAATGGCTGGATTAATGATTAGGGACATGAGCAAATATATGAGCGTCTCCCAGCATACGCCTAACGCTCTAATCTCTTCAGCGTATGATTCTTCAGTTCACTCAGAAGGCCCCGAGAACATTGAATAGCAACCTATGAGGGTGAAGGAAAATTTCATGCCAACATAGGCACTCTTTTGGCTAAATTGAAAGATATGGTCTTCTACCAAACGGAAGAGATCAAGCAAGGAAACTTGGAAAAATCGGAGAAAACTAATATCAAGTTACATATGCTATATTTTCGTATATAAAAATTGATATATACAAAGAAATCCTAAATAACATAGAAATGAAGAAATACATGTGCTAAAATCATGACTAAACATGCCGAGACTAGAGTCTTCCGTCGGCCGAAAAAGTTGTTACTCGGATAAGTGAGTCCAGCAACTCCAGCCCGAACAACTCCGACAATGAGCGAAGCGATAAATGAGGCATTATAGGTATATCTAGCTGTTTGCATAAGTAATGGTTCAAAGAATAGTTTTGAATCTAAGCCAACACTTGTTGGAAAATTTGAGCTACTATGTTAAGCAGTAAAAGGGGCGAGTGTGATAATTTCTTTCTTTTCCTCTTGCCATCATTTTCTATCATGCCTGCCAGCAGCTGCAGCTCTTCTTCTGCTCCACATTTCCTCATCATCTTAAGGGTATCTATTTCCTCATCCATATGCCCTTTCTTAATAACAAACCACGAGGTCTCACTAAGAAAGAAAGACAATACAAAAAGTAGAAAAGCCAAAAACCTGCTAGAGGCAAATGACAATCTCCAACCATAACGGAAGTTGTGAGATGCTGCCATGTTTACTGCTTTCGTACTAGTACTGCCCCATAGCACCATGGAGTTATAAGTAAGGGAAATCCACTTTGTCACCATATTTCCAACATTAATCTCACTCATTATAATATGATTCACCTACAAGATTATAACTTTTTTAAGTATGACATGCAATATGAAGCACAAAAGATTTAAAATTATATATTCTTATATTTTCTTTCTCACGACATAGAAAATTTTGATCTTATTACGAATATTATATTGAGAGAATTTATGTGCATGCAAGAGAGATTAATGTTACTTGATGAGTTTTTTTCATAACAATAAAGTAAATAAGAGATTTTAGTCCTTAAAAAATTAAGAAATGAGTCGTGCATATTTTGTGCATCTTTTTCAATTTGAAAGCACTGCTAGGGTGAGGTATTATTTTGCATAAATTATTTTAGTAATGGTAATATGTGCATAATGCTAGTATAAAATTTAGTATAGTAGATTCAAATTAAATAGAAAATAAAATCAAAGTCTCTCTTGGGCAAATATTTATAAATTGAGAAGTACATTCCCATTGTCAGAGCAACAAATGGCATGAATATCCAAGCCTTGAGAGCATAAAGGAGCAGCAAAACGACTGGATTCATGATTAGGGACATGAGCAAATATATGCTCATCTCCCAGCATGCACCTAACGCTCTAATCTCTTCAGCGTATGATTTTTCAGTCCACTCAGAAGGTCCCGAGAACATTGAATAGTAGCCTATGAGGGGTATGGAAAATTGCATGCCAACATAGGCACTCTGTTGGCTCATTTGAAAGATATGGCCTTCTACCAAACGGAAGAGACCCAGCAAGGAAGCTTGGAAAAATCTGAGAAAACTAATATCAAATTACATACGCTATATTTCCGTTTATCAAAATTGATATATATACAAAGAAATCCTAAATAATAAAGAGATGAAGAAGTAGATGTGCTAAAATCATGACTAAACATGCCGAGACTAGAGTTTTCTATCGGCCGAAGAAGTTGTTACTCGGATAAGTGAGTCCAGCAACTCCAACCCGAACAACTCCGGCAATGAGCGGAGCGACAAATGAGGCATTATAGGTGTATCTAGCTGATTGCAGAAGTAATGGTACAAAGAATAGTATTGAGTCTAAGCCCAACACTTGCTGGAAAATTTGAGCCACTACGTTAAGCAGTAAAAGGTGTGAGTGTGATAATCTCTTCCTTTTACTTTTTCATTCATTTTCCATCATGCCTGCCAACAGCTGCAGCTCTTTTTCTGCTCCACATTTCCTCATCATCTTAAGGGTAGCTATTTCCTCATCCATACGCCCTTTCTTAAAAAGAAACCATGGGGTCTCACTACGAAAGAAAGACAATACAAGAAGTGGAAAAGCCAAAATCCTGCTACAAGCAAATGACCATCTCCAACCATAACGGAAGTTGTGAGATGCTACCATGTTTACTGCTTTTGTGCTATTACTTTCCCATAGTGCCATGGAGTTATAAGTAAGAGAAATCCACTTTGTAACCGTATTTCCAACATTAATATCACTCAATATAATATGAATCACCTGCAAGATTGTAACTTTTTAAAGTATGACATGCAATATGAAGCACAAAAGATTTAAAATTATATATTATGATATTTTCTATCTCACAACATAGAAAATTCTGATGTTACTATGAATATTATATTGAGAGAATTTATGTGCATGCAAGAGAGATTAATGTTACTTGATGAGTTTATTTCACAACAATAAAGTAAATATGAGATTGTAGTCCTTAAAGAAGTTAAGAAATAAGTCATGTGCATATTTTGTGCATCTTTTTCCATTTGAAAGCACTGCTAGGGTGAGTTTTTATTTTTGCGTAAATTATTTTAGTAATGATAATTTGTGCATAATGCTAGTATAAAATTTAGTATAGTAGATTCCAATTAAATAGAAAAGAAAATCAAAGTCTCTCTCGGGCAAAAATTTATAAATTGAGAAGCAAATTCCTAATGTCAGAGCAGCAAATGGCATGAATATCCAAGCCTTGAGAGCAGAAAGGAGCATCAAAACGGCTGGATTCATGATTAGGGACATGAGAAAATATATGCTCGTCTCCCAGCATGCGACTAATGCTCTAATCTCTTTAGCGTATGATTCTTCAGTCCACTCAGAAGGCCCCGAGAACATTGAATAGCAGCCTATGAGGGGTATGAAAAATTCCATGCCAACATAGGCACTTTTTTGGCTCATTTGAAAGATATGGTCTTCTACCAAACTGAAGAAACCCAGCAAGAAAATCTGAAAAAATCGGAGAAAACTAATATCAAGTTACATATGCTACATTTCCATTATATGCAATATGAAGTACAAATGATTTAAAATTATATATGACATGCAATATTATAACGACCCGACCAGTTGTTTCGAGAGTTATACTCCCGTTTTCCCTATTTCTACTTCTTTTTATTTTATTCAGCTATATTTTTTTTATATTGGGCGAGTTGGTTCGGGACCAGAGTAGTTTCAGAGTGAATTGAGATACTTAGTCTCTTAAGTAGAAACTTAAGTTGAAAAAGTCAATCGGATGTTGACCTATATGTAAACGATCTCGGATTTAAATTCTGATGGTTCTGTTAGCTCCGTTAGGTGATTTTGGACTTAGGAGTGCGTCCGAAATGTGATTTGGAGGTCCGTGATAGAATTAGGCTTGAATTGGCGAAATTGGAAATTTGACGATTTCGGTCGACAGTGGAAAATTTGATACCGGGGGCCGGGTTTGAGCCAATTTCGGGTTTTGGTCTAATTTTGTAGCTTTTCTTGTGGAATTCATTTCATTAGTGCATATTGATGGTATTGTACTGATTGTGAATAGATTCGGAGCATTTGGAGGCTGAGTCCAGAGGCAAGAGCATTGCGGGGTAGAGATTTGACCGGTTTGAGGTAAGTAACGATTGTAAATCTAGTCCTGAGGGTACGAAACCCCGAATTTTGTATCATTCTACTATTTTTAGTGACGCACATGCTAGGTGATGGGTGTGTGGGCGTGCACTGTTGGGGATTGTGACTTGGTCCGTCCCGTAGCAACTGTAAAGTTGCATATTTTGCTGAAACTATATGATATTTATATGTTTTAGAAAGAGTTCTGTAAATTGGGTAGAATGCCATGTTTGGGCCTTGCGCCAGTGCTGTTTGGACCCTTAGGGGCTTTTTCTTACCATCCTCTCATTGTTTTCGATTGAAAATCCATACTCAGTCATGTTTATACTTGTTTAACGCATAAATCAGTTTTATGACTTTATTTTGATGCATATAAATGTTTTGGGCCGAATGCCCTGTTTCACTGAAATGCCCGAGTGGCTTGAGAGGTTTATGACTGAGTGAGGCCGAGGGCCTGATTTGTGAGGTTGAGTGTGGATCGGGGCTGCCAGCCTGTAGCATACTTTATTATTATAGCACGTGACTTGTTCGTGCAGCACGTGAGTTGTCCATGCAGATTATAGCACTTGGGCTGAAGGAGCCCCTCCGGAGTCTGTACACACCCCCAGTGAGCGCAGGTACCTACTGAATGCGAGTGCCGAGTGCTGAGTGACTGGGAGGCATGAGTGATTGTGAGGTATGCCCGAGTGGCAAGAGTGATTGTGAGGTATGCCCGAGTGGCAAGAGTGATATTGAGTTATGCCTGAGTGGCACGAGTGACTGTGATGTTTGCCCGAGGGGCTGTATATGAGTGATGTTTTGCTCGAGGGGCTGTTTATGATTTCACCATTTTGCTCACCTTCGCATTTTTTCTCTGTTTGAAAACTGTTGAAAAATTTCTTCAAATGATTTTTACTGGAACTGGGTTTAAACGAGATGTTTTGATTCAAATCCTGATTTTAAAAGCATGTGGTATTTTATTGAGTTTTCCTGATATGAATGTTGTATGCTTTATTGCTTGCACTACTGCTCAATCTTTATTTATTGTTGTTACTTACTGAGTTGACGTACTCACGTTACTCCCTGCACCTTGTGTGCAGATTCCGGTATAGCTGGACACGGTAGCAGTTATTGATTGTTCTGGTTGCAGATTTTCTTGGAGATAGCAAGGTAGCTGTTTGGCGATCGCAGCCCCTGCTCTTCTCCCTCTTATCTTCCTCTAGTTGTATTAGCTATTTTCCAGGCTGAGTTAGCCTTGATATTGTTACACAGATTGTAGTAGATTCTCATGACTAGTGACACCCCGATGTCGGGTTTATCCTTCCGCACTTTTATTTTGATTGGAACACCTTTATGAAGGTTTTTAATATTAAATAACATTGAAATTATCTTTGAAATGAAAATATCGGTTTGTTTTGGAAATGAGTCAGCTTTCCTAGTTCCACGATAGGCGCCATCACGACAAGGGTTAGTTTGGGTCGTGTCAGATTGGTATCAGAGCCTAGGTTACATAGGTCTCACGAGTCATGAGCGGGTTTAGTAGAGTCTTGCGGATCGGTACAGAGTCGTCTGTACTTATCTTCAGGAGGCTGCAGAACCTTTAGTAAACTCCACATTTTTGAATTCTTGTCATGTGAATCTGTTAATTCTAGTAACTAAACATCTATTGTTTCATTCTCTCACAGATGGTGAGGACTCATGCTACCGGTCAGGAGGGCCAGCCACCAGTATCACTAGCCAGGGCCGCGAGAGGCCGAGGCCGCGGTAGAGGCCGTGGTAGGGGCAGAGGTGCAGCTCGTACAACAGCTGGGGTAGTACCTGCAAATCCACCGATTTTCCCAGATCAGGACTAGGTTCCTGTTTTTGATGCACCAGCTCAGGCACCGCCTATGCCTATTGTGATTCCAGGCCTTCAGGAGGCCCTAGCTCAGATTCTGACAGCGTGTACCGGCATTGCCCAGGCCGTCTGTATTTCGACGGCCGCAGCCACTTCTCAGGCCAGGAGAGGCACTCAGACTCCCGTTGCTCGCACACCCGAGCAGGTTGTTCAGGGACTTCAGACACCAGAGGCACTACCAGCCCATCCGATTGTAATTGCTCAGGATTATGTGGTTCCTGCTATGCATGAGGATGATCAGCGTAGGTTGGAGAGGTTTGGGAGACTCCAGCCACTACCTTTCAATGGCACAGAGAGAGAGGATGCTCATGACTCTTTGGACAGGTGTTAGAGGATACTTCGTCCTGCTGGTATTTTGGAGACTTGTGGGGTCTCATTCACTAACTTTCAGTTTTCTGGGGCTGCACTCAGATGGTAGGAGACTTACGAGAGGCGTAGGCCTGATGGCGCAGAACCCCTTACTTGGCAGTAGTTCTCCGTGGTCTTTTTGGAGAAGTTCATGCCTCAATCCAGCAGAGAGGAGCTGCATAGACAGTTTAAGCGGCTATGCCAGGGTGATATGTCTGTGACGCAGTATGAGATGCGGTTCTCCGAGTTGGCCCGTCATGCTATCTGGTTGGTTCCCACGGACAGAGAGAGGATCATGAGGTTTATTGATGGCCTCACTTATCAGCTACAGTTGCTCATGACCAGGGAGCGGGTTTCGGGTGCTACCTTTGATGAGGTTGTCGACATTGCTCGGCAGATTGAGATGGTTCGCGGTCAGGAGAGGGTTGAGAGGGAGGCCAAGAGGCCTCGTGGTCAGGGTGGATTCAGCGGTGCTCCTTTTAGGGGTCAGTTCCAGCACGATAGAGGTTGTCATTTAAGACAGGCTCAGTCAGCTCGGCCATTTTACCGTGGTGCATCATCTGGCCATTGTTCTCATAGTTCTCATCAGGGCCACTCATCACTTAGTGCCCTTCCAGTTCAGAGTTCATCCCGTGCTCCACCTGTTAAGGGCTCTTCCATGCCAGGTTCTTCTACCAGTTATCCCGGTACTAGGGGTTCCCTTCAGTTTCCGTCGCAGTACTAGGGAGTTGGTTTGAGTGTGGGGAGCTTGGGCATATGTGGATGAAGTGTCCTCGTCGTCATGGAGGTCTATCTCAGCAGAGGAGTCATCTTCCGACTACAGCACCAGTTACCTCAACACTCGCCCAGTCAGCTCGGGGTGGAGGTCAGTCAGCTAGGGGTCGCCCTAGAGGGGGAGGCAGATCAGGGGGTGGTTAGGCCCGTTTCTATGCCCTCCCTACTAGACCAGATGCTATTGCTTCAGATGCTGTGATTACAAGTATTGTCTCAGTTTGTCACAGAGATGCCTTAGTATTATTTAACCCTGGTTCCACGTATTCATATGTTTCCTCGTATTTCGCCCATTTTCTGGATATGCCCCATGAGTCTCTAGTTTCTTCTGTTCATGTATCTACTCCTGTGGGTGATACTATTATTGTGGACCATGTATATCAGTCATGTGTGGTGACTATTGGGGGTCTGGAGACCCAAGTGGACCTTTTGCTGCTCAATATGGTCGACTTTGATGTGATATTGGGTATGGATTGGTTATATCCATGTCATGCTGTTCTAGATTGTCACACTAAGATGGTGATGTTGGCTATGCCGGGAATTTCGAGGGTTGAGTGGAGCGGTTCTGTAGATTATGTACCAAGTAGGGTGATTTCATATTTGAAGGCTCAGCGCATGGTTGATAAAGGTTGCCTATCTTATTTGTCTTTTGTGAGGGATGTTAGTGCAGAGACTCTTGTCATTGATTCTATTCCGGTGGTACGTGATTTTCCGGATGTGTTTCCTGTAGACCTGCCGGGCATGCCGCCTGACAGGGATGTTGACTTTGGTATTGATATGGTGCCGGGCACTCAGCCCATTTTTATTCCACCGTATCGTATGGCACCGGCGGAGTTGAAGGAATTGAAAGAACAACTTTAGGAACTCCTTGATAAGGGGTTTATTTGACCTAGTATGTCACCTTGGGGTGCACCGGTTCTATTTGTGAAGAAGAAGGATAAATCCATGAGAATGTGTATTGATTACAGGCAGTTGAACAAGGTCACAGTCAAGAACAAGTATCCTTTGGCTCGTATTGATGATTTATTCTACCAACTTCAGGGAGCGAGGGTGTTCTCCAAGATTGATTTGAGGTCCGGTTATCACCAGCTGAAGATTCGGGATTCAAATATTCTTAAGACACTTTCAGGACCCGATATGGCCATTATGAGTTCTTTGTGATGTCTTTTGGGCCGACCAATGCCCCAGCAACGTTCATGCATTTAATGAACAATGTATTCCAGCCCTATTTGGACTCATTCATTGTTGTATTCATTGATGACATCCTGGTGTACTCTCGTAGCTAGGAGGAGCACGCTCAGCATTTGAGGATTATATTACAGAGATTGAGGGAGGAGAAACTTTATGCAAAGTTCTCCAAATGTGAGTTTTGGCTCAGTTCAGTAGCATTCTTGGGGCATATGGTGTCCAGTGAGGGTATTCAGGTGGATCCGAAGAAGATAGAGGAGGTGCAGAGTTGGACCAGACCGTCCTCAGCCACGGAGATTAGGAGCTTTCTTTGTTTGGCGGGTTACTACCATCTCTTTGTGGAGGGATTTTCATCTATTGCATCGCCCTTGACCAAATTGACCCAAAAGGGTGCTCCATTCAGGAGGTCGGATGAATGTGAGGAGAGCTTTCAGAAGCTCAAGACTGCTTTGACCACATCTCTAGTGTTAGTTCTTCCATCAGCTTTAGGTTTTTACACCGTGTATTGTGATGCCTCGAGGATAGGCATTGGTTGTGTTTTGATGCAGGAGGGTAGGGTGATTGCCTATGCCTCGCTCCAGTTGAAGACCCATGAGAAGAACTATACTTTCCATGATCTTGAGTTAGCAGCCATTGTTCACGCCTTGAAGATTTGGCGTCATTATTTGTATGGGGTTTATTGTGAGATCTATACTGATCACCGAAGTCTACAGTATTTGTTAAAGCAGAAGGACCTTAATTTGCATCAGCGGAGATGGTTGGAGCTTCTTAAGGACTATGATATCACTATTTTGTACCATCCGGGGAAGGGCAATGTGGTGGCCGATGCTTTGAGTCGCCGGGCAGAGAGTTTGGGGAGTTTAGTATATCTTCCAGCAGCAGAGAGACCTTTGGCATTGGATGTTTAGGCCTTAGCGGGCCAGCTTGTCAGATTGGATATTTCGAAGCCTAGTCGGGTACTGGCTTATGTGGTCTCCAGGTCTTCTCTTTATGACCGTATCAGGGAGCGTCAGTATGATGACCCCCACTTGCTCGTTCTTCAGGACAGGGTTCAGAGAGGTGATGCTAGGGATGTGACTATTGGTGATGACGACGTGCTGAGAATGAAGGGCCGAATATGTGTGCCTAATATAGATGGGCTTCGAGAGTTGATTCTTGAGGAGGCCCACAGCTCGCGGTATTCTATCCATCCGGGTGCCACGAAGATGTACCAGGATTTGAGGCAGCACTATTGGTGGAGGCGGATGAAGAAGGATATAGTCAGGTTTGTGGCTCGGTGCCTCAACTGTCAGCAGGTTAAGTATGAGCATCAGAGACCGGGTGGCTTGCTTCAGAGATTAGAGATCCCAGAGTGGAAGTGGGAGCGGATCACCATGGACTTTGTAGTTGGGCTCCCACGGACTTTGAGGAAGTTCGATGCTATTTGGGTTATTGTGGATCGGCTGACCTAGTCCGCGCACTTCATTTCAGTTAGTACTACTTACTCTTCAGAGCAGTTGGCTGAGATTTACATCCGAGAGATCGTTTGCCTGCATGGTGTCCCAGTTTCCATCATTTCAGATAGGGGTACTCAATTCACATCGCAGTTTTGGAGGGACGTGCAGCGAGAGTTGGGTACTCAGGTTGAGTTGAGAACAACTTTTCACCCTCAGACAGACGGGCAGTCCGAGCGCACTATTCAGATATTGGAGGACATGTTGCATGCTTGTGTCATTGACTTTGGGGGTTCATGGGACCAGGTTCTGCCACTTGCGGAGTTTGTATATAACAATAGTTATCAGTCGAGTATTTAGATGGCTCCGTATGAGGCTTTATATGGGAGGAGGTGTAGATCTCCGATTGGATGGTTTGAGCCGGGTGAGGCTAGGCTCTTAGGTACAGACTTGGTCCAGGACACATTAGATAAGGTGAAATTGATTCAGGAGCGGCTTCACACGTCACAGTCTAGGCAGAAGAGCTACACGGATAGGAAGGTCCGTGATGTGTCTTTTATGGATGGGGAGAAGGTTTTGCTGAAGGTATCTCCCATGAAGGGTGTTATGAGGTTTGGAAAGAGGGGCAACTTGATCCCCCGATTCATTGGGCCTTTTTAGGTACTTTAGAGGATATGGGAGGTGGCTTATAAGCTTGCCTTTCCACCCAGCTTGTCGAGTGTGCATCTAGTGTTTCATGTTTCCATGCTCCGGAAGTATATTGGAGATCCGTCCCATATTTTGGATTTCAGCACGGTTCTATTGGAGGGTGATATGACTTATGATGTAGAGCCGGTGGCTATTTTGGATCGGCAAGTTCGAAGGTTGATTTCAAAGGATATAGCTTCAGTGAAGGTGCAATGGAGAGGTCAGCCTGTGGAGGAGGCCACCCGGGAGACCGAGCAGGAGATGCGGAGCAGATATCCATGCCTATTCTAGACTCTAGGTATGTTTCTAGATCTGTTCGAGGACGAACAGATGTTTAAGAGGGGGAGGATGTAACGACCCGGCCGGTTGTTTCGAGAGTTATATCCCCGTTTTCCCCATTTCTACTTCTTTTTGTGTTATTCAGCTATATTATGTTATATCGGGCTAGTTGGTTCGGGACCGGAGTGGTTTCAGAGTGAATTGAGACACTTAGTCTTTTAAGTAGAAACTTAAGTTGGAAAAGTCAATCGGATGTTGACCTTTGTGTAAACGATCTCGGATTTGAATTCTGATGGTTCCGTTAACTCTGTTAGGTGATTTTAGACTTAGGAGTGCGTCCAAAATGTGATTGGGAGGTCCGTGGTAGAATTAGGCTTGAATTGGCGAAATTGGAAATTTGGCGATTTCGGTCGGTAGTGGAAAATTTGATACCGGGGCCGGTTTGAGTCAATTTCGGGTTTTGGTCTAATTTTGTAGCTTTCTTCTGGAATTAATTCCATTAGCGCATATTGATGGTATTGTACTGATTGTGAATAGATTCAGAGCATTTGGAGGCCGAGTCCAGAGGCAAGAGCATTGCGGGGTAGAGATTTGACCGGTTTGAGTTAAGTAACGATTGTAAATCTAGTCCTGAGGGTACGAAATCCCGAATTTTGTATCATTCTACTATTTTTAGTGATGTACATTCTAGGTGACGGGTGTGTGGGCGTGCACTGTTGGGGATTGTGACTTGGTCCGTCCTGTAGCAACTGTAAAGTTGCATATTTTGCTGAAACTATATGATATTTATATGTTTTAGAAAGAGTTCTGTAAATTGGGCAGAATGCCATGTTTGGGCCTTGCGCCAGTGCTGTTTGGACCCTTAGGGGCTTTTTCTTACCATCCTCTCACTGTTTTCGATTGAAAATCCTTACTCAGTCATGTTTATACTTGTTTAATGCATAAGTCAGTTTTATGACTCTATTTTGATGCATATAAATATTTTGGGTCAAATGCCCTATTTTATTGAAATGCCCGAGTGGCTTGAGAGGTTTATGACTGAGTGAGGCCGAGGGCCTGATTTGTGAGGATGAGTGTAGATCGGGGCTGCCCGCGTGCAGCATACTTTATTATTATAGCACGTGAGTTGTCCGTGCAGATTATAGCACTTGGGCTGAAGGAGCCCCTCCGGAGTCTGTACACACCCCCAGTGAGCGCAGGTACCTACTGAATGCGAGTGCTGAGTGCCGAGTGCCGAGTGCTGAGTGACTGGGAGGCATGAGTAATTGTGAGGTATGCCCAAGTGGCAAGAGTGATTGTGAGGTATGCCCGAGTGGTAAGAGTAATTGTGAGGTATGCCCGAGTGGCACGAGTGACTGTGAGGTTTGTCCGAGGGGCTGTATATGAGTGATGTTTTGCCCGAGGGACTGTTTATGATTTCACCATTTTGCCCACCTTCACATTTTTCCTCTGTTTGAAAACTGTTGAAAAATATCTTCAAATAATTTTTACTGGAACTGGGTTTAAACGAGATGTTTTGCTTCAAATCTGATTTTAAAAGCATGTGGTATTTTACTGAGTTTTCCTGATATGAATGTTGTATGCTTTATTGCTCGTCACTACTGCTCAGTCTTTATTTATTGTTGTTACTTACTGAGTTGGCGTACTTACGTTACTCCCTGCACCTTGTTTGCAGATTCAGGTGTAGCTGGACATGGTAGCGGTTATTGATTGTTCTGGTTGCAGATTTTCTTGGAGATAGCAAGGTAGTTGTTTGGCGATCGCAGCCCCTGCTCTTCTCCCTCTTATCTTCCTCTAGTTGTATTTAGCTATTTTTCATGCTGAGTTAGCCTTGATATTGTCACACAGATTGTAGTAGATGCTCATGACTAGTGACACCCCGATGTCGGGCTTTTCCTTCCGCACTTTTATTTTGATTGGAACACCTTTATGAAGGTTTTTAATGTTAAATAACATTGAAATTATCTTTGAAATAAAAATATCGGTTTGTTTTGGAAATGAGTCAGCTTACCTAGTTCCACGATAGGCGCCATCACGACAGGAGTTAGTTTGGGTCGTGACAAATATGAAGTACAAAAGATTTAAAATTATATATTCTGATATTTCCTATCTCACAACATAGAAAATTCTGATCTTATTACGAATATTATATTGAGATAATTTATGTGCATACTAGAGAGATTAATATTACTTGATGAGTTGTTTTAACAACAATAAAGTAAATATGAGATTTTAGTCCTTAAAGAAGTTAAGAAATGAGTCATGTGCATATTTTGCATATCTTTTTCCATTTGAAAGCACTACTAGGGTGAGGTATTATTTTTGCGTAAATATTTTTAGTAATGATAATATAAAATTTACTATAGTAGATTCCACTTAAATTGAAAAGAAAATCAAAGTCTCTCTAGGGCAAAAAATTATAAATTGAGAAGCACATTCCGAGTGTCAGAGCAACAAATGGCATGAATATCCAAGCCTTGAGAGCACAAAGGAGCAGTAAAACGACTTGATTCATGATTAGGGACATGAGCAAATATATGATCGTCTCCCAACATGCGCCTAACGATGTAATCTCTTCAGTGTATGATTCTTCAGTCCACTCAGAAGGCCCCAAGAACATTGAATAGCAGCCTATGAGGGGTATGGAAAATTCCATGAGAACATAGGCACTCTTTTGGCTCAGTTGAAAGATATGGTCTTCTACCAAACGGAAGAGACCCAACAAGGAAACCTGGAAAAATTTGAGAAAACTAATATCAGGTTTCATGTGCTATATTTCCGTTAATAAAAATTGATATACACAAAGAAAACCTAAATAAGAAAGAAATGAAGAAGTACATGTGCTAAAAACATGACTAAATATGCCGAGACTAGTATCTTCTGTCGGCCAAAGAAGCTGTTACTCGGATAAGTGAATCCAGCAACTCCAACTTGAACAACTCCGACAATGAGTGGAGCGACAAATGAGGCATTATAGGTGTATCTAGTTGATTGCAGAAGTAATGGTCCAAAGAATAGTATTGAGTCTAAGCCCAACACTTGCTGGAAAATTTGAGCCACTATGTTAAGCAGTAAAAGGGGCGAGTGTGATAATTTCTTCCTTTTCCTCTTGGCTTCATTTTTCACCATGCCTGCTAACAGCTGCAGCTCTGCTTCTGCTCCACATTTCCTCCTCATCTTAAGGGAAGATATTTCTTCATCCATACACCCTTTCTTAATAAGAAACCACGAGGTCTCACTAAGAAAGAAAGACAATACAAGAAGTGGCAAAGCCAAAAACCTGTTACCGGCAAATAACCATCTCCAACCATAACGGAAGTTGTGAGATGCTGCCATGTTTACTGCTTTCGTGCTAGTATATCCCCATAGCACCATGGAGTTATAAGTAAGGGAAATCCACTTTGGCACCTTATTTCCAGTATTAATCTCACTCAATATAATATGAATCACATGCAAGATTTTGTTTAAGTATGACATGCAATATGAAGCACAAAAGATTTAAAACTATATATTCTGATATTTCCTATCTCACAACATAGAAAATTATGATCTTATTACCAATATTATATTGAGAGAATTTATGTGCATGCTAGAGAGATAAATGTTACTTGATGAGTTTGTTTCACAACAATAAAGTAAATATGAGATTTTTGTCATTAAAGAAGTTAACAAATAAGTAATGTGCATATTTTGTGCATCTTTTTCCATTTGAAAAAACTGCTAGGGTGAGGTATTATTTTTGCGTAAATTAGTTTAGTAATTATTATATGTGCATAATGCTATTATAAAACTTACTATAGTAGATTCCAATTAAATAGAAATGATAATCTAAGTCTCTCTCGGGCAAACATTTAAAAATTAAAAAGTACATTCCCAGTGTCAGAGCAACAAATGGCATGAATATCAAAGCCTTGAGAGCATAAAGGAGCATCAAAACGGCTGGATTCATGATTAGGGACATGAGAAAATAAATGATCATCACCCAGCATGCACCTAACGCTCTAATCTCTTCAGCGTATGATTCTTCACTCCGCTCAGAAGGCCCCGAGAACATTGAATAGTAGCCTATGAGGGGTATCGAAAATTCCATGCCAACGCAGGCACTCTTTTGGCTCAGTTGAAAGAGATGGTCTTCTACCTAACGGAAGAGACCCAGCGAGAAAATCTGGAAAAATCTGAGAAAACTAATGTCAAGTTACATATGATATATTTCCGTTAATAAAAATTGATATATACAAGAAAAGCTAAATAAGAAAGAAATGAAGAAGTACATCTGCTAAAATCATGACTAAACATGCCGAGACTAGAGTCCTCCGTCGGCCGAAGAAGTTGTTACTCGGATAAGTGAGTCCAGCAACTCCAGCCTGAACAACTCCGGCAATGAGCGGAGCGACAAATGAGGCATGATAGGTGTATCTAGCTGATTGCAGAAGTAATGGTCCAAAGAATAGTATTGAGTCTAAGCCCAACACTAGCTGGAAATTTTGAGCCACTATGTTAAGCAGTAAAAGGTGCGAGTGTGATAATTTCTTCCTTTTCCTCTTGCATTCATTTTCCATCATGCCTGCCAACAGCTGCAGCTCATCTTCTGCTCCACATTTCCTCATCATCTTAAGGGTAGATATTTCCTCATTCATACCCTTTCTTAATAAGAAACCACGAGGTCTAACTAAGAAAGAAAGACAATACAAGAAGTGGAAAAGCCAAAAAATATGCTACAGGCAAATAACCATCTCCAACCATAACGGAAGTTGTGAGATGCTGCCATGTTTACTGCTTTCGTGCTAGTACTTCCCCATAGCACCATGGAGTTATAAGTAATGGAAATCCACTTTGTAACCTTATTTCCAACATTAATCTCACTCAATATAATATGAATCACCTCCAAGATTGTAACCTTTTTAAGTATGACATGCAAAATGAAGGAGAAAAGATTTAAAATTACATATTTTGATATTTCCTATCTCACAACATAGAAAATTGTGATCTTATTACGTATATTATATTGAGAGAATTTATGTGCATGCAAGAGAGATTAATGTTACTTGATGAGTTTTTTTCACAACAATAAAGTAAAATGAGATTTTAGTCCTTAAAGAAGTTAAGAAATGAGTCATGTGCATATTTTGTGCATCTTTTTCCATTTGAAAGCACTGCTAGGGTGAGGTATTATTTTTGCTTAAATTATTTTAGTAATGATAATTTGTGCATAATGCTAGAATAAAATTTACTATTGTAGATTCCACTTAAATAGAAAAAAAATCAAAGTCTCTCTCGGGCAAAATATTATATATTGAGAAGCACATTCCCAGTGTCAGAGCAGCAAATGGCATGAATATCCATGCCTTGAGAGCAGAAAGGAGAATCGAAATGGCTAGATTCATGATTAGGGACATGAGAAAATAAATGATCATCTCCCAGCATGCACCTAACGCTCTAATCTCTTCAGCGTATGATTCTTCACTCCGCTCAGAAGGCCTCGAGAACATTGAATAGTAGTCTATGAGGGGTATGGAAAATTCCATGCCAACGCAGGCACTCTTTTGGCTCAGTTGAAAGAGATGGTCTTCTACCAAACAGAAGAGACCCAGCGAGAAAATCTAGAAAAATCTGAGAAAACTAATATCTAGTTACATATGCTATATTTCCGTTAATAAAAATTGATATATACAAGAAAAGCTAAATAAGAAAGAAATGAAGAAGTACATCTGCTAAAATCATGACTAAACATGCCGAGACTAGAGTCCTCCGTCGGCCGAAGAAGTTGTTACTCGGATAAGTGAGTCCAGCAACTCCAGCCTGAACAACTCCGGCAATGAGCGGAGCGACAAATGAGGCATGATAGGTGTATCTAGCTGATTGCAGAAGTAACGGTCCAAAGAATAGTATTGAGTCTAAGCCCAACACTAGCTGGAAATTTTGAGCCACTATGTTAAGCAGTAAAAGGAGCGAGTGTAATAATTTCTTCCTTTTCCTCTTGCATTCATTTTCCATCATGCCTGCCAACAACTGCAGGTCTTCTTCTGCTTCACATTTCCTCATCATCTTAAGGGTATATATTTCCTCATCCATACTCCCTTTCTTAATAAGAAACCACGAGCTCTCACTAAGAAAGAAAGACAATACAAGAAGTGAAAAAGCCAAAAACCTGCTACAGGCAAATGACCATCTCCAACCATAACGGAAGTTGTGAGATGCTGCCATATTTACTGCTTTCGTGCTAGTACTTCCCCATAACACCATGGAGTTATAAGTAGGGTAAATCCACTCTGTCACCTTATTCCAACATTAATCTCACTTAATATAATATGAATCACCTGTAAGATTGTAAGGTTTTTAAGTATGACACGCAATATGAAGGAGAAAAAATTTAAAATTATATATTCTGATATTTCCTATCTCAAAACATAGAAAATTCTAATCTTATTACGAATATTATATAGAGAGAATTTATGTGCATGCAAGAGAGATTAATGTTACTTGATGAGTTTTTTTTTACAACAATAAAGTAAAATGAGATTTTAGTCCTTAAAGAAGTTAAGAAATGAGTCATGTGCATATTTTGTGCAACTTTTTCCATTTGAAAGCAGCTAGGGTGAGGTATTATTTTTGCGTAAATTATTTTAGTTATGATAATTTAAGCATAATGCTAGAATAAAATTTACTATTGTAGATTCCACTTAAATAGAAAAAAAAATCAAAGTCTCTCTCGGGCAAAAAATTATATATTGAGAAGCACATTCCCACTGTCAGAGCAGCAAATGGCATGAATATCCATGCCTTGAGAGCAGAAAGGAGCATCGAAAAGGCTGGATTCATGATTAGGGACATGAGAAAATAAATGATCATCTCCCAGCATGCGCCAAACGCTCTAATCTCTTCAGCGTATGATTCTTCACTCCGCTCAGAAGGCCCCGAGAACATTGAATAGTAGCCTATGAGCGCAGGCACTCTTTTGGCTCAGTTGAAAGATATGGTCTTCTAACAAACAGAAGAGACCCAGCAAGAAAATCTGAAAAAATCTTAGAAAACTAATATCAAGTTACATATGCTATATTTCCGTTAATAAAAATTGATATATACAAGAATAGCTAAATAAGAAAGAAATGAAGAAGTACATGTGCTAAAATCATGACTAAACATGCCGAGACAAGATTCCTCCGTTAGCCGAAGAAGCTATAACTCGAATATGTGAGTCCAGCAACTCCAGTCCGAACAACTCCGGCAATGAGCGGAGCGACAAATGAGGCATGACAGGTGTATCTAGCTGATTGCAGAAGTAATGGTCCAAAGAATAATATTGAGTCTAAGCCCAACACTAGCTGGAAATTTTGAGTTACTATGTTAAGTAGTAAAAGGTGCGAGTGTGATAATTTCTTCCTTTTCCTCTTGCATTCATTTTCCATCATGCCTGCCAACAACTGCAGCTCTTCTTCTGCTTCACATTTCCTCATCATCTTAAGGGTAGATATTTCCTCATCTACATGCCCTTTCTTAATAAGAAACCACGAGGTCTCACTAAGAAAAAAAGACAATACAAGAAGTGGAAAAGCCAAAAAACCTGCAACAGGAAAATAACCATCTCCAACCATAACAGAAGTTGTGAGATGCTGCCATATTTACTGCTTTCGTGCTAGTACTTCCCCATAGCACTATGGAGTTATAAGTAAGGGAAATCCACTTTGTCACCTTATTTCCAACATTAATCTCACTTAATATATTATGAATCACCTGTAAGATTGTAAGGTTTTTAAGTATGACACGCAATATGAAGGAGAAAAAATTTAAAATTATATATTCTGATATTTCCTATCTCAAAACATAGAAAATTCTTATCTTATTACGAATATTATATAGAGAGAATTTATGTGCATACAAGAGAGATTAATGTTACTTGATGAGTTTTTTTCACAACAATAAAGTAAATATGCGATTTTAGTCCTTAAAGAAGTTAAGAAATGAGTCATGTGCATATTTTATGCATCTTTTTACATTTGAAAGCACTGTTAGGGTGAGGTATTATTTTTGCGTAAATTATTTTAGTAATGATAATTTGTGCATAATACTAGTATAAAATTTACTATAGTAGATTCCACTTAAATAGAAAAGAAAATCAAAATCTCTCTCGGGTAAAAATTTATATATTGAGAAGCACATTCCCAGTGTCAGAGCAGCAAATGGCATGAATATCCAAGCCTTGAGAGCAGAAAGGA
Organism: Nicotiana tabacum; assembly: GCF_000715075.1. Classification (NCBI taxonomy): domain Eukaryota; kingdom Viridiplantae; phylum Streptophyta; class Magnoliopsida; order Solanales; family Solanaceae; genus Nicotiana; species Nicotiana tabacum. The sequence goes on from NC_134093.1 coordinate 102,743,110, forward strand.
GCAGCAAAGCGGCTTGATTCATGATTAGGGACATGAGTAAATATATGATCGTCTCCCAGCATACGCCTAACGCTCTAATCTCTTCAGCGTATGATTCTTCAGTCCACTCAGAAGGCCCCGAGAACATTGAATAGCAGACTATGAGAGTTATGGAAAATTCCATGCCAACACAAGCACTCTTTTGGCTCAGTTGAAAGATATGGTCTTCTACCAAATGGAAGAGACCCAGCAAGGAAACCTAAAAAAATCTGAGAAAACTAATATCAAGTTACATATGCTATATTTCCGTTAATAAAAATTGATATATACAAAAAAAAAACCTAAATAAGAAAGAAATGAAGAAGTACATGTGCTAAAATCATGACTAAACATGACGAGACTAGAGTCTTCCGTCGGCCGAAGTTGTTACTCGGATAAGTGAGTCCAGCAACTCTAGCCCGAACGACTCCGGTAATTAGAGGAGCGACAAATGAGGCATTATAGAAGTATCTAGCTGATTAGAGAAGTAATGGACCAAATAATAGTATTGAGTCTAAGCCCAACACTTGCTGGAAAATTTGAGCCACTATGTTAGACAGTAAAAGGTGCGAGTGTGATAATTTCTTCCTTTTCCTCTTGCATTCATTTTCCATCATGCCCGCCAATAACTGCAGCTATTCTTCTGCTCCACATTTCATCATCATCTTAAGGGTATATATTTCCTCATCCATACGCCCTTACTTAATAAGAAACCACGAGGTCTCACTAAGAAATAAAGACAATACAAGAAGTGGAAAAGCTAAAACCTGCTACATGCAAATGACCATCTCCAACCATAAAGGAAGTTGTGAGATGCTTCCATGTTTACTGCTTTCGTTCTAGTACTTCCCCATAGCACCATAGAGTGATAAGTAAGGGAAATCCACTTTGTCACCTTATTTCCAACATTAATCTCACTCAATATAATATGAATCACCTGCAAGATTGTAACCTTTTTAAGTATGACATACAATATGAAGGACAACAAATTTAAAATTATATATTCTGATATTTCCTATCTCACAACATAGAAAATTCTGATCTTATTATGAATATTATATTGAGAGAATTTATGTGCATGCAAGAGAGATTAATGTTACTTGATGAGTATTTTTCACAACAATAAAGTAAATATGAGTTTTTAGTCCTTAAAGAAGTTATGAAATGAGTCATATGCATATTTTGTACATCTTTTTTCATTTGAAAGCATTGATAGGGTGAGGTATTATTTTTGCGTAAATTATTTTAGTAATGATAATTTGTGCATAATGCTAGTATAAAATTTTCTATAGTAGATTCCACTTAAATAGAAAAGAAAATCAAAGTTTCTCTCGGGCAAAACTTTATATTTTGAGAAGCACATTCCCAGTGTAAGTGCAGCAAATGACATGAATATCCAAGCATTGAGAGCAGAAAGGAGCAGCAAAACGGTTGGATTCATGATTAGGGACATGAGCAAATATATGATCGTCTCCCAGCATGCGCCTAACGCTCTAATCTCTTCAGCGTATGATTATTCAGTACACTCAGAAGGCCCCGAGAACATTCAATAGCAGCCTATGAGGGTTATGGAAAATTCCATGACAACACAGACACTCTTTCGACTCAGTTGAAAGATATGGTCTTCTACCAAACGGAAGAGACCCAGCAAGGAAACATGGACAAATCTGAGAAAACTAATATCAAGTTACATATGCTATATTTTCGTTAATAAAAATTGATATATACAAAAAAAAAAAACCTAAATAAGAAAGAAATGAAGAAGTACATGTGCTAAAATCATGACAAAACATGCCGAGACTAAATTCCTCCGCCAGCCGAAGAAGTTGTTACTCGGATAAGTGAGTCCAGCAACTCCAACCCGAACAACTCCGGCAATGAGCGGAGCGACAAATGAGGCATTATAGGTGTATCTAGCTGATTGCAGAAGTAATGGTCCAAAGAATAGTATTGAGTCTAAGCCCAACACTTACTGAAAAATTTGAGCCACTATGTTTAGCAGTAAAAGGTGCGAGTGTGATAATTTCTTCCTTTTCCTCTTGCTTTCATTTTTCATCATGCTTGCCAACAGCTGCAGCTCTTCTTCTGCTCCACATTTCCTTATCATCTTAATGCCCTTTCTTAATAAGAAACCACGAGGTCTCACTAAGAAAGAAAGACAATACAAGAAGTGGAAAATCTAAAAACCTGCTACAAGCAAACGTCCATCTTCGACCATAACGGAAGTTGTGAGATGCTGCCAAGTTTATTGCTTTTGTGCTAGTACATCCCCATAGCACCATCGAGTTATAAGTAAGAAAAATCCACTTTGGCACCTTATTTCCAACATTAATCTCCCTCAATATAATATGAATCACCTGCAAGATTTTGTTTAAGTGTGACATGCAATATGATGTACAAAAGATTTAAAAATATATTCTGATATTTCCTATCTCACAACATAGAAAATTATGATCTTATTACGAATATTATATTGAGAGAATTTATGTGCATGCTAGAGAGATTAATGTTACTTGATGAGTTTGTTTCACAACAATAAAGTAAATATGAGATTTTAGTCATTAAAGAAGTTAACAAATGAGTCATGTGCATATTTTGTGCATCTTTTTTCATTTGAAAGCACTGCTAGGGTTAGGTATTATTTTTGCATAAATTATTTTAGTAATTATTATATGTGCATAATGCAAGCATAAAATTTACTATAGTAGATTCCAATTAAATAGAAATGATAATCTAAGTCTCTCTCGGGCAAAAATTTATAAATTAAGAAGCACATTCCTAGTGTCAGAGCAGCAAATGGCATGAATATCCAAGCCTTGGGAGCACAAAGAAGCAGCAAAACGGCTGGATTCATGATTAGGGACATGAGCAAAGATATGATCGTCTCCCAGCATGTGCCTAATTCTCTAATCTCTTCAACGTATGATTCTTCAGTCTACTCATAAGGCCCCGAGAACATTGAATAACAGCCAATGAGGCAGGTGGAAAATTCCATGCCAACATAGGCACTCTTTTGGCTCAGTTGATAGATATGGTTTTCTACCAAACAGGAGAGACCCGGCAAGGAAACCTTGAAAAATCTGAGAATACATTTGTCAAATAACATATGCTATATTTCAGTTAATAAAAATTGATATATATAAAGAAAACCAAAATAAGAAAGAAATGAAGAAGTACATGTGCTAAAATCATGCCGAGACTGGAGTCCTCCGTCGGCCGAAGAAGCTGTAACTCGGATAAGTGAGTCCAGCAACTCCAGCTCGAACAACTCCGGCAATGAGCAGAGCTACAAAGGAGGAATTATAGGTGTATCTTGCTGATTGCAGAAGTAATGGTCCAAAGAATAGTAATGAGTATAACCCCAACACTTGCTTGAATATTTGAGCCTCTATGTTAAGCAGTAAAAGGGGAAAGTGTGATAATTTCTTCTTTTTCCTCTTACCTTCATTTTCCATCATGCCTGCCAACAGCTCCAGCTGTGCTTCTGCTCCACATTTCCTCATCATATTAAGTGTAGCTATTTCCTCATCCATACGCCTTTTTGTAATAAGAAACTACGAGGTTTAACTAAGAAAGAATGACAATACAAGAAGTGGAAAAGCCAAAAACCTGCTACAGGCAAATGACCATCTCCAACCATAACGAAAGTTGTGAGATGCTGCCATGTTTATTGCTTTCGTGCTAGTACTTCCCCATAGCACCATGGAGTTATAAGTAAGGCAAATCCATTTGGCACCTTATTTTCAATAATAATCTCACTCCATATAATGTGAATCACCTGCAAGATTATAACTTGTTTAAGTGTGACATGCAATATGAAGCACAAAATATTTTAAACTATATATTATGATATTTCTTATTTCACAACTTAGGAAATTATGATCTTATTACGAATATTATATTAAGAGAATTTATGTGCATTCTAGAGAGATTAATGTTACTTGATGAGTTTTTTTCATAATAATAAAGTAAATATGAGATTTTAGTTCTTAAAGAAGTTAAGAAATGAGCCATGTGCAAATTTTGTGCATAGTTTTCGATTTGAAAGCACCGCTAGGGAGAGGTATTATATTTGCGTAAATTATTTTAGTAATGTTAATTTGTGCATAATGCTTGTATACAATTTTGTGTAGTAGATTCTAATTAAATAGAAAAGAAAATAAAAATCTCTCTCGGGCAAAAATTTATAAATTAAGAAGCGCATTCCTAGTGTCAGAGCAGCAAATGGCACGCATATCCAAGCCTTGAGAGCAAAAAGAAGCAGGAAAACGGGTAGATTCATGTTTAGGGACATGAGAAAAGATATGCTCGTCTACCACTCTAATCGCTTCGGCGTATGATTCTCCAGTCCAGTCAGAAAGCCCTAAGAACATTGAATAGCAGCCTATGAGGGGGATGGCAAGTGCCATGCCAACATAGGCACTCTTTTAGCTCAGTTTAAAGATATGGTCACCTACCAAACGGAAGAGACCCAGCAAGGAAACCTGGAATAATTTAAGAAAAGTGATATCAAGTTACATAAGCTATATTTCAGTTAATAAAATTGATATATATAAAAATAAAACCTAAATAAGAAAGAAATGAAGAAGTACATGTGCTAAAATCATGACAAAACATGCCGAGACTAAATTCCTCCGCCGGCCGAAGAAGCTTTAACTCGAATAAGTGAGTCCGGCAACTCCAGCTCGAACAACTCCGTCAATGAGCGAAGCGACAAATGAGGCATTATAGGTGTATCTAGCTGATTGCAGAAGTAATGGTCAAAAGAATAGTATTGAGTCTAAGCCCAACACTTACTGGAAAATTTGAGCCACTATGTTCAGCAGTAAAAGGTGCGAGTGTGATAATTTCTTCCTTTTCCTTTTGCATTCATTTTTCATCATGCCTGCCAACAGCTGTAGCTCTTCTTCTGCTCCACATTTCCTTATCATCTTAAGGGTAGATATTTCCTCATCCATACGCCCTTTCTTAATAAGAAACCACGAGGTCTCACTAAGAAAGAAAGACAATACAAGAAGTGAAAAATCCAAAAACCTGCTACAAGCAAACGCCCATCTCCGACTATAACGGAAGTTGTGAGATGCTGCCAAGTTTATTGCTTTTGTGCTAGTACATCCCCATAGCACCATCGAGTTATAAGTAAGAAAAATCCACTTTGGCACCTTATTTCCAACATTAATCTCACTCAATATAATATGAATCACATGCAAGATTTTGTTTAAGTGTGGCATGCAATATGATGCACAAAAGATTTAAAAATATATTCTGATATTTCCTATCTCACAACATAGAAAATTATGATCTTATTACGAATATTATATTGAGGGAATTTATGTGCATGCTAGAGAGATTAATGTTACTTGATGAGTTTGTTTTACAACAATAAAGTAAATATGAGATTTTAGTCATTAAAGAAGTTAACAAATGAGTCATGTGCATATTTTGTGCATCTTTTTCCATTTGAAAGCAATGCTAGGGTGAGGTATTATTTTTGCATAAATTATTTTAGTAATTATTATATGTGCATAATGCAAGTATAAAATTTACTATAGTAGATTCCAATTAAATAGAAATAATAATCTAAGTCTCTCTCGGGCGAAAATTTATAAATTAAGAAGCACATTCCTAGTGTCAGAGCAACAAATGGCATGAATATCCAAGCCTTGGGAGCACAAAGAAGCAGCAAAACAGCTGAATTCATGATTAGGGACATGAGCAAAGATATGATCGTCTCCCAGCATACGCCTAACGCTCTAATCTCTTCAACGTATGATTCTTCAGTCTACTCATAAGGCCCCGAGAACATTGAATAGCAGCAAATGAGGCGGGTGGAAAATTCCATGCCAACATAGGCACTCTTTTGGCTCAGTTGATAGATATGGTCTTCTACCAAACAGGAGAGACCCGGCAAGAAAACCTTGAAAAATCTGAGAATACATTTATCAAATAACATATGCTATATTTCAGTTAATAAAAATGGATATATATATAAAGAAAACCAAAATAAGAAAGAAATGAAAAAGTACATGTGCTAATATCATGCCGAGACTAGAGTCCTCTGTCGGCCGAAGAAGCTATAACTCGGATAAGTGAGTCCAGCAACTCCAGCTCGAACAACTCCGGCAATGAGCGAAGCTACAAAGGAGGAATTATAGGTGTATCTTGCTGATTGCAGAAGTAATGGTCCAAAGAATAGTAATGAGTATAACCCCAACACTTGCTTGAATATTTGAGCCTCTATGTTAAGCAGTAAAAGGGGAAAGTGTGATAATTTCTTCTTTTTCCTCTTACCTTCATTTTCCATCATGCCTGCCAACAGCTCCAGCTCTGCTTCTGCTCCACATTTCCTCATCATATTAAGTGTAGCTATTTCCTCATCCATACGCCCTTTTGTAATAAAAAACCACGAGGTTTCACTAAGAAAGAATGACAATACAAGAAGTGGCAAAGCCAAAAACCTGCTACAGGCAAATGACCATCTCCAACCATAACGAAAGTTGTGAGATGCTGCCATGTTTATTGCTTTCGTGCTAGTACTTCCCCATAGCACCATGGAGTTATAAGTAAGGCAAATCCATTTGGCACCTTATTTTCAATAATAATCTCACTCCATATAATGTGAATCACCTGCAAGATTATAACTTGTTTAAGTGTGACATGCAATATGAAGCACAAAAGATTTTAAACTATATATTATGATATTTCTTATTTCACAACTTAGGAAATTATGATCTTATTACGAATATTATATTGAGAGAATTTATGTGCATGCTAGAGAGATTAATTTTACTTGATGAGTTTTTTTCATAATAATAAAGTAAATATGAGATTTTAGTTCTTAAAGAAGTTAAGAAATGAGTCATGTGCATATTTTGTGCATAGTTTTCCATTTGAAAGCACTGCTAGGGTGAGGTATTATATTTGCGTATATTATTTTAGTAATGTTAATCTGTGCATAATGCTTGTATACAATTTTGTGTAGTAGATTCTAATTAAATAGAAAAGAAAATAAAAATCTCTCTCGGGCAAAAATTTATAAATTAAGAAGCGCATTCCTAGTTTTAGAGCAGCAAATGGAACGAATATCCAAGCCTTGAGAGCAAAAAGAAGCAGCAAAGCGGCTGGATTCATGTTTAGGGACATGAGAAAAGATATGCTCGTCTACCACTCTAATCGCTTCGGCGTATGATTCTCCAGTCTAGTCAGAAGGTCCTAAGAACATTGAATAGCAGCCTATGAGGGGGATGGCAATTGCCATGCCAACATAGGCACTCTTTTAGCTCAGTTTAAAGATATGGTCACCTACCAAACGGAAGAGACCCAGCAAGGAAACTTGGAATAATTTAAGAAAAGTGATATCAAGTTACATATGCTATATTTCAGTTAATAAAATTGATATATATAAAAATAAAACCTAAATAAGAAAGAAATGAAGAAGTATATGTGCTAAAATCATGCCTAAACATGCCGAGACTAGAGTCTTCCGTCGGCCGAAGAAGCTGTAACACGGATAAGTGTGTCCTCAACTCCAACTCGAACAACTTCGGCAATGAGCTGAGCGACGAAGGAGACATTATAGGTGTATCTAGATGACTGTAGAAGTAATGGTCCAAAGAATAGTATAGAGTCTAAGTCCAACACTTGCTGGAAAGTTTGAGCCACTATGTTAAACAGTAAAAGGGGTGAGTGTGATAGTTTCTTCCTTTTCCTTTTCCCTTCCTTTTCCATCATGCCTGCCAACATCTGTAGCTCTGCTTCTGCTCCACATTTCCTCAACATCTTAAGGGATGCTATTGCCTCCTATATACGCCCTTCCTTAATGAGAAACCACGGGGTCTCACTAAGAAAGAAAAATAATACAAGAATTGGCAAAGCCAAAAACCTGCTACTGGCAAATGACTATATGATAACGGAAGTTGTGAGATATTCCCATGTGTTATTGCTTTCGTGCTAGTACTTCCCCATAGCACCATGGAGTTACAAGAAAGGAAAATCCACTTTGGTGCCTTTCCAACTTTAATCTCACTCAATATTATGTGAATCACCTGCAAGATTGTAACTTGTTTAAGTTGGACATGTAATATGATGCACAAAAGATTTTGAACTATATATTATGATATTTTCTATTTCACAACATATCAAATGCTAATAATTGTTAGTTAGATTATACTAACCTTGAACACTCGTATTTCCAGCAACTAATTTGGCACAAGCCAAAGGAAAAATGATGAAACGTACATTAACTCATCCTCCACGAATAGGGAATGGATATATTTCAAAGTAAATAAATCTTATTACGAATATTATATTAAGAGAATTTTTGTGCACGCTACAGAGATTAATGTTACTTGATGAGTTGTTTTCACAACAATAAAGTAAATATGAGATTTTAGTCCTTAAAGAAGTTAACAAATGAGTCATAAGCAAACTCGGCCAAAGGCATGAATCGATCCCACTACCCTTCGAAGTCAGTGATACATGCTATGAGCATATCCTCCAAGATCTGAACCGTCTGCTCCGATTGCCCGTCGGTCTGCGGATGAAAGACTGTGCGGAGCTTTACTCGAGTCCCCAACTTTCTCACGACCCAAAATCCTAACCTGTCGTGATGGCGCCTATCTCAGTACTATCATGGCCCAAAATCCCACCACGGGCGTCATGATGGAACCTAGTCTCTAAGACTAGGTAAGCCGATTTCAATTATATTTTTGGAGCCATTTTCTTTTTTTTTTTTTAAAAATAAGTAACCAAAACTAATAGCGGAACAAATATGAATGTACAACCTCCCAAGACTGGTAGTACTGAGTCACGAACTCTAACTGAATACATGGAATGATCACGAGGACCGAAAATACAATACTGTTTGATTAAAATTAACAGTACAATAAAATGAAAAGACTCCAAGGGACTGCGACTACCAAGCAGCTCTATCTTGAATCCTTACGATCCCGCTTTAACTCTTCTCAAGTCCGATGTCTCCAATACCTGGCTCTGCATATTTTTGTGCAGAAGTGTAATATGAGTACACCACGGTCGGTACCCAGTAAGTATCAAGACTAACCTCAATGGAGTAGAGACGAGGTACAGTCAAGACACTCACTAGTCTAATAACCTGTGCAATATAATATACAAAATAATAAGAAATAAATAATAATAATAATAAGGGCAGAATAAAACAACCATTCATATGCACAACAGACAACAAGAATACCATTAATATCACTCAATAATTAATAAACACAATTACACCCAATTAAATCAAGTCCTTCAAATAAATGTCTTTCACTCATAATTCTTCCAGATAACTCTCTTTCAAATATAATTTTCTCAAATAATTATTTTTCAAATATAATTCTTTCAATAAATCTTTTCAAATATAATTTTCTCAAATAAATATTTTTCAAATACAATTCTTTTATATAATACTTTCTAAGTAAAAATCCTTCTAAATAAATATTTTGAATGTAATTCTTTCAATTAAAAAGTCACCATGTGACACCTCATTTCATAATCATAAAAATACGGGTCTCGGCCCTTTTTCATATTTCCACGCCACCTCGTGCGCATAATTAAATCATCATATTTTTCCGGTATCTCGTGCCCTCATTTAATATCACAACTGTACGGACAATTCACGTGCCAATTATCATTATCATTTCATCACAGCACCTCGTGCCCACATTTCATATCACAACTGCATGGACAATTCACGTGCCAAATATCCTCATTATTTACTCACGGCACCTCCTGCCCACATTTCATTTTATAAACCGTCTGGTAATAGCCGCATGCTCTAAATTTCAACATAAATCAGATTGTTATCAATTTACCAACAACAAGACAAATTGCACAAGGTATAAAAGTAAACACAAGAAAATCACAACATCACATGAAAATTATCAACACCACAACCCCACATCATCACATATCGTCCCTGACAATAGCCACCCTTATCGCTCCTATTGCCACCCTTATCACTCCTATAGCCACCCTTATCGCTCCGCCCAGACAATATCAATAGCCACCCTTATCGCTCCGCCCAGACAATATTCCAACAAATACAACACTGAAATGCCACCCTTATAACCACATAATAACAACGGTGAAATTCTACCCTTATCTCCCCAAAATAACAACTCACACAACACAACAATTTACACGAAAAATTATCACAGCAACATAACAAAATCAATTCATATCACAATTTGCCCAATGGCCACAACCAAATTCCAAAGCTACAACCAAGTCAATTAATTTTACAACAAATAGCCAAAAGCTCCATACAATGTGTACAACACTCAAAAACAATCAATAGAGATAGAAATTACTCAACATAAAGCAAAGTCTTTATTAAATTTAAATTTTTAATAATTATATAAATACCTCTTCTTAAGCTCATTTAATTAAATATTTACAGAGGGAAAATCCATAATGAAATTAAATTTCAATAATTATCAAACCAACAAATTCACGGAATTACATAAATAATCAAGTAGCAATCACATCAAATTGTCATATAACAAAAGATTCAACAACAACAAGGATTTAGGCACGACAATTAGATGATTAAATATATACCAACAATTACCCAATTTATCACAAAATATGCTTAGGACTTTAACTCAATAAAATTTATACATATAAGCCGAGTACGTACTCGTCAACTCGCATACACTGCTTTTCACATTTCACAAATGGCACATAAGACTCGATGCCTAAGGGGTAATTCCCCCACTCGAGGTTAAGCAAGACACTTACCTTTTTGAAGTTGGGCCGATATTCCAAAATAGCCTTCTTGCTTGAATTGACCTCCGGACAGTTCAAATCTATCCAAATTAATTGTATAACTTCATTAAAATTCATCGAAAATAATTCCGGATAATAATACGTCGACTTAAAATTTTATTCCAAAACGTCAACAAAAAGTCAACGCAGGACCCGCCTCTCGGAACCCGACATAATATTTATGAAATCCGAACACCCATTTCGATACGAGTTCAACCATATCAATTTTATCGAATTCCAATAACAAATCGACCTCCAAATCTTAAATTTAAAGCAAGAGGGTTTTCTAAATTTTTCAACCTAATTCACTAATTTAGTGATAAAAACAATAATATATTCATGTAATTTAACCAAAATCAAGTTATGAATTCTTATCCCAAAGTTTTCCTTGAAAAACTCTAGAAATATCGCCTCACCCGAGCTTCCTTGGTCCAAAAATGGAAGAATGACACAAATTTGGACTTTATTCTGCTGCCCAGGGATTTGTTCTTCGCGTTCGCGAGACTACCCTCGCGTTCGCGATGAACTAATTCTTCAAAAGTTATTTTCAAACTCTTCTCAGATAACCTTTAGTATATTGGACTTAACGTTTTGTACAAAACTCCAAATGATGAATGGTTTACCTTTCTAAAAACTAGACACAAAGGGCTACAACTTTCAGTTTTAGATCATCTCCAAATTCCTTATAGATTACGAGATATGAGCCTCTAAAGTCAGACGACGAACAACAAAATTTCCTTCTTCGCGAACGCGAGAACCTCTTCGTGAACGCGAAGAACAAAGTCCTAACAGCAAAATCCTTCTTTGCGAATGCGAAGAACAACACCAGAACCAGCAACCAGCAGCATCAAAACACCCAAACTTGGTCCGGAACCACCCCGAACCAAACCCGAGGCCCCCGGGACCCCGTCCAATCGTACCAACCAGTCCCAATACATAACACAAACCTGCTCGAGGCCTCAAATCAAATCAAACAACATCATAGCCACGAATCATACCCCAATTCAAGCCTAATAAATTTTGAAATTTTAAATTCTATATCTTGTGCCGAAACACATCAAATCAATCTGGAATGACTTTAAATTTTGAACACAAGTCATAATTGACATAACGAAGCTATTCTAATTTTCAGAATCGGATTTCGGCTCTAATATCAAAAAGTCAACCCCCCGGTCGAACTTCCCAAAAATGTATCTTTCGCCATTTCAAACCAAATTCCTCTACGGACTTTCAAATAATTTTTCGGACATGCTCCTAAGTCCATAATCACCATACGGATCTATTGACATCATCAAAATTCCATTCCAGAGTCGTCTTCACACTGTTCCGACTACGGTAAAAATCCTAAGACTTAAGCTTCCGTTTTGGGGACCAAGTGTCCCAAATCACTCCAAATCATCCGGTAACTGAATTCAACCACGCACGCAAGTCAATACACATAATAAGAAGCTGCTCAGGGCCTTATGCCGCCAGGCGAGGCTTAAATTCTTAAAATGACAAGTCGGGTCGTTACAAGTACTAGGCAAGCTGACAACATCAATAACCCACAATTTTCTTTAAATTTAAAAAATGTAACGTTTAATACAATACCAAAGATCTAGCAAATTCCGATACAACACTCCCAAAACCTGGTGTCACTGAGTACATGAGCATCTAATATGAGTACAAGTCTGAAAAATACGGTCTATAATAGTCTGAGACCAAATACAGTAAACAAGGAGATAGAGAAGAGAGATAAGGTCTGCGGAACACGGCATCTACCTCAAAATCTCCTGAAAATCAACTGCGTGAAATGATCAACACCCGCTATGTTTAGGAATACCTGGATCTGCACACGAAGTGCAGGGTGTAGTATGAGTACAACCAACTCAGCAAGTAACAAAAATAACTAAGGAACTGAAGACAATGACGAGCTACACAGTCATAGTTCACTTTCAATAGTTCCAGCAAAGAATAGACATGCTTTCAAATCCGGCAGTCTAAGTCAAATCAATTTTATACAGTTCAATTTCAAGTAATCCGGATATGAATTCTTTCAGAGATTTCACAACAATAACAGATAGCAACCAAGTGCAACAACAAATGCAAAGCAATTACAGCCTCTCAGGCAACAGTCACTCAGCTCATCACAACAGCTCAACTACTCGGCTCTCAGCCCTCAGCACTCACACTCAATGGGTATCTACGCTCACTAGGGATGTGTACAGACTCCGTAGAGGCTCGTACAGCCCAAGCGCCATAATCTGCACGGACAACTCACATGTTGCACGGATAACTCACGTGCTATAATATCCTGCACAGACAACTCACGTGCCATAATATCCTTACCTCACCGACAGGCCCTCGACCTTACTCAGTCCTCAACCTCTCAAGTCTTTCAGGCTCTCAGGAATTACAAAGATCAGCCCAAACAAAGATGACATAGTATATCAACAAATATTCAGAAATAATGAGGTATAATACGCAAGAAAAATCATGACTGAGTACAAGACAACAATTAGCAAATAATTCAACAAGTACGCGACCTCTACGGGTCTCAACAGTACTATAACATAGCCTAAGCATGATTTCTAATATGATTTATAGTCAAATTTCTTCAACACATAGAGGTCATATAGCTAACAATAAATTATTCAACTTTACAGTTTTTCGGGACGGACCAAGTCACAATCCCCTCGGTGCACGCCCATATGCCCGTCACCTAGTATGTGCGCCATATCCAAAATAATCACATGATACCAAAATTCGGGGTTTCATACCCTCATGACCAGATTTATAATTGTTACTTACCTCAACCCGTGTAATTCTTTATTCCGCTATGCCCTTTCCACGAGAATTTATCTCCGAAAGCCTCGTATCTAACCATAATTAATTTGATTCAGTCAATACCAATTATTGTAATTAATTCTATAAGGAGATACTAATTTTTTCAATAAAATTCAAAATTAACTCAAAATCGTCCGTGGGGCCCACGTATCAGAACCCGACAAAAGTTATAGAATATGAACGCTCCTCCAACCACGAATCCAACCATATAAATTTCACCAAAATCCGACACCAATTTGAGATTTCTACCATTTTCAAACCAATCCTTACCCATTTGAACTTAACAATCTTTCCACAACCTTATTGGTATGTATACATAATACTCTTACACCTAAGAATCATACTATAAATTACCCATTTTTACTCCAAACCCGAAATTGAAGGATTGAGGAAAAAAATTCTTACCACCTTGAAGCCCTAGCAAGACTTGTGAAATCTTCAAACCTTGAACAAGAATTGATGGATAAATTACTAAGTCTTCACTTTCTCTCTCTAAAATGCTCTCACCTCTCTCTAAAATATCAGATTTTGGCTAAAAAATGAGCTTCAAGGGCTATAAATCGAAGTTGGGTCGGGTCAAAAAGTAGAAAGAATGGAAGCTCTGACGCAATTATGCGATTGCATAACAGGTATGCGGTCTGCATATCCGCCGCATAATTTGGCCTCCAAAGCTGGGCTTTATTGACTCGGTCTGCGATCATTATGCGGCCCGTATACTTGTTTTACGGTCGCATAATGCACCGCAAAATGGGTCTGCGATCGCATAGTGCACCGCAGAGTTTTCTCAAATCTTGCCCCTCTCCTGATCCACTTCGCGACTATTATGCGGTCCGCAGAGTGATTCTGCGACCGTATAGTGGTCGCGAAAATGACCTTTTTTCGACAAAATTTTCCTTTCCACATCGGTGCATTGTTTAACCCAGAAATTTCTACAATCGTTGTACTAATTGATCTATCTCGGAACCACCAAACCTTAATTTTCTTAGAAAAATTTCTCCGAGGTCGTTACACATAAGTTAACATCCGGTTAATCTTTTCAACTTAAATTCTAAGGCTTGGAACTAAGCACTCTAAATTATTTCAAAACCTCACCGAACCCAAACCAATTATCCCGGCAAGCGAAATAACAGCTGTAATTCACAATTTGAGCAGTAAATGGGGGAATGAGATTGCAATAGTAAAAACGACCGGCCAGGTTGTTACAAACTCACTATATACTAACTTTAAGTAATGCGAAGTAAACTGAGGGCCTCAAATCAGTTAATGAAAATTGATATATATAAAGAAAACCTAAATAATAAAGAAAATAAGAAGTACATGTGTTAAAATTATGCCTAAACATGCCGAGACTAGATTCCTCCGTCGGCCGAAGAAGCTATAACTCGGATAAGTGAGTCCAGCAACTCCTGCTCGAACAACTCCGGCAATGAGCGGAGCGACAAATGAGGCATTATAGGTGTATCTAGCTAATTGCAGAAGTAATGGTCTAAAGAATAGTATTGAGTCTAAGCCTACCACTTGCTGGAAAATTTGAGCCACTATGTTAAGCAGTAAAAGCGGCGAGTGCGATAATTTCTTCCTTTTCCTCTTTCCTTCATTTTCCATCATGCCTGCCAACAGCTGCAGCTCTGCTTCTGCTCCACATTTCTTCTATATCTTAAGGGAAGCTATTTCCTCATCCATACGCCCTTTCTTAATAAGAAACCACGAGGTCTCACTAAAAAAAAAAGACAATACAAGAAGTGGCAAAGCCAAAAACCTGCTACAGGCAAATCACCATCTCCATCCATAACAAAAGTTGTGACATGCTGCCATGTTTACTGCTTTCGTGCTAGTACTTCCCCATAGCAACATGGAGTTATAAGTAAGGGAAATCCACTTTGGCACATTATGTCTAACATTAATCTCACTCAATATAATATGAATCACCTACAAGATTGTAACTTTTTTAAGTATGACATGCAATATGAAGCACAAAAGATTTAAAATTATATATTCTGATATTTCCTATCTCACAACATAGAAAATTCTGATCTTATTACGAATATTATATTGAGAAAAATTATGTACATGCAAGAGAGATTAATGTTACTTGATGAGTTTTTTTCACATCAATAAAGTAAATATGAGATTTTAGTCCTTAAATAAGTTAAGAAATGAGTCAAGTGCATATTTTGTGCATCCTTTTCCATTTGAAAGCACTGCTAGGGTGAGGTATTATTTTTGCATAAATTATTATATGTGCATAATGCTAGTATAAAATTTACTATAGTAGATTCCACTTAAATAGAAAAGAAAATCAAAGTCTCTCTCGGGCAAAAACTTATAAATTAGGAAGCACATTCCCAGTGTCAGAGCAACAAATGGCATGAATATCCAAGCCTTGAGAATACAAAGGAGCAGCAAAACGGTTGGATTCATGATTAGGGACATGAGCAAATATATGCTCATCTCCCAGCATGCTCCTAACGTTCTAATCTCTTCAGCGTATGATTCTTCAGTCCACTCAGAAGGCCTCGAGAACATTGAATAGCAGCCTAGGAGGGGTATGGAAAATTCCATGCCAACATAGGCATTCGTTTGGCTCATTTGAAAGATATGGTCTTCTACCAAACAGAAGAGACCCAGCAAGGAAACTTGAAAAAATCTGAAAAAACTAATATCAAGTTACATATGCTATATTTCCATTTATAAAAATTGATATATACAAAGAAATCCAAAATAAGAAAGAAATGAAGAAGTACATGTGCTAAAATCATGAATAAACATGCCCAGACTAGAGCCTTCCGTCCGCCGAAGAAGTTATTACTCGGATAAGTGAGTCCAGCAACTCCAGCCCGGACGACTCCGGCAATGAGAGGAGCGACATATGAGGCATTATAGGTGTATCTAGCTGATTACAGAAGTAATGGTCCAATAAATAGTATTGAGTCTAAGACCAACTTGCTGGGAAATTTGAGCCACTATGTTAAGCATTAAAAGGTGCGAGTGTGATAATTTCTTCCTTTTCCTCTTGCATTCATTTTCCATCATGCCTGCCTACAAATCCAACTCTTCTTCCGCTCCACATTTCCTTATCATCTTAAGGGTAGCTATTTCCTCATCCATAGGCCCTTTCTTAATAATAAACCACGAGGTATTACAAAGATAGAAAGACAATACAAGAAGTGGAAAAGCCAAAAAACTGCTACAGGCAAATGACCATATCTAACTATAACGGAAGTTGTGAGATTCTGCCATGTTTATTGTTTTCGTGCTAGTACTTCCCCATAGTACCATGGAGTTATAAGTAAGGGAAATCCACTTTGTCACCGTATTTCCAATATTAATCTCACTCAATATAATATGAATCACCTGTAAGATTGTAACTTTTTTAAGTATGACATGCAATAAGAAGCACAAAAGATTTAAAATTATATATTCTGATATTTCCTATCTCACAATATAGAAAATTCTAATCATATTACGAATATTATATTTTGAGAATTTATGTGTATGCAAGAAAGATTAATGTTACTTGATGAGTTTTTTTCACAACAATAAAATAAATATGAGATTTTAGTCCTTAAAGAAGTTAAGAAATGAGTCGTGTGCATATTTTGTGCATCTTTTTCCATTTGAAAGCACTGCTAGTGTGAGGTATTATTTTTGCATAAATTATTTTAGTAATGATAATTTGTGCATAATGCTAGTATAAACTTTAGTATAGTAGATTCCAATTAAATAGAAAAGAACATCAAAGTCTCTCTTGGGCAAAACTTTATAAATTGAGAAGCACATTCCCAGTGTCAGAGCAGCAAATGGCATGAATATCCAAGCCTTGAGAGCAGAAAGGAGCAGCAAAACGGCTGGATTCATGATTAGGGACTTGAGCAAATATATACTCATCTCCCAGCATGCGCCTAACGCTCTAATCTCTTCTGTGTATGATTCTCCAGTCCACTCATAAGGCCCCGAGAATATTGAATAGCAGCCTATGAGGGGTATGGAAAATTCCATGCCAACATAGGCACTCTTTTGGCTCATTTGAAAGATATGGTCTTCTACCAAACAGAAGAGACCCAGCAAGGAAACCTGAAAAAATCTGAGAAAACTAATATAAAGTTACATACGCTATATTTCCGTTAATAAAACTTGATATATACAAACAAATCCTACATAAGAAAGAAATGAAGAAATACATGTGCTAAAATCATGACTAAACATGCTGAGACTAGATTCCTCCGTCGGCCGAAGAAGCTATAACTCGGATAAGTGAGTCCAGCAACTCCAGCTCGAACAACTCCGACAATGAGCAGAGCGACAAATGAGGCACTATAGGTGTATCTAGCTGATTGCAGAAGTAATGGTCCAAATAATAGTATTGAGTCTAAGCCCAACACTTGCTGAAAAAATCGAGCCACGCTGTTAAGCAATAAAATGTGCGATTGTGATAATTTCTTCCTTTTCCTCTTGCATTCATTTTCCATCATGCCTGCCAACAGCTGCAGCTCTTCTTCTGCTCCATATTTCCTCATCATCTTAAGGGTAGCTATTTCCTCATCCATACACCATTTCTTAATAAGAAACCACGAGGTCTCACGAAGAAAGAAAGTGTCACGACCCAAAATCCCACTAGTCGTGATAGCACCTAACCCAATCCGTTAGGTAAGCCAATTTCCAACTATCCAATTCCAATGAAATTAATTAAAAGAAAATATCTAAAACCAATACATCTCCCCCAGAACTGGTAGTACAAATCACGAGCTTCTAAGAATAGAGTATACAAAGCGGAAATGAAATAAATACATAGTCTGTTTGAATAATACATAAACAGAGCTTTATAAATCTAAGGCTACCCTGAACAAGAGGCAGCTACAACCGGAATACAGGTACATCTTCAAATCCCGCAACCATCGAGCACAACAACAACATCAGCCAACATCTGCACGCAATGTGCAGAAGTATAGTATTAGTAGAACCGACCCCATGTACTAAGTAAGTAACAAACATAGCCGTAGGTTGAAAGTAGTGACGAGCTTCCACCAAGGTCGGGTCCAAAATCAGTAGTCCACAACAATCCATAACAATATAAAGCAAATAATACCAGAAGTAACTTAGGGATAAAATACTCAGCCAAGTAATGATTTAAAAAAAAAACAAAAAACAAATAGTAGTTCTTTCTTTCAAATACATCAGTGAAAACCTAAATCGTTTGCCGAAGTTGCCAATAATATGAATAGTTTGAAAAAAATAAATTTCTCCAAAAAATCTTCTCAATAATAAATAATATGTTTCATTTTTCCTTCCGGATAACCCGTGTAAAATAAATGCATCACTATTCCCATCTGTCAAAATGTGTGAGAAATCATGAATGATGTGAAGTTGTACAGCATGAGAAAAAATACATCTCTATGCATGTATGTCATGTGTGCATGCCAATGCGATGCAACTCAGTGATAAAATTATAAACATGCCCTCGGGCAGAATATCACTCATATACAGCCGCTCGGGCAAACCTCACAGTCACTCGTGTCACTCGGGCATACCTCACAATCACTCTTGCCACTCGGGCATGCCTCACAATCACTCTTGCCACTTGGGTATACCTTACAATCACTCATGCCTCCCAGTCACTCAGCACTCGGCACTCGCACTCAGTAGGTACCTGCGCTCACTGGGGGTGTGTACAGACTCCGGAGGGACTCCTTCAGGCCAAGCTCTATAATCTGCACGGACAACTCAAGTGCTGCATGGACAACTCACGTGCTGCATGGACAACTCACGTGCTATAATAATAAAGTATGCTGCAGGCGGGCAGCCCTGATCCACACTCATCCTCACAATCAGGCCCTTGGCCGAAATCAACATGCTGCGGCGTGCAGCCCAATCCCGTAAATATCCTCACAAATCAGGCCCTCGGCCTCGCTCAGTCATAAACCTCTCAAGCCACTCGGTCATTTCAGTAAAACAGGGCATTCGGCCCAAAACATTTGTATGCATCAAAATAGAGTCATAAAACTGAGTTATGATATGCAATGAAATGATTATGACTGAGTATGAATTTACAATTTAACACAATATTTCACAGCAATATGACCTCTGTGGGTCCCAATAATACTGGCACATAGCCTCAACATAATTTTTAATATGCTTTTCAGCTCAATTTCTTTAACACATAAAACCGCATGGAAAATATCAAGGTTATTTAACTATAACTTTTCACATAAACAATTATGTTACAATTTTTATAGTGCACGCCCACACGTCCGTCACCTAACATGTGCGTCACCTCCCAATAATTCACAAAATTCAGGGTTCATACCCTCAACTCCAAGATTAGAAGAGTTACTTACCTCGAACAAGCCAAATCCAATGCCGAGCAAGCTAAACAATGCTCTAGAAATCCCATTATGCACGTATCAACGTCCAAACGGTTCGAATCTAGTCAAAACAATTTGATTCAGCCCACAAAAATTATAGGAATTAATTCCATATCAAAAACACTAATATTTTTCAAAAATCCGAAATTGCGCCCCAAAAATCACCCGTGGGGCCCACGTCTCAAATCCGACGAAAGTTACAAACTATTAATGCCCATTCAACCACGAGTCCAACAATATAAATTTTACTCAAATCCGACATCAACTCGACCCTCAAATCTCCAAATTAAACCAAGAGGGTTTTCACAATTTTCCAACTTAATTCACCAATTAAATATTAAAAAAACCATGGATTCGGGTAATTTAACCAATATTGAGTTAAGAACACTTACTCCATTATTTTCTCTGAAAATCTCTCAAAAATCGCTTCAATCCGAGCTCCAAATCGTTAAAAATGGAAAATAGGACGAAGTCCCATTTTCTGAACTTAAACTTTCTGTCCAGACCTCTCTTCTTCGCGAATGCGACAGGTCTCTCGTGTTCGTGAAGCACAAAATGTGCTTCCCAACATTTGTTCTTCGCAAACGCGAGACACTGTTCGCGAACCCGATGCTTTACGAAGCCCTTCTTCTCGAATGCGAGCTTCCCTTCGCGAACGCGAAGGCAAAAACCCATGCGCACTATGTTTTCCTTTGCGAACGCGATACCCCATACGCAAACGCGATGCACAACCCAGCTTCTCTTCGCGAACGCGAGACCCCCTCGCGAACGCGAAGAGTAAATCCTGCCTACCACAAATTCCTCTTCACGAACGTGAGGGCCCACTCGCGAACGCGAAAGAGAAAATCCGAAAAATGCAGGATTAGATATCAGCAATCTCACCAAAGCCAAAAATGATCCGTTAACCATCCAAAACTCACCCGAGCCCTTCGGGACCTCAATCAAATATACCAACAAGTCCTAAAACATCATACGAACTTAGTCGAACCCTCAAATCACCTCAAACAATGCTAAAACTATGAATTACACCCCAATTCAAGCATAATGAACTTTGAAATGTCTAGTTTCTACCTACGACTCTGGAACCTATCAATTCGCGTCCAATTGACCTCAAATTTTGCACACAAGTGACATAACGGACCTATTCCAATTTCCAGAATTGGATTCCGACCTCGATATCAAAAAGTCAACCCCCCGGTCAAACTTTTCAAAAATTAAACTTTTGGCATTTCAAGCCTAATTCCTCAACGGACCTCCAAATAATTTTTCGGACATGCTCCTAAGTCCAAAATCACCAAACGGAGCTATTGAAATCATCAAAATTCAAATCCGAGGTCGTTTACTCATAAGTCTGCGTTCGGTCACTATTTTAACTTAAGTTTTAAACCTTGGAACTAAGTGTTCCAATTCATTCCAAAACCTCACCGGACGCGAACCAATTGCCCCGAAAAGTCACACAACAACTGTAAAGCCCAATTTGAGCAGTAAATGGGGAAATGGGATTGTAGTACTCAAAATGACAGGTCGGGTCATTACAGAAGACAATGCAAGAAGTGAAAAAGCCAAAAACCTGCTACAGGCAAATGACCATCTCCAACCATAACGGAAGTTGTGAGATGCTGCCATGTTTACTACTTTCGTGCTAGTACTTCCCCATAGCGCCATATTTCCAACATTAATCTCACTCATTATAATATGAATCACCTGCAAGATTGTAACGTTTTTAAGTATGACATGCAATATGAAGCACAAAAGATTTAAAATTATATATTCTGATATTTCCAATCTTACAACATAGAAAATTATGATCTTTTTACGAATATTATATTGAGAGAATTTATGTGCATACAAGAGAGATTAATGTTACATGATGAGTTCTTTTAACAACAATAAAGTAAATATGAGATTTTAGTCCTTGAAGAAGTTAAGAAATGAGTCATGTGCATATTTTGTGCATTTGTTTTCATTTGAAAGCACTGCTGGGTGAGGTATTATTTTTGCGTAAATTATTTTAGTAATGATAATTTGTGCATAATGCTAGTATAATATTTACTATAGTAGATTCCACTTAAATAGAAAAGAAAATCAAAGTCTCTCTCGGGTAAAAAATTATAAATTGAGAAGCACATTCCTAGTGTCAGAGCAGCAAATGGCACGAATATCCAAGCCTTGATAGCAGAAAGGAGCAGCAAAACGGCTGGATTCATGATTAGGGACATGAGCAAATATATGATCGTCTCCCAGCATGCACCTAACGCTCTAATCTCTTCAACGTATGATTCTTCAGTCCACTCAGAATGCCCAGAGAGCATTGAATAGCAGCCTATGAGGGGTATGGAAAATTTCATGACAACATAGGCACTCTTTTAGATCATTTGAAAGATATGGTCTTCTACCAAACGGAAGAGACCCAACAAGGAAACCTGAAAAAATCTGAGAAAACTAATATCAAGTTACATATGCTATATTTTGGTTAATAAAATTTGATATATACAAAGAAAACCTAAATAAGAAATAAATGAAGAAGTACATGTGCTAAAATCATGACTAAACGTGCCGAGACTAGATTACTCCATCGGCCGAAGAAGCTATAACTCGGATAAGTGAGTCCAGCAACTCCAGCTCGAACAACTCCGGCAATGAGCAGAGCGACAAATGAGGCATTATAGGTGTATCTAGCTCATTGCAGAAGTAATGGTCCAAAGAATAGTGTTAAGTCTAAGCCCAACTTGCTGGGAAATTTGAGCCACTATGTTAAGCATTAAAAGGTGCGAGTGTGATAATTTCTTCCTTTTCCTCTTGCATTCATTTTCCATCATGCCTGCCTACAACTCCAACTCTTCCTCCGCTCCACATTTTCTTATCATCTTAAGGGTAGCTATTTACTCATCCATAGGCCCTTTCTTAATAAGAAACCATGAGGTATCACTAAGAAAGAAAGACAATACAAGAAGTGGAAAATCCAAAAACCTGCTACAGGCAAATGACCATCTCCAACCATAACGGAAGTTGTCCAACCATAACGGAAGTTGTGAGATGCTGCCATATTTACTGCTTTCGTGCTAGTACTTTCCCATAGCACCAAGGAGTTTTAAGTAAGGGAAATACATTTTGTCACCTTATTTCCAACATTAATCTCACTCAATATAATATGAATCATCTGCAAGATTGTAAATTGTTTAAGTGTGACATGTAATATGAAGGATAAAAGATTGAAAACTATATATTTTGATATTTTCTATCTCACAACATAGAAAATTAAGATCTTATTACGAATATTATATTAAGAGAATTTATGTGCATGCTAGAGAGATTAATGTTACTTGATGAGTTTTTCTCATAACAATAAAGTAAATATCAGATTTTAGTTCTTAAAGAAGTTAAGAAATGAGTCATGTGCATATTTTGTGCCTCTTTGTCCATTTGAAAGTATTGATAGGGTGAGGTATTATTTTTGCGTAAATTATTTTAGTAATGATAATATGTGCATAATGTTAGTATAAAATTTACTATTGTAGATTCCACTTAAATAGAAAATAAAATCAAAGTCTCTCTCGGACAAAAATTTATAAATCGAGAAGGACATTCCCAGTGTCAGAGAAGCAAATGGCATGAATATCCAAGCCTTGAGAGCATAAAGGAGCGGCGAAATGGCTGGATTCATGATTAGGAACATGAGCAAATATTTGATCGTCTCCCAGCATGCGCTTAACGCTCTAATCTCTTCAGCGTATTATTCTTCAGTCCACTCAGAAGGCCCCGAGAATATTGAATAGCAGCCTATGAGGGGTATGGAAAATTCCATGCCAACACAGGCACTCTTCTGGCTCAGTTGAAAGATATGGTCTTTTACCAAACGGAAGAGACCCAGCAAGGAAACCTGGAAAAATCTGAGAAAACTAATATCAAGTTACATATGCTATATTTTCGTTAATAAAAATTGATATATACAAAGAAAACCTAAATAAGAAAGAAATGAATAAGTACATGTGCTAAAATCATGACTAAACATGCCGAGAGTAGATTCCTCCGTCGGCTGAAGAAGCTATAACTCGGATAAGTGAGTCCAGCAACTCCAGCTCGAACAACTCCGGCAATGAGCGAAGCTACAAAGGAGGCATTATAGGTGTATCTAGCTCATTGCAGAAGTAATGGTCCAAAGAATTGTAATGAGTCTAAGCCCAACACTTGCTGGAAAAATGGAGCCACTATGTTAAGCAGTAAAAGGAGCGAGTGTAATAATTTCTTCCTTTTCCTCTTGCATTCATTTTCCATCATGCCTGCCAACAACTGCAGGTCTTCTTCTGCTTCACATTTCCTCATCATCTTAAGGGTATATATTTCCTCATCCATACTCCCTTTCTTAATAAGAAACCACGAGCTCTCACTAAGAAAGAAAGACAATACAAGAAGTGAAAAAGCCAAAAACCTGCTACAGGCAAATGACCATCTCCAACCATAACGGAAGTTGTGAGATGCTGCCATATTTACTGCTTTCGTGCTAGTACTTCCCCATAACACCATGGAGTTATAAGTAGGGTAAATCCACTCTGTCACCTTATTCCAACATTAATCTCACTTAATATAATATGAATCACCTGTAAGATTGTAAGGTTTTTAAGTATGACACGCAATATGAAGGAGAAAAAATTTAAAATTATATATTCTGATATTTCCTATCTCAAAACATAGAAAATTCTAATCTTATTACGAATATTATATAGAGAGAATTTATGTGCATACAAGAGAGATTAATGTTACTTGATGAGTTTTTTTCACAACAATAAATTAAATATGCGATTTTAGTCCTTAAAGAAGTTAAGAAATGAGTCATGCGCATATTTTATGCATCTTTTTACATTTGAAAGCACTGTTAGGGTGAGGTATTATTTTTGCGTAAATTATTTCAGTAATGATAATATGTGCATAATGCTAGTATAAAATTTACCATAGTAGATTCCACTTAAATAGAAAAGAAAATCAAAATCTCTCTCGGGCAAAAATTTATAAATCGAGAAGGACATTCCAGTTTCAGAGCAGCAAAATGGCATAAATATCCAAGCCTTGAGAGCACAAAAAAGCGGCGAAACGGCTGGATTCATGATTAGGGACATGAGCAAATATTTGATCGCCTCCCAGCATGCGCCTAACGCTCTAATCTCTTCAACGTATGATTCTTCAGTCCACTCAGAAGGCCCCAAGAACATTGAATAGCCGCCTATGAGGGGTATGGAAAATTCCATGCCAACACAGGCACTCTTTTGGCTCAATTGAAAGATATGGTCTTCAATCAAACGGAAGAGACCCAGCAAGGAAACCTGAAAAAATCTGAGAAAACTAATATCAAGTTACATATGCTATATTTCAATAAATAAAAAATGATATATACAAAGAAACCCTAAATAAGAATGAAATGAAGAAGTACATGTGCTAAAATCATGACTAAACATGCCGAGACTAGAGTCTTCCGTCGGTCCAAGAAGATGTAACTCGGATAAATGAGTCCAGCAACTCCAGCTCGAATAACTCCGGCAATGAGCGGAGCTGCAAATGAGGCATTATAGGTGTATCTAGCTGATTGCAAAAGTAATGGTCCAAAGAATAGTATTGAGTATAAGCCCAACACTTGCTGGAATATTTGAGCCACTATGTTAAGCAGTAAAAGGGGCGAGTGTGATAATTTCTTCCTTTTCCTTTTGGAGTCATTTTCCATCAAGCCTACCAACAGCTGCAGCTCTGCTTCTGCTCCACATTTCCTCATCATCTTAAGGGTAGCTATTTCCTCATGCATACGCCCTTTCATAATAAGAAACCATGAGGTCTCACTAACAAAGAAAGACAATACAAGAAGTGGCAAAACCAAAAACCCGTTACTGGCAAATGACCTCCTCCAACCATAACGGAAGTTGTGAGATGCTGCCATGTTTACTGCTTTCGTGCTAGTACAACCCCATAGAACCATGGAGTTATAAGTATGGGAAATCCACTTTTGCACCATATTTCCAACATTAATCTCACTCAATATAATATGAATCACCTGCAAGATTTTGTTTAAGTGTGACATGCAATATGAAGCACAAAAGATTTAAAACTATTTATTCTGATAATTCCTATCTCATAACATAGAAAATTATGATCTTATTATGAATATTATGTGCATGCTAGAGAGATTAATGTTACTTGATGAGTTTTTTTCACAATAATAAAGTAAATATGAGATTTTAGTCATTAAAGAAGTTAACAAATGAGTCATGTGCATATTTTGTGCATCTTTTTTCATTTGAAAGAACTGCTAGGGTTAGGTATTATTTTTGCATAAATTATTTTAGTAATTATTATATGTGCATAATGCAAGTATAAAATTTACTATAGTAGATTCCAATTAAATAGAAATGATAATCTAAGTCTCTCTCGGGCAAAAATTTATAAATTAAGAAGCACATTCCTAGTGTCAGAGCAGCAAATGGCATGAATATCCAAGCCTTGGGAGCACAAAGAAGCAGCAAAACGGCTGGATTCATGATTAAGGACATGAGCAAAGATATGATCATCTCCCAGCATGCTCCTAACGCTCTAATCTCTTCAACGTATGATTTTTCAGTCCACCCAGAAGGCCCCGAGAACATTAAATAGCAGCCTATGAAGGGGGTGGAAAATTTCATGCCAACATAGGCACTCTTTTGGCTCATTTGATAGATATGGTCTTCTGCCAAACGGAAGAGTCCCGGCGAGGAAACCTTGAAAAATCTGAGAAAACATTTATCAAGTAACATATGCTATATTTCAGTTAATATAAATTTATATATATAAATAAAACCTAACTAATAAAGAAATGAAGAAGTACATGTGCTAAAGTCAAGCCGAGACTAGAGTCCTCCGTCGGTCCAAGAAGTTGTAACTCGGATAAGTGAGTCCAGCAGCTCCAGCTTGAACAACTCTGGCAATGAGCGGAGCTACAAAGGGGGCATTATAGGTGTATCTAGCTGATTGCAGAAGTAATGGTCCAAAAAATAGTATTGAGTATAGGCCCAACACTTACTGGAATATTTGAGCTACTATGTTAAGCAGTAAAAGGGGCGAGTGTGATAATTTATTCCTTTTCCTCTTGCCTTCATTTTCCATCATGCCTGCCAACAGCTGCAGCTCTGCTTCTGCTCCACATTTCCTCATCATCTTAAGGGTAACTATTTCCTCATCCATATGCCCTTTCATAATAAGAAACCACGAGGTCTCACTAACAAAGAAAGACAATACAAGATGTGGCAAAGCCAAAAACCTATTACTTGCAAATGACCACCTCCAACCATAATGGAAGTTTTGAGATGCTGCCATGTTTACTGCTTTCGTGCTAGTACATCCCCACAGCACCATGGAGTTATAAGTAAGGGAAATCCACTTTGGCACCATATTTCCAACATTAATCTCACTCAATATAATATGAATCACCTGCAAGATTTTGTTTAAGTGTGACATGCAATATTAAGCACAAAAGATTTAAAATTATATATTCTGATATTTCCTATATCACAACATAGAAAATTATGATCTTATTATGAATATTATGTTGAGAGAATTTATGTGCATGCTAGAGAGATTAATGTTACTTGATGAGTGTTTTTCACAATAATAAAGTAAATATGAGATTTTAGTCATTAAAGAAGTTAACAAATGAGTCATGTGCATATTTTGTGCCTTTTTTTTTCCATTTGAAAGCACCACTAGGGTAAGGTATTATTTTTGCGTAAATTATTTTAGTAATTATTATATGTGC
The DNA here is from genome assembly GCF_000715075.1 of Nicotiana tabacum. Lineage (NCBI taxonomy): Eukaryota > Viridiplantae > Streptophyta > Magnoliopsida > Solanales > Solanaceae > Nicotiana > Nicotiana tabacum. Next base: position 102,770,872 of record NC_134093.1, read on the forward strand.
ATAATGCTAGTATAAAATTTACTATAGTAGATTCCAATTAAATAGAAATGATAATCTAAGACTCTCTCGGGCAAAAATTTATAAATTAAGAAACACATTCCCAGTGTCAAAGCAGCAAATGAAATGAATATCCAAGCCTTGAGAGCACAAAGAAGAAGCAAAACGGCTGGATTCATGATTAAGGACATGAGCAAAGATATGCTCGTCTCCTAGCATGCGCCTAACGCTCTAATCTCTTCAACGTATGATTCTTCATTCCACTCACCATTTTCGATTGAGAAAGCGGCGGGCCCAGTGAGCTCTCCAATAGTGCACCGAAACGGGGCCGGAGAGACGGTAAACCATATGGTCTTCTACCAAATGGAAGAGACCCGGCAAGGAAACCTTGAAAAATCTGAGAAAACATTTATCAAGTAACATATGCTATATTTCAGTTAATAAAAATTAATATATATAAATAAAACCTAAATAAGAAATAAATGAAGAAGTACATGTGGTAAAATCAAGCCGAGACTAGAGTCCTCCGTCGGTCCAAGAAGCTGTAACTCGGATAAGTGAGTCTAGCAACTCCAGCTCGAACAACTCCGGCAATGAGCGGAGCTACAAAGGAGGCATTAAAGGTGTATCTAGCTGATTGCAGAAGTAATGGTCCAAAGAATAGTATTGAGTATAAGCCCAAAACTTGCTGAAATATTTGAGCCACTATGTTAAGCAGTAAAAGGGGCGAGTGTGATAATTTCTTCCTTTTCCTCTTGCCTTCATTTTCCATCATGCTTGCCAACAGCTGCAGCTCTGCTTCTGATCCAAATTTCCTCATCATCTTAAGGGTAGCTATTTCCTCATCCATACGCCCTTTCTTAATAAGAAACCACGAGGTCTCACTAACAAAGAAAGACAATACAAGAAGTGGAAAGCAAAAAACCTGTTACTGGCAAATGACCATCTCCAACCATAACGAAAGTTGTGAGATGCTGCCATGTTTACTGCTTTCGTGCTAGTACATCCCCATAGCACCATGGAGTTACAAGTAAGGGATATCCACTTTGGCTCCTTATTTCCAACATTAATCTCACTCAATATAATATGAATCACCTGCAAGATTTTGTTTAAGTTTGACATGCAATATGAAGCACAAAAGATTTAAAACTATATATTCTGATATTTCCTATCTCACAACATAGAAAATTATGATCTTATTCCGAATATTATATTGAGAGAATTTATGTGCATGCTAGAGAGATTAATGTTACTTGATGAGTTTTTTTCACAACAATAAAGTAAATATGAGATTTTAGTCATTAAAGAAGTTAACAAATGAGTATGTGCATATTTTGTGCATCTTTTTTCATTTAAAAGCACCGCTAGGGTGAGGTATTATTTTTGCGTAAATTATTTTAGTAATTATTATATGTGCATAATGCTAGTATAAAATTTACCATAGAAGATTCCAATTAAATAGAAATCATAATCTAAGTCTCTCTCGGGCAAAAATTTATAAATTAAGAAGCACATTTCCAGTGTCAGAGAAGCAAATGGCATGAATATTCAAGCCTTGAGATCACAAAGAAGAAGCAAAATGGCTGGATTCATGATTAAGGACATGAGCAAAGATATGCTCGTCTACCAACATGCGCCTAACGTTCTAATCTCTTCAACATATGATTCTTCATTCCACTCAGAAGGCTCCGAGAACATTGAATAGCAGCCTATGAGGGGGTGGAAAATTCCATGCCAACATAGGCACTCTTTTGGCTCATTTGACAAGGTCTGAGCCAAATTGAGCAAGGGCGGCCACTTCGCGATATTGTGCCAATTCCAGTTTTGAACTACCGCAGACTTGTTTCATAGTTTTCAACTGAGCGGCAGACCCGACGCGTGATGTAAACATAAGAATGGAAGGTTTGCTTGTCAGCTGTCGGGCCAATGAGGCTCTTCTAGCTTTACCTACACGGCAAGGGAAAGATCAAAGGCGAGGTGGGAAATGCCCCGCACGAACTATCTGATCAAGTTTTCTTTTTCCTATCACAGGCAGCTGGCAAAGCCGTGATCCGGAGGCAGGGGAAAGAAAGGAGGGATTGATCGACCAACTTGAACAGATCCATAACCTGCTTCCATCTGTCCTGAATGAGGGAATTAAGGCGGGGTTACTTCACCTTTGGTGATCACACACCGACCCGTATGAAATCACTTAGATAGAAGCATGTTGGATGACGGAACGATGACTTCATGCTTAAATTCTCAATTTGAGATTTCTGACCTTGAGAAATGACGTAAGTGATAGATGGAATCGTTCAGTAGGCTAGTTTCCATTTTCGATTGAGAAAGCGGCGGGCCCAGTGAGCTCTCCAATAGTGCACCGAAACGGGGCCGGAGAGACGGTAAACCATATGGTCTTCTACCAAATGGAAGAGACCCGGCAAGGAAACCTTGAAAAATCTGAGAAAACATTTATCAAGTAACATATGCTATATTTCAGTTAATAAAAATTGATATATATATAAATAAAACCTAAATAAGAAAGAAATGAAGAAGTATATGTGCTAAAATCATGCCGAGACTAGAGTCATCCGTCGGTCTAAGAAGCTGTAACTTGGATAAGTGAGTCCAGCAACTCCATTTCGAACAACTCCGGCAATGGAGTTATCAGTAAGGCAAATCCACTTTGGCACCTTATTTCTAATAATAATCTCACACAATATAATGTGAATCACCTGCAAGATTGTAACTTGTTGAAGTGTGACATGCAATATGAAGAACAAAAGATTTTAAACTATATATTATGATATTTCTTATTTCACAACATAGAAAATTATGATCTTATTACGAATATTATATTGAGAGAATTTATGTGCATGCTAGAGAGATTAATGTTACTTGAAGAGTTTTTTTCACAACAATAAAGTAAATATGAGATTTTAGTTCTTAAAGAAGTTAAGAAATGAGTCATGTGCATATTTTGTGCATCTTTTTCCATTTGAAAGCACTTCTAGGGTGAGGTATTATATTTGCGTAAATTATTTTAGTAATGATAATATGTGCATAATGCTTGTATACAATTTTGTTTAGTAGATTCTAATTAAATGGAAAAGAAAATCAAAATCTCTCTTGGGCAAAAATTTTTAAATTAAGAAGCACATTACTAGTGTCAGAGCAGCAAATGACATGAATATCCATGCTTTGAGAGCAAAAAAAAAGCAGCAAAACGGTTGGATTCATGTTTAGGGACATGAGAAAAGATATGCTCGTCTACCACTCTAATCGCTTCGGCGTATGATTCTCCAGTCCATTCAGAAGGCCCTGAGAACATTGAATAGCAGCCTATGAGGGGGATGGCAAATGCCATGCCAACATAGGCACTCTTTTGGCTCAGTTTAAAGATTTAGTCACTACCAAACGGAAGAGACCCAACAAGGAAACCTGGAATAATTTAAGAAAAGTGTTATCAAGTTACATATGCTATATTTCAGTTAATAAAATTGATATATATAAAAATAAAACCTAAATAAGAAAGAAATGAAGAAGTATATGTGCTAAAATCATGCCTAAACATGCCGAGACTAGAGTCTTCCGTCGGCCGAAGAAGCTGTAACACGGATAAGTGTGTCCTCAACTCCAACTCGAACAACTTTGGCAATGAGCTGAGCGATGAAGGAGACATTATAGGTGTATCTAGATGACTGTAAAAGTAATGGTACAAAGAATAGTATTGAGTCTAAACCCAACACTTGCTGGAAAGTTTGAGCCACTATGTTAAACAGTAAAAGGGGTAAGTATGATAGTTTCTTCCTTTTCCTTTTGCCTTCATTTTCCATCATGCCTGCCAACATCTGCAGCTCTGATTCTGCTCCACATTTCCTCAACATCTTAAGGGATGCTATTGCCTCCTCCATACGCCCTTTCTTAATGAGAAATAACGGGGTCTCACTAAGAAAGAAATATAATACAAGAAGTGGCAAAGCCAAAAACCTGCTACTGGCAAATGACTATATGATAACGGAAGTTGTGAGATATTTCCATGTGTTATTGCTTTCGTGCTAGTACTTCCCCATGGCACCATGGAGTTACAAGAAAGGAAAATTCACTTTGGTGCCTTTCCAACTTTAATCTCACTCAATATTATGTGAATCACCTGTAAGATTGTAACTTTTTTAAGTTGGACATGCAATATGATGCACAAAAGATTCTGAACTATATATTATGATATTTCCTATTTCACAACATATCAAATGCTAATAATTGTTAGTTAGATTATACTAATCTTGAACACTCATATTTCCAGCAACTAATTTGGCACAAGCCAAAGGAGAAATGATGAAACGTACATTAACTCATCCTCCACGAATAGGGAATGGATATATTTCAAAGTAAATAAATCTTATTATGAATATTATATTAAGAGAATTTTTGCGCACGCTACAGAGATTAATGTTACTTGATGAGTTATTTTCACAACAATAAAGTAAATATGAGATTTTAGTCCTTAAAGAAGTTAACAAATGAGTCATAAGCAAACTCGGCCAAAGGCAAGAATCGGTCCTACTACCCTTTGAAGTCAATGATACATACCCTGAGCATATCCTCCAAGATCTGAACCGTCCTCTCCGATTGTCCGTCGGTCGGCAGATGAAAGGCCGTGCTGAGATCTACTCGAGTCCCCAACTCACTCTGTACTACCTTCCAGAAATACGAAGTAAACTGAGTGCCTCAATCTGATATAATGAAAACAGGAACACCATGCAACTAAACAATCTCCTGAATGTTAATTTGGCCCAATCTCTCTGAAAAATACGTAGTCACAATCGGAATGAAGTGTACCGACTTGGTCAACCTGTCCACAATGACCCAAACTACATCAAACTTCCTCAAGGTCTGCTGCAACCCAACTACGAAGTCCATAGTGATGCGTTACCATTTTCAAACAAGTATAATCATCTACTGAAGAAGGCCACCTGGCCTCTAGTGCTAATACTTGATCTGCTGGCAATTTAGACATCTACCCACATACTCAACTATGTCCTTCTTCATCCGCTGCCACCAATAATGTTGCCTCAGGTCGCGATACATTTTCGTAGCCCCTACATGAATAGAATACAAAGAACTGTGTTCCTCTTCTATAATCTTCTCCCTCAAGCCATCAACATTAGGAACACATAGGCAACCCCAAAGCCGCAGAACACAATTCTCACCGATAACAACCTTCTTGGCACCACCCTGTAGTACAGTCTCTCTAAGAACCAACAAGTGCGGATCGTCGAACTGACCAGCCTTGATATAATCGAATAATGTAGACTGAGCGTCAACGCATGCCAGAACTTGGCTGGGCTATGAATTATCCAACCTCACAAGTCTGTTAGACAAGGACTGAATGTCCCACGCCAATGGCCTCTACTCTGTTGAAATGAATGTCAAACTACCCATACTCCCAGCCTTTCTGCTCAAGGCATCCGCAACCACATTCACCTTGCCCGGATGATAAAGGATGGTAATATCATAATTCTTTAGTAACTCAAGCCACCTGTGTTGCCTCAAGTTGAGATCCCTCTACTTAAATAAATGCTGCAAGCTGTGATGATCGGTGTAAACTTCACAGGACACCCCATAAAGAAAATGCCTCCAGATCTTCAGAGCATGAATTATCGCGGCCAACCCCAAATAATGTACATGATAATTCTTCTCGTAGGGCTTCAGTTAACATGAAGCATATGCAATAACTCGCCCCTCCTACATTAATACACAACCCAGGGCAACGCGTGAAGCGTCGCAATACACTGTATACATCCTAGAACCGGAAGGCAATACTAACATCGGTGATGAAGTCAATGAGGTCTTGAGCTTCTGTAAGCTCATCTCGCAATCATCGGACCATCATAACGGAGCACCCTTTTGGGTTAATCTAGTCAAAGGTGCTACAATAGATGCGAATCCCTCCACAAGTCGGCAATAATAACCTGCTAACCCTAAGAAACTCCTGATCTCGGTCGTTGTGGTAGGACAAGGTCAACTTTAAATTGCCTCGATCTTCTTGGGATCTACCTTAATACCCTCGCATGATACAACATGCCCCAAGAATGCCACAGAATCTAACCAGAACTCGCACTTGGAGAATATAGCATATAGCTTATGTTCCCACAAAGTCTGAAGCACCTCTCTCAAGCGTTGGTCATGCTCCTCCATGCTTCGTGAGTAGATCAATATGTTATCAATGAAGACAATGAAAAACGATTCAATATATAGCTTGAACACCCGATTCATCAAATCCATAAACCCCGCTGGGGCGTTGATCAAACTGAAAGATATCATTAGAAACTCATAGTGGCCATATCTAGTCCGTAAAGCCGTCTTCAGAACATCTGAATCATGAATCTTCAACTGATGATATCCCAATCTCAAGTCGATCTTAGAGAACACACTATCACCCTGCAACTGGTCAAACAAATCATCAATACGGGGCAACGAGTACTTGTTCTTAACGGTAACTTTGTTCAACTGGCGGTAATCAATGCACATCCGCATAGTCATATCTTTCTTCTTCACGAACAACACCGGTGCACCCCAAGACGACACACTCGGTCTTACAAACCCCTTTGCTAGCAACTCTCTAGCTGGTTTTTCAAGTTCTTCAACTCTTTCAGAGCCATGCGGTACGATGGAATAGAGATAAGTTGGGTACCTGAAGCAAAATCAATACAGAAATCGATATCACGATCTGGTGGCATGCCTGGTAGATCAGAAGGAAACACATCAAAGAACTCCCGGACCACGGGCACTAAATCAATCACCGGAGTCTCAGTAACCGTATCCCAAACATTAGCTAGATAAACCAAATAACCCTTCTCGACCATGTGTCGAGCCTTCATAAAATAGATAATCCGACTATATGTACTGATAGATAAACCCTTCCACTCCAATCTAGGCAACTCTGGCATCGCCAAGGTAACAGTCTTCGCATGGCAATCAAGGACGAGATGATATGGAGAGAACCACTCCATGCCCAGGATGATCTCAAAGTCAGTTATATCGAGCAATAGAAGATCCACTCTAGTCTCAAAACCATAGAAAGTCATGATGCATGACTGATAAATTCGATCCACAACAACATGAGGAACACCCTGAAAATGAGCAAACAGAGATGAAACATATGAATATGTAGAGCCTAGATCAAATAGTACCGAAGCATCCCTACCACAGTAGAAATAATACTTGTGATCATGACATCTGAGGCTACGGCATCTTGTCTGGATGGAAAGCATAGAACCTAGATAGGGAGCCAAATGACTAGCCTCCACCTCTAGGATGACCCCTACCCACCTGCCCTTCTCCTCTGTGCGGTCGTACAGCTGGTGTAGTAACTGGTGCGGTAATCATAGGCTGATGACCCTGTTGTACTGCCTTGCCCCAAAGTCTAGGACAAAACCTCTTCATGCGGCCAAGATCCCCGCACTCAAAATAACCTCTCGGAACGGTGGACTACTGACTTGAAGCCTGACCCTCATGGCCTGAATACCCTCTAGAGGAACCCTGAATAGCTGGTGGATGGTAGGAGCTCTATGGAATGACACTGAAATAGGGCTGCACTAGAGCACCCCGAGAAGGCAGCGGTATTGGATATGTGGGCCTGCTAGACTGACGCCTCACGAACTAACCTCTGCCCTCAGATGGAGCACCACTGAACCCTCCAGAATATCGAAACTGCTTGTCCCTCGGAGTCTGCTCTCGGCTCCGCTGACGATAACCATCGATCCTCTGAGCTATCTCTAAACTAGCTCGTAAGAAGTCCCTATCTCAACCCCTCGGGCCATAGTGGCCTGGATACCAGAGTGCAAACCTACAACAAACCTCCGCACTCTCTCTGCATCGATAGGGAGTATCATAAGTGCATAGCGAGACAACTCAAAGAATCTCGCCTCATAGTCGGTCACCGACATCTGACACTGTTGGAGGTACTCGAACTGAAATCGCAACTCTTCCATACGAGAGGGTGGAATATCTATCCAGAAAGAGACGTGTGAACTGATCCCACGTCAAGGGAGGAGAACCTACTGGTCTGCAGAGAAGATAGGACTTCCACCATCTACGGGCCCTACCCTCAAGTTGAAAGGTGGTAAAGTCCACCCCATGGGACTCCAATATCCTCATGTTGTGCAGTATGTACCTGCAATGATCAATAAGGTTATAGGGGTCCTCATGTCACTTAGCTCCAAAAGCAGAAGGATGTAGCCTGGTCCATCTATCCAATAGCTTCGGCGGCTCATTGATCACAGCTGGTCTGGGCTCTGGTATAACCGTTATAACTGGCTGAGCTCCGCCCACGGGTAGTGCACCGGGGGTCTAATATACGACAATTGCATACCCTGGAAGTTGAGCGGTAGGGGTCTGTACTCCCCCTCCCGCCTGAGATGTGACAGGGTCTGCTGGAAATTAACCAGTCTATGTCATAGAATCCATAAACTGCAGCATACGACCCATGACCTCCTAGAATCCTGGGGCAGACATGAAATCCACCAGGGCCGGCTCTGCTGCGGGCATCTCGCCCTGCTCCTCAAAAATAGGATCCTCCACCGGATCCACTGGTGGCACAATTGGAGCAACCCTAGAATGCCCTCGTCCTCTAACAAGAGCCGGAGCCCTCCCTCGGCCTCTAGCAATATGGGGAACATCTCCTCCATAGTCGGGTACATCTGTCATGCGCTTTCTCACCATTTGTGAGAGAATAAGAAAAAGGTACTTAGTACAACATCAAGTGCACGAGAGGAGATGAAGAAAAAGTAGTTTCCTAACACCCTATAGCCTCTCGAAGATAAGTACGGATGTCTCCGCACCGATCCGCAAGACTCTAATAGGCCTGCTCATGACTTGTGAGACCTACGTGAACCTATTTCTCTGATACCATATTATCACTACCCAATTTTCTTTTATAGGCCGTGATGGCGCCCACCGTCGCTGTTAGGCAAACCAACGGTGAACTAGCCATGTATATAATCTTTTTAATAATTTCAAAATAGTTGAATTTTATTTATTAAGTAAATGAGAAGTGGAAAATTATTGTAAAGTAAAGCGTGAAACAATGGAAGAGCAAGATACGGGAAATAAATACCAAAAACCATCAAGTGTCTACTAGCATTTTTCCAAGACCCGGTGTCACAAGTGTATGAGCAACTAGTAGAATGTACAAAACACCTATGCTACAGTCTGAAATATGAGAGATAGAAAGCAAATACAAAAGAGAGACTGCGAGTGCTGCAGAATAGACTCAGAGAGCAGCTCACCACTATGCCTCAAGATAACGGGGGTGCGCGCCTGAAGGAATGCTAGATGCACCTGCCTTAGATCATGCATAATTAGTGTAGAAGTGTAGATTGCGTACATAAACAATATGTACCTAGTAAGTATTCAGTCTAACCTCAAAGAAGTATTGATGAGGGGTTGACGTCGACACTTAATACGGGCCAATAATATAAATACATAAATTCTACATAGAAATGGAATACATGTATAATAAAAATAACACAATAACCAATAATAAATAAATGGTTCTTTAACTGATAGTCAATGTAAAAATCTCCAATTGTCACATGCTAACTTCAATAATTTTAGGCCATGAAATAAATTATAACCTCTCAAGTCATAAAAATAATATCAAGTGTATTCGGGCTCCGAGTATTATCACGCACGATTTATGTCGAGGTCGTATGACCCAATCCAAAATACTGTGTGCACTGTCGAGGGTCGCACCACATGAACCATAGATGCATCTATTATACTGCTGAGGTGAACGATCCGCTCCCATGAGAGTAGAGAGGTTTACCTCGCTCGCGGAAGTACTTGCGATGCGAGAGGCCATGAATTTCTCAGAGTTATTATGTATTCCTCAGTTCTTCCCAAAATAAGAAATTTAAATTAAAAATTTGCAACTTTAAAATCCCTAGTCTCAGCTCTATTCATGACAATTAATATGTATAATAAACACAACAGTACAATTAAAGCATGTTGTGGGTCTATGACTACCCGGACATATCATGGAATATAGCTACACACGAACTCTCATCACCTCATGTGTACGTAGCTCCCCACACAAGTAGTACCCAACAAAGGTACACCTAAGAGGATGAGTTCCCTCTTACAAGGTTAGGCAAGAGACTTACCTTGTTCTCAAGCTCACCTCCTGTCCACAAATCCTCTCTAAAGCCTCAACTTGGTGCCAATCAATCCGAAACTAGGTAAATGTTATATAAATTAATCAATACACACGCACAAGTTCATAACTTAGCCGTTAGAGAAATTACCCAACCCAAATTGGAAGATCCCTAAAATTCACCCCCTCGGCCCCACATGCCCGGATTCTAGAAATTTTCAAAGATAAATGTTACCCATAACTTCACGAACTCAAATATATAATTTTTACCCAATTCCATAATAATTTTCGTGGTTGAATTCCATTTTTATCAAAACCTAAGTTTTTCAACAATCTCCAAAATTTCCACATTTTACATGTTAAAATCTACCCATAATCTATGTATTAACTTACATTGGGTAGGAATGACATAGATTTAGTAGTTAGGTGAACTTTTCTCCAATAAGCTCCAAAATTGGTCAAGGAAATAAAAAATGAGAGAAAATGGCCCAAGTCCCGTTTTTAAAACAAGTCACTAACCAGGCATTCCTTCTTCGTGATCGCGGAAAAGCCATCACGATCGCGATCGCGAAGGCACTCTGCCCAAGGCCCAGGAAAATGGCCATCGCAAACACGAGGTACAACACGCGAACATGAAGGCTGACAAGCCTGAGCTTTGCGAACGCAGGGTCTATCTCGCGAACATGAACAAGGAGCTCACACCCCCCAGGCCCATCTCCCTACGCAAACGTGGGCCTCCTTATGTGAAAGTGGATGCCGCATGTCCCAGACCTTTGCGAACTCAGGCAAGGGGTCGTGCACGTGTAGACGAAAATCTCTGCCCCCACATTTTCTTTGTCCGTGAATGCGACATAGCCTTCGCTATTGCGAAGAAGGAAACCAGAACCAGCACACCAGATTTTTGGGAATTAGCTCTGGGCAGTCTGAAACTCATCCGAGCTACTCGGGACCCCATCCAAATTCACCAACAAGTCCAAAACTATAATACGAACCTGCTCGAACTCTCAAAACACGAAAAACAACATCAAAACTTAGAATCGTACCCCAAACCAAATTGAATTAATTATGAACTTCAAGTTTTCAACTTGCTCCGAACGCGCAGAATCATACATAGACTACTCGGAATGACACCAAATTTTTGCGTGCATGTCTTAAATCACCATATGAAACTATTCCTAGGCTCAAAATCCCAAATGGACCTCGATAACACCAAAACATACTCCAAACCAAACTTAAAGAACTTGAAAGCCTTCAATGCTCCAACTTTCAATATTAAGCGCTGAAACGCTCCTGAGACATCCGAAACCCGATCCGAACATATGCCAAAGTCCAAAATCATCATACAAACCTATTGAGATGGTTAAATCTCGGTTCCGAGGTCGTTTACTAAAAATATTGATTCAAGTCAAACAAAACCATTTTAAGACAATATTAAGGAACTAGGTGTTCCGATTTCAACCCGAACCTTCCAAACCCAAACTAACCATCCCAGCAAGTTATAAAATAGTAAAATCATATAAATGGAGTCTTATTTAGCGGAACGAAGATCTAGAAAGAAAAATGACCGGTCGGGTCGTTATATTTTTATTATTATTGAAACTATACATAATAAATATGTGTGTGCATGCATATTTTGAAACTAGTTGTATAGTACACGTGCATCCCGTATTAATTTCTAAAACATTATTTGCTAGAAACAAAAAATTTCTAAGTGCTACATAAAAATTGAAGCAGAAAGAGCAAAATATTTCCTTAAACAACGAAGAGAGAGAGAGAGATTAGGTCTACACTGTTATCATTTATTCCTTCCGTTGCTACCAACATGTTAGCTTATGCGCATGCAATAAATTTAGAACATACCTTGTACAAAGCAATACAACTTTATAAGCAAGAGTGATCATGCCAGTGGCTATTGTGAACATCTTTTGTCACGACCCAAAACTCATTATAGGTCGTGATGGCGCCCAACATCGCCGTTAGGCAAGCAAATGATAAACTACCAACTTAATTGTTTATTTTATTATTGTCAAAATCATGAATCTTGTTAGATAAAAAGACTGATGCATCAAAAATTGTATATACATATGATTTAAGTAAAATATAAAGTAAAGGTGTCCTAATGGTAAGCAAAATCACAAACAAATTCTACAACACTCCAAAACCTGGTGTCACAAGTGCATGAGCATCTACTAGGAAGTATAATAACAATACAACATCTTTGACCCCACTCACGAATATACGTGTGAGTTATGAGATTCAAGAAAACTTTCCGATGGATACAGACAACGCATAACAAATTAGTAAGGGAAGTACAATTTTTACGGCTGAACAAGTAGCTTGTCAAGTATCTAAAATAGCGCGTCCATTACATTACGCGAGTTTAGTCTCAGGTCATAATGCGAATTAAAGCAATTGAACATGCAAGAATAACGCAAATAATATAATTAAAGCATGGCGTGAGTCTAAGTCTACCCGGACCTAATCCGGAATTCTATCATACACATGGACACTCGTCACCTCATACGTGCGTAGCTCACACAACATGTAGTACATAACAAATATAACACATACGGGGTAATTTCCCCCTCACAAGGTTAGACATGAGACTTACCTCGCTCAGAAATCCGATAACCGGCTTCAACGCTTTTCTAACACTCAAACCGATGCCAAACGATCCGAAACTAATCAAACAATGTGCAAATCAATCAAAATATACTCCAATACTCGTAATTTAACAATTAGAAATAAATTCCCAACTCCTCAAGAAATGTCAACTAAGTTAACCCCCTGGCCCACGCGTCCGGATTAAAAAAATTATCAAAAATATTTATTACCCATAACTTATATAGTTTATATTCCGAAAATTACCCAATTTCCTCCATGAATAGACCCTCAAATCAAGGATTTACCATCTCATAACTTTGGGGATGAAATCTCCAATTTCTACAATCCAAACAAGGATAAAAATAATAACCAATGAACATAATCATGAAAAAATATTAAAATAAAGGTCAGATATTTCCCCCCTCAATGAGACGAGAACAACGCCGTGAATATCACCTCAAACGGACCTGTAGAACTCAAGATAAACTTAAAATACTAAAATGCTCGATCTGTCCATTTAAAACACTGTCCAGGCGATTTTCGTTCTTCGCCTTCGCGGGGACACCTTCGCGTTCGCGAAGAACAAAGTCCGCACCAGAAAACAACAATCTTTCCCGACACGAAAATTGGCATAACTCTCACATACGACCTCAGAATTCGACAATTCTTGTTGTTATAGTTCCGTAATTACAATACGGATCTAATGGGTCAATCCAATCACAAAATAAAAGGCCTTTTACTCAATATGGTACCCTTTATGTCCAAAGAAACGACGTTGAACCATAAGAACAAAAGCGCGATACAGCCCAAACACATCTGAAACATACCCGAGGCCCCTGAGACCCCATCCAATTATACAAACTAGTCCCAAAATATAACACGAACCTACTCAAGCCCTCAACTCACACCAAACAACATCAAAACCATGAATCAATGATCAAATCCTCCTTTTACCTTTCAAACATTTAAACTTCGAAGAACACGTCCGAATTACACTTAACATTCCGGATTGATGCCAAGCTTTATGTACAAGTCATAAATTACGTTACGAACTATTCCAAGGCTCAGAACTCCAAACTGACATCGATAACACCAAAGTCCACTTCAAACCAAACTTAGGAGATTCTAAAACCTTCGAATTGCCAACTTTCCATAATAAGCGCCAAAATGCTCCCGGGCTACCCGATAATCAACCCGAATATATGCCCAAGTCCGAAATCATCATACGAACCTATTGGAATCTTCAAATCCCGAATTTGAGGTCATTTACTCAAAAGTCAATCCTTGGTCAACTCTTCCAACTTAAAGATTCCGAATTAAGAATTTTCCATCCGAATCAACTCTGAACCTCCAGAAATTTAATCCCGACCACACGTACATGACATAAAACATGATGTGAAGCTACTCAAGGTCTCAAACCGTCAAATGACTTGCTAGAGCTCAAAACAAATAATCGAGCCATTACATTCTCCCCTACTTAAACATACATTCGTCCTCGAACGTGCTAAGAACCGTTCCAGAGTTGGACAAAATCACTGTTTAACACTCCGTGCACAGATGCGTGCCACCAAAAACCATTTGAACAGATTTGCTCAACCCAGACTGAAGATCCTTCCTGCTACCTTAGCCCACAAGTCTTAAAACCAAATTCCAACATCCGAAATTCTCTACGAAGCCTGATTCTAACATACGAACACTGTATCAATCTCAAACCGTTGTACCTAATATGAACATGCACCCATAACATAATTTGTATGCTTATAATAACATCCTCCAACCGTAGAAGCTGCAAATTCACTATCCCGATGGCCGTATTATACCTCATAACGCGCATAAGTCCTGATCTAAACCTCGCGATATTACAATGATGAGAGTGACCCGTAGAAGCTGATAACCACCTGCCAAATCAATAACTCATGGAGTCACTCTGCTTGATAAGACCGTTACCTAATTCTAAACTAACTAGTGACATTTTCTCTTTAATATACCTTACAAGAAATCGTACAATTCAGAACAACCCCCCTCCCCCCCACACATTCCACAATCTCTCCTATTAGTGACAGTACCAGAATCTCCTATTAGCGACAGTACCAGAATCTCCATACCTGATTTCAATCCCTAACAATCAAATGACTAACACGTCACACTTATACGATCTTACCGTGGGATATACCCCCACAACCTTCCGCACAAGGTAGCAAAATCTGAACATCAATGTCTATCGACTATGCTATTACTATAGTACTAGCCGAAAATCTGCATTTCAATACCCAACACTCCTACCATAAAATAGACCATCCTCAGGCAGCCTAAAAATAGTGCCAACACACTCTGAAATCTCTCTCCAGGTATTTTGAGCTCGTGACGTTCCTATAAAAAATGGATCGCAACCTTGATTCTCATATTCCAATTCCATACCGCTCATTGTACCTATCATGCTGCTACGCGAGAGTATATGAATTTCATCATAACTCCTGAACCACTAGTAGAATAAACATTTCACCTAGAATTTTCATTTAACTCATTTTAGAAGAAGAATCGTGACACATAACCAACTTCCCATAGCCGCAAAAGACATAGAACTCAAGTCATGTTCTAAATCATCATAACTCTTCTGGGACCCATTTACACATAATCAAAACCATCGGAATCAAATACCTCCAAATCAATCAAATTACAAAGGCTATCGAGCCCAGACGTACAACCGCGAAACACCCGTATTTTCTAACACACCGAAGGAACTGATCATTTCCACAACCATGCTGATTCAAGCCATTACTAACTTACTAAACTTCTCCCAATATACTTTCTACTTGCCTTTGAAATAATAGTTCTATTCAAACACATAACGAACCTCAAACAACACTCATCCCGAGTGACCCATATCACAAGACTACATCATCTCAATACCCATAAGCCATTTCATACCCACATCATGCAGTCTATAGTAACTCCAACTGATACATCTCCGCTGATTAGATCTTCTATGAAAATGAAACTGTTTCTCCTATTTTTCTAACACTCCACCGTAGACCCGTTGTTAACATAGAAATGCTCAAAGTATACTTCACACTCTACTACAAAACCCAATCCTCACCCACATAACGAACCTGAAAATCCTTAAGCACCACATCTAAAATCTCGAATCCACTAGAACCATTGTTGAGGGTCGCCCCCTCTAGTCTAGTCCTGATTATTTAACCAAACCACTAGTGATCCGTTAGCATATGAGCACTCCAATGAAGCAATCAGATGAATACTTTCCCTTGTACATCACATCCATCAAATCCCCTGCTCAAATTACCCCTGAGGTTTTCTTCCCTTCGTAATAACTAATCCACCAACGTACTGATAACCCAAAAATGCAAAGGTACATCATCATAGATGGTGGGCACCCCCACTTAGCTTTAATCCACAATTACATAATTCCATAAGTCACAATGACTCCTCCTCCTCAGTTTCTATGATCTCGCACCATTGCTCAACAAAATTTCTCCTAAGTTCTTGTTGCACTAATCATAACACATCCCGAATTATCAGCCACAATCGCACACTCGACCTCCTAACAGTCATACCATCTTCTTCAAGCGATCAACAACTCACATCGTAGTACATACTTCATGCTGGATAGAAAATAAAGTTCTTTAGAAGGCCTTTACTAGAAATCATGCAACTTCTAACACCTCATAGGAGACAGTCCACCTGTGTAACCCTATATCGACATTTCCAATGACGCTGTCCTGATTAGATTACAACCACCATGAAATCAGTTAATCCTCCTTAGTTCACACTCGCCCACCAGTCGAAAGCGCCTGCTCGTTCCCATCAACACCAAATAAAGGTCTAGCGATGCATCCAGAACTTGAAGTCATATTACATTCCAAGCAAACTCTCTTCCGTCATATTCAAACTTCCCCAGTATAGTAGCCATCATCCTAAATGAGATTATAAACTTAGTCGTTGTCCACCATGATCATCAAATCTCTCTAAACTTTCTCAAAGCATGTGGCTATCCAACCACAGAATCCATACGCTACTCTGTCGCTCCCACTTTAGTTAAACCATCCCCTTAAGAAACTTCTCGGCCTTTGTTGTTCGTACTTGAATTGCTAGCAGTTCAACCTCCGCGAGACACCTCCCACCATGTCATTCCTCATCATTTACTGCCCAGATGTTACCTTAAATCAAAATCCATCTCTATAGCATCCGAACTAATGAATTGTCACCAACTCTAAGCCTCCATAAAGATCATCTTTCTCGAACTATCAACACTCGAAACACTGATTCGACCCTAAAGTCACCTTACACTTCCATCTCTAATAATCACTGCTTAGGTACCATCCCGCAACACCGTGCCCCAAAGGCAATTCGAAGGAGACCATAACACCGAGGAGCCTTAATGTGTTCCAACCAGGACGACTACACCACATCACAAATGAGATCTCTACCACGTTCGAAAATATCAAGTCTCGCTACTCCGTCAACTAAGGTCTGAACACCCATAGTCCAATTGCTTTTCCTCCTCTTGAATTAAATGCCAAACCTCTAAACCATGCACCGAGAAATCTTCCTTTTATGTCATTCACTACCATGAAACATAAATAAGTACCCTACCATTACACCAACACTACGCGATAATAACACATGAATATCATAATAATTTGTGCATAGCCTCAAAACAATAGGCAGTACTAACATTGGGATGAAAAGTCTGAACACTTCCACGAAGAGATGATAATAGCCTGCTCGAATACACAGGGAGAAATATCCTGCACCATACTTGCAGTACCACTACAACTCTTCGATGCCCAATTGATAACAAGCGCTAAACATCGTATAATAATGAGTAGGAAGGAAATGAATGCATAAACATTTATGGAATCAAATTGCATGACAAGGAATCAAGAAGGGAAGTGGTCCTAAGAGCCCTGTAGCATCTCGAAGATAAGTACAGAAATCCCCGTACCGATCCGCAAGACTTTATTAGACTCGATCATGAATTGTGAGACCCAAGTGAATGTAGAGCTTTGATACCAAGATGTCACGATCCAAAAACCACTATAGGTCGTGATGGCGCTCAACGTCATCGTTAGGCAAGCCAACGCTGAACTACCAACCTAATTATTCATTTTATTATTTTTTGAAAACATGAATCTTATTAGACAGAGAAATTGATGCATCAAATATCGTAGATACAAATGATTCAAGTAAAATATAAAGTAAAAGTGTCTCAATGGTAAGCAAAATCATAAATAAATTCTAGAACACCACAAAATCCGGTGTCACAAGTACATGAGCTTCTACTAGGAAGTATAATAACAATACAACATCTGTCTGGAAAACAAGATAGACAGGATAATGTAAATAATTATGATGGACTTTCTGCATGATGCGTATCATAACATGGGATGCAACTCACCGTAAAGTCCCCGCAATAGCTGCGCCTTTGTGCCTGAAAGACCACAATAAATATATACCTGCACAATAAGTGTAGATGTGTAGCATGAGTATGTAAATCAACGTATACCCAGTAAGTATCTAGCCTAACTCCAGAAAAGTAGTGACGATGGGTCTACATCAACACTTACTAGTGGTCCAATAAACCAAGTATAGTAGAAAGTAAACAAGTATGAAGCATGGTAATTAAATAGTGAAAGCAAATATAGGCACATGATACGATCCTCATCTGAACAATAAACACAAGTCCTCAAATATTGGTTATCTCCTCAAATGGAGTATATAATGTGGTCCCCACCAGATAGGTCATCACAACTCTAGTCAGGAAAACTCACGGATACACTAGTTTCTTGTCAAATATTTCGCACGATTCTGCTGAGGCGAACGACCCGATCCCATAAGAGTATTTCATGAAGTTTTCGAGTCGAATGGCCCGATCCCATATGAGTGTAATACATAATACTGCCGAGGCAAATGACCCAATCTCATAAGAGTGTATTACATGATACTGCTCAGGAGAACGAACCGATCCAATAATAGTGTGTTACATGATACTGCCGAGGCAAACGACCTGATCCCATAAGAGTATTTCATGAAGTTACCGAGGCGAAGCCCGATCCCATTAGAATATGAAGCTTTTACGGGTCTTTTATCCCACTCACAAATATACGTGTGAGTTATGAGATTCAAGAAAATGTTCCGATGGATACGCACAATGCGGTAAAAATCAGTAAGGGAAGTACAATTTCTACGGCAGAACGCGTATCTTGTCAAGTATCTAAAATATCGAGTCCATTATTCTATGCGAGCCTAGTCTCAGGTCATAATGTGAATTAAAGCAATTGAACATGCAAGAATAACGCAAATAATTCAATTAAAGCATGGTACGTCTACTCGGGCATAATTAGGAATTCTAGCATACTCACGGACACTCGTCACCTCATACATGCGTAGCTCCCACAACATGTAGCACATAACAAATATAACACCTACAGGATAATTTCCCCCTCACAAGGTTAGATATGAGATTTTCCTCTCTCTGAAATTCGATAACCGACTTCAACGCCTTTCTAACACCTCAAATCGATGACAAATGATCCAAAACTAATCAAATAACGTACAAGCCAATCAAAATATACTCCAATACTCGTAATTTAATAATTAGAAATAAAGTCCCAACTCCTAAAAAAATATAATGACCCGACCGGTCGTTTAGTGCTCTAGCGCATCGTTCAATAGTTTGAGGCCATGAGCGACTTCACTTCATGTATAATGACTGGTACGCGTGGTAAAAATTGAAATTTCGGAAGTTCAGAGTTGATTTGAAAGGAAAATTCTCATTTTGGAAGCTTTAAGTTGAAAGAATTGATTAAGGTTGGATTTTTAAGTAAACGATTCATATGATGAATTCGGACTTGGGCGTATGTCCGGATTGGGTTTTGGATGACCCGGGAGAGTTTCAGCGCCTATCTTGGAAGTTGGCATTTTGGAAGAATTTCATAAATTTGGGTTGAAGTGCATTTCAATGCTATCAATGTCCGTTTGGGATTCCGAGTCTGGGAATAGCTCCGTATGGTGATGTTGGTATTGGGATCGCGTCTGGAAGTGGATTCGGAGGTCCATAGGTCATTTTGGAGTCATTTGGCTAAAGCTAGAAACTTGAAGGTTTTTGAGAAGATTGACCAGAAGTGGGCTTTTTGATATCGGGGTCAGAATTCGATACGGGAAGTTGGAATAGGTCCATAATGTCAAATGTGACTTGTGCGCAAAATTTGAGGAAAATCGGACGTGATTTGATAGGTTTCGGCATTCATTGTAGAAGTTGGCATTTCAAAGTTCATCACGTTTGAATTGGGAGTGTGATTCATGATTTCGATATTGTTTGATGTGATTTGAGGTCTCGAGCAAGTTTCTATTATGTTATGGGATTTGTTGGTATGATTGGGCGGGGTCCCGGGGGCCTCGGATGTGTTTTGGGGTGGTTTCAGATCATTTGGAGTTGCTATTGCTGGTGTCTGGTGTTCTTCTTCGCGAACGCGAAGGAAATCCCCCGTTCGCGAAGAGGGAATTGTAGGGTTGTTGAGATTGGCCTTTGCGAACTCGAAGGTTGAGACGCGAATGTAGTGAAGAACTTGAGGAACCTACGTGAACGCGAGGGGGCAGTCGCGAACACGTAGAAGGAAATGAGGGATGGGCCTGAGGATGTTTAGCCTACGCGAACGCGAGGCTGGGTATGCGAACGCGAAGCAATGGGGGAGGAAAGCTTTGCGAATGCGTCGTGAGGAACGCAAACGCATCGTAAGGAACGCAAATGCGAAGGGGGTTTTTTGGGACTGGGTTGGCTGAGGTCCGCGAACGCGAAGGGGTTGTTGCGTTCGCGAAGAAGGAGTCGGACTGGGCAGTGAGATGTTTTAAACGGGATTTTTGGCCATTTTCACTTCAATTTCTCCTTGGGAGCCGGTCTTGGGATGATTTTGGAGTTCCATTTTCATCATCTATGTCAAGGTAAGTGATTCCCACCTATTGCAAGTTAAATACATAGTTTATATCTAGATTTAGACATGAAAATTTGTAAAAATTGTGGGGTTTTGGTAGGAAACCTAAAAATTGGTATGTCTGGATTTTGATCACCAATTTGGGCATGAAATGAAGAATAAATTATATATTTGAGTTCGTGGGATTATGGGTAAAGTTTATCTTCGAAAATTTTCGGATTCTGGGCACGTAGGCACGAGGGTGATTTTATCAACTTTTCGAACGGAGTTGGAAATTGTTATAAAATGATTAGTTATGAGTATAAGAGTATATTTTGATTCGGTTGCATCATATTTGACTAGTTTTGGAGCGACGGGCATCAGTTTGAATTGTCGGAGCGGCCTTGGGGCCGGTTATGGAATTTCGGAGCAAGGTTAGTCTCCTTTCTAACCTTGTAAGAGGGAATTAACCCCATTAGTAAACTAAATTATTGTGTGCTTCTATTTGTGGGGGCTACATACGCATGAGGTGACGAACATTCGTACTTAGCTACTAGCTATGCCTATGTCCGGGTAGTTTTAGGCTCACATCATGCCTTGTTGATATTGTTATTGATTTATATTTATTATCTGCCTTGAGAGGGAGCGAGATTGAGTTTGCTTATTAAATGTTTTGAAAGGAATTGAAATTGAAGAACGTAAGATTCAAAAGGTTTCGTTTGAACTTCGTAATTTCGAAAAGGATTGAGTAATGCTATTCTGAAAAGCTACAAGCCTAATTTCCCTTATTTTGAAAAGAATTAAGAAAGAGATATTATTTTAATGTTAAATTTATATTTTACCGCGTCACAAGTACGATCCACGAGTGGGGAGATTCCTTAAATTTATATTTGAACGCATCGTACGTATGATTCGCGAACGGGGTATTTCCTTCTACCACTCTTATGGGATCAGGCCGTTCGCCTCAGCAGGACTTATGTACCACACTCTCATGGGAGCGGGCCGTTCGACCCTCAGCAATGCACAATTTACTTTTAGGTTGGGTCGGGCTGTACGCCTCGGCATTTTCTATAAATATATTATCCTCATGGAATCATGCGTAACGTTTGGCAAGAAGCCAGTGTATCTGGGGGTTTTTGTTTTCCCTGATTTGGATTATGACAACCTCTTTGATGAAATCCACTATATCTATATATATGCTCCGGTTACGGAAGGAACTTGCTAGTTGAGAGCTTGAGTAAATTGTAAGGAGGAAAATTATACTACGTATTTTATACTTGTTTGTTTCATATATTTACTCTGGATGATATTCATTCACTTCTTTATTGTACCTGATATTATTGGACCACTAGTAAGTGTCGAAGTCGACCACTCGTCAGTACTTCTTCGAGGTTAGGTGGGATACTTACTGGGCACACTTTGATTTACGTACTCATACTATACTTGCTGAATATTTTTGTGCAGGAGCATATATGACTATCAGCCTGGCGGGCGCAGAGGTGTGGTTAAATGCAGAGACTTAGGTGAGTTGTATTCCCATCTACGATATACAGCCAGCAGAGTCCCCTTCAAAGTTACTTATGTATTTTCTTGTCTAATTTGTATTCTGGACAGGTGTTGTATTTTATTTTTATCTTCCTAATTGATGCTCATGCACTTGTGACACCGAGTTTTGGGGTGATTATGGGTTGTCTCGTATTGAAATTGTTGAAAATATTATTATTTACTTTGTAAACTCCATCTTTTGCTATTTAATTGAAGGAAAATATGATTTCAAAAGTAACAAAATGAGAACATAATTAAGTATTTATTGTTGGCTTGCCTGACAGTGGAATCTGGCGCCATCACGACCTTTATAGATTTTGGTTTGTGACAAGAAAAGTCAATAAAGTCAACCCCCAGGCCCACACGTCCGGATTTCAAAAATTATCAAAAATAATTATTACACATAACTTATATAGTTTATATTCCAAAAATCATTCAATTTCGTCGATGAATTGACCCTCACATTAAAACATTTACCATCTTATAACTTTGGGGCTCAAAACCCCAATTTCTACAATCCAAATACGGATAAAAATGATAACCAATGAAAAAAATCATGGAAAAACATCAAATTAAAGGTCAGATATTTACCCCCTGCATGAAGTCCCCAAGCCTGCCTCTCTTCTTTGTGAACGCAGCTCCCTGCTCGCGATCGCGATGCACAACCTCACCAAACATTCCCGAACACATCCCTCTACTCGCTAACACGAAGGGAAAACTTCTCCTGCCTCCCGGATACCCTTCGCGAAAGTGAGACCCCTCTCGCAAGCGCATATAAGAAAACTAGACACCAGAAATCTGCAGCACTACAAGGCCAAATTCAATCTGCAATGAACCCGAAAATCACCTGAGGCCCTTGAGTCCTCAACCTAACATACCAATAAGTACTAAAACACCATACGAACTCCCTCGAAGCCTCAATCACATCAATCAACATTAAAACCACAAATCTCACATCGATTCAAAACTAATAAACTTATGAACTTCTAACTTCCAAAACTAATTGCGAAACATGCCAAACCAACTCCGATTGACCTCAAATTTTGCACACAAGTTATAAATGACACAACGGACCTATTCCAACTTCCTAAATCAAAATCTGAGCCCGGTAACCATAAAGTCAACTCTTAGTCAAACCTCTCAACTCTCCAAACTTCAACTTTTCTAATATTTGCCAATTTAAGCCAATATAATCTACGGACCTCCAAATCAATATCCGGACACACTCCTAACTCTAAAATTATTCTACGGAGCTATCAGAACCATCAAAACTCCGCTTCGGACTCAATTACACATTAGTCAACATCCGTTCAACTCTTTCACCTTAGGCTTTCAACCTTGGGCTAAGTATTTCCCGCTCGATCTCCCAAGTAGCCTCTTCGACTAGCTGACCTCTCCACTACACCTTTACTGAAGCTATACTTTTTGACCTCAATTTTCGAGCCTGCCAATCCATGGGAACATGAAACACTGGATGAACACTTGATAGACTAGGTGGTAATGCAAGCTTGTAAGCCACCTCTCCAATTCTCTCAAGCACCTCAAAAATCCTAATATACGGAAGGCTCAATTTTCTCGTCTTCCCGAACCTCATAAGACCCTTCATGGGTAAAACTCTGAGAAATACCTTCTCCTACACCATGTAAGCAACATCACAAACCTTCCGATCGGCATAACTCTTTTGTTTAGACTGTGCCATGCGAAACAGATCCTGAATCAAATTAACTTTGTCCAAAGCATCCTGAACTAAGTCAGTAGCCAATAGCCTAGCCTCTCCCAACTCAAACCAACCAACTAGAGACCGACACTGTCTCCTATATAAAGCCTCATAAAGAGCCAGCTGAATGGTCGATTGGTAGCTGTTGTTATAGGTAAACTCTGCAAGTGGTAGAAACTGATCCCAAGAGCCTCCCAAATCCATGACAAAAATGCGTAGCATATCCTCCATTATCTGAATAGTGCGCTAGGACTGTCCGTCCGTATGAGGGTGGAATGTTGTACTCAACTCAACCCGTGTGTCTAACTCTCGCTAAACTGCTCACTAAAACTACAATGTAAACTATGTGCCTCGATCTGAAATGTTGGACACCAGCACACCGTGAAGGCGAACAATCTCGCGGATATAGATCTCAACCAACCGCTCTGAAGCTTAAGTAGTCCCAACTGGAATGAAATGTGCGGATTTGGTCAACCTATCCACAATCACCCAAATAATATCAAACTTCAAAAGTCAGTGGGATCCCAACTATGAAGTCCATGGTGATATGCTCTCATTTCCACTTCGGAATCTCAAGCCTCTGAAGTAAACCACCCGTCCTCTGATGCTCGCCTGCTGAAAATTTAGGCACCGAGTTACAAACCCCACTATATCTTTCTTCATCCTCCTCCACCAATAATGCTGCCTCAAGTCCTGATACATCTTCGCTGCACCCAGATGAATAGAGTACCGTGAACTGTGAGCCTACTCAAGAATCATCTCATGTAGTCCATCCACATTGGGCATACAAATCCAACCCTGCATCCGCAACACCCCATCATCCCCAATAGAAAACTCCTTGGCATTATCGTGCTGAACTGTGTCCTTATGTACCGAGAAAACACACAAGTTAGAACCTGACTGGGCTCCGAAACATCTAACCTCACGAACTGATTGGCCAAGGCCTGAACATCTGATGCAAGCGGTCTCTCACCAAAAGGAAAAAATTCAAGTCTACTCATACTCACCGCCTTTCTACTCGAGGCATCGGCCACCACATTAGCCTTTCTGGGATGATATCGAATGGTAATATCATAGTCCGTTAGAAGCTTCAACCATCTCTGCTTCCTAAAATTTAGATCCATTTGCTTGAACAAGTGCTGGAGAGTCTGATGATCTGTAAATACCTCACTAGACACACCTTAGAGATAATACCTCAAAATCTTCAATGCATGAACGATGGATGCCAACTCCAAATTATGAACAAGGTAGTTCTTCTCATGGGGCTTCAACTGCCGTGAAGCATAAGCAATCACTCTACCCTCATGCATCAAGACACACCCAATACCAATTCGAGAAGCATCATAATACATTGTATAAGAACCCGATGCTGAAGGCAAAACTAGAACTAGAGTTGTGGTCAATACAGTCTTGAGCTTCTGAAACCTCTCCTCACACTCATCCGACCATGTGAATGAAGAACCCTTCTGGGTCAACCTGGTCAAAGGTGCTGCAATGGACATGAAATCCTCCATAAAGCGACGATAATATTCGGCCAAGCTGAGAAAACTCCAAATCTTAGTAGCTGAAGACGGTCTGGGCCAATTGTGAAACGCCTCTATCTTCTTTGGATACACCTTAATCCAATCACTGGACACCACATGCCCCAAGAACTCCACCAAAGTGAGCCAAAACTCACATTTAGAGAACTTGGCATAAAGCTTCTCTTCCATCAACCTCTATAGTACAATCCTCAAATATTGTGCATGATCCTCCTAGCTATGTGAGTACACCAGGATATCATCAATAAATACTATAGCAAATGAATCAAGATATGGTTATAATACATTGTTCATAAGATGCATGAATTCTTCTGGGTAGTAGTCAGTCCAAATGACGTCACAAGGAACACATAGTAACCATAGCGATCCACAATGCCATCTTCAGAATATCCGAGTCCCGAATATTCAACTGGTGATATCCGGACCCCAAATCAATCTTAGAGAACAATCTCGCTCCATAAAGGTGGTCAAATAAATCGTCAATGCGTGGTAAAAAATATTTGTTCATGATTGTAACTTTGTTCAACTACCTATAGCCGATACACATCCACAGAGTACCATCCTTCTTCTTCACAAACAGAACCAGTGCACCCCATGGCGACACACTACGCCTAATGAACCCCTTAATCAAGAAGCTCCTGAAGTTTTTCTTTCAATTCCTTCAACTCTGCTGGTGCCATACGGTATAGAGGAATAGGAATGGGCTGAGTGCCCATCACCAAGTCAATACCAAAATCTATATCTTTGTCGAATTACATGCCTGGCAGGTCTGCACTGTAAGGCCCCGTAAAATTTTTACGAAAAGAAATATAATATTTCGTGGTGCCGGATTAGGCTTACGTGTTTGAGGATTATACATCTTGGACTTTTTGGGTAGAACAATGTACTGAGGGATAAAGGAAAACTTTTGGTAGAGAAAAGCATTTCTGCGGTCCATTATGCGACCGCAAAATCACTCTGCGGACCACATAATGGCCGCATAGTGAGGCAGGAGAGGGGCAGTTTTGGATGCCATTCTGCGGTCAACTATGCGACCGCAGAACTATTCAGCGATTCACTAGGTGATCGCTGAACAGGTCTGCGGGTTGCATAGTGACCCAGACCCAGGCAGATGTTTGCCAGTTTTGGACACCAATAATGTGGCCGATATGCGGTCCGCACACCAATTAGGCTTAACTGGGTATTATAGAAGATTCGTGGAGGGGTTTTCTACCCTTGCCTCTCTATTGACTAAATTGACTCAGAAGGCAGTTAAATTCCAATGGCCAGATACATGTGAAATGAGTTTCCAGGAATTGAATACAAGATTGACTATGGCACTGGTGTTGACCTTACCAGAAGGTGCAAATGTATTTGTGGTATATTGTGATGCTTCAAGAATTGGGCTTAGGAGTGTATTAATGCAACATAGAAAGGTGATAGCTTATGCTTCTAGGCAACTCAAGAATCATGAAAAGAACTATCCAACACATGACTTAGAACTTATGGCGGTGGTATTTGCATTGAAAATTTGTCATCATTATTTATATGGGGTCCATGTTGATATATTCATGGACTATAAGAGCCTTCAATATATTTTCAACCAGAAGGAATTAAATCTGAGGCATAGGAGATGTCTTGAGTTACTCAAAGATTACGTCATCGATATCCTATATCACCCGGGAAAGGGCAATGTTGTGGCAGATGCTCTTAGCCAGAAATCTATGGGTAGTTTGGCTCACTTGGAGGAATATCAAAGGCCATTGGCCAAGGAAGTTCACTGATTAGGAAGTTTAGGAGTTTTTTTTGCGGACTCTAGTGAATGAGGGGTGATTGTGCAAAATAGTGTTGGATCATCACTTGTTGTGGAATCAAGAAGAAGCAATACAACGATCCATTGTTGGCACAATTGAAAGAGGAGATTTATAAACATAAGACCATGGCCTTTTCTCTTGACATGGGTGATGGTACACTAAGGTACTAAGGGCGTCTATGTGTTCCAAGTGTAGATGGTCTCCGCAAAAGAATTATGACTTAAGCTCACACTTCTAGGTATTCCGTGCACCCGGATTCTACGAAAATGTATCATGATCTTAAGGAAGTCTAGTGGTGGAATGATATGAAGAGAAATGTAGAGGACTTTGTGGCGAGATTGTTCAATTATCAGCAAGTGAAAGCCGAACACCAAAGGCCCGGTAGGTTGGCACAGACCATAGAAATCCCAATATGGAAGTGGAAAATGATTAATATGGACTTTTTGGTAGGATTACCCCGCACTCCTCATAAGTTTGACTCAATTTGGGTGATTGCGGATCGACTCACGAAATCACCACACCTTTTGCCGGTTAAGTCTACCGACACAGCGGAATAGTATGCTCAGTTGTATATCAAAGAAATAGTCAGGTTGCATGGCACTCCAGTTTCCATCATTTCTGATCGGGGAGCACAATTCACCGCGAAATTTTGGAAAACGTTTCAGCAAGGTCTTGGGTACTTAGGTGAATCTTAGTACAACCTTTCACCCACATACTGCCGAGCAGGCAGAGCGGACTATTTAGCACTTGAGGATATGTTGCGTTCTTACGTTCTAGACTTTAAAGGTAGCTGGGATTACCATTTACCACTCATAGAATTTGCCTACAATAATAGTTATCATGCCAGCATTCAAATGGCACATTTCGAGGCTTTATATGGAAGGAGATGCAGATCTTCTATTGGGTGGTTCGAAATTGGGGAAGCAGTGTTCATAGGGCCAGACCTCGTGCATCAGGCTATGGAAAAGGTTAAAATCATTAAGGAGTAGTTGAACACTGCTCAGAGTCGTCATAAATCCTATTTGGATGTTCGTCATAGGGATTTGGAGTTCAAAGAAGATGATTGGGTATTCTTGAAAGTTTCCCCAATGAAGGGTGTGATGGGGTTTGGTAAGAAAGGAAAATTGAGTCCGAGGTATGTCGGACCGTACAAAATCATTCAGAGGATTGATGAGGTGGCGTACAAGCTTGTGCTACCACCTGAGATGTCATTAGTGCACCCGGTGTTTCATGTATCTATGTTGAAGAAAGTAGTTGGAGACCCGATACTCATTATTCCGGTTGAGACTGTTGAGGTTAACGAGAAATTGACTTACGAAGAGATTCTGGTTCTGCTATTGATCGGCAAGTCCGAAAGTTAAGAAATAAAGAAATTGCCTCCATGAAAGTACTATGGCGAAACCAACAGGTTGAAGAGGCTACTTAGGAGGCCGAGGAAGAAATGAAGAAAAAGTATCCTTATTTGTTTGAATGACCATGTATTTATAAAGTTGTGATCTAGGAAAATTCTAAGTCTTACATTCTATGAATTATGTATCATTTGTACAATTGGCGTTAAGGGTGTTCCTTTCTAGTAATATATTGCTTGTGAGGCCACCATTGGTGTTGTTTTGTATTATGTTACGTCGTTGGATTATGTATATGCTGTTAGTATGTGTTTCTGGGATTCTCTAATAGGTGGCTAGGCCCAGTTACAAGGGAGACTCTCGCGAAATATTTGGAACTTTAGGGAGTTAGGAAAATCTTGAAACTACTGGTGAGTGTGAATTAACAGTTGGGCCACATTTGATGCAAATAACAGATTTTGACCCTCATTCGATAACGAATGATCCTAAGTAGGGGAGAATGTAAGGCCCCGTAAAATTTTTGCAAAAAGAAATATAATGTTTCGTCGTGCCGGATTGGGCTTACGTGTTTGACGATTGTATAAATTCTTCGCGGCTCGGACTTTTTGGGTTGAACAATGCACTGAGGGATAAAGGAAAAGTTTTGGCAGAGAAATGCGTTTCTACGGTCCATTATGCGACCGCATAATCACTCTGCGGACCGCATAATAGCCGCAGAGTGAGGCAGGAGAGGGGCAGTTTTGGATGCCATTCTGTGGTCTACTATGCGACCACAGAACTGTTCTACGGTTCACTATGCGACTGCAAAGCAGGTCTGCGGGTCACATAGTGACCGCAGACCCAGGCAGCATTTTGCCAGTTTTGGACAGCAATTATACGGACGATATGCGGTCCGTATATCGATTATGCGATTGCATATGTGATCGCAGACTATGCGACCACAGAACTGTTCTGCGGTTCACTATGCGACTGCAGAGCAAGTCTGCGGGTCACATAGTGATCGCAGACCCAGGAAGCGTTTTGCCAGTTTTGGACACCAATTATACGGACGATATGCGGTCCGCATATCGATTATGCTATTGCATATGCGATCACAGACCTTGTTCCGGAGCTTCATTTTTGGGTTTTTAAAACCCGACCCTACTTCATTAAATACACGCTTTGGGCCTTTTTTGAGCAAAAATCTAACATTTTAGAGTGAGAGAGAGTGCCCTAGAGTGAGAAGGTATTCCTCAATAATTGTTCTTCAATTGTTGCTCAAATATTTGAAGATTAAGAAGGGAAACTCACTGGGTATTCATCCTAGAGGAAGATTCTACACCCTAACCCTCAATTTCGATTTTTTTCTAGAAATGGGTAATTAGCAAGATAAGTTTTGTGCATGAGAGTTATTTATTTTACATGCATGTGTTATCAAAGGGTGTAAGTAGATTGTTGAGCTAAAAATGGTAAAGATTGGGTTGTGGTATGATGGAATCCTCCATAAAAGGACCTTAAAACGTTAATGCATACCTAGTGTTTGATAAAATGCTCAAATGAGCTAGAACCATGAGCATCTTCCTAATTTTTGTTCAATTTGTTATATTTCTAAAATAGATTGAAGTTACTAAGAATTTAGGAACATTTTAGAGTTTAAGGAAGCTCCATTGAGGTATGTTGGATAAACTCTTCTTTAAGAATTGGAACCCCAATATCCTTGTAAGTTCAAAGATATTTATTACAAGTTGAGTATTTCGAATAACTTTTGTGACAAAGATATATGTTCAATTCGTGTTTCAAGTGATCTTATCATATTGTATTATAAATTAAGGATGTGTTCCAAACTATGGATTGTGTATCTACGTGTTTTGATTCCAAGTCGTTATTTAAATTGAGTATGTGTTCCAAACTAAAGATTGTGATTGGGGTTACACCTCCACCCGCATATATTGGGGTGAGGCGGAAGAGCCGCTTTGTGTATGATTTTGGTATTGTTGTTACACCACCACCCACATATACATATTGGGGTGAGGCGACATTACCACTTTGTGTAGGTATTGGTATCGTTGAAGAATTTCTACCCGCATGTATTAGGGTGAGGCAGCCGCTTTAGTAGAGTTTTGGTATTGTTTTTAGACCTCCACCCGCATACATTGGGGTTAGGTGGCGGGGGATGCTTTGTGTGGGAACGGTTACAGCAGATCTCATCTTAAATTCTATAAATTTTAATGAAAGCTCTTGATAAGCTTGATTTGTTTTAAACGGTTAACTATGTTATTCTATTGTCGCCCTGGTTCATCATATTTATATTGTATTTTCGAATTCTTTAATTGGTGTTTGGTTATCATACTAGTACTATTCGAAGGTACTAACATCCCTTTTGCGATATGTACTAACGTCCCTTTTGTCGGAGGTGCTGCATCTTTAATGGGTACAGGTGGTTCCACAGCGGAGGATATTGACCAGTGATAGCGGTGCTCATTCTTCCTAGCCGACTTGGTGAGCCCCATCTCATTCCGGGGTTGTGCATCTTTTTTTCGTATGTGCTATCATATTTTGAGGTATTGCCAGACCTTGTTGCCGGAACTGTCATTGTACTCTTTGGTATTTTGAGAGGCTCCGTAGACTAAGTGTGGGTTGTGTATGGGTGTTGGGAATGTTAAAGAAGTTGTGTTGTGATTAAATCACTTGTTCCACTTTGAACCATGAAAGAGTGTGTGTGTGTGTTTTAAGACTTATTAATGGAGTAACTCTTGGTAATGAATTGGTATTGTAGACTTGATCACCTTATTGTCTAATTAACGAAAATATGTATTATCCTTATTCACATATGAGTTTGGGTAGAAGAAAATTTAATAGGCTTACTCGGCCGGGTTCACTCGGTTGAGCGTCGGTCGTGCTCTCCGATTTTGGGTCGTAACATGCACGAAACACATCCGAAAAGTTCGCACTACCGGAATATAATCAATAGTAGGAGTATCAGTACCAACATGCCACACAAAGGCCGGATAGGATAAACACCGCTTCCTAACCATCCGTTGGGCCTTCAAATATGAAATTACCTTAATGGGAACATAATATAGGGAGCCTCTCCACTTGATCCTTGGCAACCCCGACATCGCCAATATCAGGGTCTTAGCGTGACAATCCTATAAAAACATGACATGGGGACAACAAATCCATACCCAGAATCACATTGAAATCAACCATACTAAGCAATAAGAGATCAACTCTAGTCTCCAACCCTCCAATGTTCACCACACATGACCTATACACACGGTCCACAAATAGTATCAGCCACTGGCGTAGATACATGAACATGTAAAACTAAACACTCACGGGGCATATCCAAATAATGAGTAAAATAGGATGGTACATATGAATAAGTAGAACCAGGGTAAAATAATGAGGAAACATCCATGTGGTACACCGAAATAATACCTATGATCACTCTGCCTGAAGCAATGGCCTCTAGCCTAGCAGGGATAACATAGAATAAAGCCTGACCGCCACCTGATCGGCCTCCCCAACTAGGGCGACCTCTAGTTGCCTGAGCCCCACCTCGAGCCGGCTAGGCAGGTGGTGAAGTAACTAGTGCGGAAGTCATGGCTGGACCCCTCTGCTGAACTGGACCTCCAAAGCGACGGTGATACTGCCTCCACACATGACCAAACTCCCCGCACTCAAAGCAACTCCCCGATGGCGGTGGGGACTGAATCTTGCCCTGAGAACCAGAAGAACTGCTATAGGAACCTGGCATAAACGAACCCTAAATGGATGGAGAACATGATGAACTCTAAGCTGGGAGGGAACTGAGAGATGACTGACCCGGACGAGCACTGTATGAACCATGTCAAGCTGATGCACCATGGTGGACTAGATGAGCCATCTGAGCGGGCCTATAAGGACGACCCTTGTTTTGTTACGACTGCCCTCCGGAAGAAACACTGATGAAACTACCAAAAACCACGAGGACTCTTGGCCTCCCTCTCCTCATGCTCCTAACTACGGACCAGCTCTAGCCATTGAGAAATATTAACCACCTAGTCGAACCTAGCACCCGATGCATTCTCTCGAATCATAACAAAGCGCATTCCATAGTTGAGGCCATCAATGAACCTCCTAATCCTCTCCCTCTCTATGGGAACCAACCACATCACTTGATGAGCCAACTCTGAAAATCTCATCTCGTACTGGGTCACAAACATGCCCTCCAAGCGTAGCTACTCGGACTGCCTATGCAACTGCTTTCTATGGGTCGGTGGCACAAACTTATCCAAGAAGAGAATGCAGAACTCGTGCCATGTAAGTGGTGCAACACCTCCTGGCCTGCTCCCCTCATATGCCTCCCACCATCTCAAGGCTACCCCCATCAGCTGAAAAGTAGTAAATAAGCCTCCACTAGTTTAAAGAATACCCGCCGTGTGAAGAATCTACTGACATCTGTCCAAGAAGTCCGGAGCATCTTTGACTCAGCCCCACTGAATGATAGAGTCTTGAGCCTTCCAAAACTATCTAGTCCCTAGATGGATATCTGAGCAGGGGTCTTGTTCAGGTGGTCAATAACGGAGTATTCTCTTGCTTGTATCTTCCTCCAAAGATCGTCAGTGTTGGTCTCAACAACAGGCAGTTTAGGTGCAGCTTCCTTGCTTGTTCCTCCCAGATTCTCAGGTGTGTAAACTCTTCCAGTTCTAGCCATACCTTCCCCGACACCTGTTCATCCATTTTGGCTTCTCCCTTTCTTCTTGCTTCAGCAACATAATCGCACGGGACGACATTACTCTCGTAAGATGGCGTGGGAGCTACTATTACAGTAAATGGTGTAGCTACCTCAACTTCAAATAGCGCCTGGGTTTATACCACAACTGGCGTGAGGGTGACCAGAGATGATTTAATAGCGTCTCCCTCTCGAATGAGTCCAATGGACCCTTCCTGATCCCACACTTCATCAGTTTCAATCACGTTCACTCCCTCACCTCTGTGATCCAGGAGAGGGTTGTTGCGGACATTTGGTACAACTTCCTTTTCTTGTATAACCTTAGTGTCGATCAGCGTCTGAATATTTTCTTTCAACATGCGACATTTTTCAATGGTATAACCCTTCATGCCTGAATGATAAGCATATGTTTTGGTAGGGTTGATCCATTGGGAAGGATTTTCCACAACAACAACAGGAATTGGGGTGGCATAACCAGCGGCCCTCAGTCTTTCATATAGTTGGGCTATGGGTTCAGTAATTGGGTGTATTGTCTAGGAGGTCTATGGTCGAAATTTGGACATGGATTTGGGTAGCTTTGGCAAGCGGGTGGAGGTGAATGATAATATACAGGTTGAGTGTTGCAGGTATGGTAGGTAGTGGCAGGGTGTTGGTATTTTGGAGGTGAGGGTTGATACGTGGATGGAGGTGCTTGGTATGTGAGGGGAGACTTAGGGCCATGGGCTACCATCATAGCACCCACTTCTTTCTTCTTTGAAATACCTCCTGATTGCAAAGCTTTATTCGTGGCCTGCAGCGCCTCGAAATTAGTTACCATCCCACTCTTGATTCCTTCTTCTGTTCTTTCCCCTAACTTGATGATGTATGAGAACTTGTGATTTTCGATGACCATCAACCTTTCATAATATTGTGGATCTTGAGCTCTAACAAAGAACTTGTTCATTTGTTCTTCTTCCAGCGCTGGCCTTACCTTTGCGGCTTCTGACCTCCAAAATGTAGCATACTCGCGGAATGTTTCTGTTGGCTTCTTCTTGAGGTTTTGTATATAGAAAACGTCTGGCGCATTCTCTGTGTTGAACCTAAATCTATCCATGAATTCTGATGCCATACTTATCCAATTTGCCCACTTCTTCGGGTTTTGAGTGATATACCAAGACAAAGCGTCTCCTGTAAGGCTTCACATGAGCAATTTCATGTGGATTTGTTCATTCTTACCCACTCTTATAGGCTTGTCACAATATGTTCTTAGATGCATCTCTGGATCACCAGTGCTATTGAATATAACAAACTTTGGAGGTTTACAACCCTCTGGCAGTTCCACATCTGGCTGAATACATAGATCTTCGTAATTCAGACCTTCAACGCCTTTCCCACCTTCAACACTCTACACCCTCCCTGTGAGTTTCTTGAGTTCTTCCAAAATATTTCTAATGAGGAGGTACTTCTCAATTGATTCGGGTATGTATTTGTAACGACCCAGCCGGTCGTTTGGCTTTCTAGATCCCTGTTTCCCTAAATATGACTCTTTGTATGTACTTTTACTATTGTATGACTTGCGGGAATGGTTAGTTTGTGATTTGGAAGGGTTCGGATTGAAACCGGAACACTTGATTCCTTAAGGTTGTCTAAAAAGGGCTATGTTTGACTTGAGTCAGCGTTTTGAGTAAACGATCTCGGAACTGGGATTTAATAATTTCAATAGGTTCGTACGATGATTTTGGACTTGGGCGTATGTTCGGATCGGGTTTTAGATGACTCGAGAGCATTTTGACGTTTAATATAGATAGTGGGCACCTTGAAGGTTTTAAAGTTCTTTAAATTTGGTTTGGAGTAGGTTGTGGTGTTATCGAGGTCCATCTAGGATTCCGAGCCTAGGTAGTTCTATATGGTGATTTAAGATTTGCACGCAAAACATTTGTGTCATTATGAGTAGTTTAGGTATGTTTCGGTGCGTTCGGAGCAAATTGGAAGAACTTTAAGTTCATAAGTTTAATTGATTTTGTTTGGGGTGTGATTCTTAGTTTTGGTGTTGTTTTCCGCATTCTAAGGGTTCGAGCAAGTCCGTATCATGTTTACTGACTTGTTGGTATGTTTGGGCGAGGCCTCGGGTGTAATCCTGGCGATGCACAGATTAAACTTAGACTCAAAAGGGCTGCTGGTGTACCAGTTCTGGTGATCCCGCACCTGCGAGCTATTGACTGCAGGTGCGAGCCTGCAGATATGTGCATTTGGCCACAGAAGAGGCCTTGGAACATTTGGCCAGTGATCCGCAGAAGCGAAGAGGTGTGCACAGAAGCGGCCTCGCTTTTGCGATGAAGAGCCGCAGGTGTGTGAAGGCCGCAGATGCGCTTCACGTCCGCAGAAGTGAGATCATGTCCGTAGAAGCGGCCAGGTGTAGGCCTGGGGAATTCCGCAGAAGCGGACCTAGTTCCGCAGAAGCGGGACCGCAGGTGCGGCAGAGGGACTGCAGGTACGAAAGTTCTACTGGGCAGGACCTTCATTTAAATCGGGACTCAGCTATTTTTGAGTTCATTTATTTCATTATTTGGGCGATTGTTGGTGCTCTTAGAGAGGGGTTTTCACTAGCTATTTGAAGGTAAGTAATTTCTATCAAATTTGAGTTAAATACATAGATTATAAATTGATTTTAACAAGTAGATTTGTGAAAATTGTGGGTTTAGATGAAAAATATAGGTTTTGATAAAAATGAGATTTAACCACGAAAATGGTTAGAGAATTGAGTAAAAATTTTATATTTGAGTTCGTGAGGTTATTGGTAACAACTTTCTTTAAATATTTCCGGAATCCAGGCACATGGGCCCGGGAATGAATTTTAGGAATCTTTTAATTGGGATTGGGTAATCACTCTAATAGTTACAATATGAAATTTTGAACATGTATTGATTAATTTACATAACATTTGACTAGTTTTGGATTGTTCGGCACCGAGTTGAGGTTTAGAGAAAAATTGTGACCGGAAAGTGAGCCTTCTGACGAGCTAAGTCTCTTGTCTAACATTGTAAGAGAAAATTTTTCCCATAGATGATTTAAATTAATATTTGCTTCTAATTGTGGGGGCTACATACATACGAGGTGACGAGAGTCCGTGCGTAGCTACTATTTATGCTTATGTCCGGGTAGTTTAGGACCCAAATCATGAATTACTTGTAATATTTTCACCCTACTTTTCAATTTAAATGCTTAAATTATATTAGAACTAGTTAGAGGAATTGTAAAGGACTAAATTTCACTTACTTGAATTTTTAGCGTATTACTTGACCATTAATGTAAATTTTATTGCATTGTGTATTAGCGTTGTTATAATGTTTAAGTCAAATGCTTATAAAGTATCCTCTCTTCTTGTGGAGTGGACGAACGCCTCGGCAGTAGATAGATACATCTATGGATCATGCTGTACATTCCTCGGCAGTGTACACGTTATTCTGGATTGGGCCGTACGACGTCGGCATAAATTGTGCTTAATAATACTCGGAGCCTGATCATACTTGATATTATTTTGTGGCTTATGGGGTTGCACTTATTAATGACGGAAATTTATTTGGAAATTATTCATTTGTGAAAGAATTATTTTCTCCTTCTTGTTAATAAGTTATTATTATCATTTACATAACTCATGCTTATTTAGAATTTCTGTATTCATATTGCTAGCCCCTAGTAAGTGTCGAAGTCGACCCCTCGTCACTACTTCTTTGATTTTAGACTAGATACTTACTGGGTACATGTTGTTTATGTACTCACGCAACACCTCTGCACTAATCATGCAGGATCGGAGGCAGGTGCATCTGGCGGTCCTACCAGCGCGCATCCCAGATATCCAGAGGCCTAGTGGTGAGCTGCTTCCTGAGCCGTTCCGCAGCACCTAGAGTTTTTCCTTTACATTTATTTATGTCTATTTTCCTTTTAGATAGTGACTAGAGTTTTGTATAATCTATTAGTGATCATACACTTGTGATACCAGGTCTTGGCACACACACTAGCATGCATGTGGTTTTGGATTATTCCATTGTTATGATTGCACTCAACTACTTTCTTCTATTTATTTACAAATTTGTTGTTTCTTAACCTTTTTATTAATGGAACTTAATTACTTGAAAACTCCTTAAAAGAGAAAGAACGTGGTTTAATTCACTGTTGGCTTCCCTAGGGGTAATGTTGGACGCCATCACGGCTCATAGTAGAAATTGGGTTGTGACAACATGGTTTCAGAGCTCTAGGTTCACGTAGGTCTCACAAGTTTTGAGCAGGCCTAATAGAGTCTTGTGGATTGGTGCGAAGACGTCCGTACTTATCCTCGAGAGGCTATAGGGTGTTAGGAGACTACTCTTTCTTCATATCCTATCGTGCATTCGATGTGATACTAAGTATCTTTCTCTTATTCTCTCACATATGGTGAGAACATGCACAACGGATATTCTAGACCATGGAGGAGCTGATCCCTATGTTGCTAGAGGCTGAGGGAGGGCTCCACCTATTCCAATAGTGGATCAAGTAGAGGATCATATTATTGAGGAGCAGGGTGAGGTGCCTGTAGCAGAGCTAGCCCCGATGGATTTCATGTCCGCGCCAGGTTTCCAAGAGGTCATGGGTCGTATGCTGCGGTTCATAGATACTATGACCCAGGCAGGTTTATTTCCAGCAGACCCAGCCACATCTCAGGCAGGAGGGGGAGCACAGACCCTTACCTCTTAGGCTCCAAGGCATGCATCAGTCGTATATCAGACCTCGTGCGCAATACCCGTGGGCAGAGCTCAGCCAGTGGCAGCATCTATACCAGAGCCCAAACCGATTGCGGCCAACGATCCGCAAAAGCTATTGGACAAATGGATTAGGCTACATCCTCCTGTCTTTGGAGGTGAGCAACATGAGGACCCCCAGTACTTTATTGATCGGTTCATGGATATTCTGCACAACATGAGGATATTAGAGTCCTACGGGGTGTATTTTACTACTTTCCATCTTGAGGGCAGGGCCTATAGGTGGTGGCAGTCATATCTACTCGTTAGAACAGAAGATTCTCTTCCCATAACTTGGGACCGGTTCACTCGTATCTTTCTGGACATGTATATTCCACCCTCTCAGAGGGAAGAGTTACGGTTCCAGTTATAGTAACTCCAACAGGGTCATATGTCAGTGACCAACTATGAGGCGAGGTTCTGTAAGTGTCTCACCATGCACTTATGACCATTCCCAACGATGTAGAGAGAGTGCGGAGGTTTGCACACTGGTATTCAGGCCACCATGGCCCAAGAGGTTGAGTTGGGGATTTCTTACAAGCTAGTTGTAGAGATAGCTTGGAGGATCAAGGGTGTGCGTCAGTGTAGTCGGCAGCAGGCTACGAGGGATAAGCAATTTTGGTATTCTTGAGAGTTCAGAGGTACCCCGGCTGGGAGAAGAGTCCAGTTTGTGAGGGGTCAGTCTAGTAGCCTCACATATCCAGCACCACGGCCTCATCGGGGTGCTCCAGTGCAACCATATTTTAGTTCCATGCCAAAGAGTTCATACAGCCCACCAGCCATTCAGTGTTCCTCCAGTGGGTATTTAGGCCATCAGGGCTAGACTTCAGGTCAGCAGTCTACCGTACCAAGAGGTTATCTCGAGTGCAGGGATCTCAGTCATGTGTGTAGGCTCTACCCCAGGTGTAACAACCTGATCGGTCATTTTACTTGCTAGAACCTTGTTCCCCTAAATAAGACTTCCCATACTTTCTTTTACTGATTTATGACTTGCGGGGATGGTTGGTTAGGTATTTGGAAGAGTTTGGGTTGAAATCGGAACACTTGGTTCCTTAAGGTTGGCTTAAAAGGTCAAGTTTGACTTCGGTCAACATTTTGAGTAAACGACCTCAGAATCTTGATTTGATGGTTCCAATAGGTTCGTATGATGATTTCAGACTTGAGCGTATGTTCGGATCGGGTTTTGGATGACCCGGGAGGGTTTTGGCGCCCAATAGTGAAAGTTGGTTCTTGAAGAACTTTGAAGCTCTTTAAATTTGGTTTGGAGCGGGTTTTGGTGCTATCGAGGTCCGAATGGAATTCCGAGATTGGGAATAGTTCTGTAATATTATTTAAGACTTGCACGCAAAATTTGGTGTCAATCCGAGTAGTCTAAGCATGATTCGGCGCATTTGGAGGAATTGGAAGAACTTGAAGTTCTTAAGTTTGATTCAATTGGTTTTAGGGTGTGATTCTAAGTTTTAGTGTTATTTTTGGCTTTTCGAGAGTTCAAGCGAGTCCGTTTTATGGTTCCAAACTAGTTTATATATTCGGCTGGGTCACGGGGGGCCAGAGTGTCGATCGGACGAGGCTCGGACCATTTCAGGAGCTGAAGCAATAACTCAAGCTCCCCGGTTTTGTCATAACTGCACCTGCGGTTGGCCAGCCGTAGGTGCGATCCAAACCCCGCAGATGCGATCCAGGGATAGCCAGCCAGGTTCCGCAGATATGGCTCCTTCCACGCAGAAGCGGGAGCCCTTCCGCAGATGCGGCCCCAGCCGGCCCAGCCAATTTCGCAGAAGCGTACACCTGGTCCACAGAAGCGAATCTGCAGGTGCGGCCAATGCACCGCTGGTGCAAAAATCGCAGGGGCAGTGAGGTTCAATTAATATGGGTCTTAAGCCATTTTCACTCATTTTATGTCACTCTTTGGGCTATTATTGGATCTTCTTTGGAGGGATTTCCACCTAGCTATTGGAGGTAAGTAATTTCTACCTAATGTGTGTTCAATACATAGATTTTGGGTAAATTTTAATATGAAAATTTGTAGAAATCATGGGTTATATGAAAAATCTAGGGTTTGACAATAATGAGATTTTTATCACGAAGTTGACGATGAAACTTAGTGATAATCATATATTTATGTTCCTTAGGTCATGGGTAACAAATTTCTTTAAAAATTTCCGGAATCCGAGCATGTGGGCCCAGGGGGTGAATTTTAGGAATCTTGAAATTTAGGTTGGGAAATCACTTAAAGGGTGCAATTATGAGCTTGTGAGCATAGATTGTTTAGTTTATGTAATGTTTGACTAGCTTCGAGTTGTTTGGCGTCAAATTTGGAGGTTTGAGCTCGTTCTTGAATTGGGAAGTAGGCTTTAAGACTAGGTAAGTCTCTTTTCTAACCTTGTAAGAGGAAAATTTCTCCATAGGTAAACTTAATGAATATGTGATTATTTGGGGCTTGCTACGTACGCACAAAGTGACGAGAGTCCGTACGTGGCTACTATTCCTATTATTTTCGGGAAGTTTTAGGCTTACACCATGCTTTTTGGACACTGTTGGCTGATCATATATGTTGATTGTATCGGATAAAAACTAAATTTAAGATTTTTCTTTTAGAATTTCAAATGTTTCAAGTAAATTATTATTTTGAAAAGAATTGAGGAAAACTATGTTATATTTATATGTAACTGCGTCGCAAGTATATTCCGCGAGCAGGCCGTTTGACCATTTTCACTACCCTCATGGGAGCAGGCCGTTCGCTTCGGCAGGTTAATAGATGCATTTATGGTTCGCGCCGTTTGACCCTTGGCAGTGCATTATTTACATTTTTATGTTGGATCGGGTTGAAGGTCCTCGGTGGAATTTGTGTGTGATAAAAGGACTGGAAGTCTTTGTATACTTGGTATAAATCAACTGTTTTAGAGGTCATTTGTTTTAAATAAAGGAAGTGGTTTGGGTTCTTAAATATGACGGAAGAACTGTTCAGTTATTTCTTGTTCTGAGTTTATTGTTAGCTATGTATATCGTGCTTATTTAGAATCACACATTACTATATTGTTGGCCCTAGTATGTGTCGAAGTCGACCCCTCGTCACTACTTCTTCGAGGTTAGACTAGATACTTACTGGGTACATATTTTTATGTACTAACACTACACTTCTGTACTTGATTGTACATGATTTGAGGTAGGCGCATCTGGCCACCAGTCCGACGCATAGATTAATTTCCCATCTCGAGACTTCTCGGTGAGCTGCCCTTTTGAGCCGTTCTGCAGCAGTTGGAGTCTCTCTTATGCTTTATTTTATGTCTATTTCCTTTCAGACAGTAGGATACCATTTCTTTTGTATATTCTACTAGATTGCCCACATACTTGTGACACCAGGTCTTGGCACACACTAGTAGACTTGTGACTTTTGTTTTGTCTTACATGATTTCAATTTGTAATCGTTGCTTCCACTTATTTATGTTCAAATTGTACCCTTCTGGATTTTTTTCTTAACTACTTATTAATTTATTTAAAAATGGGAATCACTAATTAATCATTGTTGGCTTGCCTAACAATGGTGTTCGGCGCCGTCACGGCCTGTAATGGAATTGGGTCGTGACAACATGGTATCAGAGCACTAGGTTCACGTATGTCTCACAAGTCATGGGCAGGCCTAGTAGAGTCTTGCGGATCGGTTCGGAGACGTTCGTACTTATCTTCGAGAGGCTATAGGGTGTTAGGAAACTACTTTTTATTCATCTCTTATCATGCAATTGATGGTATACTAAGTTTCTTCCTTCTATTCTCTCACAGATGGTGAGGACCCATACGGAGGACGTTCCACACCAGGGAGGAGCTACTCCCCCCATTGCTAGAGGCCGAGACAAAGGCCGGGGGAGGGCACCGGCCCGAGGTAGGGGACGAGGGCGTCTCAGAGCTGCCCCGGTAGCACCACCAGCGGATCCAGTGGAGGATCCCATTATTGAGGAGCAGGGCGAGGTGCCTGCCGCAGGGCCAACCACGGTAGATTTCATGACAGCACCGGGCTTTCAGGAGGTCATGGGCCGTATGATGCGGCTTATGGACACTATGACTCAGGCTAGTTTATTTCCAGCAGACCCAGCCACATCTCAGGCAGGAGGGGGAGCGCAGACCCCTATTGCTCAGGCTACTGGGCATGCAGCTGCGGTATATCAGACCCTGGGTACACTACCCATGGCCGAAGCCTAGCCAGTACCAGTAGTTGCGCCTGATCCTAGACTAGTTGCGGCCAGCGAGCCACAGAAGCTTTTGGACAAATGGACTTGGCTTCACGCTACGGTATTTGGGGGTGAGCGACACGAGGATCCTCAGGACTTCATTGACTGGTGCAGGGACAAAATGCACAACATGAGGATATTGGAGTACCATTGGGTGGACTTCACTACTTTCCAGCTGGAAGGCAGGGCCCGTAGATGGTGGAAGTCTTATCTTCTTGGCAGACCAGCGGGTTCTCCTCCCATGACTTGGGACCAGTTTACACAACTTTTCTTGTATAGGTATATTCCACCATCTCAGAGGAAAGAGTTGCGAGGTTATTTCGAGCAGGGTCAGATATCAGTGACTGATTTTGAGGCGAGGTTCTCTGAGTTGTCTCGCCATGCACTTATGATAATTCCTACCGACGCAAAGAGAGTGCGGAGATTTATTAGTGGGTTGCACCCCAATATTCGAGGCAGTATGGCCCGGGAGGTTGAGATGGGTACTGGTTATTAGCTAGTAGTGGAGATTGCTCGGAGGATTGAGGGCTACCACCAGAGGGGTAGAGAGAAGATGCAGCAGGACAAAAGGGCTCGTTTCTCTGGAGAGTTTAGAATTGCTCCAGCTAGGGGCAGAGATCAGTTTGAAAGGGGTCAGTCCAGTAGGCCTATATATTCAGCACCACCACCTCCTCGGGGTGCTCCAGCGCGACCCTATTTCAGTGCTATGCCAGAGAGTTCTTATCGCCCACCAGTTCATCAGTGTTCTTCCAGTGCTTATTTCAGCGCCATGCTAGAGAGTTCATACCGCCCACCAGCCATTCAGGATTCTTTTAGTGGGTATTCAGGCCATCAGGGTCAGACTTTAGGGCAACAGTCTATGGTACTAAGAGGTTGTTATGAGTGTGGGGATCCGGGTCACATAAAGAGATTTTATCCCAAACTTCGGGGCAAGGCAGTACAACAGGGTTATCAGCCCATGATTACAGCACTAGCCGTCCGACTACCCAGATATGGGGGACAGATAGGTAGGGGTCGTCCTAAAGGTGTAGGCCAGATGGGGGGAGGTCAGCCAGCTATTATTTAATCAGGTAGAGGCCAGCTAACCGTCTCTCCAGCTAGATTCTATGCTTTTCCAGCCAGACA
The DNA here is from genome assembly GCF_000715075.1 of Nicotiana tabacum. Lineage (NCBI taxonomy): Eukaryota > Viridiplantae > Streptophyta > Magnoliopsida > Solanales > Solanaceae > Nicotiana > Nicotiana tabacum. The sequence continues at coordinate 102,814,282 of NC_134093.1, forward strand.
AGATGCAGTGGCCTCAGATATCGTAATCACAGGTATTATTTTTGTCTACGGTAGGGATGTTTCGCTGTTATTTGATCCAAGATCTACCTATTCATATGTATCATCTTTGTTTGCTCATTTCCTGGATGTTCCTCGTGAGTCCTTGGGTACTATTGTTTATGTGTCCACTCATGTGGGTGATTCTGTGGTTGTGGATCAGATTTATCGGTCCTGTGTGGTCATATTCTGTGGTTACAAGACTAGGGCGGACTATCTGTTACTTGATATGACCGACTTTGAGGTCATCCTGGACATGGACTGGATATCTCCATATCATGCCATTCTTGATTGCAATACCAAGGTTGTTACTTTAATGATGCAGGAGTTGCCCAGGTTGGAGTGGAAGGGTTCTTCTGTCAGTATATCTAGTCGGGTTATCTCTTTCCTGAAGGCTCGATAGATGGTCGAGAAGGATTGTTTGGCTTATTTAGCCTATATTCGGACACAACCGCCGAGTCTCCGACGATTGATTCAGTGCCAGTACTCTGGGAGTTCGCCGATGTGTTTCCTTCTGACCTTCCAGGCATGCCGCCAGATCGTGATATTGATTTGGCTCCAGGCACCCAGCCTATATCTATTCCACCGTACCGTATGGCTCCGAAAGAGTTAAAGGAGTTGAAGGAGCAGCTTGAGGAGTTGTTAGCAAAGGGGTTTGTGAGACCAAGTGTATTACCTTGGAGTATACCAATGTTATTTGTGAACAAGAAAGATGGGACTATGCGGATGTGCATTGATTACCGCCAGTTGAACAAGGTTACCATCAAGAACAAGTACCCGTTGCCGCGTATCGATGATTTGTTTAACCAGTTGCAGGGTGCTAGGGTGTTCTCTAAAATCTACTTAAGTTCAGGGTACCATCAGTTAAAGATTCGGGACTCAGATGTTTTGAAGACTGCCTTCCTTACCAGATATGGTGATTATGAGATTCTAGTGATGTCCTTCGGCTTGACTAATGCCCCAGCGGCATTCATGGATTTTATGAATAGAGTATTTAGGCCTTATATTGATTCCTTTGTTATTGTCTTCATTGATGATATCTTGATTTACTCACGTAGCGTGGAGGAGCATGAGCAGCATTTGAGAGTAGTGCATCAAACATTGCGGGAATACAAGATATATGCTAAGTTCTCCAAGTGTGAGTTTTGTCTAGAGTCTGTGGCATTCTTGGGGCATGTTGTATCAGGAGAGGGTATTAAGGTGGATCCCAAGAAGATTGAGGCAGTTCAGAGTTTGCCTCATCCCACTTCGGTGACTGAGATCAGGAGTTTCCTAGGGTTGGCAGGTTATTATCGCCGGTTTGTGCAGGGTTTCTCATCCATTGCAGCACCTCTGACTAGATTGACCCAAAAGGGTGCTCCGTTTCGTTGGTCCCATGATTGTGAGGCGAGCTTCCAAAAGCTCAAGACAGCTTTGACTACTGCACTGGTTCTATTATTGCCTTACGGCTCAGGGATGTATACAGTATATTGCGACACTTCACGCGTTGGCTTGGGTTGTGTATTGATGCAGGAGGGGCGAGTTACTGCATGTGATTCACGTCATGTGAAGATTCATGAGAAGAATTACCCTGTGCACAATTTGGAGTTAGCCGCGATTGTTCATGCTCTTAAGATGTGGAGGCATTATCTGTATGGGTGTCATGTGAGGTTTATACTGACCATCGCAGCTTACAGCATTTGTTCAAGCAAAGGGATCTCAATTTGAGGTAGCATAGATAGCTTGAGTTACTAAAGGATTATGACATCACCATTCTTTATCATCCGAGCAAGGCAAATATGGTCACGGATGCCTTAAGCAGGAAGGCAGAAAATATGGGTAGCCTGGCATTTATTTCAGCGGAGGAGAGGCCACTAGCTTTGGACATTCAGTCCTTGGCTAACAGACTTGTGAGGTTGGATATTTCAGAGCCCAGCCGAGTTCTTGCATGTGTTGTTGCCCAGTCTTCACTATTGGACCAGATCAAGGCTCAACAGTTTGATGACCCACATTTGGCAGTTCTTAGAGAGACGGTACTACAGGTTAGTGCCAAGGAGGTTTCTATTAGAGATGATGGTGTTCTGCGTCTCCAGGGTCGTCTATGTGTTCCTGATATCGATGGCTTGAGAGAGAGGATTCTAGAGGAAGCACACAATTCTCGGTATTCTATTCATCCAGGTGCTACGAAGATGTATCGTGACCTGAGACAGCACTATTGGTGGCGGCGGATGAAAAACTATATAGTTGAGTATGTGGCTAGGTGTCTGAATTGCCAGTAGGTCAAGTATGAACACCAAAGGACATGTGGCCTACTTCAGCAAACGACGATACCTGAGTGGAAATAGGAGCGCATTATCCTGAACTTTGTGGTTGGGTTACCGCGTACCTTGTGGAAGTTGGATGCAGTTTGGGTCATTGTCGACAGATTGACCAAGTCGGCACACTTTATTCCAGTTGTGACTACATATACCTCAGAGAAGTTGCCCAGATTTATATTCGGGAGATAGTTCGGTTGCACCGTGTGCCTGTTTCCATCATATAAGATAGAGGCCCTCAGTTCACTTCACATTTCTGGAGATCCGTACAGAGTGCGTTGGGAACTCGTGTAGAGATCAGCACAACATTCCATCCACAGACCGATAGGCAGTCAGAGCGGACAGTTCAGATATTGGAGGACATGCTAAGAGCATGTGTTATTGACTTTGGGGGACAATGGGATCAATTCTTGCCTTTGACCGAGTTTGCTTACAATAACAGTTACCAGTCCAGCTTCGAGATGGCTCCATTTGAGGCCTTATATGGTCGGCGATGTCGTTCTCCCATCGGGTGGTTTAAGCCCGGCGAGGCTAAGTTATATGGTACAGATTTGGTGAAGGATGCCTTGGAAAAGGTAAAGTTGATCCAAGAGCGACTTCGCACCGCACAGTCCAGACAAAAGAGTTACGCAGATCAGAAAATGCGCGATGTATCATTTATGATCGGCGAGAAGGTTCTCTTGAAAGTCTCGCCGATGAAGGGCATTATGAGATTTGGAAAGAAGGGCAAGTTGAGCCCAAGGTTTATAGGCCCATTTGAGGTGTTGAGGCGAGTTGGGGAGATTTCTTATGAGCTTGCTTTACCTCCCAGCCTATCAGGGATTCATCCAGTTTTTCACGTGTCTATGCTCCGGAGGTATCATGCTGACCTGTCACATATGTTAGACTTCAGCACTATTCAGCTAGATGAGAGCTTATGTTTTGAGGAGGAGCCAATTTCCATTGTTGCTAGACAGGATTGCCAGTTGAGATCCAATAGGATTTTCGCTGTAAAGGTTCAGTGGAGGGGCCAACCAGTCAAGGAGGCGAACTGGGAGTCCGAGGAGAACATGCGGAGCAGATATCCACACTTATTCAGCACTTCAGGTATGAATCTAAACTCGTTTGAGGATGAACGTTTGTTAAAGAGGTGGAGAATGTAACGACCCGACCGGTCGTTTTGCTTGCTAGAAACCCGTTCTTCCGAATAAGAGTTCTCGTACTTTCTTTTACTGATTTATGACTTGCGGGGATGGTTGGTTCAGGATTTGGAAGAGTTTGGATTGAAATCGGAACACTTGGTTCCTTAAGGTTGGCTTAAAATCCCTAGTGTGACTTCAGTCAAACTTTTGAGTAAACGACCTCGAAATTGGTATTTGACAGTTCCTATAGGTTTGTATGATGATTTCGGACTTGGTTGTATGTTCGGATAGGGTTTTGGATGAACCGAGAGCGTTTTGGCGCAAAATAGTGAAAGTTGGTTCTTGAAGAACTTTGAAGTTCTTTAAATTTGGTTTGGAGTGGGTTTTGATGTTATTGAGGTCCAAATGGAATTCCAGGACCGGGAATGGTTCTGTAATGTCATTTAAGACATGTACGAAAAATTTGGTGTCATTCCGAGTAGTCTAAGCATGATTCGGCGCATTCGGAGAAATTGGAATAACTTGAAGTTCTTAAGTTTGATTCAATTGGTTTTAGGGTGTGATTCTAGTTTTAATGTTGTATTGGGCGTTCTGAGATTTCGAGCGAGTCCGTTTATGGTTCCAAATTTATTTGTATATTCGGGCGGGGCCCGGGGGTCCCGAGTGTCGATCGGAAGAGGCTCGGACCATTTTGGAAGCTGAAACTCACCAAATCTATCATAACCGCACCTGCGGTTGGCCAGCCGCAAGTGCGAGCCAAGCCCCGCATATGCGATCCAAGGATGGCTAGCCAGGTTCCACAGATACGGCTCCTTCCACGCAGAAGCGGGACCGCAAAAGCGGGAGCCCTTCTACAGATGCGGCCCCGGCCGGCCGAGCCAATTTCGCAGAAGCGGACACCTGGTCTGCATAAGCGAATCCGCAGGTGCGTCCAATGCTCCGCTGGTGCAAAAATCGCAGGGGCAGAGAGCTTCAATTAGTACTGGACTTAAGCCATTTTCACTCATTTTCTCTCATTCTTTGGGCGATTATTGGAGCTTCTTGGGAGGGATTTCCACCTAGCTTTTGGAGGTAAGTAATTTTTACCTATCGTTAGTTCAATACATAGATTTTGGGTAGATTTCAACATGAAAATTAGTAGAAATCATGGATTAGATGAAAAACCTAGGGTTTGACAAGAATGAGATTTTTACCACGAAGTTGACCATGAAACTTAGTGATAATCATATATTTATGTTCCTTAGGTCATGGGTAACAACTTTCTTTATATATTTTCGAAATTCGAGCATGTGGGCCCGGGGTGAATTTAAGGAATCTTGCAATTTAGGTTGGGAAATAACTTAAAGGGTGGAATTATGAACTTTTGAGAATAGATTGATTAGTTTATGTAATGTTTGACTAGCTTCGAGTCGTTTGGCGTCAAATTTGGAGGTTTGAGCGCATTCTTGAATTGGGAAGTAGGCTTTAAGATGAGGTAAGTCTTTTTTCTAACCTTGTAAGAGGGAAATTTTTCCATAGGTGAACTTAATTAATATGTGATTATTTGTGGGGGCTACGTACGCACGAAGTGACGAGAGTCCGTACGTGGCTACTATTCCTGTTTTGTCTGGGTAGTTTTAGGCTTACACCATGCTTTGTGGACACCCTTGACTGATCAAATATGTTGATTATATTGAATAAGAACTAAATCGAAGATTTTTCTTTTAGAATTTCAAAGGTTTCAAGTAAATTATTATTTTGAAAAGAATTGAGGAAAACTATGTTATATTTATATGCAACCGCGTCGCAAATATATTCCGCGAGCGGGGTGACTATTTTCACTACTCTCATGGGAGCGGGCCGTTCGCCTCGTTAGGTTAATAGATGCATCTATGGTTCGCCGTTCGACCCTCGGCAGTGCACGGTTTACATTTTTAGGTTGGATCGGGCCGAACGTCCTCGGTGGAATTTGTGTGTGATAAAAGGACTAGAAGTCTTTGTATACTTGGTATAAATCTACTATTTTAGAGGTCATTTGTTTTAAATAAAGGAAGTGGTTTTGTTTCTTTAATATGATGGGAGAACTGTTTAGTTATTTCTTGTTCTGAGTTTATTGTTAGTTATGTATATCGTGCTTATTTAGAATCACATATTACTATATTGTTAGCCCTAGTAGGTGTCGAAGTCGACCCCTCGTCACTACTTCTTCGAGGTTAGACCAGATACTTACTAGGTACATATTTGTATGTACTAATGCTACACTTATATACTTGATTGTACAGGATTTGATGTAGGCGCATCTGGCCACCAGTCCGGCACGTAGATTGATTTCCCAACTCATGACTTCCCGGTGAGCTGCTCATTTGAGCCGTTCTGCAGTAGTTGGAGTCTCTCTTATGCTTTATTTTCTGTCTATTTCCTTTCAGACAGTAGGCTAGCATTTGTTTTATATATTCTACTAGATTGCTCACATACTTGTGACACCAGGTCTTGGCACACACTAGTAGACTTATGACTTTGGTTTTGGCTTACATGATTTCAATTTGTAATCGTTGCTTCCACTTATTTATGTTAAAATTGTAACCTTATGGATTTTTTTTAACTACTTATTAATTTATTTAAAAATGGGAATCACAAATTGATCAATGTTGGCTTGCCTAACAACGGTGTTGGGCGCCATCACGGCCTGTAATGGAATTGGGTCATGACACTTCTTTTTAACAAGGCAGTGCAGCAGGTTTAGTAGCCTATGATTACAGCACCAGCTGCCCCACCAGCCGTCCAGCTGCCCAGGGGCAGAGGGTAGGTGGGTTGGGGCCGTCCAAGAGGTAGAGGACAACCAGATGGAGGCCAGACATATGGCGCTCAAGCTAGGTTCAATGCTTTTCCAGCCAGACAAGATGCAGTGGCCTCAGATACCCTGATCATAGGTATTATTTATATCTGCGGTAGGGATGCTTCAGTACTATCTGATCCAGGGTCTACGTGTTCGTATGTTTCATCTCTGTTTGCTCATTTCCTGGGTGCTCGTCGTAAGTCCTTGGGTACTCATGTTTATGTGTCCACTCCTGTGGGCGATTCTGTTGTTGTGGACCGGATCTACCGGTCCTACATATTTACATTCTGTTGTTATGAGACTAGAGCGGATATTCTGTTGTTTGATATGACCGACTTTGAGGTCATCTTGGGCATGGACTGGTTATCTCTGTATCATGTCATCCTTGATTGCCATGCCAAGACTGTCACCTTGGCGATGCCAGAGTTGCCTAGATTGGAGTGGAAGGGCTCGTCTGTCAATACATCTAGTCGGGTTACCTATTTTATGAAGGCTCGACACATGGTCGAGAAGTGTTGCTTTTCTTATCTAGCTAATGTTCGAGATACTACCGTAGAGACTCCGGCGATTTATTCAGTGCCCGTAGTCCGGGAGTTCTCCGATGTGTTTCCTTTTGATCTTCTAGGAATGCCACCAGATCGTGATATTGATTATTGTATTGACTTGGCTCCAAGGTACCCAGCCTATATCTATTCCAACATACCGCATGGCTCCGAAAGAGTTGAAGGAGTTGAAGGAACAACTTGAGGAGTTTTTAGCAAAGGGGTTCGTCAGACCAAGTGTATCGCCTTGGGGTGGACAAGTGTTATTTGTGAAGAAGAAAGATGGGACTATGTAGATGTGCATTGATTATCACCAGTTTAATAAGGTTACCATCAAGAACAAGTACCTGTTGCCGCGTTTTAATGATTTGTTTGATCAGTTATAGGGTGCCATGGTATTCTCTATGATCGACTTGAGATCAGGGTACCATCAGTTGACAATTCGGGATTCGGATGTTCCGAAGACAGCTTTTCGGACTAGATATGGCCATTATAAGTTTCTAGTGATGTCATTTGGCTTGACTAACGCCCCGGCGGCGTTTATGGATTTGATGAACGGGTGTTCAGGATATATATTGATTAGTTTGTCATTGTCTTCATTGATGACATTTTGATCCAGTCGCGTAGCATGGAGGAGCACGAGCAACATTTGAGAATGGTGCTTCAGACCTTGCGGGAACAGAAGCTATATGCCTAATTCTCCAAGTGTGAGCTCTGGTTGGATTTTGTGGCATTCTTAGGCCATGTTGTATCAGGCAAGGGTATTAAGGTATACCTCTAGAAGATCGAGGCAGTTCAGAGTTGGCCTTGTCCTACCACAGTGACTGAGATCAGGAGCTTCCTAAGGTTAGCAGGTTATTATCATCGGTTTGTGGAGGGCTTCTCATCTATTGCAGCACCATTGACTAGATTGACCAATAAGGGTGCTCCGTTTTGATGGTCCGATGATTGTGAGGCGAGCTTTCAGAAGCTCAAGACCGCACTAACTTCAGCACCAGTGTTAGTGTTGCCTTCCGGTTCAAGACGTATACTGTGTATTGTGATGCTTTATAAGTTGGCTTGGGTTGTGTATTGATGCAGGTGGGGTGAGTTATAGCATATGCTTCACGTCAGATGAAGCCCCACGAGAAGAATTACCATGTACATGATTTGGAGTTGGCTCCGATTATTCATGCACTTAAGATCTAGAGGCATTATCTTTATGGGGTGTCCTGTGAGGTTTACACTAATCATCACAACTTACAGCATTTGTTAAAACATAGGGATCTCAATTTGAGGCAATGCAGGTGGCTTGAGTTACTAAAAGATTATGATATTACCATCCTTTATTATCTAGGCAAGGCCAATGTAGTTCGGATGCCATGAGCAGAAAGGCGGAGAGTATGGGTAGTTTGGCATTCATTTCAGCCGAGGAGAGGCCACCAGCTTTGGACATGCAGTCCTTGGATAACAGACTTGTCAGGTTGGATACTTCAGAGCACAACCGAGTTCTTACATGCGTCATCGCTCAGTCTTCACTATTCGAGTAGATCAAAGCTCGCCAGTTTGATGATCCTCACTTGTTGGTTCTCAAAGAGACGGTACTACGGGGTGGGTAGAGTCTCTTCTTTACATTTATTTATGTCTATTTTTATTTCAGACAGTGGCTAAAGTTTTATATAATCTATTAGTGCTCATACACTTGTGACACAAGGTCTTGGCACACACACTAGCAGGCATATGGTTTTGGATTATTCCATTATTATGATTGCACTCAGCTGCTTTTGTCTATTTATTTACAAATTTGTTGTTTCTTAACCTTTTAATTAATGGAATTTAATTACTTGAAAACTCCTTAAAAGAGAAAGAACAGGATTTAATTCACTGTTGGCTTGCCTAGCGGTAACATTGGGCACCATCACGGCTCATAGTAGAAATTGGGTCGTGGCAATATGGGCTTTGTTGTAGGGTATGGGGTAAGGTTTCTACATATATCGGATTGCTTTGATGAGTTCCTGGAACTTGGGTATATGGGTGATCGTAGGTCGAGTTTTGTGGATCAGGAGTAGGTTGTGATTTTTGGGGGTGTGATATGTAGTGGTTTGCGAGTATTGAGTTGGATAATGGTGATGTTTTTGAGGGATCTGCACTGGTGGTGGGTTAAGATTCTGGGGAGTTTCAGCATTATGATACTGGTGTGTAGGATTTGGAGCCATGGGTGGTGGATTCTGGTTTTGTGTGTTTTGTGGTGGTGTTTGGTTTTGGATAGTCGGATTTTGCTGGTTAATGTCGCGAACATTGAGAGAAAGGGAAAGGTTTTCCAGATTTTGAACCTTCTCAAGCTCACCCTATAGTTCCAGAATTTTCTGCTCCAAGCGTAAGACCAACTCGTTCTACCCCGGAGTACTTCTACCATTTGAAGTTTCAACATTTTCGGCCATAACTACATTGTCTTTCCGGATACCACTTAAATCATCCATTCTCCCTTTGCCCTTGCTTTTGCTTTTTGGGTCGCTAGGTGAAGGAGGAGGTGGAGGACCTCTGGATCAGGTGTGGTATACTGACGCTTCCAGTATGCACGAACCAACCTTTGGGATGGGAATAATCAGAAAGAAGGAAAAAGTAAAAGGTAACCAAGTCAGTAAGGTGAAATAAAAGAGTGTTTGCAATATTTAAACATGTTTTACAAAGTCATATAATAGTTCGCGTCCTAATTTGGGGACCTCATTGTGCCTGGGGTAGGCTTAAGTGACACATATACTTGGAGAAAATTGCTGCCCACGTTTGCTTCATTTCATTAATGCGAAAGTGAACCAAACCAGTCTTTTACTAGATTGACAATAATATAATAAAGTTACTAATGGCATTTAGCCTTATTACATCGAAACCTAATCTAAGCTAAAAAGCAGTAAAGAACATCATTTTCTAATATACTTGGTTCCTGAAGGACCTTATCCATGCTTGGCTCTTTTGACCCCATCAATCATGTTTCTCATATCGCGCATATCCAGTAGTAAGTAAGCTTTTGCAAGCTTTACTTCTTCATCGCCGTCCATGCCTTAGCAATCCGAATGTCTTTTTTCCAGGTATTCCAATCTTTCCGTTGACTTAGTGGAAATCTCCTTCCATTCCTTTATTTCTTCCATGTTCACCTTGTGCTACTCCAGATATTTAGCTTTGGACTCGAACACCCTTTTGCATAGCCTCTTGTACTTTACCTATGCCTCAACCACTTCGTCTATGATCCTATACTTTAGATTGACCCTTAGTTTGACGTCCCTACATCGTCTTCCAACCATGATAAATAGTAGTACACATGACCGGCTTGATACCTGTCTGGCTCGATAATTTCTCCTTCCACAATGATCTTTTAGTTCCACATGTGTTGCGCTTCGAACATGAACGTAATGATATCTCCCTTGAAATCTGCCTTGTACTGGGCCATGTTGGAAATCTGAGATATGACTTATTTTCTTCCAGCTTGTCTCATTAATCTTATAGGAGCGTAAGGGTAGATGCCTCGCAACTCTATCAGTACCAAATGAGTAGTTCCTTTTGATCTGATGATGAACTCACTACTAAGAAATAATTCAAACATCCAATGCACTTGCTTGTCTGTTAGATTACTGAAGAAACGCACCCAACTTACAGCATTTCCAGGCTTCGCAAACTTGTTTGAAGTAAATGTCATTTTCTTTAGGTGATGGTTGGCTATGTAGTCATTTAGTGACCTTCGCAGAAGCTGTTGACGATATTCACCCCTCTGAAAGTGTTCCAGCAGCAAAACCTGTAGTAAAAGATTGCAACCCTCGAAGTGTCTGAATCCCTGGTTACACCGATCTAGAGCGCGATATATCTCAGCTAAGATCATGAGGATGATAGTGTAAGTTTGTCCTTCGATACCATCCATTAAGGTCCTGGCGACCATGGCAAAGAGAGTATGAATCCTTCCTCTTTTCATTTAAAAGATCAAAAACCCCAGAAAGAAGACGATGAAAACATAAACCCAACGATGCACCCATCCCAAAGAAGTAATAGCTAGTTCATCGTTATGAAGACGCTATGATTTTCTATGCCCATAACGTTCATAAATAAACTCAAAAGGGATGTACGATTTCTTTAGACAGAGCAATTTATCATTCTTCTTAAAACCTAACATTTTCAGAAAACCGCGGGGAGTGCGATTCTCTGGTGCTAGCAGTCCTGAACTATCCCATGGTAACTTGGTGAACCCCCCTATTTCTTCTAGGAGTCATTTATATATTGCCAAATCGAAAAACAACTAGTTTCTTATCCCAAAACATGGTAGCGGTCTCGATCAATTCCCTATTTGGTTGAATGTTTAGAAAAGATGGCAGGTCACCAAGTACCCTTCTCACATGATTCCCGTCACAAGGTGTGAGGTATTTTCACCAGTAAAGTAGCAAAGGTGGGATGTTTTGGACCATACCAAACCTGGGGATTTCGTTCTTCATTTCTGCAAACAAATAAAGTTAATCCTTCTACCCCTCTAAATTCGGATACTTACGTAATAATGATCAACATTTTGGCATATTTTCTCCAAGTAATGCATGTAACATGATCGTGTCCTTTGGGATTATGGAAATCCCGTCGGACTTTGGAAATGATTTATCTAAGCCAGTTGTTACTTCAATAACGCTTCAACCCGTACTAGATTTAGCATGATGCATGTACGCTTAAAAAATTGGAATGGGATTTCTAGCAGGGCCTAGACTGGTACTCCCAAGTGGACAACTTGAGAGGGAAAGGAACGGGACCATCGACTGCACTATTGATTGACTAGTTTACCGCAAATAAGACTTTTTGATTTAAAAAGGGTAATTTTAGAAAAGCGCGGACACTCATCAAGTGCCACTATGTTGATAATTGGCACGAGTAGAGTATGATGCGGAGTATGATTTATGTAAGAATAATAACACATTGTCAAGTATTTGCATGATAAAGGTACGTAAAAGCAGTAAATAACATAGCAAAAAAGAACATGAAAAGAAGAGGGACGAAAGACAAAAGAGAGAAGTCAGCTTAGCTTATGAAAATGTGCGAGAACGTAATAAAGCAGGTAGGGGAATAGGGATGGGTGAGTCATAATATAGCAGTCCTAGGCAAGATGAAAGAGATGGAGAGGGGTCATACATGTCATAGCAAATAAAGGAGAACAAGGAAAGGGATGTGCATGTCATAGCAGTTTAAAACAAATAAAGGTGGATAAGGAAATGGATGCGCATGTCATAGCAGTTTAAAATAAATAAAGGTGAAGAAGGAAAGGGATGTACATGTCATAGCAGTTTAAAACAAACAAAGAAAGTAATCCACATAAATCAAGTTCGTCATGGTAAGATCCTAAGCCTCATCCCCAGCAGAGTCGCCATGCTGTCGCGCCCCGTTTTCTTTTGAAAGCGGGTTTCAATGTGTGACAACTCTTTTAAGGAGGTGTTAAAAGAGAAGAGTCGCCACCTAACAATTTTAAGGTGCGTTAGGGCACCTATTTGTAAATAATTCTGTTTGACTAGTCAGCGTCACCAAAGATCGGGTAAGGGATCAAATTACCTCAAAGAGAAGGTGTTAGGCACTCTTTGAGGTCCACAACTGTGTGTCCCGGCGGAACTTTAAACTATGTGGATTATATGATTAGGCTAGGTGATAGAATAAACAAAGGAAAATGTAGAAGTAGAAGAGTCTTATCATAACACATGAGAGTCGGTACAAATAATTACCAGGTTACAACTGCATTAATCTATGTTAGATGAATAAGTGTGAATAACAGGTAGATAAAGAAAAGGAGGGTCCTAAGTTTTTTAGCCTAAACGATCACCCCGTGCAACATAAATAATACTTCGCAACTCCTTTAAGGTAAGGAGTTGTTCATATTATTCAGTAGGCATAGACTATCATCTCATGTTACCCAATTACTATGTTGAATTCGTTACCTAAAGGTGCTCTAATTCAATTCTAAATTATACCCTATGTGTGCACTACCCGTCATGTGCATGTGGTCCAGGAGGATTTGGACCTCTATTTGGATGATTCTAGACTTTACTTAGCTTGCTCAAATTGATAAAACTATTCGCGCATTCAAAAAAAAGTAGGATTGCATGTAATCAACACCAAAGGCTCAAATTCACCTTCTCATATAGACACGAATGCACGCCGTCAATTAGGCAGACAATTATAGCTATACTAGCAATGTTCAGATTATTTAAACGGACAGCTATAGATAAGCAGGTTTGGAATGTTAAATTGTTCAAGACCTATAGGCATAGTTTCTATGTGATTTGAACTATTCAGCAATCAATATAAAATTCCTATAAGCAAGATTTCTAGCTAACTGACTTCAGGTGTCGCGCAGGAAGTGTCGATGTTCCAAGTTAACTAGATTGTAGGTTACAGGTATTACAAACCTATAGACATGATTTCTAAGCTGTTTACATAATGGGCGGTGAAGGCTATTAGAAACCGGGAATTACCGACGTTTGATTTTATGGGTATGCATTCTAGGCGGATAACAGCAGACGAGATTTCTAATAGGGTATTTGAGTTCACTTTTATCATACTTATTCCTATAGGCATGCTATCTATGTGGAAGTGCAATAAAATGGCGGGAGCAGTTGATTAAGATATCGATGTCCTATAATTATGATATCTAGATGGACATTACACAAAAAATAAAAGCAATTTGATTAACCATCTGAAGTCCTATAGGCATCAGAGCTAGAAAAGCATATACAACATATATGCACGCTGTCTAAACACAAGTATGGCGATTAATAGCATGTTAAAGATAGTGTGCAAGTATTAGACAAATTAGGTGAGGTGTGTGCAATTCCTAGAGATATGACTTCAATTAGTGTATGAAATAACAAATAAGACATATTGTATAAAATAACGGATAGAACACACACACCCTATAGGCGTGTTTTCTATCCTTTATGCAAGAACAAAGCACATTCATTCCCCAATTTCACTATATCCCTAATTATTTATTATTACAAGTTATTACATCCCAAATGGAATAATACGAACCAAATATGACAGAAATACAGACTAAAACAAGTACGGGACTCCATCAAATAGTGTTGGTCCACTATAAAATAACCCGGTAAATTTCTAGGCCTTCAGCAGCTTGACCAACCAACAGACCCAAATCTCAGGCTCATAAGGACAATAAAATCTTCTAGAATCCAGTAACCAGGTCCCACAACACATATTGCCCAACACTAGGCCCAACAAATAACTTACATGGCCAAATGGATGCCAAACTTAACCATGCAGATGACAGACCACTCGCATGATTAATTGAAACAACTTTTCACACTTAGCTTCTAAAGTTGTAACCAACAACAGTTCTAGCCAAAGCACATAGACAAGATCACATGAAATACTGACAAGTCTACAAGGCAGGTTCATGCTTGTATTCTCATAAACAAAGCTAAAGGGTCACTATTCCAAAGAGTTTCAAAAGTAAAATGATTCAGAATTAGCATAAAGGACTTGAGTCACATGAAAATCTAATAGAGTGAAATAGAGCATAGCATTCACACGAAAGTTTTGACATGAAGGTCTAGTTAAAATAACATAACAGAACAGGTTCATGATCGAGAAATTACTTAGAAAACGAAAGTTATCATGCTGAACATTAATCACAATACAAGAGACAACATCAAACTTCAACAGTAGGAGAAGCAAACATCAATTCTAATACTATTTGGCCATGTGTAGTGAAAGAAAGTCAGTTGTAAGATTTATTCCTAAGGTAATGGTACTAAGAAATGCAGGATTGAGCAAGTCAGCAAACACACAATAAAATCACAAATGCATAATAACAGGTTATCATAGACAGCATGACGTGTAGGTAAAGACAAATTAAGAACTAGATCGTCATATAAAGGCTGGATATTTGCCTTTCACCTTATAGACTATGAGTATATTTAAACAATACAAGATTGAACTGAGCATGGAACTCACAATTGGCTAACATTATAGTTAAGAATCGATCGTAGTAGAGCATCATGTACATTAAAACACATGAATTGGTATGTCATAAGGATGCATAACAAGTAGGGGATAAACTCAGGGAAAGTAGTAGATAATAAGCATTAAAACACACACATTAGGGTAAACATGCTGAAGAGAGTCAAAAATCATTCATACTAAACACATGTAATAGACATATGTCAGAGCTGGGAATTGTAGGCAACTTTAAATGCGAGAAAAGAGTTCAGAATCACGAAACAGCTTTAGAGCCAATAATGTTGCAAACATAGATGACATAGGAACATATTGATTCACAAAAGTCTCAGTTAATATACTGAATATGAACACAAACGAAAGAGGATGAACTGCTAAGGTCAAAGAACTTACCAGCTACCAATTGATAAATAAATAAATAGGTAAAACAGACTCACCGGTACTTCAAACGTCAGTAGAAAGAAGCGGAACCCAAAATAATCTTAGTGAGTCCGAGTTCCCAAAGGTTTCAGATGAACCCTGGGCCGTGCTCGCACTAAGAAAGGATCAACTAGTCGAATTCTGGTAGTTTTGGCTTTCAGCCGGCCAAGAGCCAAAGTTCATAACCATATAGAATGAGAGAATAAGAGAGTAATAGTGGTATTTCAGTGACCAAGTCCCTTTAAGGGAATTAGGGGATGGGTTTATATAGTAGAAAAATTAAATAAAAAACAAAGAAAAAAAGTCAATTAAACATAAAAAAAGGAAAGAATAGCATGCAAAATCGATTAGAATCAATTTAAAGAGGAATCACACAAACCCTAGTTTGAAACGAAGGACATAAAATAGTAAAACTCTCACTGAATCGGACCCATAGGGCCTAGTAGTGAGTGTATCAGGTCAGAAACATGAAGATAATACAGAATTGAAGTTGAACGAACACTAATAACTCAGTTTCAATAAATAACCGAGTACCAAATACTTGTAAGCGTCTCCGTGTGTGCAAGAAAGGAAAGGAATCATGGAAGATTTCTATGTGATTATCGGATTGGGACTAGGATTTAAGTGGGGGCGGCTACGGTTTGCAGAAGAGACGAGAAGGTTTGAGAGAGTATAGAGGCGGCTGGTAGTATTGGAATGGGATTAGGGTTTGGGGTGAACTTGGTTAATTAAATAGAGGGATTGTTTATGGCTCGTTGATCATTTGAGATCAACGGCCTAGATTAAAAGAGAGGTGGGGTGGGTCATAAAACGGGTACTGATCGGGTATAAAACGGGTCGTTTGGTTGGGCTACTAAAGGCAAAATGAAGCGGGCCAAATGTTTTTTGGGCCCATTTTTTGTCTGAAATTCATTTTAAAGCTGGGCCATAATTTAAATACGCAAAAATTTATCAAAACTAATTTATAAAAAGTAATTAACACATAATAAAATATTATTTATGTATTAAAGTGTTTGAAAATAATAGCTTAACATTATAGAAATATAAAAATGTTATTTGGCACAAATAATGTGAAAAACATGTAATTATGCATAGCATATAAGCTTTTATTGTAAAATTATGTAAACAACTTAAAAATACAAATATACTTATATAAAAAATAAAATAAAATATTATGAAACATATATGTGGATGCAAATAATGAAATACTGGCCAAAGAATGAAAAGTAGAGATAGTGTGTATTAACCTTCGTTTTTTCTTAGGAGGGGTTCCCGGTTCGTTGCCTCTTGGCAGAAGGGCTACTTTCTGTAGTTAGCTTTTTAATGTCCAACTCTTTTGTACAATAGAGCGTAGATTAAAATTGTCAGTGCTTAAGCTATAAATATTCTTTTGCTGAATTTAATTTGTGCAAAACTTTGTCTTCATATTATGGCTAGAATAGTACTACATCCGTTTCAGTTTAGTTTATGTGAACCTATTTCGTTTTTGATCTGTTCCAAAAAAAATGATCCCTTTTTAAATTTGAAAATAATTTTACTTAAACTTACAATTCTACCCTTAATGAGAACTTTTATAACTACACAAATACTCTGGACCTTTTTTTGAATTGTTTAGGACCACAAATTCTAAAAGTCTTCATTTTTTCTTAAATTTCGTGCCCAGTCAAACAGATTTACATAAATTGGAACGGAGGGAGTATGATTTTTGATAAGGGAAAAGCCGGAATCAACAATAATTGAACATAGATAGGTATTTTTTGATCAAGCACCCTCTAAAAATAATTTATTTATTTCAGGACATTTGGCCTATTTAAAACCACTTGCTGACATTTCAGAAGCAGTATGGACCTCCTCTCAGCATAATAGCCTAGAATGTCTTTCCAAAGCGATATCTTGGTGTCAATAATATGTGTTAACACATCTTTTCTGTATCTATACAGTATAGTGAATCTGCCGAATAACAAAGTTCCTTTTTATTCTTAGCAACAATATATCTTTACAGAGATTATTTCATAGATAGCAATAGTTTCGAGAAATATCTCTACTAAATGGCCTGATAATGTTGCAAGCGTTGATCCACTACTATCTTCAATTACAATCTCAAAGTGGGTCATGATACACAATTCATTTTACATTAATTGATTTTTATAATGAACCCAAAATTCAACTAGTCATGATGGCACCCAATACATCCCGTTAGGTAAGCCAATTTTCAACTAACCAATTTCAAAAATAATTATTAAAGCAATTTAAGTGAATAAAGATCCTGATCTTATACAATCCTCAAGAACTGGTAGTACAAATCATGAGCTTCTAAGAATAAAGTATATAAAGCGGAAATGAAATAAATACATAGTTTATTTCAATAATACATAAACAGAGCTTTTATAAATCTAAGGCTGCCATGAACAAGAGGCAACCACAACAGGAATGCAGGTGCATCTTCAAACTCCGCAACTATCGAGCACAGCAACAACAACAGCCAACATCTGCACGCAATGTGCAAAAGTGTAGTATTAATACAACCGACCTCATGTACTGAGTAAGTAACAAACCTAGCCTTAGGTTGAAAGTAGTGACGAGCTTCTACCAAGGTCTAGTCCAAAATCACTAGTTCACAACAGTCCATAACAACATAAAGCAAATAATACTAAAAATAATCTCAGAGATGAAATGCTCAGCAAAATCATGATTTCAAAAATAATAGTTCTTCATTTCAATTACATCAGTAAAAAATCCAAATCGTTTACCGAAATTTCCAAAAATATGAATAAGTTTGAAAGCAATAATTTTTCCAACATCCTTTCAATAATAAATGATATGTTTCATTTTCTTTTCAGATAACCCGTGTAAAACAAATGCATCATTATGCCCATCTATTAACATGTGTGAGAAATCATGAATAATGTGATATCGTACAGCATAAGAAAAATACATCTCTATGCATATATGTCACGTGTGCATGTCAATGCAATGTATCTCAGAGATTGTACTCACACTCTCAGAGTACTCAATCTCACTGTCTCGCATTCTCTCTCACTATGCTCAGCATACTCAATCACTTAGCGCTATACAATACATGCTGCGGCGTGCAGCCTGATCCCTGTTTATAGTCAACTGCGCTCACTGGGGGTGTGTACAGACTCATGAGAGGCTCCTACAGCCCAAGCGCTATAAGCACGGACAACTCACATGCCATAAAATAAATATCTGGATCCGCACGGCCAACTCACGTGCAATAATAATATAAGGATCCGCACGGCCAACTCACGTGCAATAAGAATAGAAGGATCTGCACGGCCAACTCACGTGCAATAAGAATATAAGGATCCGCACGGCCAACTCACGTGCAATAAGAAGCCAATAAGGCTTGATGTAGGCGGCAGCCCCAATCCATATAATAGTAATAATATATATAAAGCCAACATGGCCTGCTGCGGCGTGCAGCCTGATCCCAAAACTATTCTCACAATCAGGCCCTCGGCCTCCCTCAGTCATCAATCTCTCCAGTCTCTCTCTCATGGGCTCACAATGTTATGAGAATAGCCCAAAATGATGATATGATGTATCAATAAATAACAACAGAGACTGAGATATGATATACAATGAAATGAATATGACTGAGTATGAATTTTCAATTTAAACAAATAATCCATAGCAATATGACCTCCGTGGGTCCCAATAATATTGGCACATAGCCTCAACATAATTTTTAATATGCTTTTCAGCTCAATTTTTGTAACACATAAAACTGCATGGAAAATGCCAAGATTATTTAACTATAAAATTCCACAAAAATAATTATGTCACAATTTCTATAGTGCACGCCCACACGCCCGTCACCTAGCATGTGTGTCACCTCCCAACGATTTACATAATACATATATTCAGGGTTCATACCCTAAGCTCCAAGATTAGAAGAATTACTTATCTCGAACAAGCCAAATCCAATTACAAGTTCAACCATACTAATTTCACTCAAATCCGACTCCAAATCGGTATTCAAACTTGAAAAATTCATTTTGTGACATTATAGAAATTTCCTTCTATTTCTCTTGAAGATTCAATAATCTTACACCAAAAATAAAGATTAATTCATGGAATATAATCACAAGGGAGTTAAGAATACTTACCCCAAGTTGTGTGAAAAATTTTCTCTCCAAAATTGCCCAACCCGAGCTCCAAAATCCAAAAATGGGTGAAAATATTGAACCCTCAAATTTAAGGTTCTGCCCCAGCGATTTTCGCATCTGCGGACAAGATTTGCGTACCTATGCATCCGCTTGTGCGAGCAAAACGTCGCATTTGCGGACTCCACTCGCCTGCCCAGTTTCCGCTTCTGCGCCCATCCGTCCGTATCTGCGCTCATGCAGGTGCGAAATTTTCCCTCGCACCTCCAACCAATGCCTAACAGCCCTCTGCCTGCATCTGCGCTTCTTCTCGCGCAGGTGCGATTCCACACCTGCGCACCTCGCTTTAGCGCACCCCTGCTCGCTCTTGTGATCTCGCACCTGCGACTACTTTTCCGCAGGTGCGATTACACTAGAAGGCTTTGGTTCCAGCAGTCTTCCAAATTTAAAAATCAATCCGTTAACCATCCGAAACTCACCCGAGGTCCTCGGGTCCCCGTTCGAACATACCAACAAGTTCCATAACATAACACGGACCTACTCGAGGCCTCAAATCATACCTAACAACCTCAAAAATACTAACTACACACGAATTAAAGCCTAGTAAATTCCCAAATTTCTGAATTCTACAAATGACGCCGAAACCTATCAAATCACGTCCGATTGACCTCAAATTTTGCACACAAGTCACATTTCACATTACAGACATATTCAAATTTCCATAATCGGATTTCGACCCCGATATCAAAAAGTCAAACCCCCGGTCAAACTTCCCAAAAATTCAACTTTCGGCAATTCAAGCCAAATACCACTACGGACCTCCAAATAATTTTTTGGATGCATTCCTAAGTCCAAAATCACCATACGGAGCTATTCGAATCATCAAAATTTGAATCCGAGGTCGTTTTTCGAATCATCAAAATTTGAATCCGAGGTCGTTTACATATAAGTCCGCATCCGGTCACTATTTTAACTTAAGCTTTAAACCTTGAAACTAAGTGTTCCAATTCCTTCCAAAACCTCACTGGACCCGAACCAATTACCCCGACAATTTGCACAACAACTGTAAGGTATAATTTGAGAAGTAAATAGGGAAACGGGGTTGTAATACTTAAAATGACCGGCTGAGTCGTTACAGAGAGATAGCTTTTGGATTAGACAATGTTATATTAACAACTATTAATGAACTTCAAATCTAAACTGTGATACCAGGGTATTAGCACCACAAGTCGATTGTAGCTCGCACAATGAACAATTCTATTCTCCATGTGATTTATACTATCGCCCGCAATGTGAACACATCAATTTATAGAATTCTTGGTCATCAATTGGTAGCGAAATTTCACCTTCTATGTGAAAAAGTGGTATCTGCGAAGAGGAGTAGAAGAAGTCCATTGAGTTGTAACTGTTAGATATATATATTTTAATGATAGATAAAAACTTAATTCTACTCGTAGAAAACCAATTCCAAAGAAAGATGTTACAAGAATTGGAAAGATTCTAGCGAAGATCTAAAAGCAAGAATCAAGGATTCAAATATGCAAGTCAAGATCCAAAGGCAAGAATTAAGGAGTAAAATTGTTGTGACCACGTGTTTTATGGAAAACTGATACTCGATTCAACTATTTATGGAAGGCACCAATCAATAAGCATTAAAGATCAATCAATTAGTATAAAAGATCAATAATCTGCATAAAAGATCCACAGAGAATATAAATCTCAACGGTTTGCAAGGCAAAGGATATCAAGGAAGCAACGAAAGGAAAGACCATTCTACTCTTGGAAGAAATTCATCTTGATTGATTCTGAGAATCAACTCCCTTGGGTTGCCGTTCAATCATTACACTATCATACCATGAATAATGGAGACCAACTCTCTATATACATATATATTCTATAGAAGATGCCAAGGAAGGACATACTTTGATCAAACCAATTTCGATATCTTTGTTCTACTTCGAACAAGAACTGTAGTCTGCTATAGATTTCTTGTGTAATTAGGAAGAGAAGAAATAAAGAAAATAACACTGGTGAGGCATTGTATCGAGCATAGAGAGAAGAACAAAGTGACAAAGTTGTTGGTGTATAACAACATCAATCCATATGTACTAACCCACTTCATACTTAAAAGAGAACACCCTTGTAACCCAAAGGGACTAGACGTAGGATTCATTCTGAATCCGAACAATTATAAAAATATTCAGTGTCATTTACTTTCTGCAATTTATTTTCCTATATTCAGTTTTCAAAAGCCCAGTCGACTAGAACGCAAGTTAGTTGACTACCTCAAAAAAGAAAAAAAAATTACAATTCCCCCCCCCCCCCCCCCCGTTGTACTTTCAATTGATAGCAGAGAAAGTCAAACACTTTTTCTTAACAACTTGTGAGAAAAGATCATGGCAAATCAAGTAACTATTGGAGCATTATTTCAAGAAGGAACGTCGCAACTCTAGGCCACCATATTTCAATGGAAAATACTTTTCTCACTGGAATGTGCGAATGGAAATTTATGCAAAATCCTATGATGTCAAAGTATTGCGTGTTATCAAAAAGAAAAACTATCCACTACCAGTATCAACTCAACCACCCGCTAATACTAAAGATATAAATGAATACACAGACGAGCAAATAGTTGTCGTTCAGGTTAATGCTAAGGACCGAAACTTGCTCTATAATGCTATAAGTGGAGAAGAGTATGAGAAAATTTCAAGTTGTGATACATCCAAAGAAATGTGGGACAAACTGGAAGTTACTTATGAAGAAACCAGCAAAGTAAAAGAAACTCAGATAAATATGTTGGTTCATGATTATGAACTCTTCCAGATGGAAGAAGGAGAATCCATTGAGGAAATGTTTGCAAGATTCAGCAAAATCATTGGCGGTGTGAAATCCTTTGGTAAACCCTACTCAAATGGTGATCAAGTTCAAAATATCCTGAGGCGTTTGCCTACGACATGGCATAGAAAAGTAGTTGCAGTCGAATCACAAGATCTAAACAAACTTTCATATGATGAACTACGAGTGGGTCTTATAGCATTCGAGAAAACCCATCTCAAGAAAATAGACCGGGAAGAAAAGAAGAAAATAGTTGCTTTCCCTAAAGTGGAATATTGCGGATTTGATTTTGAACATAATCATGTAGCCCAAGCACAGATTTATACTATGGCTGGCAGTATAGAAGAAGCTATTAATAAAAGATAGAATCATTATCATGGGAATTCAGTGTGCAGATGGAACATATGGACTTTGTGAAATGAACAGTCTTGAAGATGTGCAACATTTGCTCTTACAGTGTACATGGGCAAAAAGGTTGTGGGAAGAAGTGAAGGAATGGACTGGAGTGCATATTACATAGTATGATCTCCCCGTCACATTGATGAAGATCAAGCGCAGAAGATGGAGAAAATTTATAAAGGAAGTGATGGCTGCAGTGGTAGGGGTTGTGATATACAATATTTGGCAGAGTAGGAACTTACTCTTCTTTAGGAAACAGAAAGTTAGTAGGGATTTTGTATTACAACAGATAAAGAGTATAGTTATAGAGAGGATTCAAATGTATAGGGAGGAAAAATTAGCTAGGAGATGCATAGATTTCATTGAGCAAATTTGTAAATAGATTGCGAGACCTACTGCTGCCAGTAATGCGAGGCTGGTACTTGGGTGCTCTTTAGGTGTATGAGTTAATGTGGTTTGGAAATGGTAATATTCGCAGTTAATACCAAAACAAAATAGTTGCTTTCAAAATGATGTTGCTTTCATGGTTGAGGAGAAGGTACTGCTCAAGGTTTCACCCACGAAGGGTGTTATGAGATTCGCGAAGAAGGTCAAGTTGAGCCCTCGGTATATTGGGTCATTTTAGGTACTTTAGAGGATTGTAGAGGTGGCATACAAGATTGCCTTGCCACCTAGTTTGTCGAGTGTGCACCCAGTATTTCATGTTTCTATGCTCCGAAAGTATGTCGGCAATCCGTTTCATATTTTGGATTTTAGCACAGTTCAGTTGGATGGTGATTTGACTTATGGTGTAGAGCCGGTGGCCATTTAGTATGGGCATGTTCGAAAGTTGAGGTCAAAGGACATAGCTTCAGTGAAGGTGTAGTGGAGAGGTCAGCCAATTGAGGAGGATACTTTGGAGGCCGAGCGGGAGATGCGGAGCAGATATCTATGCATATTTGAGACTCCAAATATGTTTTTAGACCCGTTCGAGGACGAACGTTTGATAAGAGGGTGAGGATGTAACGACCCGGCCGGTCGTTTTTAGAGTTGTAGCTCATTTCCCCATTTTACTGCTCATTTTATGCTTTATAGGTGCTATGTCACTTGTCGGGGTAGTTGATTCGGGTCCGGAAAGGCTTCAAAATTAATTAAGACACTTAGTCTCAAGGTTGAAAGCTTAAGTTAAAATGGTTGACCGGATATTAACTTATGTGTACACGACTCTGGAATAGATTTTTGATGGTCTGTAGCTTCGCTGGGTGATTTTGGACTTAGGAGTGTGTCCGTATTGTGATTTGGAGGTACGTAGTTGAATTAGGCTTGAAATGACAAAAGTTGAAAATTTAGAAATTTGACCGAAAGTGGACCTTGTGGTTACCGGGCTCAAATTGGGGTTCCGGGAGTTGGAGTAGGTCCGTAGTATCATTTGTGACTTGTGTGCAAAATTTGAGGTCAATCGGGTGTGATTTGATAGGTTTCAGCATCGTTTGTAAAAGTTGGAATTCCTTAGTTTCAATAGGCTTGAATTGGGTGCAAGTCATGGTTTTAGCTCTGTTTGATGTGCTTTGAAGGCTTGACTAAGTTTGCATGATATTTTGGGACTTGCTGGTATGTTTGGTTGAGGTCCCGGGGGGCCTCGGGTGGAGTTCGGATGGTTAAAGGATCAAATTTGGCTTAAGTGTTATGCTGAGGTGCTGCAGATCTGGTGTTATCACATTGGCCACAGAAGCGGCTAAGCTTGTGTATCTTCAAAGAGGAGCAAGGTCACTAGGGGTCACAAGCGCGGAAAGGTTTCCGCAGATGCGGATGCACATCTGCGGGAGGTCAACCACAGAACCGGATGTGGACAGGAAGCATGGGAGTCGCAGAAGCGAGAAATGGTTCGCAGATGCGGCCCCGCAGGTGCACTTGGTCGGCTGTTTAAGTGAGTTTCGCAGAAGCGAATTTTTCTCTGCAAAAGCGGGAGTGCAAGTGCGAGCCCAGACTCTGCAGATGCGGAAAAGGCTGGGTAGTGTATTGAAAATGAGTGTTCCGAGATTTTCTTCATTTTTGGACATACCAAGCTCAGGATTTGGCGACTTTGAGAGGGATTTCGAAGGGATTCTTGAGGTAAGTCACTTGTGCTTTAATTTATTCAATAATTATGTTTTCCCATTGATTTACCCACCTAAATTGTGTGGTTTTAAGGTGTAATTTGGGGGTTTGAGGTTAGGGATTTGGAGAGTTTAATTTGGGCATTTGGGTGTCATTTTGGTATTGGATTTTGGTAAATTTGGTACGGTTAGACTCGTGGTTGAATGGGCTTCTTAATTTTGTGACTTTTATTGGATTCCGAGATGTAGGCCCGTGGGCCGGCTTTTGAGTCGACTTTTTGACTTTTGATTAATAACTTAGTATTTTATTATGGGATTGATTCCTTTAGCTCGTGTTGATTGTATCGAACTATTTGTGGCTAGATTCAAGGAATTTGGAGGCCGTTTCGTGAGGAAAGCGAGTGTTGGAGTAGAGACTTGCACGGTTTGAGGTAAGTAAAACTTCTAAGCTTAGTTTTGAGAGTATGAAACCCCAAATTTTGTGCTATGTGATTTATGTTGAGGTGACATGCATGCTAGGTGACGGGCGTGTGGGCGTGCACCGTAGGAATTGTGATTTAGTCGATTCCTTGGAACTGCGTAGCTATTTTATCTGAATATTGTTTTGTACTCCATGTGCTAGAGAATTTGAGCTGTGGTTCATGCTAGATATCATGTTTAGGCTTTATGTTGGTAGTATTGGGACCCACTGTTGTCTTTCTTTGTTGTTGAGCTATCTATTTAATTACAGTCGTGTACTCGGTCAGATTCATTATTACGTGTCATATCTTAGTCTTTGTTATCGTATATTGTCACATCCCGTATCATGTATTAGGGATGCTTAGCAGGAGTGTTATGAGTCCGAGAGTCTGGAGAGATTGGTGACTAAGTTGGAGCCTAAGTGTCGTGTTATGAGTGATATCCATATATATGTGGATCGGGTTGCATGCCTCAACAAGCCTTATGGCTATATATATGTGGATCGGGTTGCACGCTGCAACAAGCCTTATGACTATATATATGTGAATCGGGTTACACGCTGTAACAAGACTTATGGCTATATACATGTGGATCGGGTTGTGCACCACAACATACAGAATTCACATTGGGTTGCGCGCCGCAATAGGACTTATGGCAATATGTGGATGAGGTTGCACGCCGCAGTAGGTATCGTACAGTGCTGAGTGACTGAGCGTGGTGAGCGAGAATTGAGACAGGCAGATTGAGTGCTCTAAGAGTGTGAGTACTTGAGATTTCACTATGTTGCATCATATACGATTCTTACATTGCCATGTAGCTATAGAGATGTCATACTCTTCTTATCAGTCACACTTGGCATATTTCATCTGTGCTAAACGTAACTGTTGAACCTAATAGCATGCCTACTTTTCTTTATTGTTAAACTATGTATCGTTACTATATTGTTTGAGCTCCTCACTATCTTCAGACCACATGGTTGATTTGTTACTTATTAAGTTGGTTGTACTCACATTACACCCTGCACCTCATGTGCAGATCCAAGTGCTTCCGGTCACGGCGGATGCTGATTTGAAGAATCAAGACCTTCAGAGATCATTGAGGTAGTTTCTTGGCGTTTGCAGGCCTTGACTCTCCTTCCTTATCTTTCAGTTTATTTATTCAATTTTACTTTCTTGACAGTGTACCAGAATTTGTCATTTCGTAGATGCTGATGAACTCAGTAACACGCCGATTTTGGGAAGAATTTATGTAATGAGTTATGCTTTCCTATCATGTTTTAAGAGATTTTCATTTATTTAAACTGTTTTTAGTATCTTTCAAAGATTTAAGTGTTGGAAATGTCTGAATAGTCGGCTTTCCTAGTACCATGATAGCGCTATCACAACATGTTGGTTTTGTGTTGTGACACTGGATCTGCACAAAAATGTACAAAAGTGTAGTATGAGAACACCACGGTCGGTACGTATGAAGTATGAAGACTAACCTCGGTGGAGTAGTGACGAGGTACAAGTCAAGACACTCACTAGACAAAATAACCTGTGTAGTATAGAAGTATAATACTAATAATAGAACGTAGAAATAAGTAAATTGCAATAAGAACCAACAAGTGATATAAATAGTAAATCAATAAGAACATCATTTTACATTTTCGATACGATTCCAACCATACCAAAATTATCCAATTCCGACATCAAATCATCATTCAAATCATCATTTTATATTTTTGAACGATTTCACAAAAATTCCCATTTTTCTCCCATTCAAATCACTAATTTAATGTTAAAACAAAGATGGAATCATGAAATAAAATCAAATTCGGGTAAAGAACACTTACCCCAATCCAATACGTGAAAAAGCCCTCAAACATCGTTCAAATCCGAGCTCTCCAACTAAAAAAGTGATAAAATATCAAAAGCCCTCGAAATAGAGTACTTATATTTTGCCCATGCATTTGCACATCGCGAAGAAGAAACAATAGCTTCCCAAAAAATGCATTACGCAATTGCAAAACAAGGGACGTGAACGCGATTCATCACTTCCTCAGCAATCGCGATCGCGGACAGCTCTATGCGAATGCGGAGAACATAGCCCCTGCCTCCCCAGCATGGTCGCCAACTACGCAAATGCATAATACAAAATGCGAACTGGAAGAAGCAACACTCACACGCATGCAATCATGGACTAACCAACGTGAACACGAATAAGGAAAAAGGGTCAGTCGGCAAACAACCTACGCGATCACAGCTGAATCTTCACGATCGCGAATAAGAACATCAGACACCAGCAAATCAGTATTCCAAAATATAAGGAACTGGCCCATAGCTCATCCGAAACACACCCGAGGCCCCCGGGACCCCGTCGAAACATACCAATAAATTCTATAACATAACGCCGACCTGCTCGAGGCTTCAAATCACATCAAACAACATCAAAACTACAAATCACACTTCAAATCAAAATAAATGAACTTTCAACTTCTACAACTCACGCCGAATCATATCAAATGAACCCGAAATAACATCAAATTTTGCATATAATACCCAAATGATATAACGGAATTAATCCAACTCTTGGAATCGCAATCTAAGCCCGATATCAATAAAGTCAACTTTCGGTCAAACTTTTTAATCTTCCAAACCTTCAACTTTCGCCAAAATTAACTTACGGACCTCCAAATCCAAATCCGGACGCACACCTAAGCCAAAAATTACCATACGAAGCTATTGGAATTATCAAAACACCATTGCAGAGTCATCATTCACAGAAGTCAAACTCCGATAAACTCTTTTCACTTAAGCTCTAAATCAAGAATTGTTCTTCCAAATTAATCCAAAATCTTCCGAAAACCGAACTCGGCCACACACTCAAGTCATAATACATAATACGAAGCTGCTCGAGACCTTAAGCCATCGAACCGGATGCTAATTCTCAAAACGACCGGACGGGTCATTACATCCTCCCCCCTTAAACAAACATTCATCCTCGAACGTGCCATGAACCGGTCTGAAGTCATCAAATCACTTAATGAACTTACCATATGTATACTTGCAGGTAATCCCACGTCACCCCAATCCACATAGGCCCGAAAACAACATCTCAACTGAAAATTTCTCCTCTAATCATTTTCCAAAGATCCGGTTCCCACGTCAACACATGGCATCAGGCTCAACCGACTGCAACAACTCATGCCTACACCCACAAGGTACAACCACACGACATAACACATCACACATATGCCCATAACAACATCTTTGACAACCACAACTGCCCATAATCAAATACAACACCGACAAATAACCTCATCTTAGCTAAAACCGCATCCCAAACATTCACAACGTTTTCAACGATGCAAGAAACATAAGGATCTCCTAACCATTCACCAGAATCAACAAGTCACATCTAACGCCACCTGGGAAGAAACCTCGTAGCTAAAACCCAATAAGCACAACACAAATATGACTGAATATGCAAAGAGAGACAGGTACAACTCCCTACCAGTACTATACTACGAATCAATTCCACAAGGGAGAATCGAAACATATGAACTAATCATAATGAGTTTATCTTAATATAACTCCACCGCGGCACGTCGCCCGGTTCAAACATATCAAATCATATATAAACGCGAGGGCCTCACCCTCAACTATGGATCACAAGTAGAATACACCTTACACCAATCAAAAACTTCAACTAATTCAATTCCGCAATACAAAATCACAACACATAATGAACTCCTCATATCAGTAGAGCATCTAAATCACAAATTGTAACCAAACCATCCAGAAATCAAATCAAAACCTACTGTAATGAGTAACATAAAGTCACTTCTATTCTCATAGCTCTCAATAGTGAACAAAACAAAACAATAAACATGGGCTACCACTATAGAATCTCCCAACAAGGGTAAACACATAATCAGAGTACAAGATCATGAAACTTACCCATATCTGAAGCAAGATAGGAGGACTCACCCCGATAAGCAAAACCGAATCAAAATAAGAATGATACTCCTCTATAACAAATCGAAACCATACCTATAATGACACAATCTGGTGCAGCGGCCTCATCCCTACCATAAAAAGCATATCAACGGGTCGGGTCTCCCCCTCTAGGGCACCCTCTACCCGCTTGTCCTCCATCCCTAACTGGCTGTGCAGGTGGAGTAGCAACTGGAATGGAGCC
The DNA here is from genome assembly GCF_000715075.1 of Nicotiana tabacum. Lineage (NCBI taxonomy): Eukaryota > Viridiplantae > Streptophyta > Magnoliopsida > Solanales > Solanaceae > Nicotiana > Nicotiana tabacum. The sequence goes on from NC_134093.1 coordinate 102,843,555, forward strand.
CGTAGCCTAAGTGGTATGATGAAATCCGCCCCTCTCGAGTCTGGGACAATCTCTCATGATGCTCCTAGTATCACCACAATCAAAATAACCCCTCTGCAGGCGTGGGTGCTCGTACTGAGTCCGTGCTGGATAACTAGAATAACTGTTGTAGGAACCCCGTGCCGGTGGTGCACTAAATGATGACTGCCCCACATGAGTACCCTGACTAACTAGAGCACCACGAGTAGTCTGAAGTGCGGATTGGACTGGCGGAGAATACGGTGGCAATCCTATAGGAAACCATGTTCATCATCTCAAGTCTAAGTTGATGCTCCTCTGATCCCCCTAGCCTGACCTCGGGTTGAAACGGAATAACAGGGTATACTGGCACCACACCCAGACTCTGACCAATGTGAGCCCGCTGCTCTGGACTACCGGCGGTGGGAGTCTGAGCTCCTCCCTTAATCTGTGAAATAGCTGGTACAACAGAGATCAATCCCTCCTGAGCCAATATACCAAACATGTTTAGGAACTGCACTAAGGTCTCCTGAAGTTCGGGGGTAACAACAGGCACCTTCAGTGCCTGTCCCCTAACCAGAGCTACTAGGTGCTCCTCAACTGCTGCTTTGGCAGGTGCTCTAGCTGCGACACGTGCCCCTCCCCGGCCCCGGGCTCTCGTGGCTGTAGCAGGGAGCGCAGGTGTCAACTCAGCTGATCCGGTAGTGCATGTCCTCACCATCTGTGGGAGAATAGAGATACAAAGGCTCAAGCTTTGAAATCGACAAATACGCACGACATGAATGAAAGAAGTGGAGATTTTTTCCTAATAGTTCCATAGCCTCTTGAAGATAAGTACATACATCTCCGTACTGATCCGCAAGACTCTACTAAACTCGCTTATGACTTGTAGCATCTATGAACCTAAAGCTCTGATACTAACTTGTCATGATCCCAATTTCCCTCTGTAGGATGTTGTGCTGGCACCTAGCCTTTAAGAGTAGGTAAGCCTAACACATACTGAATTAATGGCAAAATTCAACCAATAACTATTAAATATGAAACAGAAATTTCTATACAAAGCCAACAATCCCAAAACCGATAGTACAAGTCATAAGCTCTACTGAGTTCACTACAAAATCTCTAAGTACAATTGTTCCGGAATAGAAATAAATTGTACAAAAATAACTTCTGAAGGTAACTCCGAGGCCTACGAATGCGACGACAGGTATACCTTGAAGTCTCCACCGCAATATCTGATCCACTATCTGACAATTAATAGACTCCGAAGTACCTAGATCTGCACAAAAATGTGAAGAAGTATAGTATGAGTATACGAGGGTCGGTACCCAATAAGTATCAAGACTAACCGTGGTGGAGTAGTGACGAGGTACAAGTCAAGATACTCACTAGATAAAATAACTTGTGCACTATAGAAGTATAATGCTAATTATAGAATACAGAAATCAGTAAATGGCAATAAGAACACACAAGTGACATAAACAGTAAAGCAATAAGAACACTGTGAAGTATCATTTAAACCAAATAAGGAACACCAAGGACACCCAATTAATCAAGTCGTTCTAACACAAGTTTCACAATGAAATAACTTCGTGGTACTTCATCTCATAGGCATCAATCGCATGTCTCAACCCACCATCATGTATTCACGTCACCCTGTTCCCACATCTCGAATGACAACCGCACGGACAACTCACGTGTCAATATCTCAAATTGCTCGGCATGGTCACAGGCTCACAATAACAATCCACCCAGCATGGTCACAGGCACACAATTACAATCCGCCCAGCATGGTCACATGCTCAATATTAACATAAAAACAAATAATACAAGGACACATAGGCAAGATTAATTAATAAATGTCATGTTTCATACTCTTGAGCTAGTACAAGTAGCTTACTACGGTGTATGCTTGTGCGAGTGTACTACTGCAGCCTAAGTCAACAAGTAATGTCAAAGATATCGAGTAACTCATAGAAGCAACAAAACAAGTCACCTAAGGTGTATGACCAACACAAGAAAAAGCACACCATCACACGAAAATCACCAACACAATGTCCCCAAACCATCACACATCATCCCTAACATTTCCACCCTTATCTCTCCGATAGCCACCTGTATCACTCTATGTAATAGCCACCCTTATCACTCTGCCCTGACAATAACATTTGCCACCCTCCGATAGCCACCCGTATCACTCCATATAATAGCCATCCTTATCGCTCTGCCCAGACAATAACATAATAGCCACCCATATCACTCCGTACATTCAACAACAATGAGATGCCACCCTTATGCCCCGCATAGCAACTACGGTAAAATGTCACCCTTATACTCTGCATAACAACACCCAAACCACACAACAATTCACATGTGCTATCATCACAAAAACACAACATATCAACTCGTATCACAAGTGTGCATAGGCCACAACCTTTCCAAAGATTTAACGATATCACTATTTTCACAACAAATAATCCACGACTCAACACAAAGTATATAGAATCTCAATAACAACAAATGAACGGAAAAGTAACTCAACAAGGAACAACACCCCCCTTTAAACACAACTTCAATTAAAATAAATTAATGACTTTTAATAATTTCAATTCTAATTAATTGTTTAAGGATAACCTTGATAGTGAATGTACTTCCATGAAATGTAAAACTTTGGACTCTAGTGTATGAATTAGGCTAACAATGAAGGAGATGTCACGAACTAGTACTACGTCTAAGTGTATGACAATAACCTGGCAACAAAAGGATATCATGTAAAAACATTTTCAACTAAGAGTAACTCTACAATAAGCGAAACAACATAACGTTAAAAGCGATAACAATTTCAAATGAGCATATAAGAGCAAACTCGACAAGTAAATAATGTGACATATAACGACAACTCCAAATAAAGCATGTGATAGTAGACATCACGAATAAAAGATATAACATGTGCTAACAATTCAAAATAAGTATATGGAAGAAGCCTCAATCCAAAAAGTCAACCTAGAGCCCGCACCTCGAAACCCGACAAAATTTATAAAATTCGAATATCCATTCCAATACGAGTCCAACCATACCAAAATTATTCAATTCTGACATCAAATCATCCTTCAAATCATCATTTTACATTTTTTAAAATGTTCACAAAAATTCCCATTTTTCTCCCATTCAAATCACTAATTTAATGTTAAAAACAAATATAGAATCACGAAATAGAATCAAATCCGCATAAAGAACACTTATCTCAATCCAACACGTGAAGAACCCCTCAAATATCGCTCAAATCTGAGCTCTCTAACTCAAAATGTGATAAAATATCAAAATCCCTCAAAATAGAGTACTTATATTCTGCCCAGGCATTTGCACATCGCGATGAACAAAATACACATGTGATCGCAAAGAAGAAACAACAGCTGCCCAAAAAATACATTCCGCGATCGCAAAATAGGGGACAGGAACGCGATTCATCACGGCCTCTGCTATCGCGATCGCGGACAGTTCTATGCGAACGCGAAGAACAAAACCCCTACCTCCCCAATATGGTCGCCCACTACACGAACGCGTAAGAAAAAATACGAACGCGATGAAGCAAAAATCACACGCACGCGACCGCGGACTATCCAACACAAACTCGAAGAAGGAAAAAGGGTCAGTCACCGAACAGCCTACACGATCGCGGATGAACCTTAGCGATCGCAGATAAGAGCATCAAACACTAGCAAATCAGTATTCCAAAATAGAAGGAAATGGCTCGTAGCCCATCCGAAACACACCCGAGGCCCCCGAGACCCCGTCGAAACATACCAATAAGTTTCATAACATAATACCTCAAATCACATCAAAGAACATCAAAACAACGACTCGCACCTCAAATCGAACTAAATGAACTTATGAACTTTCAACTTCTACCACTCGCGCCGAATTATATCAAATCTACCCGGAATGATGTCAAATTTGCATGCAAGTCCCAAATGATATAAGGGAGCTAATCCAACTGTTGAAATCGCAATCCAGGCCTCATATCAACAAAGTCAACTCTCGGTCAAACCTTCAACTTTCCAAGTTTTACCAAAATACATCAAATTAACCTACAGACCACCAAATCCAAATCCGAACATACGCCTAAGTCCAAAATTATCATATCAAGCTATTGGAATCATCAAACACCATTTTAATGGCATTTTCATAAAAGTCAAATTCCGATCAACTCTTTTCACATAAGCTTCTAAAACAACAATTGTCCTTCCAAATCAATCCCGATTCTTCCGAAAATCGAAACCGGTCACACGCGCAAGTCATAATACATAACAGGAAGTTGCCCGAGACCTTAAACCACCGAACGGGACGATAATTCCCAAAATGACCGGTCGGGTCATTACAAAAGCCCAATCGACTAGAACGCAAGTTAGTTAACTACCTCGAAGAAGAAAAAAAAAATTTCAATTCACCCCCTCTTGCACCTACAGTAACCGGGACACTGATATACATATATTAGCACGCTGCATTTGGATCTCCGCAATTGGTACTATGTCATCGAGTACTTGTACAAGCCCATGTGATTAAACTATTTGCAGAAAACTTTTCCAGTCGTATCTAGCCAATATATCTTTGTTTTCTCTAACCCTATACATTTCGAAACACCAAGTAGATTTAAAATAACCTTAAATAAGCTGCAAGGATTTCTGGATTAGATAGGAAAAACATGAATCGATTGTTTCAACAAGGAACCATTGAGCAAGTGACAGCAGTAATACCAAATAATTGATAGAAAGAACAAGAAGGCAAGTACACGTCATTAGCAATCCGAAATAGTTCAACAGAAAAGATTGGTGAATCATTAATAATTCTTAACCATAACTATAATGCACACAATATAACATTAACTCATTTCTCAACTGGCTTTCTCTCTATCTGAAGCTCTAGAGGAATAACACTGAAAGTATATACATAACCATTAAAAGTTATCATGCAAGAATATTCAGCCCGCTCTGAGGAGTTACATACATTTCTTGGAAATATTTGGTACATCATTTTGTTGAGCAACTTCCAGTATATGCGCCAACAGCATAAACAATACAAAGGCTACCACGATAGAGACAATAACCAACTTACTAACATAGCAATTGCAAATTTAGCATCGATTTTTCCTCAAAGGGTGTGTTTGGTACAGAGGAAAATATTTTTCAAAATATTTTTAAATTTTTCATGTATTGTTGGCTTAAATATTTTAGAAAATATTTTCTTTCAATTGAAGAAAAATATTTTCCCTATCAAGAGAAGGAAAATATTTTCCAAAATTTGTTTTCAACCTTCCCCACCCTATTCCCCATCCCCACCAACCCACCCCTACCCCACCCCCACCATAAAAAGAAATATAATTGATAGTACTTTCTTTTCATGTTTTTATAAATAGAGTATTTTTTTTCTTTTCAACAAATGATTATTTTCTTTTTATGATATAATTTTTTTTTATTATTTTAACAAAAAAAATACTTTATTTTCATGATATAAAAAAATATTTTCTTTCATTTCAAAAAATGAACATTTCAACAAAAAGAGTAGTAAAAAATAATTTCTTTTCATTTCAACAAAAAAAAGTATTCTCTTTTCATGATTAAAAAAAATAATTTCTTTCATTTCAATAAAATGGTATAGTTGTAGTAAAAAATATTTTTTTTCATTTCAACAAAAAGAGTAGTAAAAAGTAATTTTTTTTATTTCAACAAAAAAGTATTCTCTTTTCATGATGTAGAAAAAATAGTCTCTTTCATTTCAATAAAATGGTATAGTTGATGTAGTAAAAAGTATTTTTTTTTATTTCAATAAAAAGAGTAGTAAAAAGTTTTTTTTTTTTTCATTTCAACAAAAAGAGTAGTAAAAAGTATTTTCATTCTTTTCAACAAAAAGAGTATTTTCTTTTTATGATGTAGAAAAAGTAGTTTCTTTTATTTCAACAAAATGATATAGTTGATGTAGTAAAAAGTATTTTTTTTTCCATTTCAACAAAATGATGTAGTAAAAAATATTTTCTTTCATTTCAACAAAAAGAGTATTTTCTTTTCATGATGTAAAAAAAGTATTTTCTTTCATTTCAACAAAATGTGTACTTTATTTTAATGTTGTAGAAACAATACTTTCTTTTTCAGCCAAAAAAGAGTATTTTCTTTTTAGTTATGGAGCACAAATTTCAACATTATTTTTGTGTAAAAAAATAAAGCAACACATTAGTTTCTCTAGGTTTGTTTGAATTTTTAGAAGAATAATTAAATTCTTGAATTTGGAGGGGGGGATGGGGAGAGAGAGGGGGAGCACAAGAAACATGGGGACTTGGAGGGAAGGGAGTGAGGAAAGTAACATAAAAGATTATTTTTCTAAAAAATATTTTTTATTATCTAACCAAAACATTAGAAAATATTTTCCGAAAAAAAGTTTTTCGCTCACCAACCAAACAAGAGAAAATAAATCACAAACCTATTCATTTTTTAGGAAAATATTTTCTTTCGTACCAAACACACCCTAAGTCTCACCTAAATTTTCCTCCATAACAATGCATCTTGGTAATTTATAATCAAATGTGAAATTAGTTTCAACATAGCACCGTTAAAACTCAGATACATTTGAAGGAGAATATAACCTCACTTGTAGCTAAAGGTCGAGAAACTTATTCAGTTGTTTTCGGCTTATGTCAAGCACCTTAGCCGCATCAAAGTTCTTTCCTTTTCATTATCCTTTTTTCAGATTGCAATTCATGGTATGAGTGTTATTGCAGTTAGTGCACCAAAGCTGAAAATTTCCATAGACAACTAAACGTCAAACAAAAGAAACACACTGCAAGAGGTTAATGTATTGCAACCCAAAAGATAACACAAAAGTTAACTCGAATGCAATATAGTTCAAGAAGATATCAATGAAACTAAATAGGGCCAAACTGTTAGAAACTTCTAATTAGCTGAACATGTCAATATTCATTCTATACCAGTTCATAAGTTCTCCAACCTAGAAATCGGGTGAATTTGTATGACTAGGTTATACCTTATTGACCGCGATAATCCTAATTGTACATTTTGTTAATAAAGAACTCATAACAGTTCTTTACAGATACAAAGAAAGCTTAAGTTTCTGCATACCCACATACTCAGTTCATGCAATTTATTTTGCTACAATTATTCGATATTCAGCAACCTGTGCATCTAGCTTGCTTCCATCACTGTCAGCAAAGTCCTCTCACAAAGTAAAGATGGTTGGCTGCATACTACTGGACAAAGGATATATAATAAGTTGCACATCGAACAATCATATGTGTTTTATGTCAGTTGCACAGAAATAATTTCGTTTAAAAGCTGGATTCACGAAATGCTAAAAATATCAAGTAACACGTCGGACCAAAATAATGGATTTTGAGGCCGTCTTCTGGTACGGTAGAACTTTTCTTTTAAAAGATGCCACTTGAATCAGAATTTCAGCCTGTGCATTTGGTTCCAGATAAGGGGGACAGGGGAAATTGGTGGAAGAGAGGAAGTACCGTGAAAGCAACAAAGTCACATTTGTCAAGTATTTTACGCCAATAAGGAAAGTAGGCACAATGAGCACTTCCACAAATAGGATCCTGAAAAGTTTTATTTTTTTAAAAGAAATACGTGCAAGAAGAGAACATGTGTGACATCTAAGAAGCATCAGCTATACCAACATTGTTAGGATCGAATTATCGGGTAGTGTGGAATTTAGCCAAACAACGTTATAATGACAATAACAAAGACAATGCAAGTTGATAATAACACCAATTAAAGATGATAAAGAAGACACAAATTTAACGTGGTTCGGTCAAGGTGACTTACGTCCACAAGCGGAGAGGACCAATTTTACAATACCAATAAGAGTACAAAAGAGAGTATAAAATTAGAGTAAATACTTTAATTAGTCCCAAATACCCCAAGAGAATAACCTCACAAGATCACTCCAAAGAAAGGGTTCACACAAGTATTTTTCAATACTCACTCTCTTACAAAATACTCTATAATGAAATAAATGAGGAGAAAAAAAGACAAGAGTGAAAAAATCTTGAATTTGTGTGTTTGCAAATGAGGAGAAGCTCATCTATTTATAGCAAGAAATCCTTGGCCTAATAGTGGATATTATGTCATGGCAAATGTCATGATCCACAAATTTTGTTATAATGGATATTATGTCATGGGAAATGTCATGAAACTTTGGCCATATTATAAATCTCCACCTTGGCCTAATTTCAGCTTATATATAATAAATTTGCTCTACCTTCTCCGCAAAAACCCCAATGGGCAAAATCATTCTTCATAAATGCCAATCAAGTTCAGGCAAAGCTTGAATTTGAACACTGGAAGAGGTTTTGTAAACATGTCAGCAGGATTGTCTCTAGTGTTGATCTTCTGAATAGAGACTTTTCCTTCAGCAATGGTTTCTCGGATGAAATGATACTTTATATCAATGTGCTTCATCCTCTCATGATACATCTCATCTTTAGTCAACTGAATAGCACTTTGACTATCACAGAAAATGGTAATACCACCTTGGTATAAATTGAGTTCCGCAAATAGACCCTTCAACCATAAAGCTTCTTTGATCGCCTCGATCACTGCTATATATTCTGCTTCGGTAGTAGGTAAAGTTACTACATATTGTAATGTAGCTTTTCAACTAATAGCACAACCACCGATGCAAAATACATAGCCTGTCAGTGATCTTCTTTTGTCAAGATCACCTACATAATCTGAGTCTACAAAACCAACCAAAGTGTTAGTATTTCTCCCAAACTCTAAACATGTGTTTGAAGTACCTCGTAAGTATCTGAAAATCCATTTCACAACATGTCAATGTGCTTTACCAAGGCAAGCCATTTACCGGCTTACTACGCTCACTGCTTGTGAAATGTCTAGACGTGTACAAACCATTCCATACATAATACTGCCGACTGCACTGGAATAAGGAACATGTTTCATGTACCTCTCTTCTTCCTCTGACTGCGGGGACTGAGCAGCTGATAACTTAAAATGAGCAGCAAGAGGGGTACTAACTGGTTTAGCATCTTTCATGTCAAACCTCTCCAAGACTTTCTCCAAGTACTTCTTCTGGGTCAGAAATAGCCTGTTGGCTTTTCGATCTCTTTTGATCTCCATGCCAAGGATTTTCTTAGCTGCTCCCAAATCTTTCATCTCAAATTCACTTTTCAGCTGACTTTTCAAATTGTGAATTTCTGTTAAATCCTTAGCAGCAATGAGCATGTCATCAACATATAATAATAGGTACACAAATGAACCATCATTTAACTTCCAGAAGTAAACACAACTATCATACATGCTCCTCGAATAACGATGACCCAACATAAAGGAATCAAACCTTTTATACCATTAACTTGGAGTTTGCTTTAATCCGTACAAGAATTTCTTCAACAAGCAAACATTATCTTCTTTTCCTTCAATTTCAAATCCTTCGGGTTGATGCATGTATATTTGTTCCTAAAGTTCGCCATGTAAGAAAGTTGTTTTAACATCAAGTTATTCTAATTCTAAATCATACATGGCAATGAAGGCAAGCAAGATACGAATAGATCTATGATTAACAACATGTGAGAAAATATCATTAAAATCAACTCTGTGTACCTGACTATAGCCCTTTGCTACTAATCGTGCCTTATACCTCGCATCTTCAACCCCTGGAATGCCATCCTTTTTATTGAAGACCCATTTGCAACCAACAATTCTTTTTCCTAATGGCGGCTTCACAAGAGACCAAGTACCATTCTTGTGGAGAGACTCAATTTCTTCATTCATTGCAATCAGCCACTTGGTTGAGTCAACACCAGAAACTGCTTCTGAATATTTTGATGGTTCTCCAATTTCTTCAGCTTCCTGTGCAACTGAAAAAGCAAATGCAATATAATCTCCAAACCTTAATGGTTGTTTACCTTCTCTTTTTGGTCTATGTCTGGCTATAGAATACTCCTCTTCTTCTGGTTCAACTTCAGGAGTCTCAACTTCAGGAATTTTAGCTTTTGTCTCAACTTCAGGAGTTTCAACTGTATTTTGCTCCAAAGTTAATGAGCTTGGCTTAGAAGGAATGCCAATCTCAATCTCCACCTGGTTCTGTGTACTCTTTCCTTTATCTGTATTACAAGAACTAGAAGACTCTTTTCTAGAAAGTAACATAGAGGATTCATCAAAGGTTATATCTCTGCTAATTATAAATTTTGGGGTCATCGGATCAGGATACCATAGTCGGTATATTTTCACCCCATGCGTACCCAAGGAAAATGCACTTTTTAGCCCTTGGCTCTAATTTTTCATCATTTACATACATGTATGCATGGCAACCAAATATCTTTAAATCAAAATAATTAGCAGGAGTACCTGACCACATTTCCTCTGGAGTCTTAAAGTTCAAAGGTGCAGAAGGAGCTCGGTTGACAATAAAACAAGCTGTAGAGATAGCTTCTTCCCAAAAGGCATTTGTCAACCCAGCATTTGAAATTATACAACGAGCCCTTTCTAAAAGAGTTCTATTCATCCTTTCTGCCACACCATTTTGCTGAGGTATCATTCTCATAGTATGATGTCGAGCAATTCCTTCATTCTTGCAAAATTCGTTGAATTCATCATTACAAAATTCCAAGTCATTATCTGTTCTAAGCCGCTTAACCTGTTTTTCTGTTTGCTTCTCAATCAAAACTTTCCATTGTTTGAAATTTAAGAAAACATCACTTTTATTTTTTAGGAAATAAACCCAAATTTTCCTTGAATAATCATCAATGAAAGTTAACATATACCTGGCACTACCTTTTGATGGGGTACGTGAAGGACCCCAAAGATATGAATGAATGTAATCCAAAGTACCTTTTGTTCTATGAATCACTGGAGATTCGAAGCTGACTCTTTTCTGCTTCCCGAACACACAATATTCACAGAACTCCATATTTTCGGTACTTTGGCCACATAAGAGACCTCGTTTGTTGAGGATGGAAAAACCTTTTTCACTCATATGCCCCAATCGCATATGCCACAATTTGGTGATGTCAGAATCTGATTTATCTGATATTGAAACTGCAGCAGCACCTGTAACAGTAGATCCCAAAAGATTATATAATGTACCAGATCTGCGTGCTTTCATGATCACAAGATCACCATGAGAAATTTTCAGAACTCCACCTTCACATGTGTACTTGCACCCAAGAGATTCTAGAGTGCCTAAAGAGATGAGATTTTTCTTCAAGTCAGGAACATGTCTAACATCGGTGAGAGTTCTCACCACATCATCGTGCATTTTGATTCGGATTGTACCTTTTCCAATTACTTTACAGGCAACATTATTTCCCATCAAGGCAACTCCACCTCGAATAGATTCATATGTGGTAAATAAATCCTGACTGGGACACATATGATAAGAACAACCTGAATCTAAAATTCACTCATTGTTAGATTTGAAACTATTATTAGTTGCTAAAAAAATAGTTCCCTCAGTCTCATCAGCAGCTACACTTGCTTCGGCAGTGTCAGTATTTTTGTGCTCATTTTTCTTTTCTATATGCTTTTCTTTGTTTTTCAATTTAAAGCATTCAGAAATAATGTGACCTTTCTTATGACAATATTTGCACATGACATTTCTGTATCTGGATTTTGACCTTGATTTAGATAACTCACTACTTGAATCTTTCTTATTGGATCTACCTCTTATGAATAAGCCTTCCCCTTAGTTTCCACTAGTTTTCCCAGTAATATCTCTATCTATTTATTCTTTTGATTTTAAAATAGATTTGATATTTTATAAGAGATATTATCCTTTCCATAAAGCATAATATCTCTTATATATTTAAACGATTGGGTTAAGGAAACAAACAATAACACAGTCTGATCCTCATCTTTGATTTCAGCATCGATGTTACTTAAATACATAAGAAGAGAATCAAAAGTATCAGGATGTGTAAGTATAGAGGTACCTTCAGCCATACGAAAAGTGTAGAGTTTTTGCTTTAGGCAAAGCCTGTTTTCTACTGTTCTTTTCATATATAGGTTTTTAAGCTTTTTCCATATGCCTTTGCATGAGCTTTCTGCTGCAACTACACGTAAAACCTCATTTGAAAGATTTAAAATAATACTTGCTTTAGCCTTTTTGTCTATGGAGGCAAACTCCACGTCCGTCATTTTATCCGGCATCTTCTCCTTTCCTTGCACTGCCAAATCTAAGCTATCCTGAATTAGGATAGCTTCCATCTTTAATTTTCACATTCTGAAGTTTGCACTTCGGTCAATTTCTTAACATAAGACTTTGTTAGAGTCATTTTGACTATTTAAACTAACCTGGTTAGATCTTGCTATGATACCAATTTGTTAGGATCGGGTTACTGGATAGTGCGAAATTTAGCCAAAAAATGTTATAATGACAATAACAAAGACAATGCAAGTTGATAATAACGGCAATTAAAGAAGATACAGAACACACAAATTTAACGTGGTTCGGTCAAAATGACCTACGTCCACAAGCGGAGAGGAGCAATTTTACTATACCAACAAGAGTACAAAAGAGAGTACAAAATTAGAGTAAATACTCTAATTAATCCCAAATATCCCAAGAGAATAACCTCACAAGATCACTCCAAAGAAAAGGTTCATACAAGTGTTTTCCAATACTCACTCTCTTACAAAATACTCTATAATGAAATAAAGGAGGAGAAAGAAAGACAAGAGTGAAAAGCTCTTGAATTGGTGTGTTTGCAAATGAGGAGAATTTCCTCTATTTATAGCAAGAAATCCTTGGCCTAATAGTGTATATTATGTCATGACAAATGTCATAATCCACAAATTTTATTATAATGGATATTATATCATGGCAAATATCATGAAAATTTGGCCATATTACAAACATATAGATGTTTACATATGCAGTTGTCGTTATAAGAAGATATGATGAATACTATCTATATAAGTGGCCTCAAATTCAGTACCACATTTTTCAGCGACTATGATCTGCTTGAACACAATATTACACATGCTTACAGTAGATTCAAGTGCTAGTAATTACCTCATTGATTCCGAATTTTGGGCAGAAGAAGCGCCTATAAAAATCAAAGCCAGAACCGTGTGGAGCAGGTCCTGTTATTATTATTCCTCTGCCAGAGATATTCTGTATTTGATCAAACTGAGGTTGGGCATTCGGCCACTGCCTCGCCTGACGGGAGTAAAATCTGCAAAAGCACCATGAATTATCTTCATTTCCTTATGAAGGGCTAATTTTTACTAACTTTATCTAGCGTTCTATTCTCCTGAGTTTGAAAGAAATATTTGTTTTTCAAAAGAATGAAGCAAAAGTTTTTCTTGACTGTCCTTCATGCTTGTAACTTTGTAAGAAAATTGCATGAGTTGCTTTTGCATGAATTTTTATCTTATGCACTTGTATAAATACAAAAGTGTTAGATCTAAGTTGATTTAAATGATGCAAAATAACCAATTACTCCTTATGTGCAGGAAAATTTCTGAGCAATAGAATGGAGGCAGAAATGAATCAAAATGAAAATGGAAAGAGGAGCGGAAAAATCAATCAAGGGAGATAGCAAAATCAATCAAAAAGTATATTATAGGAAGTATCTCAATCAAAGAAGGTCAAGGGAACGAAATCATCCACTGAAAATTCTTCCACATAAAGACGTCAATCGCAGCATTAATCAAGGAATTTGGCAACGGGAATATTCTCTCATTAGGGGAAAACATAAATCAGCCCACGAGTCAAGGCAAATAAACAGAAGAATTAGTCTTGGAAAAAATGAATTTACGATTCCTTCTGAGAACAACTCCCTTGGGTTTGCAATCTCTTAAATAGACGTGCAAGACATGAAGGTCTCACGAAGTATAAATACCTACTGTACCAGCCTTGGAAAGATATACTTTGATCGAACCAATTTCAATCTCTTTGTTCTACTTCAAACAAACACTGTAGTCTGTTTTAGATTTCTTGTGTAACAAAGAAGAGAAGAGAGAGAGAGAGAGAGAGAGAGAGAGAGAGAGAGAGAGAGGAAAGAACACAGGTGAGGCATTGTATCAATTATAGAGAGAAGAACAAAGTGACACAAGTTGTTAGTGTATAACAACATCAACCCATCTATACTAAGCCACTTTATACTTGAAATAGATCACCCTTGCAATCCAAGGGGACTGGGCGTAGGATTCACTCTAAATCCAAACCAGTATAAAATATTCTGTGTCATTTACTTTCTGCAATTTATTATCTATATTCTATTTTTGAAAAGCCCAGTCGACTAGAACGCAAATTAGTCGGCTACCTCAAAAAGGAAAATAAAAATTAGAATTCACCCCCTCTTGCACTTTCAATTGGTATCAGAGTAGGTCTCACACTTTTTGCCTAACAGCTTATGAGAAAAGATCATGGCAAATCAATTAACTGTTGGAGCACTCTTTCAAAAAGGAATGTCGCAAGTCAGGGCACCATATTTTAATGGACAACACTTTTCTCTCTGGAATGTGCGAATGAAACTTTCTGCAGAATCCTATGATGTGAAATTATGGAGCGTTATCAAAAGGAAAAACTATCCATTACCAGTAGCAGCTCAACCGCCCACTGATCTTGAAGATATAGATGAATACATAGACGAGCAAATGACGGTCGTTCAGGTTAATGCAAAGGCACTAAACTTATTATATAATACTATAAGTGGAGAAGAGTATGAGAAAATTTCAAGCTATGATACGGCCAAAGAAATATGGGACGAACTGGAAGTCACTTATGAAAGAACCAGCAAAGTGAAAGATATTCGGATAAACATATTGGTTCATGATTATGAACTCTTCTAGATGAAAGAAGGAGAATCCATTGAGGAAATATTCGCAAGATTCAGCAAAATCATTGGCGATCTAAAAGCCTTTGGTAAACCCTACTCAAGTGGTGATCAAGTTCGACAAATCCTAAGGAGTCTACCTACTACTTGACAAACGAAAGTAGTTGCACTCGAATCTCAAGATCTAAACAAACTTTCATATGATGAACTACGAAGAGATCTTATAGCATTCGAGAAAACTCATCTCAAGAAAACAAGTTAGGATGAAAGAATAAAACAGTTGCCTTCAAAACTACAACTGAAAGACCTGAAAATGATGTTGATGACGACCCAGAAGCTCTTGAAAAAGAAATTGCCATGGTATCAAGAAGCGTGGATGGATTGATGAGAAAGTATAGAAACACAAGAAGGGGAAGGATTCCATCTAGGTGAACCATGCAATACAATGAACAAGACAAGAAGGACGGGAAGTGTTATGAGTGTGGAAGGTATAGGCATGTTCAAGCTGAATGCCCAGATCTTAAAAGAAAAGTCTCTAAAGGGTTCAATAAAAACAAATTCTTCGTAAGCTGGAGTGATGAAGATAGTTCAGAACATGAAGAAATAGCAAATCTGTGCTTCATGGCCATCTTGGAAAATGACATGAACAAATACTCTAGTTGTTGGACTGATGAAGATGCATCAGACAGTGAATGCAAAGAAGATACTGAAACTGTTTCATGGCACGAGGTGAAATAAACGAGGTAAGATCCTATAACTGTGATAGATATAATGAATTGCAGGATATTCTTTACCTTATCCTAAAGGAGTCTCAAAAAATTTTGAATGAACTAAGGAGACTCAATAGGGACTCGGAACTTAAGCTTGAAGTCTATAAAATCGAAAGAGGTGTACTTCAAGATGAAGTTCAAGAATTGCAAATGCAACTTAATGGCATGCGTAAATCCACCAGTCACAATTCTAACAAGTCTAACCATGCGACTTACAAGTCAACTGGAAAAGGACTAGTTAGAATTGAGTCCACAAGTACTAACACAAGTGGTAGATCGAAAACTGGGTCAACCATTGTGTGTCATTACTGTAACAAAGTTGGACATAAATATTCCTTTTGTAGATTTCATAAATCTAATATTTCAGGATGGATTTGGAAACTCAAAAATAATTCTGATTCTAGTAAAACTAACCAATAAGGACCCAAGCAAGCTTCGGTACCTAAAAGAAGGTGATAATTCTATTTTGCAGGAATACCACAGAAAGAGCTGCAAAAGAAAATGGTATTTAAACAGTGCATGTTCCAATCACATGACGGGTGACAAAAATCCGTTCAAAGAAGTCACAAAAATAAATGGTGGAAATGCCAAATTTTGTGATGATTCAAAAGGAAAGATAGTTGGTACCGGTATAGTTCCATTAGACAAAAATTGTGATATCATAGAGGTACATCTTGTAGATGGACTCAACTACAATATTTTGAGCATAAGTCAGCTATGTGATTCGAGATACAAATTAAAATTCAAGAAAATAGGATGCACCATAGAAAATGAAATAGATGAAGCATTGAAATATTTTGATATTTTCTGCAAAATAATTGAAAGAGAAAAGGGGTATCTTATCACAACCATCCAAAGCGATCATGGAGGAGAATTTGAAAGAAGATCTTTTGAAGAATTCTGTAATGATCAAGGATATACCCATAACTTCTCAGTCCCAAGATCACCCTAACAGAGTGGGGTAGTTGAGCGCAAGAGTCAAATTCTACAAGATATGGCTAGAACAATAATATTAGAACATTCATTGCCAAATTATTTTGTGCAGAAGCAGTTAGTACAATATGTCATATTCCAACAGGTGTCTCATAAGACCTATTTTGAAGAAGACTCCATATGAATTATGGAAAGGTAAGAGGCCTAATATTGGCTACTTTCATCCGTACGGAAGTAAGTGTTTCATTCACAATAAAGGTAAGTATAACCTTGGAAAATTTGATCCAAGGAGTGATGAAGGTATTTTTCTTGGTTATTCAATTAATAGTTGATCATTTAGAGTTTACAACAAACATACTTTATCCGTAGAAGAATCAGTGCATGTTATATTTGACGAAGTTAACACTATGGCCGAGAAAGGAATCATTGCAGGTGATGAAGATACTAGCCAAGAAATATCACAGACGAACAAGCCACAAAAGTCGACGGATAATACAGTCATAGTCACAGAGTCGACTAGTGAACCTGTGAGCAATCCTGCTGAACCACAAAAAGAGTCAACTACTTCTGCAGTTGGAACCCGACCGAATGAATAAAGAAGCGAACCTGAATATCCTCAAAAGTTCATCATAGGGGATCCAAACAAAGGGATGAAAACCAGAGGGTCTCTAAAAAATAAAACAAATATTATACTCATCTTTCGAGTACAACCAAAGAAAGTATATGAATCCCTAAAGGACTCCAGCTGGATACAAGCTATGGAGGACAAACTTGATCAAATCGACAAAAATCAAGTTTGGGAATAAATACCTAAGCCATCAAATGCTACTGTAGTCGGAACAAAGTGGGTATTCTGAAACAAGCTAAATGAAGAAGAAAAGGTAGTGAGAAATAAAGCCAGACTAGTAGCTCAAGGCTACTCACAGTAGGAAGGAGTTGACTAGGATGAAACCTTTGCACCAGTAGCATGGTTAGAATCAATTCGTATATTGCTTGTCTATGCATCTTTTAAAAGTTTTAAACTATTTCAAATGGATGTTAAAAGTGCTTTTCTAAACAGTTTCATTGTTGAGGAGGTATATGTAAGTCACGACCCACACCGATGGACTTTGACGAGTGCTCGAGTTATACCTACGGAACACCCCTAAGCATACGTCTAAGATATAAATATGAAATAAGTGTAGATCATGCATAACATCTGCCCCTAAACAGCTAAATCATGTGAATAACATACGTGAGTAGACATACTCAAAAGTCATTTATACATATACATGCAAAATACGGTAGGGCGAGTCGACAAGGCCATATACTATCCAACTATAGATAACTGTCTACAGACCTCTAATATAGTGTAAAACTGTATAAAGGATGGGACTGGGCCCCATCATACCCTTATATGTATACAAACATATTGTACCAAAACCCAATAGCAGCTCCGGATCAATTGGAGCACACCAACTCTCGTTGAGCTAGGATCCTAAGGAGAGGGGCCATCAACCTGTCTACCTGCACCTGCGGGCATGAAATGCAGGCCCCCAGAAAATAAGGGCGTCAGTACGAATAATGAATCGAGAATGTAAGGCAAAAAATAAATATATAAAAGACATGAAAGAAACATGGAGTAAAGAACTCAACTTGTAAGTCTGAATAGCTCTGTGAAATGAAAATATTTATAGTATCATGCGTATGCATATAAATGTCATATCATGTATAGGTATATGCGTACATAATATCATCAAGCCCCTGAGAGCATCCCATCATATCATCTCAGCCTCTGTGGGAGAAATCATAAATGTATACCAGTTGATCAGGTGGTGGTGCGTATATAATGCCATAACCTTTCCCCCATACCCCATATACATAAATTATATGCGTATATAATGCCATCTGGTCATGGGTCAATATATATGTATAAATGAATGCAGTGCATAATGAAATAAGTCAATAAGGTCTCTTGAAATGTCATGAGACCCATGAACAGACGATATGATAGTAGGACATATGGGGAATCAAGAACATAGGTAACCCTAGTACTTCTAGGAATATAATCATTCGTGAAAGTGGCGTGCTTGCTCGTTTTGTTGTATCATATAGATCATGCGAAAAGTAAAGAAGGGATAGCCTTAACATACTTGTATGATCTCTTCCTTATTACTCAACTAAGCTCAACACAACTTCTTACATCTACAATAAGTGAAATGATATTGTCGTTAACATATAATGTCGTACCATCGTATTTGGCTAGTCGTATGGCTTAAGGAAAATCGGGTAGAAACTCCCCTATTTCTAATACATCCCAAAGACCACTAAGGGTTGTCAATAGCCCAGCAACAACAACTATAATCAACACTAGCAACAACAATAATATAATCCAATATGAGTTTCTCTGATTATCTTAACAATCATATTAAGAGGAAAGCTCGTTTTTTCTCATAATAAGATATAAATTGAATCCAACTCTTATTCCATAAATTAGTTTAAAACCTTTAGAACATCATACTTATATGTACTATATTATTTCTAGTTCTAAACATCTACAAAATGCCTTCCAAAACAGCCCCATATGTCTTGCACCTTAATGTTTATCGCCAATCACTTGTTTTTCATCTTTTCTTCTTCAATCAACTTAATTAACACCTAGAAAAACTTAACCACATCAGCCACAACATTATAAAACTATTTATCATAATTTCCAGCCATCATAAACCATATATTTAGCCAAAAACAGTCCAACCAAAAAGACAACCATATCCCATGTTCTTTCAAGTGCTATCTTATGGTTTTCACTCAAACAACACAACCAACACAAGATTAACCTTAGGCACAATCAAGAAGATGTTATACATACTTGGACAGCATCTACAACTTGAAACCTTATCTCAACTTAGCTCACAATAGCCCTCAATCACACCACAACATTATAGAGCCATTCTCTTGTAGTCTTTAAAACCTTTGATGATGATTTGAGTTGATTTCCCTTGAGTTTGGTTCTTGGGATCTTGGGATATGTTAGGGAGGGTTTTGGAGATCTTTTGGATGAATTTTAGGTGATAAATGACCCGAAATGAGGCCGAATTTTCTATTCATCATATCTAGCCATATTATGAATTTAAACTCATTTAAATCATGATTAACAAGTTTCATATTCATTATGTTACCTTGGGATGCATAGGGTGTAACAATCTTCCCCCCTTAGAAACATCCGTGCTTGAATGTTAAACTCCCAGAAATCTATAGAAATTTTGGCAGAGTCTCTACTGTAATGGTACTACTACCAACCTGTCACACAGAAAACCCAACAATACAAAGCCATACAAGGCCAAAATCATCAATAAACCAATGGCCTCACACGGCCAATAACAATAACTAATATAAGAGTCAAGTATCATATACGTACCTAAAGGTTGTGATGTCTTAGTCCGATTCTCCTAAGGAAGCGGAAATAAGTGAGGATACCTAGTCTTCATTTCTTCTTCAGCTTCCCAAGTCATCTCTTCCATATTATTGTTTCTCCAAAGTACTTTAACCGAAGCTACATCCTTAGTTCTTAATCTTCGAACTTGTCTATCTAGTATAGCAATGGGAGCTTCCTCATATGATATATGCTCTGTAACCCAAACATCATCAACTGGAATGACTTTAGAGGGATCGCCAACACACTTATGGAGCATAGACACATGAAAGATTGTATATACAGACTCCAAGTTAGAAGGCAAGTCTAACTCATACACTACTTGGCCTACTCTACGTATAATCTTATAAGGTCCAATGTATCGATGGCTAAGATTTCCTTTCTTACCGAATCTCATATTGCCTTTCATCGGTGATACCTTTAGTAATACCCAGTCGTCTACCTAAAACTCTAAATCTCGTCGTCGATTATCTGCATAGGACTTCTGACGACTCTAAGCTGCTAATAGCCTTTCCCTTATAAGCTTAATCTTTTCAACTGCCTGTTGTACCATCTAGTCCTACTAACTTAGTTTCCCCAATCTCAAACCATCTGATAGGAGACCTACACCTCCGTCCGTAAAGAGCTTCGTATGGAGCCATCTGAATGTTGGTATGATAATTAATATTATATGCGAACTCAATAAGTGGAAGATGATCATTCCAGCTACCCCTGAAATTCATCACACTACCCCGTAGCATATCCTCCAGTGTCTGAATAGTTCGCTCAGCCTGATCATCTGTCTGGGGATGAAATGTTATACTAAGACTTACCTGAATCCCTAATCCTTTTTGGAAGGACCTCCAGAAATTAGCTATAAACTGAGCTCATATATCCAAGATAATAGATATAGGGACACCATGAAGTCGTATTATCTCCTTAATGTAAAGCCTTGCATAATCCTCTGTTGAATACCTAGTCCTGACATATAGAAAATGGGCTGATTTTGTAAGTCTATCAACAATAACCCATATAGAATCGAACTTACACTAGGTACAAGGTAAGACTATGATGAAATCCATATTAATCACTTCCCATTTCCAAGTCGGAATCTCTATATCCTGCAATAATCCACCGGGTTTCTGATGCTAATATTAACCTGCTGACAATTAGGGCACTGAGCAACAAACCCTGCTATATCCTTCTTCATTCCGTCCCACTAGTATATTCCCCTGATACCATGATACATCTTTGTCTCTCTTGGATGAATAGAATAACGAGAATAATGAGCTTCTTCCATAACCTGCTGGAGAAACCCTGCCACATTAGGAACACATAATCAACCTCGATATATGAGGACTCCATATCCTATAATATCAAATGGTGTCTTCTCCTTTTGAGGGGTTGTATCTTTGTACTGAGCAAGCACAGGATCTTCATACTAGTGTTCCTTCACTTCAGTTACTAGAGATGATGTTGTCGTGTCCTGAATAGTAACTCTGGTACCACCTGAAGCTAGTAATCGAACTCCAAGATTAGCTAGATGATGAATCTCACGAGCTATCTAACTCTTCTTGGGCTGTAAATATGATAGGCTACCCATAGATCTACGGCTGAGGGCGTCAGCTAATACATTCTCCTTCCTTGGATGATATAAAATATCAACATCATAGTATTTCAGTAGCTCCAACCATTGCCTCTGACATAAATTCAATTCCTTTTTCTTGAATATATACTGAAGACTCTTATGGTCCGTATAGATATCAACCTGAATGCCATACAAATAGTGCCTCCGCATATTTAGTGCATGAATCACTATGGCTAACTCTAAATCGTGGGTCGGGTAATTTTTCTCGTGGTTTATTAGTTGTCTAGAAGCGTAAGCGACAACCTTACCATGCTACATCAATATACAACCCAATCCAATTCTCGAAGCATCACAATAGATAGCATAACCATCGGTCCTTTTTGGAAGTGTCAGATTCAGTGCTGAAGTCAATTTGTCCTTCAATGCCTGGAAACTCCGCTCACAAGCATCAGTCCACCGAAACATAGTTGCCTTCTAAGTCAACTTTGTCAATGGTGTTGAAAGAGAAGAAAAACCCTCTACAAATCTCCTGTAATAACCTGCCAAACTCAGGAAGCTACGAACCTCCGTCGGTGTCGTGGGTCTAGGCCAAGTCTTCACTTCCTCAATCTTCTGTGTATCAACCCGGATACCCTCACCTGAAATAATATGACCAAGGAAAGCTATAGAATTCAACCAGAATTCATATTTAGAGAATTTTGCATACAACTTCCTTTCTTGTAGAACTATGAGTACAGTACGTAAATGATCTGCATGCTCAGCCTCTGAATGGGAGTAAACCAAAATATCATCTATAAATACAATCATGAACTGATCTAGAAAGGGTCTGAACACACGGTTCATCAAGTCCATGAATATTATTGGGGCGTTGGTCAACCCGAACGACATAACACAAAACTCAAAGTGCCCGTATCTAGTCCTGAATACTGTCTTCGGAATATCTTTCTCTTTAACACTTACCTGATGGTACCCAGACCTCAAGTCAATCTTCTAGAAACACCTAGCACCCTGCAACTGATCAAATAAATCATCAATTCTCGGGAGCGGGTAATTATTCTTGATCGTCGCCTTATTCAACTACATGTAATCAATACACATCTGCAAGGAACTATCTTTCTTTCTTACAAATAACAAAGGTGCTCCCCACGGTGATGTACTGGGTCTGATAAAGCCTTTTTCAAGCAAATCCCTCGGTTGTTCTTTCAAATCTCTCAGCTCTTCAGGTGCCATTCTATACGGAGGAATAGATATTGGCTGGGTATATAGTAATGTGTTAATAGCATACTCAATCTCCCGCTCTGGCGGAAAGCCTGGAAGCTCATCAGGGAAAACATCGGGAAACTCATTAACCACCGGGATAGACTGAAGGGTCGGTGACTCTGCTTTCACATCATGTACCTGAACTAAGTGATAAATATAACCCTTTCTGATCATCTTCCTTGCCTTGAGATAGGAAATAAACATACCTCTTGGCGATGCAGTATTACCTTTCCACTCCAAAATTGGCTCCCCTAGAAACTGGAACCAAACCATCTTTGATGTACAATAAACATTAGCATAACAAGAAGCCAACCAATCCATACACATTATAACATCAAATTCCACCATATCTAACTCAATCAGGTCTGCTACTGTAGAATGACTATGAACTTCTACTATACAGTCTTTATATAGCCGTCTAGCTATCATTGGATCCCCAACAAGTGTAGACACCTCAAAAGGTTTAATCAACTCAGGTTCTATCCCAAACTTACTAGCAACCAACGGAGTAACGTACGATAAGGTGGAACCTGGATCAATTAATGCATATACATCATATGAGGAGACTGATAATATACCTGTAACAATATCAGGTGATGACTCATGATCTCGTTGACCCGCTAAGGCATAAATACGGTTCTGAGGACCGCTCGAGCTAGATGTTCCACATCTACCTCTACCACGAGCAGTTGGTGAATGTGAACCTTGTCCTGGGGGCGTACTGATGATGACGAACTGGATACAGATCTTGCTGGCTGAACTATACTTGCACCACCTCTCGTCAGACAATCTCTCATAACGTGGCCTAGATAACCACAAGTATAACAAACACCTAACCCTACAAGGCACTGCCCGGCATGCTACTTACCACACTGAGCACATCGTGGCAAGGGTGGCTTCATCTGACTTGACTCACCCCTATACTGAGAAGTAGAGGCCCTGGAACTTTGGCTGGGCCATGAACATGTGGAACGATCAAATCTCCTATCGGGAAACTAAGGGGGTGCACTAGCTAATGGCTAGGCTGGATACCTTGGGTACTGCTATCGCGGACCACCTTGAAACTCACTAGAAGGACCTGGAGATCTCGCTCTCTTACTCTGGCCCTTATCATGCTCACGATCGGCCCTCTACTTCTGCTTACGCTCCTCTACACCTGAGCGTGTGTCTAAATATGAGAAATATCTATGCCTGGCTAAAGTGAGACCGACATACAGTCATTAAGCAGGTGCGGCTCCAACCTCATCATGAACCGGTGAACCCGATCCTCCATCTTAGCTACAATAGTGGGAGCATAACTAGCCAAAGAATCAAACTGAAGGTTGTACTCCCGAACACTCATATTACCCTGCCGAAGGGTCAAGAACCTATCAACTCGGGCCCGTGTAAGCTCTGGTGGCAAATAATGACGAAGAAAAGCCTATGTAAACTCTTGCCATACTGCTGGAGTGGCATCCTCACCTCTGGACAACTCCCAAGACTCGTACCAATTAACTGCAACATACCTAAGTCTATAGGAAGCTAGCTCAACTGACTCGGTCGGAGTGGCCTTCATTACCCTCAAAGTTCTCTCCATCCTATCAATAAATACTAGAGGGTTCTCATTTGGATCTTCTTCAGTGAAGACGGGAGGGTCCAAATTAATGAAATCGTGAACCCTCAAACTGATGGCCCTATCTGCATGACCAGTACCTACCTCCTGGCATCGAGCTTGTGCGGCCACTAATCGATTTAATAACTGAATCACATCTCTCATCTCCAGAACCTATGCATCTGGTTGAGGAACTGGGGGTAGTGGGGCTGCCGCTAGAGCTGGTGACCCTCGGATCTCGTCCGGAGAGGGTAGGGTATGTGAAGTATGAGATGGAGTCTCACTATGTGACTCTCCCCGAGCACTGGTAACTCGTGGCGCTCGACTTATAGTCTCATCATCCACGGACTTGCCCTTCTGGGCGGTTGTAGCCTTCCTGGGCATCGCTGAAAACATAGCATAATATTAGGAAATGAATTCTTATATCGCACGATGTAAGATAAAAAGGGAGGGTAACATCCTATATGTCATACAGCCTCCTGTTTATAAGTGTGGTTCACAACAAACTCATAAACAAGACTATACTAGATAGGGTCTATAGACAACCCTAGGATGGAACAACTCTCATACAGGGTATGTGAAGTATGAGATGGAGTCTCACTATGTGACTCTCCCCGAGCCCTGGTAACTCGTGGCGCTCGACTTGTAGTCTCATCATCCACAGACTTGCCCTTCTGGGCAGCTGTAGCCTTCCTGGGCATCGCTGAAAACATAACATAACGTTAGGAAATGAATTCTTATATCGCACGATGTAAGATAAGAAGGGAGGGTAACATCCTATATGTCATACAGCCTCCTGTTTATAAGTGTGGTTCACAACAAACTCATAAACAAGACTATACTAGATAGGGTCTGTAGACAACCCTAGGATGGAACAACTCTCATACCATTTTTGTCACGACCCAAACCGATGGACTTTGACGAGTGCCCGAGTTATACCTACTGAATACCAACTTTTTCCAATTAGTGCCGAAACCTTCTAGAGATTTCCAAAAGCAAATCCGGGCATACGCCCGAGTCAAAAATCACCATCCGGACCTAACAGAACTATCAAAACTCCAATCTGAGGTCAAATATTAAAAAGTCAAACTTGGTCAACTCTTCCAACTTAAAGCTTCAATCATGAAATTCATTCATCCAAATCGATTCCAAATAACCTGAAAACCAAAACCGACGATTCACACAAGTCATAATACATCATACGGAGCTACTCATGCCCTCAAACTACCGAGTGAAGTGCAAATTGCTCCAAACGACCGCTCGGGTCGTTACACAACATGTCGTGATGGCACCTATCACAATACTTGGCAAGTCGATAATCACACATAACTACGCATTTTTAAATTGAAAATAAGATGAAATAGTTTAAACAGTAATAACTCTCATAAATAGTCGATAAGAAATACTGTGACTCAAATACAACATTTTCAATTCGGGTGTCACTAAGTACATGAGAATCTAAATGACCATACAGTCAAGACTTCAAATACAACTGTTTGGAAAGATAGAACAATGGCTAAATAAAGGAAAAGAAGGAGAGTCAAGGTCTGCGGGCGCCAAAACAACTACCTCAAAAGTCTCCAAGCATATGAAGCTCCAAACCTAGCAACCGTCGTGCCCAGAAGTACCTGGATCTGCACAAGAAGTGCAGAGTGTAGTATGAGTACAACCAACCCAATGTACTTAATAAATAACCGGACTAACCTAGGGATGAAAGAGTGACGAGCTCATAAAGGTACAGTCCAAATCCAGATAATAACAACACAGATATGACAGGAAAATGACGATAATAACTCAGAGAAATCGCATAATCAGTTTGTAAACAGTTCAGAATTATAGACATGCTTTCAGGTATTTAATAGTTTGAGTTGAACAGGGTTAAAATATGACAAGTATGACTAATATGAGGTATGTTACATCTCGATATCTACATGTTAAATATGAATGCCAACTGTAGTGCAACACGGTGATAAAGTCATATACTCATACTCTCGGAGTATTCATCCCCACTTAGCACGCTCAATCACTCGGTACTCCCAATCACTCATCACTCCCAAAACATGGACTAAAGAACTCAACCTTTAAGTCTGAATAGCTCTGTGAATCATGAAAATATTTATAATGTCATGCGTATGCGTATAAATATCATATCATGCATAGGTATATGCGTACATAACATCATCAAGCCCCTGAGGGCATCCCATCATATCATCTCAGCCTCTGTGGGTGAAATCATAAACTTATACCAGCTGATCAGGTGGCGGTATGTATATTACGCCATAACCTTTCTCCCATACCCCATATACATAA
Source organism: Nicotiana tabacum (assembly GCF_000715075.1). Lineage (NCBI taxonomy): Eukaryota > Viridiplantae > Streptophyta > Magnoliopsida > Solanales > Solanaceae > Nicotiana > Nicotiana tabacum. The sequence goes on from NC_134093.1 coordinate 102,870,207, forward strand.
ACTATACACGTATATAATGCCATCTGGTCATGGATCAATATACATGTATAAATAAATGCAGTGCATAACAAAATAAGTCAACCAGATCTCTCAGAATGTCATGAGACCCATGAACAGACGATATGATAGTAGGACATATGGGGAATCAAGAACATAGGTAACCCTAGTACTCCTAGGAATAGAATCATTCATGAAAGTGGCATGCTTTCTCGTTTCGTTATATCATATGGATCATGCCAAAAGGAAAGAAGAGATAGCCTTAACATACATGAATGATTTCTTCCTTATTACTCAACCAAGCTCAACACAACTTCTTGCATCCATAACAAGTGAAATGATATTGTCGTTAACATATAATGTCGTACCATCGTATTTGGCTAGTCCTATGGCTTAAGGAAAATCGGGCAGCAACTCCCCTATTTGTAGTACATCTCAAATACCACTAAGGGTCATCAACGACCCAAAAACAACAACTATAACCAACAATAGCAACAACAACAATATAATCCAATATGAGTTTCTCCGATTATCTTAACAATCATATTAAGCGGCAAGCTCGTTTTTACTCATAACAAGATATAAATTGAATCTAACTCTTATTCCATAAATTATTTTACAACCTTCATAACATCATACATATATGTACTATATTATTTCTAGTTCAAAACATCCACAAAATGCCTTCCAAAATAGCCCCATACGTCTAGCACCTTAATATTTATCGCCAATCACTTGTTTTTCTTCTTTACTTCTTCAATAAACTTAATTAACACCTAGAAAAACTTAACAATAACAGAAACAACATTATCAAATTATTTCTCACAATTTCCAGCCACCACAAACAACATCATAGAAGCATTTTCTTATGGTTCTTTCAAGTGCTATCTTACGGTTTTTCACTCAAACAAACAACCAACACAAGATTAACCTTAGGCACAATCAAGAAGATGTTATAAATACCTTGGAAATCAGCTACAACTCGAAACCCTATCTTAACTTAGCTCACAATAGCCATCAATCACACCACAACATCATAGAAGCATTCTCTTGTAGTCTTTAACACCTTTGATGATGATTTGTGTTGATTTCCCTTGAGTTTGGTTCTTGGGATATTGGGACATGTTAGGGAGGTTTTGGAGAGACTTTCGACGAAACATCTTTTAAAAGACGTAAAGTCGGTGGTCGTCTCAAGTGGGCCCCAACCGAGCTGCTTGCGCAGTCTCGGAAAAATACAGATATCTCTCTACTCCGATGTCGTATCGATAAACGGTTTAATAAGTTGGAAACTAGACTTGTAGATATTCAATTTGGTATATTATATGTCCCAAAAAGACCAATATATAACACGAAATGTATTTCTCAAAAAGCTCCATTATAAGGCAAATCCTTAGTCGGTTTTTCCGCAACTTTAATCCGTTTTTTTCAAAACTTTATATTTTCTATACAAACATCATATATATATATATATCCATATTATGACTTTAAACACATTTAAATTATTATTAATAAGTCTCATATTCATTACATCACATTGGGACGCATATGGTGTAACAATGTAAAACAACCTCCTTGCTTTGAAAACTCCCAATTTCCTTATCATGTGTATAAGTTAGCTAAGGCTCTCTATGGAATCAAACAAGCCCCTCGAGCTTGGTATGAAAGATTGAGTTTCTTTTTAACTAGTCATGGGTTCATCAGAGGTAAGGTGGATACTAATTTATTTATCAAGAGATTTAGTGAAGTTAATCTCATTAGTCAAATTTATGTAGATGATATCATATTTGGCAGTACTATTCTTCTTTTGTACAAGGATTTCTCGAATCTCATGCAAAGTTAGTTCAAAATGAGTATGATGGGAGAGCTGATATTTTTTCTTGGACATCAAATACATCAACCAGAAAGTGAAATATTCATCCGCCAAATTAAGTATACGAAGGAGTTGATTCAAAAATTTAGAATGAGCAATGCCAAATCAATTGGAACTCCTATGAGTCCCTCTACAAGATTAGATAGGGATGAACATGGGAAATCAGTAGACAAAACCAAGTATCATGGAATGATTGGATCTCTATTATATCTAAGGGCTAGTCGACCAGATATCGTGTTCAGTGTTTGTAAATGTGCCAGGTTTCAGTCAGCTCCGAATAAGTCTCACTTAACTATAGTAAAGCAAATAATTCGCTATCTCATTGCAACCACTTCTTATGGACTTTGATATCCTCTCTCTAACAATATTAAACTTGAGGGATTTTCAGATGTTGATCTTGTAGGTGACAAGGAAGACAGAAAAAGCACAAGTGGGACTTGTCAATTACTGGGAAAGGCACTAGTCTCCTGGAACAGTAAGAAACATGGATTAGTAGCTCTTTCCACAACTGAAGTAGAGTACATTGCAATTGGACAATGTTGTGCTTAATTACTCTGAATGTCTCATCAATTGGGTGACTATGAATTATCTTTTAAATATGTTCAAATATTCTGTGATAATTCTAGCGCTATTTGTCTATCAAAAATATTATGTACATCATTCAAGAGCTAAGCATATAGATATTAAGCATCATTTTATTAGAGATCATGTTCTTAAAGGTAACATGGAATTATATTTGTAAGTTCCACTGATCAGTTAGCAGATATCTTTACAAAACCTTTGCTAGAAGACAGATTTTGTGCATTACGAGACTCTCTTAGTATTATTTTCATAAACTCATAATTTTAGGGCCTTTGTGATATTTTTAACTGTTACCATCTCTTAATCTGAATATTTCCTTATGTGTGTAAGTTGTATTAATTGTGTGTCTGTTACTTTTCCTTTTTCACTTATTTTCATACCTTTTCAGATGCCGGTCAATCATATCGTCGAATCTCTGACGCCTTTTTGTCTGTACTCAATCGTTTTCTCATCCTTTGAAATCCAAAATCTCATCAGTCCTCCTAACATTGTTTGTATCTCCACTCCTCTATTCCAAACCCTACCATGGCGAAAAATGCTAGAAACCCCTCTACTTCAACACGCAAAAGGACCCGATCTAGGGCAAGACCCTCCTCTCAACCTCCTAAACCAGTCAATCTAGGATCAGACCACTCTGAGGATTTTAGCTCTTCTCAAGACCTCTCAGATGATGCTTGCAGTCTTAATGAAAAAGCTCAAGGAAATAGACCCATGGTATATCCCCCTGAAAATTTCACTCCCAAAAGCCCAAAACTGATCTCTATAGTTCTCTTGAGTCTAATCTAAATTTCTGGGACACACCAAATAGGGATGCCATCATTGCCTTCAAAGACAAGCCTGTCGCTCATGGTATTTTTGATTTTAATGTCTTGGGTAGTCTCAACTGCAAAATGAAGGAACTCTTCGACTTCTAGGGTTGGAAAAACATTCTCTGCTTTCCTCCTCCAAATGTATATGAACCCCTTGTTAGAATATTCTATGCTAATCTTCTCTCTAGCAAACCTGATAAGTTAGAAACCTCAGTTCTTGGCAAACGCATTATTCTGGACTGTGCTCTGTTTGATTCTATTATTTAGAGTAGTTGTTCTGGTTTTTCTATGCCCTTAAGAATATCTGGCCTGGGGATTTTGAAATCTCTTTTGATCAAGCTAAAAGGTGTATAGCTAAATCACCCTCTGACTCCCTTCCTAGTCAACTAGGACCTAGTGATGTCTGTTTCAAAACTCGTGTCTTAACACATATTGTGGCAACCACTCTTCTTCCAAGAACAGGATCCTTCTCTACCTTCTCCCAGCGTGATACCTTCCCACTTTACTGTATTCTGTCTAAACAAGGTCAAGTTGTCTTCTTGGGTCATCAATTTCATGATAGAAAGTGCAGATGATCCCACAAGTCTTCCTTATGGTATGGTTATCACACATCTGCTAGAAGCCAACAACATATCCCTTTTTTACCATCCCAATATCACTGTCACCAAGTCTTACAACTCTAGGGATTTGCTAGCATAGACTGTATTTCTATAAAGGGAGCCTGGGTCAAGAAACAAGAAGTTCAAGCCAAGAATGTTCCCTCCGATTCCAAAGCAAAACCTTCTATGTCTCACCCACGCAAGTGATCCTGACCTCTTAGAAAAGCTAGTCTCCATCAATGAAACATTATTTGTCATCAAGAACTCATTGACCGCAAGATTGAAGATATCTATGGAATTGCAAAGGAAACAAGGTCTGATGTGTCAAAGATTTGAGTGTAGATTCTCAATACTACGAAAAAAGCAGTAAAGGCCTTCAAATAGATGCACGACAGAATTGATGGAGTCTCTGTCACAGTGAATGCTAGTTTTGATCGCCTCAAGGAGGCAGTTTCCAATACTCGTACTTACTTTCTGCGTCGCTGATGATTGGTTGTTTAAGACAATTTTTTTTTCTTTGTTTTGCGACTGATGATTCAGTCATGGGTTGTACTCTTAGGAAAAATACTTTCTTCCTGCCTGCTTTTATTTTTGTTGATGAGAAAGAGGGAGAAATAGTAAGCAAGGCTTAAGTGCATGCATTTCTATGTATTCCTTGTTCTGTGTTCTGCGTTCTATTTTTATGCAGATGTTCAACTTGTAGGTACATCATACGGTATACAATTGAGGGGGACTCGGCTACAACTGAGGCACAACAGAATGTCCAACTGAAGGGAAGTTGACTAGATATATCTAACAAGAAACACATATTAAGGGGGAGTTGACTACAACACACTCTAGTCAACTGATCAATAGGGAAGTATTTTCATTGTTATATTGTCATCATAAAAAAGGGGGATGATTTTTAGATCTAAGTTGATTTGAATGATGCAAAATAACCAATTACTCCTTATGTGCAGGAACAGTTTCTGAGCAATAGAATTGAGGCATAAATGAATCAAAACGAAAAAGGAAAGAGGAGCGAAAAAATTAATCAAGGGAGCTAGCAAAATCAATCAAAAAAGATATTATAAGAAGTATCTCAATCAAAGGAGGTCAAGGGCACGAAATCAACTGCTGAAGATTCTTCCATATAAAGACGTCAATCGAAGCATCAATTAAGGGATTTTTTCAACGAGAATATTCTCTCATTAAGGAAAGAAATAAATCAACCCACGAGTCAAAACAAATCAACAGAAGAATTAATCTTGGAAAGAATTAACTTATGATTCCTTCTGAGAACAACTCCCCTGGGTTTTTAATCTCTCAAAAAGACGTGCAAGACATGAAGGCCTCACGAATTATAAATACCTACTACACCAGCCATGGAAATATATAGTTTGATCAAACTAATTTCAATCTGTTTGTTCTACTTCAAACAAATACTGTTATCTACTTTAGATTTCTTGTGTAACAAAGAAAAGAAGAGAGAGAGGAAAGAACATAGGCGAGGCATTGTATCAATTATAGAGAGAAGAACAAAGTGACAAAAGTTGTTGGTGTAGAACAACATCAACCGATCTGTACTAAGCCACTTCATACTTGAAAGAGATCACCCTCGCAACCCAAGGGGACTAGACATAGGATTCACTCCAAACCCGAACTAGTATATAATATTCTGTGTCATTTACTTTCTACAATTTATTTTCTATATTCTGTGTTTGAAAAGCCCAGTCGACTAGAACGCAAATTAGTCGACTACCTCGAGAAAGAAAAGAAAAATTATAATTCATCCCTCGCTCTTGAACTTTCAAGAAGTAAATACCATATGAAATACGTACTAAATGATCACTCTTAGATGTCTCAATCATCTCAACCACAGATGCACCATTCAAGATTTTCGAAATTATACAACATTGATGTAAACTAAGAGTCCACCAATCTATATAGAGAACCATGTTGTAAATGACACAACAGTTCTTTACGTAGAAAACTCTCATCTCACGGGATTAAAAACCATGACCTACACTCGTAGGATTTCAACTTCACTAACCGAGCAAAACTTTTGATTACAACCTATTGTAACCTAGGAATTAAACTCTTAATCTCTCACCTACTTTCAATAACTCTATTGCAAGTCTTTTTGTAATAAATCTATTACAAATCTCACCACTTTGACTAACTCTAGCCAAACACAAACACACGATTTATGGTTTACAAAAGATATCCTACAATATACTTCTAACTAAGCAAAGTAGGAATTATAAGTGAATAACATTAACAAAGACAAAATAATACTAAGGACACACGATACAGTCAATGCTAGGATATGGTCCTTTGTTCTGTTGCTACTTTGTTCTTCAAACCTTGGAGTCAATAAAGGCGGCATCACACTTGAGAGAGACTTAATGATTTAGGATTTGCAAGTGTATGTTTTCCCTTGCCTCATGTTGGTAATATATAAGTGAGGTCATTGGGATGATGTAAGAAAGTATCAAATACGTAGCATGCTCCATAAAGTGACTATTGCACTGTTGCGTCTGCAGTGCAATAGTGCTGCCACTTTAATAGCTGTAAGAAGTTGACTTGTACTGTGACCGGAGGAACTAATAGCCATGTCTTTGACTGATATTATTGAAATTTGTGTCAAATATGTGACTTGATGTTCTGAGCACTTTGAGGCTATGTAACAGGCTCCCTATCTGGTTCTCATATGAAGTTTGTTAAATCATCAAAATACAAGGACCCATAACTTATCAATTTTCCCCTTTTTGATGATGAAAAACTTAGAATTGAAGTTCCCCCTGAGAACCAAATCTCCAGATAATTTACCCTGCATATTAGTTTTATTTCCCCTAAGACCCTATTTCTCTTTATGCCCCCCCCCCCCAATTTTCTTCCCCATTTTTGCATCATAAAAAGAATATATGCAAATAAACGCAAAATAAAGTCCAGTAAAGTTAACTCATGCCACTTGTGTGCACACAACATAGCTAAAAATAGAGTACAAAATTATAACATGCATAGCATAAGACTGAGATACTCATTCATTAATTTGAGAAGAAAACAGAGGTAGTAGTACCTTTGTTACAAAAACATCCACACAAAAAACAAACTTAAAGTACCACAGTCATAAAAACAACAAGCCAAAATGGGACACTGTGGCTAAGACAAACATAGTTAAACTGGACACTGATAAGGGAACTATTTAAAGGGAACTGGAAGAGGGAGGGAAGGATGAAGAGGCAAGGGCTTTGAGAAGAATATCAACTCTAGCATTTGCAGACCATATATCGTTTATTACCTGCTCTTTCAGGTCCTCAACCTGCTCCCTCATGTCTGCATTTTCAGCAGTCAAGCAAGCAACCTCTACACCATGCGCACTGCTAGAACCGGGTTCCTCCTTAGATTAACTGACTTATTCCTCAAGAATGGCATTCCTAGACTTCAGCATTCTTGTTTCCTAGTTAGCAGCAGACTGAGCATCGATTAGCTGAGAAATAGTAGAATTGCTACTAACACCCCTTTTTTGTCTATACACCCACTCTCCTCCAAGGTTGTCATTAAGAACATTTGCTTTTGAGTTCCCACTGTTGCTCTTCCCAAAGGGACTTTGAAATATTTAAACACTCTAATGAGCAAGAACCCATAAGGCAAACCATGGTTCGCATCCTTGAAGTCTGCCATTTTTTCTTATGTTCTATCATGCTATCAGGCAGGTTAATGGTAGTGTATGCATCCAATGCTTCCATAAGGAACAAGTCCACTTTTGAAGTAATGGAATGCCTCTCTAAGCATGGGATCAGGACATTGTTCACCATCTCAAACATAAGTTGATATTCTGGAACTAGGACCTTCTTGTAAACCCATTCCCCTCTCTAAACCCATTCTTGTAAACTAGGACCTTTTTGAATGATCTTCCTAAAGTCAGGGGAACATGTCCCTTAAATAGATAAGAGTCCCTCAGTGGTCACACCCAAGATACTTCCCAGTACAACTTCATCCATCACAAAATCCACCCCATTAACCTTCAGGCAGATATTGTCATCTTTCACAGGGAACAAATCTGCGTAAAAACTGCGAACCTCCTTTTCATAAACTTTGGGACTCTGAATGATAAGCAGATGAGTCCACTTCTGAAACTTGCAGATCGCAAATAGTTGTCTCATGCCTGACATTTCAAGTATGTCAGCGTCAAACGCTCTGCCCCACAGCACCCTTTGCTTCTTCAGGTTTTCTCTTATCTCAACTTCAGACACTTCTAATTTGGCTTTCTTGGAGAAACTACGTTCCTCTCTGCCATTTACCTTCCTCTTTTGAGACTTTTTCACACTTTTCTCCTTATTTTCAGACTTACTTTTCTCACCAGACTCCTTTTCTTCAACTCTCTTCTCTTTATCAATCTCCACCCCCTTCACAGACGATCATCTCTTGGGCTTTGCAAGCACAGACTTCTTAGAGGACTTACGAACCAAGGAAGCAGGTTTCTCATTCACCTCTTCATCTTCAACATCCATAATATTTGTCGTAGGCACATCCTCCTCATTTACTAACTTTTCCCCTTTCACCAACCTTTTTTTTTCTCATTGTTTCTCTTCAAAGCACTCTCAAGAGCTTCTTTTTTCTACTACCTAGTAGTGGGTCTTTTAAGAACAGGAACTTTGGGAATTGCCCTACTACTTCTAGTAGCAATAAACTTTGCCACAGTCACATTATCGTATTCTTCGTCACTGTTATCATTCTCTTCTTCAGACAAAGGTCTCATCTCAGGAATTACAAAATCTAATGGCACTAAATCAAAGTGAGGAGAAGCAGTAGGGTGAGTTCTGTCTAGGGGCCCTTTTTGTAGAGAATGTGTATTCATCCCAAGTAGGAGCAGAGTGCTCTTTTTCGGCAGAGGGAGCAGGTCCCTCTATTCGTTCCCATGTAGTACTAACTGGCACCAAGTCACCACGAGGCACCAGTTCCGCACTTCCAACTCCACTTCCTTCTCCTTCTCCCTAAGACCCAGCAGTCACATCACCACACACATACTCCCCAACCAACCCTCCTTCAAAAGTAATAAGCAATATATTCTCAACAGTTTCTTTCTCGCTTACACCCAACATTGTACAATAAGTAGATGCAAAAGAGTCATTACCTGACAGAGAAGCAACATTCCAATCAATGGAGCAGAAGGAGTGATAGGCACTTCAAATTCTTCACCACAACCATCAACAACCTCTTGGGCTACAAAGACCTCCCCAACTTGCTGACTAGAAAACTATGGTCCCTTTTCTTCGTCAATTATTTCATCTTTTTCTAGTTGTTTCGGCGAAGCAAAGGGAGAGGTTGAAGCGAAAAACCTTTTAGGTGTTTGATATTTCCTTCTACGGTAAAAATCAGAACTCGATGGGGCTGGAACGGAGACAATGGGTGGTTGTTGGTCTGAGTTGGGGTTTTCACTAGGTGAAAGTTGAGACTAAGGCTTGTCCTTTAGCACTTCGTGAGATGAAGACGCAATGGGAGTGACAATGGTAGCCCTTGGAGATCTGGATTCTAGGAAGACATGGTGATTTTTTAGAATAAAGACAAGAGAGGGAGAGAGAGAGAGAGAGGGTTTTCAGAGAGAGGAAAAAGGTTTGATAGCTTTGATGTAGACAGTTGTGAGAAAGACGCTTTTTAGGGTTATTTAGAAAGGATGAGGGACCGGTTACAATTAGGTACAAAGGACTGGGTAGACGGGTCGGTTTGTAACGGGTGTGATGCTTGGGCTTAAAAAGGATGAGAGAAAAGGTGGACATATTTTAATGAAATGGCACTTTTATAGTCGTATAAAAACCGTATGAGTGTAAGAGGAACTACTAACTTGAATCAAGGGAACCAAGTTCCCTGACTGAATATTATAAATATGAGACTCATCCTTCTACCAAAATGCAATATCATTAGTTGCTTGTTTGCTCTGTAAATGCCATGCGTATTTACTTGTAACGATTTAGAATTGAGTTAGAAATTACCAGAAAACACTTTTTAGCTCAATGCTTTGGTGAAGATATCATCTACGTCGTCCTCTGTTTTGCAAAACTTCATGGAGATGAGACCCGTTTCAATATTGTCCCTAAGAAAATGATGTCGCACATCAATGTGCTTTGTCCTCTTATGCTGAACCGGACTCTTTGCCATGTTGAGATCACTTGTGTTATCACACAATAATGGCACACAATAAAAAAAAACACCAAAATCTTCCACTTGTTTCTTGATCCACAGCAGCTGAGCACAATAGGAAGCAGCTGCCATATGTCTGCAGTAGAAAGAGCCACAAAGTTTTATTTATTTGTACCCCATGAAATCAAGCATGATCCTAGAAAATATACCATCCCAGATGTGCTCTTTCTATCCACCAAATGACCAGTATAATCAGCATCAACATACCTAATTAAGTCAAAATTATCTCCTGAGAGATAGTAGAGGACCATTCTCTTAGTAGCTTTCAGATGAGATGCATTTCGACTTGATTGGAATCTAACACAATGTTAGGTCTGTTGGCTGTGAGATACAAGAGTGAACCAATGATACCCCGATAGATGGTTTCATTCACAGGGGGACCAAGTTCGTCCATATCCAGAAGAGTGGCACTGGCAATAGGAGTAACAATGGTCTTTTAGCCTTCCATCTCAAACCTCTTCAGAAGTTCTTTAATGTATTAGTGCTGACTTATCATCATTCCCTTAGCGGTTTGCTTAACTTGCAGACCTAGGAAGAAGTTCAATTCTCCCATCATGCTCATCTCAAACTCGCTTCCTATTATCTTAGCAAACTCCTCACATAAGGAATAATTTGTTGCACCAAAGATGATGTCGTCAACATAAACTTGCACAATCAGAAGGTTCCTCCCTCTTTTATTCAAAAAGAGATTGTCATCAATTTTCCCTCTTGTAAAGCCATTTTCCATAAGGAACCTGGACAACCTTTTATACCATGAATGAGGGGCCTTCTTTAAACCATATAGTGCCTTGTCGAGCTTAAATACATGTTTAGGATGCTCATGACATTCAAAATCATGTGGGTGTTTGACAAAGACTTCTTCCTTTAAATATCGATTCAGAAATGCACTCATGATATCCATTTGGAATAATTTAAATTCCATATGAGATGAAAAGGCAGTGAGGATTCTGATGGGTTCCATTCATGCAACTGGATCAAAGGTCACATCATAATCAATACCTTCTTCTTGATTATAACCATGAACCACCAACCTGGCCTTGTTTCTTGTTGTATTCCGAAACTCCTCAAGCTTGTTTCTGAAAACTCATCTGGTTCCAATAACAGTTCTATTTGAAGGTCGAGGAACCAGGTTCCACACGTTGTTCCTCTCAAATTGATGGAGTTCATCTTGTATAGCAGCAATCCAGTCAGCATCTTTCATTGCTTCCTTGATATTTTAGGGCTCAATTTGAGACAGGAATGCTGAGAAGGCAAACATGCTTCTTGTCTTTGACCTAGTTTGAATCTATGAATCAAAAGAAGTGATCACATTCTGGAGAGGATGTGAGCATTTCTGCTTAAAGTTGGACACCTGAATTTCATTGTGAGAAGACCTAGGTTCCTCTGAGTGGGATCCATCATTAGCATCCATGGAATAGTGAGTGCCACTTCTCCGCTTAGCATCAGGAATTCTTTGCACGGCATCAACAACTTTATTTTCTTCTTCAGTTGTTGTAATGGAGGAACCAGGTTCCTCTGAATCAGTTGAAGGCTATGTTGCATCTTCTTTATTAGATTCCTTGACTTGACTCATAAGATGTGCCTTCTCGTTTGCCATATCAATTACTTCTCCAAGAACCTTTAACTACTCTCCGTCTTGATCATTCTTAAATGTGAATCTTTCCCACTTAAGTGGTGTGATTCATCAAAGATTACATGTATGCTTTCTTCAACACATTGAGTCCTTTTGTCGTAGACTTTGTATGTTTTGCTTTGATAAGAATATCTAAGAAATATCCCTTTATCACTTTTGGCATCAATTATTTCCAGAGATTCCTTACCATAATTGAGAACGAAACATTTGCAACCAAATATTCTTAGGTAAGTAAGCTTGGGTTTCTTCTCATTCAGCAATTCATATAGGGTCTTGTTTAAGAGGGACCTGATCATGCACATGTTTATCAAATAGCAGGTAGTGTTCACCGCCTCAGCCCAAAAGCATTTTGGTACACCATTGTCAATCACCATCGTCCTTGCCATGTCTTCAAGAGTCCTATTTTTCCTCTCCACAATACCCCTATTTTTAGTACATCCCAAAGACCACTAAGGGTCATCAACATCCCAACAACGACAACTATAACCAATAATAGCAACAACAAAAATATAGTACAATATGAGTTTTTTCGATTATCTTAACAATCATATTAACCGGCAAGCTCGTTTTTACACATAACAAGATATAAATTGAATCCAACACTTATTCCATAAAGCAGTTTACAACCTTCAAAATATTATACTTATATATAATATATTATTTCTAGTTCAAAACATCCACAAAATGCCTTCGAAAAACAGCCCCATACGTCTAGCACCTTAATTTTTATCGCCAATCACTTGTTTTTCATCTTTTCTTCTTCAATAAACTTAATTAACACCTAGAAATACTTAACCACATCAGCCACAACATTATCAAACTATTTCTCATAATTTCCAGCCACCACAAACCATATATTTAGCCAAAAACAGTCCAACCAAAAAGACAATCATATCCATGTTCTTTCAAGTGCTATCTTATGGTTTTTCACTCAAACAACATAACCAATACAAGATTAACCTTAGGCACAATTAAGAAGATTTTATACATACCATGGACAGAATCTACAACTCGAAACCCTATCTCTACTTAGCTCACAATAGCCATCAATCACACCACAACACCATAGAAGCATTCTCTTGTAGTCTTTAACACCTTTGATGATGATTTGAGTTGATTTCCCTTGCGTTTGGTTATTGGGATCTTGGGATATGTTAGGGAGGGTTTTGGAGAGCTTTTGGACAAAATTTGGGTGAAAAATGACCCGAAATGATGCTGAAACAGCTTTTAAAAGACGTAAGGTTGGTGGTCATCTCAAGTGGGTCCCAACCGAGCTGCTTGCGCAATCTCACAAAAATGCAGATATCTCTCTACTTCAATGCCGTATCGATAAACGGTTTAATGTGTTAAAAAATAGACTCATAAATCTTCTGTTTTGTATATAATATGTCCCAAAACGACCCCATATAGAACACGAAATGCATTGCTCAAAAAGCACCATTACACGGCAAATCCTTAGTCGATTTTTCTGCAACTTTAATCCGATTTTTCCCAAACTTTATATTTTCTATCCAAACATTATATCTTGCCATATTATGGCTTTAAACCGGTTTAAATTATGATTAACAAGCCTCATATTCATTACATCACCTTGGGACTCACAGGGTGTAACAATGTAAAACAACCTCCTGGATTTGAAAACTCACAATTTCCTTATCATGTGTATAAGTTAGCTAAAGCTCTCTATGGACTCAAACAAGCCCCTCGAGCTTGGTATGAAAGATTGAGTTCCTTTTTAACCAATCATGGGTTCATCAGAGGTAAGGTGGATACTAATTTATTTATCAAGAGATCTACTGAAGGTAATCTCATTAGTCAAATCTATGTAGATGATATCATATTTGGCAGTACTAATCTTCTTTTGTCCAAGGATTTCTCGAATCTCATGAAAAGTGAGTTCAAAATGAGTATAATGGGAGAGCTAATATTTTTCCTTAGACTTCAAATACATCAATCAGAAATTTGGTTGAAAAGGAGTTGATTCAAAAATTTGGAATGAGCAATGCCAAATCAATTGGAACTCTTATGAGTCCCTCTACAAGATTAAATAGGGATGAACAGGGAAAATCAGTAGACAAAACCAAGTATCGTGGAATGATTGGATCTCTATTATATCTAACGGCTAGTCAACCAAATATCATGTTCAGTGTTTGTAAATGTGCTAGGTTTCAGTCAGCTCTGAAGGAGTCTCACTTAACTGTAGTAAAGCAAATAATTCGTTATCTCATTGAAACCACTTCTTACGGACTTTGGTATCCTCTCTCTAACAATTTTAAAACTTGAGGGATTTTCAGATGTTGATCTTACAGGTGACAAGGAAGACAGAAAAAGCACAAGTGGGACTTCTCAATTTCTGTGAAAGGCACTAATCTCCTGGAACAGTAAGAAACATAGATTAGTAGCTCTTTCCACAATTGAAGCGGAGTACACTGAAATTGGTCAATGTTGTGCTCAATTACTATAGATGTCTCATCAATTGGGTGACTATGAATTATTTTTTAAATATGTTTTTTTTTTTTTTCAAATATTCTGTGATATTTCTAGCGCTATTTGTGTATCAAAACAATCTTGTGCATCATTCTATAGCTAAGCATATAGATATTAAGCATTATTTTATTAGAGATCATATTCTTAAAGGCAACATGGAATTATTGTTTGTAAGTTCCATTAATCAATTAGCAGACATCTTTACAAAACCTTTGCTAGGAGACAGATTTTGTGCATTGCGAGACTCTCTTAGTATTATTTCCATAAACTCATAATTTTAGGGCCTTTTTGATATTTTTAATTATTACCATCTCTTAATCTGAATATTTCCTTATGTGTGTAAGTTGCATTAATTTCGTGTCTGTTACTTTTCCTTTTTCACATATTTTCATACCTTTTCAGAGGCCGATCAATCATAGTGTCGAATCTCTTACGCCTTTTTGTCTGTTCTCAACCGTCGTTTCTCATCTTTTGAAATCCAAAATCTCATCAGTCCTCCTCACATTGTTTGTATCTCCACTCCTCTTTTCCAAACCTTACAATGGCAAAAATCTCTAGATACCCCTCTGCTTCTACCCGCAAAAGCACCCGCTTTAGGGCAAAACCCTCATCTCAACCTCTTAAACCAGTCAATCTAGGATCAGACCACTCTGAGGATCCAAGAATGTTCCCTCTGACTCCAAAGAAAAACTTTTTGTGTCTCACCCTAGTACAGGTGATCCTGACCTCTTTGAAAATCTAGTCTCCATCAATGAAACATTGTCTGTCATCAAGGACTCCTTGACCGCAAGATTGAAGATGTCCATAGAATTGCAAAGGAGATAAGGTATGACATGTCCAAGATTCGAGTGCAGATTCTCAAGACTGTGAAAAAAGCAGTAAATACCTTTAAAGAGATGCACGATAGAATTGATGGGGTTTCTGTCACAGTGAATGCTAGTTTTGATCGCCTCAACGAGGCATTTTCCAACACCTGTACTTACTTTCTACGTCGCTGATGATTGGTTGTTGAAGATAATTTTTTTTGCATTGTATTGCGACTGATGATTCAGTCATGGGTTGTACGCTTAGGACAAATACTTATTTCCTGCCTGCTTTTATTTTTGTTGATGACAAAGGGAGAGAAATAGTAAGCAAGTCTTAAGGGCATGCGTTTCTATGTATTCCCTGTTATGTGTTCTATATCTATTTTTATGTAGATGTTCAACTTGCAGGTACATCATACGGTATACAATTGAGGGGGACTCGACTACAACTGAGGCACAACAGAATGTCCAACTGAGGGGGGGTCGATTAGACATATCTAACAAGAAATGCATATTAAGGGGGAGTTGACTACAACACACTCTAGTCAACTGATCAACAGGGAAGTATTTTTATTGTTATATTGTCATCATCAAAAAGGGGATGATTTTTAGATCTAAGTTGATTTGAATGATGCAAAATAACCAATTACTCCTTATGTGCAGGAACAGTTTCCGAGCAATAGAATGGAGTCATAAATGAATCAAAACAAAAAAGGGAAAGAGGAGCGGAAAAATTAATCAAGGGAGCTAGCAAAATCAATCAAAAAGGATATTATAGGAAGTATCTCAATCAAAGGAGGTCAAGGGCACTAAATCATCTGCTGAAGATTCATCCATATAAAGACGTCAATCGAAGCATCAATTAAGGGATTTGGAAATAAGAATATTCTCTCATTAAGGGAAGAAATAAATCAACCCACGAGTCAAGATAAATCAACAGAAGAATTAATCTTGGAAAGAATCAATTTATGATTCCTTCTGAGAACAACTCGCCTAGGTTTTCAATCTCTCAAAAAGACGTGCAAGACATGAAGGCCTCACGAAGTATAAATACCTACTGCACTAGCCTTGGAAAGATATACTTTGATCAAACCAATTTCAATCTGTTTGTTCTACTTCAAACAAATAATGTTGTCTGCTTTAGATTTCTTGTGTAACAAAGAAGAGAAGAGAGAGAGGCAAGAACACAGGTGAGGCATTGTATCAATTATAGAGAGAAGAATAAAGTGACAAAGGTTGTTGGTGTATAACAACATCAACCCATCTGTACTACGCCACTCCATACTTGAAAGAGATCTCCCTCGCAACCCAAGGGGACTAGATGTAGGATTCACTCCAAACCCAAACTAGTATAAAATATTCTGTGTCATTTACTTTCTGCAATTTATTTTCTATATTTTGTGTTTGAAAAGCGTAGTCGACTAGAATGAAAATTAATCAACTACCTCGAGAAAGAAAAGAAAAATTATAATTCACCCCCCCTCCCTCTTGCACTTTCAAGAAGGAAATACCAGATGAAATTTGTACAAAACGATCACTCTTAGATGTCTCAATCATCTCAACCACAGATGCACCATTCAAGATTTTTGAAATTATAGGAACATTAATGTAAACTAAGAGTCCACTAATCTATATAGAGAACCAGGTTGTAAATGACACAGAAGTATTTTACGTAGAAAACTCCTATCTCACGAGATTAAAAACCACGATTTACACTCGTACGATTTCACTTCACTAACCGACCAAACTTTAGATTACAACCTATTATAACCTAGGAATCAAACTCTTAATCCCTCACCTACTTGCAATAACTCTATTGCAAGTCATTTTGTAATAAATCTATTACAAATCTCACCACTTTGACTTACTTTAGCCAAACATAAATACACGATTTATAGTTTACAAAAGATATCCTACAAGATACTTCTAACTAAGATAAGTAGGAATTACAAGTGAATAACATTAGCAAAGATAAAACAATACTAAGGACACACGATAAAATCAATGCTAGGATCTGGTCCTTTGTTATGTTGCTACTTTGTTCTTCAAATCTTGGAGTCATTGGGATGATGTAAGCAAGTATCTGGTACGTAGCATGCTCCATAAAGTGAATATTGCACTGTTGCGTGTGCAGTGTAACAGTGCAGCCACTTTAACAAATATAAGGAGTTGACTTGTGTTTTGACCGAAGGAACTGATAGCCATTTGTTCCCTATACCACTTTTTGACTGATATTATTGGAATTTGTGTCAGATATGTGACGTGTTATGCTGAGCACTTTGAGGTAGTGTAACAGGCTCCCTATCTGGTTCTCATATGAAGTTTGTTAAATCTTCAAAATACAAGGGCACATAACTTATCAATTTTCCCCTTTTTAATGATGACAAATTTAGAATTGAAGTTCCCCCTAAGAACCAGATATTCAGATAATTTACCATGCATATTAGTTTTATTTCCCCTGAGAACGTGTTTCTCTTTCTGCCCCCCCCCCCAAATTTTCTTCCCCCTTTTGGCATCATAAAATTAATATATGCATGTAAACGCAAAATAAAGACCAGTAAAGTTAACTTATGCCACTTGTGTGCACACAACATAGCTAAAAATAGAGTACAAGATTATAACATGCATAGCAAAAGATTGAGATGCTCATTAATTAATTTGAAAAGAAAACAGAGGCAGTAGTACCATTGTTACAAAAATATCCACACAAAAAACAAACTTAAAGTACAACGGCCATAAAAACAACAAGCCAAAAAAGGAGACTAGGGCTAAAACAAACCCAGTTAAACTGGACACTGACAGGGGAACTGTTTAAGGGGCACTGGAAGAGGGAGGGAAGGATTAAGAGGCAAGGTCTTTGAGAATAATATCCACTCGAGCATTTGCAGATCGTTGATCGTTTATTAGCTGCTCTTTCAGGCCCTCAACTTATTCCCTCATGTCTGCATTTTCAGCAGTCAAGCAAGCAACCTCTGCAACATGTGCACTGCTAGAACAGGGTTCCTCCTTGGCTTAACTGACCTGTTCCTCAAGAGTGGCATTCCTAGCCTTTAGCATTCTTATTTCCTCGTTAGCAGCAGTCTGAGAATCGATTAGCTGAGAAATAGTAGAATTGATGCTAACACCCCCCTTCTTTTCTATACACCCACACTCCTCCAAGGTTTCCATTGAGAACGTTTGCTTTTGAGTTCCCACTGTTGCTCTTCCCAAAGGGACTTGAAATATTCAAATACTTTAGTGAGCAAGAACCTATAAGGCAAACCATGGTTCGCGTCCTTGAAGTCTGCTACTTTTTTCATTTGTTCTATCATGCTATCAGGTTGGTTGTTGGTAGTGTATGCATCCAATGCTTCCATGAGGAACAAGTCCGTTTTTGAAGTAATGGAACGACTCTCAAAGCGTGGAAGCGGGACCTTGTTCACCATTTCAAACATAAGTTGATATTCAGGAAGTAGGGCCTTCTTGTGCACCCATTCCCCTCTCTGAACAGCCTAAGCTTTTATAATGATCTTCCTAGAGTTAGGGGAACATGTCCCTTCAACAGATGAGAGCCCCTCAGTGGGAACACCCAAGATACTTCCCAGTACAACTTCATCCATCACAAAATCCACTCCATTAACCTTCAGGCAGATATTGTCGTCTTTCACAGTGATCAAATCTGCGTAAAAACTGCGAACCTCCTTTTCATAAACTTTGGGACTCTGAATGGTAAGCAGATGAGTCCACTTATGAAACTCACATATCGCAAATAGTTGTCTCATGCCTGACATTTCAAATATGTCAACGTCAAATGCTCTGTCCCATAGCACCCTTTGCTTCTTCAGGTTTTCTCTTCCCTCAACTTCAAACACTTCTAATTTGGCTTTCTTGGAGGAACTAGGTTCTTCTCTGTCACTTGCCTTCTGCTTTTGAGACTTCTTCACACTTTTCACCTTCTTTTCAAACTTACTTTTCTCACCGGGCTCCTTTTCTTCAACACTTTTCTCTTTATCAATCTCCACCCCTTTACAGACGATACTCTCTTGGGCTTTGCAATAACATGCTTCTTATAGGACTTACGAACCAGAGAAGCAGGTTCCTCATTCACCTCTTCATCTTCATCATCCACAATGTTTGTCGGAGGTACATCCTCCTTATTTACTAACTTCCCCCCTTTCACCAACCTTCTTCTTTTCTTTTTCTTATTGTTTCTCTTCAAAGCACTCTCAAGAGGGAGAGGTTGAAGCGATAAACCTTTTAGGTGTTTGATATTTCCGTCTACGGTAAAAATCAAAACTCGATGGGGTTGGAGATGAGACAATGGGTGGTTGTTGGTCTGAGTTGGGGTTTTCACTGGGTGAAAGTGGAGACTCGGGCTTGTGCTTTAGTGCTTCATGAGATAAAAATGCACTGGGAGTGATAATGGTAGCCCTTGGAGACTCTGGATTCTAGGAAGAGAGAGGGTTTTCTGAGAGAGGAAAAGAGTTTGATAGCTTTAATGTAGACAGTTGTGAGAAAGACGCCTTTTGGGGTTATTTAGAGGGGATGAGGGATCGGTTACAATTAGCTCCAACGGATAGGGTAGACGGGCCAATTTGTAACGGGTGTGATGCTTAGGCTTAAAAAGGATGAGAGAAAAGGTGGACATATTTTAATGACATGGCTCTTTTATAGCCAAATAAAAACCGTATGAGTATAAGAGGAACTACTAAAGCTGAATCAAGGGAACCAGGTTCCCTGACTCAATATTGTAAATATGACACTCATCCTTCTACCAAAATACAATATCATTAGTTGCTTGTTTGCTCTGTAAATGCCATACGTGTTTACTTGTAACGATATAGAATTGAGTTGGAAATTACCATAAAACACTTTTTAGCTCAATGCTTTGGTGAAGATATCAGCTATCTGATCCTCTGGTTTGCAAAACTTCATGGAGATGAGACCATTTTCAACATGGTCCCTAAGAAAATGATGTCGCACATCAATGTGCTTTGTCCTCTTATGCTGAACCGGATTCTTTGACATATTGAGATCACTTGTATTATCACATAGTAATCGCACACAATCAGAAAATACACCAAAATCTTCCAATTATTGCTTGATCCACAGCAGTTGAGCACAATAGGAAGTAGCTGCCACATATTCAGCTTCTATAGTAGAAAGATCCACAAACTTTTGTTTCTTTGTATTCCATGAAACCAAGCATGATCCTTGAAAATGTGCCATCCCATATTTGCTATTTCTATCCACCAAATAACCAACATAATCAGCATCAACATACCCAATTAAGTCAAAATTATCTCCTGAGGGATAGTAGAGGACCATGTCCTATTTTCCTTTGAGATACCTCAGAATTCTCTTAGCAGCTTTTAGATGAAATTCTTTTGGACTTGATTGGAATCTAGCACAATGTCAGGTCTGTTGGCTGTGAGATACAAGAGTGAACCAATGATACCCCGATATATGGTTTCATTCACAGGGGAACCAGGTTCGTCCATATCCAGAAGAGTGGCACTGGCAAATGGAGTATCAATGGTCTTTGAGCTTTCCATATCAAACCTCTTCAGAAGCTTTTTAATGTATTACTGCTGACTTATCATTGTTCCCTTAGAGGTTTGCTTAACTTGCATCATCAGGACTCTGAGGGCATCCCATCATATCATCTCGGCCACTTTGGGCAAAATCATCAATATATACCAACTGATCAGGTGGT
The DNA here is from genome assembly GCF_000715075.1 of Nicotiana tabacum. Taxonomy (NCBI): domain Eukaryota; kingdom Viridiplantae; phylum Streptophyta; class Magnoliopsida; order Solanales; family Solanaceae; genus Nicotiana; species Nicotiana tabacum. The sequence goes on from NC_134093.1 coordinate 102,890,868, forward strand.
GGTGCATATATAACGTCGTAACCTTTTTCCCGTATCCCATATAATATAATATATGTGTATATAACGTCATCTGCTCATGGGTCAATGTACATGTATAAATGAATGAAATGCATAAGAAGTGAGTCAATAAGATTTCTCGGAATGTCATAAGATCAATATGTCTTTGGATAAACTTTATCGACTATGTATTTTTCTAAGACCCATGAACAAAAGATATAATAAGACACATAGGAAATCAAGGACATAGGCACCCCTAGTGCTTCTATGAATAGAGGCATTTATGAAAGTTGTGCGTTTACTCGTTTCGTTTGTATCGTATGAATCATGCCAAAAGAAAAGAAGGGATAGCCTTAACATACTTGAGCCGATTCTCTTGACAATCCCTCTAATACACGACAATCGCGACAAAACACGTGATGTCAAGATCGAAGTAGGAAAAATCTGTATGATATTCTTGAGAAAGTTTATACCGGGCTCCCTTAGAATTGTAAGTCACGTTGCTATTACACTGTAGGGATTCATAATAATTCTTGTTTAAGCTACATCCATTACTTTGTTGAAGATCTCATCCTTTACTTTGTTGAAGATTCATCCTTAATTCTACATCTGTTACTTTATTGAAGAGAAGATCTTATCATTTACTTTATAGAGATAAGCATCTCCCTTAGTGAATTAGAGAGGTCTTTTATCTTAGTGGGTATGGGCCCCACTTATGTGATGACTTAGCCATAAAAGCACCTAAATAACCCACATAGTTACATAGACCAAGAGTCATTGTTTGGTTTTTGATCCATATCTTACTTGCTGCCACATTGGGGATGTGTGTGGTCTCCATTAAGCTTATCCACAAGTCCTAATCACCTTGTTAATCTCTCACTAAACCAATAATTAACTAACTACCCATATAATTAGGAATTATTTTAATCTACTTAAAATACTAATCACTTTTAACACACTTTATATACCTAACCATTTTGGACATGTGGTACCTTGTATGGCACTAGTCCATAAATACGGGGTATAATAGATTGGATCGTATTTTATCCAAAATTTACAAACTTCAATGAATACTCATTCTTTGATTTTTTTACCCTCCAATCTTTACGGCACTCACTTATCACTTGTTACAAATAACAGAAATACTTATAACCTCAAAAATAATCTCATTCTCGAGTCTACGTCTATTAACTTACGATGAAACTTTAACGTACGAAAACGTGAAATGTCAGGTCTGCTAGCTGTGAAATACAAGAGTGAACCAATGATACCCCGATACATGGTTTCATTCACAGAGGAACCAGGTTCATCCATGTCTAAAAAGGTGGCAGTGGCAATAGAAATATCAATGGTCTTTGAGCTTTCCATCTCAAACCTCTTCAGAAGCTCTTTAATGTATTTTTGCTGGCTTATCATCATTCCCTTAGGTGGTTTGCTTAACTTGCAGACCTAGGAAGAAGTTCAGTTCCCCAATTATGCTCATCTCAAACTCGCTTCCCATTAGCTTGGCAAACCCCTCACATAAGGAATCATTTGTTGCACCAAAGATGACGCCGTCAACATAAACTTGCACAATCAGCAGGTTCCTCCCTCTTTTCTTCAAAGAGAGAATGTTGTCAATTTTCCCTCTTGTAAAGCCATTTTCCAAAAGGAAACTGGACAACCTTTTATACCATGCACGAGGGGCCTACTTTAAACCATATAGTGCCTTGTCGGGCTTAAATACATGTTCAGGATGCTCATGATATTCAAAACCATGTGGTTTTTTGACAAAGACTTCTTCCTTTAAATATCTATTCAGAAATGCACTCTTGACATCCATTTCAAATAATTTGAATTCCATATGAGATGAAAAAGCAATGAGAATTCTGATGGCTTCCATTCATGCAACTGGAGCAAAGGTCTCATCATACTCAATACATTATTCTTGATTATAACCTTGAACCACCAACCTGGCCTTGTTTCTTGTTATATTCCCAAACTCATCAAGCTTGTTTCTGAAAACCCACCTGGTTCCAATAACAGTTCTATTTGAAGGTCGAGGAACCAGGTGCCACATGATGTTCCTCTCAAATTGATGGAGTTCATCTTGCATAGCAGCAATCCAGTCAGCATCTTTCAATGCTTCCTTGATATTTTTGGGCTCAATTTGAGACAGGAATGCTGAAAAGGCAAACCTGCTTCTTGTTTTTGATCTGGTTTGAATCCCTGAATCGAGAGGAGTGATCACATTCTGGAGAGAAAGTGAGCTTTTTTTGCTTCTAGTTAGACACCTGAATTTCATTGTGAGATGACCCAGGTTCCTTTGAGTGGGATCCATTGTTAGCATACATGGAAGAGTGAGTTCCACTTCTCCGCTTAGCATCATGAGTTCTTTGCACGGCATTAACAACTTTATTTTCTTCTTCAGTTGTTGTAATGGAGGAACCAGGTTCCTCTGAATCAGCTGAGGCTCTGCTGCATCTTCTTTATTAGATTCCTTGACTTGACTCATAAGATATGCCTTCTCGTTTGCCATATCAATTACTTCTCCAAGAACCTTTAACTACTCTCCGTCTTGATCATTCTTATCATGTGAATCTTTCCCACTTAAGTGGTGTGATTCATCAAAGATTACATGTACGCTTTCTTCAACACATTGAGTTCTTTTGTTGTAGACCTTGTATGCTTTGCTTTGTGAATAATATCCAAGAAATATCCCTTTATCACTTTTGGCATCAAATTTTTCCAGAGCTTCCTTACCAGAACAAAACATTTGCAACCAAATGTTCTTAGGTAAGTCAAGTTGGGTTTCCTCCCATTCAGCAATTCATATAGGGTCTTGTTTAAGAGGGAACTGATCATGCACCTGTTTATGAAATAGCAGGCAGTGTTCACCACCTCATCCCAAAAGATTTTTGGTACACCATTATCAATCACCATCGTCCTTGCCATGTCTTCAAGAGTCCTATTTTTCCTCGCCATAACACCATTTTGTTGGAGTGTTCTGGAAGCTGAGAAATTATGACTTATACCATTTTTAGCACATAATTCATCAAATTTTGCATTGTCGAACTCTATACCTTGATCAGATCTTATGCTTATAAATTAGGGCTCATTTTCACTTGAATATGCTTTATAAAAGCAACAAAGACTAGAAAAGTTTCATCCTTGGTTCTAAGAAACAAGGTCCATGTGAATCTGGAGTAGTCATCTACAATCACAAAAATATATTTCTTTCCTCCTCTACTGGGCACTCTCATAGGTCCACACAAATACATATGAAGACGATCGAGTGGCCTTGAGGTGCTTACTTACTTTTTTGGCTGGAAGGAGGACCTGACTTACTTTTCTTTCACACATGCATCACACAGTTTGTGATCCTTGAACCTTGACTTTGACAGCCCACGGACCAGGTCCTTCTTAGCTAGCTTGTTCAGCAAGGAGAAGCTTGCATGTCCAAATCTTCTATGCCATAGTTTAGCATCATCATCAACAACACTCAAACATGTAAGATCCTTACTGTTTAAGGAATCAAAGTCAGCGACGTAGATGTTTTTGAATCTTTTTTCCATCAGAACCACTTCACCAGTCACAAGATTGGTGACTGTGCAAGTCTTTAATAAGAAGTCCACTTTGTTTCCTTTATCGCAGATTTGAGAAAAACTCACCAGGCTGTATTTCAGGCCACTTACATATACACATTCTCAATTGAGTGAGTGAGTGTCTTCACAACTCTTTCAACTTCCAGAATGTATCCTTTTTTTCCATTGCCAAAGGACAAACTCCCACCTTGCAGGGCTTTGAGTGACAGAAAATCATCGATACTTCCAGTCATATATTTGAGTAGACACCATCCATATACCATCTTTGGCTGCTTCCTTTCACTTCTCCCTGCACAGAAAAATCATAGATTAGACTTAGGAACCCAAACAAGTTTGGGTCCCTTGTAGTGAGGAAAAGGGTGAATTAAACTTCTTCTTGTTCAAGCAGGCATCACACATTTTTTATTATAGGGACCAGGTTCCTTAGCAGTAGGTACATTTTCAACAAAAACTTTGTTTTTCTATTGGGACTGAAATCTAGCTTTACAGGAGTCTTTAAAATGCCCAGTGTTACCACAATGAGTTCAAAGCCAGTTATCAGGGACAGTAACATACTTGCTATGTGGGTTATGCCTTTTCTTTTTGGAACTCAATTCCCTGCATGTTCCCCCCGTTACTTTTATACATGGAAGTGACTGTATTAGAGGACCAGGTCCACTTTAGAGATTTATCTAGGTCATTTTTAACCTGCTTAGATCTTTCTGAAGTTGTCTATTTCTTTCAAGTTCAGCACAGAGACTTAATTTTACCATTTTGAGCTCATTTTTAAGTTTAAAGTGTGCCTCACTCGCCACTTCCTTACCTTTTGAAGCGTTTCCAAAACTGTTTTCCCATTTTAATTCTTCTACTATTTCCTTTAGATCCACAACTACTACCAATAAGTCATCTCTCTCATGCTCTACCTTTTCAATTTTCTCAGTTAGAGCATCCTTTTCTTTCTTTAAATCCTTAATGGCTTCTTTCAAATCAACAACTACTACTAGCAAATCATCTCTCTCATGTTCTACCTCTCCTAATTCCACAGTTAAAATATTTTTATCGTTGATACGGTTATGATAAGCGTCAATCAGAACATTCTCTAAGAATAAAAGATTCTTTTGAGAGTAAGACTTCAAATTTCTTTGAACGTCTAGAAAGTTTACCTCAGCGTCATCTTCATTTTCATCCTCGTCAGATTTTGCCATGATGGCAAAGATGGAGTCATATTCAGTTGCTTCTCTTTCAACGGCCATCATGGAGGTGTCGCCTTGTCCATAATCTCTCTTAGATTCACTATAGGAATCTCCTCATACAGCAAGAGCTCACTTCACAACATTGTCAGCGGCATCTTTTCTCTTAAATTTTCGGTTAAGAACCGGGTTCCTCTTGGCTGTTTTGTATGTGTTGTGCTTGTACTAGTCTTGCTTGTGGAGAGGACAATCTTTGATGATATTTCTTGGCTTCTCGCATTTCTGACAGCAATCATAGCCTTTTGGTCTGCTAGAACTGCCCTTTTTCGGAATACCTCCATTTCTGCAAACAATTTTCTGAAACCTCCTTGTCAAATATGCCATGTCAGCATCATCACCACTTGAGTCACTGTTGTTTTCCTTGAGAACCATGTTCTTCTCCTTTTTGGGTTCTCTTCTTTCATGGTCCTTCTTTTTCTTCATTTCGTAGGTCTTCAGATTTTCAATGAGTTCGTCAATAGTCAGCTTTTGCAGATCTTTTGCCTCTGTGATAGCATTGACTTTACTCTCCCAAAAACCGGGTAATACACTGAGTATTGACCTGACCAGTTTGTTCCTTTGAATGATCTCTCCTAGAGAGTGGAGCTCATTGATGATGAAAGTGAAGCAAGTGTGCATGTCCTGAATGGACTCATCATCCTTCATCCTGAAGAGTTCATACTCAATAGTGAGCATGTCGATCTTTGGCTGCTTGACCTGAATTATTCCTTCATGTGCAGTTTGGAGAGCCTCCCAGATCTCCTTGGCAGATTGACAAGCTGAAATTATGTTATACTCGTCTGGTTCTATACCACAGATGAGGATCTTCTTTACTCCGAAGTTTTTCTCTATAGCTTTGCGGTCGGCATCGTTGTACTCCTTACTTGTCTTTGGAACTGTCACTATTGTCTCGCCAATGGTCTTCATAGGGACGAAGGGTCCATCGCAAATGACACCCCAAAGCTCTGAATCTTTAGACATGATAAAATCATGCATCTTTGTCTTCCACCATCCGTAGTATTGTCCATTGAATCTTGGTGGTCTGTAGGTTGATTGACCTTCTTCAAAGTTTGGTGGAGCAGCCATGTGGATCCTTTCTAGGTGCTAGCCTTATAGAAAGAACCTGCTCTAATACCAATTGATGTAAACTAAGAGTCAACTAAATTGTATAGAGAACCTAGTTCTCTGTCAATTCCCATAGAACAAACACACACATCAGTAAGTAAATGACACAGCAATATTTTACGTGGAATACTCACAACTCACGAGATTAAAAATCACAACCTACACTCGTAGGATTTTAACTTCACTAACTGAGCAAATATTAGATTACAACCTATTGTAACCTAGGAATTAAACTCTTAATCTCTTACCTACTTGCAATAACTCTATTACAAAGCTCACCACTTTGACTAACTCTAGCCAAACACAAACACACGGTTTATAGTTTACAGAAATTATCATACAAGATGCTTCTAACTAAGCTGAGTAGGAATTACAAGTGAATAACATTAACAAAGATACAACAATACTAAGGACACACGATAAACTCAGTGCTTGAATCTGGTCATTTGTTCTGTTGTTACTTTGTTCTTCAAGCCTTGGAGTCAATGAAGGCGGCAGCACACTTGAGAGAGACTTAATGATTTAGGGTTTGCAAGCGTATGTTTTCCCTTGATCATGTTGGTAATATATAAGTGAGGTCATTGGGATGATGTAAGAAAGTATCTGGTACATAGTATGCTCCACAATGTGACTGCTACACTGTTGCGTGTGCAGTGCAACAATGCAGCGACTTTAACAGCCGTAAGGAGTTGACTTATACTGTGACCGGAGGAACTGATAGCCATTTGTTCCCTCTGCCGTTTCTTTGACTGATATTATTGAAATTTGTGTCAGACACGTGACTTGTTATTCTGAGCACTTTGAGGCTGTGTAACAGGTTCCCTATCTGATTCTCATATGAAGTTTGTTAAATCAGCAAAATACAACGGCACATAACTTATTAAACATCAGCAAAATTGGTCTCGGCTACTTTTACAACATGAAAGTCTAATTCAATTGTGTAACCTGTTGGCTAGTCGTCCTAAGAAATGAATTTATGTGCGTTGCATGCCCACATAGATCTACCTTGCAAGCAGTTAAAGATGTTTGCAAATGAATTTTTGTGCTACAAAAGAGAATTATTTCAATACTCTCGTTAGAAGAAAAAATAGGGAAGAAAATCTTGAGTAAAGCTTTCCAAAAAGTGGTAAATGAGGCATAATGTGGAGAAGAGTTTTATGTAGCCTCAACGAATACTTTCGACTTTTTTCGATTTTGATTTCTCCCTGTTTTCCATTAACAAATTTAAAATACAGGAAGAGCAGGTCGACGCTATTTTGTACGTGGAAGACATAGAAAAGTATGCCGACAAGTTCATCCCGTTCTGTACTTACTTGATATCTACTGCAAAAGTGAGAGTCCCTTTACCTACCGAGTACCTATCAACCAATTCGAATGGGTTATCGATAGATTTACTATTGTCGAAGAGAGGAAAGATGCCAATTTAGAAGACCCACCGCTTCCTCCTCCACGAAGTTGAATACTGCACCTTTTTCAGATCTCACCAGCAACAGCATAATACAGAATTTGGTAACCCTTATTTTACACATAGTTACTTGTGACATCTAAATTTATTATTATTCTTACATTCTGGGGCTGTGCATATTGATTTAAATTATAAACACATACAATATATGTTAAACATACATAATTGCCGTTGTGGTGAGTTGTGTCTCCGTTAAGTATGCTGGCCCTAACAGTAGCAAATGGCGCGAAATCTTTGTTATGGATACAAGTAAGTCTGCTAGCATTCTATTTGGTTGATTACCTTTGTTACAGTTTCCCAAAAAAAAAGAAACTAGAAATGTTTAACCAGACACTGCATAATCTATCGTCTTACCTACTTGATTACTTTGGGCCATGTACTTTATTGGAATTTCTATTTCAAAATGAGAGAGGAACAGAGGAGAGAGATACCAACTGCGATGAGAATCAGACAAACCAAGAAATCAAAGTTAAGAAAGCCTTCCTCATTGCCTTGGCTGAAAAGTGTGTGTTATAAAGTTGCTAATTATGTAAACAAATCTTAACAAGTTGTATGTCTTGTACAAATACCTATCCACTTTGTTGAGCCATATATAGTTTATTGGACTGTTTAATTGAAATCGTCCAATAAATAAGTTCTTAGGTTCCTCTTTAGGCATAAATAAACGACAACGTAACAGGTAATATATTCGGTCTCTTCTTTATGCTCTGAAAAGTAAATAAATGTTTTACATGTATTCGGCACGCAGATTCCAGAAAATACAGACAAATACACAGTGCACAATGGTCATTAGTTGCAAATAGGAGAAAACTGTAGAAGTCGTATCAGTTGTCTGCTTAGAAACGCTAGATGCATCTTTGAAAAAATTCTGCCAAAACTATTGTGGTCGATTTTGACGATAATTGTTTTTTTCAACGAAGAATTTTTTTACAGCTTTGAGTATCTTTTTAGCTTTCAGATGCCCTTTTATGGTTTTAGAGTTTAAAAAAAGGTATGCTAGAGACTAAGGTAATCATCTTCTTCCCTTCCATTGTTTCTTTAAGTCCTCGAAGTCAATTCTTTTCCTTGCCAATATACTGTATTTCTCTAAGACCTTGAATTCGTTTTTCTTTCACTGCAAGAAAGAGCTCATTTTGTGGGGGTTAATTTAAATTGTGGCGGTTTTAAAAAATGCCACAGTTACCTTTGCCACAAGTATTTCCACGGGAGTTTTTAAGAACCTCCACAAAATAAATTGTGGCGGTTTTAAAAAATGTCACAGTTACCTTTGCTACAAGCATTTCTGTGGGAGTTTTTAAGAACCTCCACGACAACTGCCACAAAATCAATTTATAATTTGTGGGAGTATTTTAGAGGCAATCAGTGACGGTTTATAACCTTCCAAATATGATCTCAATGTTTTAAAAAAATATTATGTGAGAGTTATAAACCCTCACAATTTCTATCTCAATCTTTAAAAAAAATTAAATACTGGCAGCTTATAATTGCCATTTCTATTCAAAATTTTAGTTCTAGGATTCAATAAATACACCGTAAATCTAATTCCATTAAAAGTATCTAAACAAACCAACATCACAAATTCAAGTTCATATCAAACTAAGGTTATACAACACATACGGTATATGATAGCTTAAACATTTTACAATCTAGAGTAGGTCAACAATAAATAAATATATAAAAGTGACATGTATTTGCTTGGTGATCTGTATTGTTGTCACCTCGTGATACTCTTCCGCCCATGAGTGAAGCAGACTCACTCTGCATATCACTATGCTGGAACTGTGAAATAAACCAATAATTAATTTATCAAACTAAACGAAACCACACCAAAGTCAAAATCTTTTGGAGCTAACTTCAAACAAAAGAAACAAAAAGTGCAAAAATAATTCTGGAATAAATAAAAAATATATTCTACTAGCTTACCTCAATATCTCATTTATAGAGGAACTAACAACTACAAATATGAAACAAATTTGGTTACTTGATATAATCTAGGAAAAGAAGTAAAAGAATTGAAAATTTAGGAGAAGAGTTAAGAAACATAACTTACCCCTCGGTGTCATCATTCAAGCACATCAATCCTTTAAACCAAATCTGCATAAATTTAACATCCAATCAAGTTAGCTTCAACAAAGCTTTTTGTCTCTTGAACTACTTCATAGTAAGAGATCCTCTTAAAGGGAACACATGAGCACCATAAATTTAAAAAGAGGTGAATCAAATAAAAAGGGGTGAATCATATATGAATACCATTTCTAAACATACTTTTAAACCAAATATTAATATCATTCTAAGCATACCTATAAACCAAAAAAAATAAAAATAAGAACTACTTAATTATTGTTACCTTCAGATAGGGCACATATTTAATAAAGTCAGAAACAACATTTTCCTTTACTACATCATCAATTAGATGGTATGTAACTAGTTGTACATACTCGTCACATGGCCAAAAAGTGTTCAAGTTCTTGCTCTTGATATGTCTCATTCTAGTATATTTCTTCTTCCATCTCTTCTCACATATCATACAAATTAAATCTTTTGGCTATGGATGCACAATACATCATCTACATAATACACCTTTTGTGCTTGAGATGCTTCAATGTAAGGCTCAGGTTCTTCGCTCTCTATCTCTAGTAACCATATAGAAAATTATAGTTCACTGTCTTTTTTCAAAATAAATTAAGCATCAGTGGTATACCAATAACGGCAAAGTGCCAAATATACCCCTCTACTTTCGAAAATGGTCTAAGAATACCACTCGTTATACTATTGGGTTATCTATACCCCTACAGTCATACTTTGGATTCAAATATACCCTTCATTTAAACGGAGGGACACGTGTCATCGTTTTGTTAATCAATTCTAAATATCTCCTAATTAATTAAAAAGACTCATTATCCATACCCGAAAAATAATTATTTGTTTTGTAAAAACTGGAAAAAACTAAAAAAACATTCTTACTAAAAACTGAAAAAAACAAAAATATTTTTTTTTCCAGTTTTTACAAAAAACTGATTTAAAAAAACTGAAAAATATTTTCTAAAACAATAATTTTGTAAAAACTGAAAAGAAAAAAACTGAAAAGCAATTTTATAAAGCAATTAAAAACTGAAAAAAACTGAAATATTTTTAACTAAAAACTGAAAAAAAAATATTTGTTTTTTCAGTTTTTACAAAAACACTGCTTTAGAAATTTGCTTTTTAGTTTTTTTTCAGTTTTTAAAAAATATTATTTTAGAAAATATTTTTAGCTTTTTTTAAAGTAATTCTTTTGTAAAAACTGGGAAAAAACATATTTTCATTTTTTTTTTCCAGTTTTTACAAAACAAAATTGCTTTAGAAAATTGATTTTCAGCTTTTGTTTTCAGTTTTTTCAAAAACATTGTTTTAGAAAATATTTTGTAATTTTTTCTAAAGCAGTTTTTTTGTAAAAATTGAAAAAAAAAATATTTTCATTTTTTTCAGTTTTTAGTAAAAATAATTTCAGTTTTTTCCAGCTTTTACAAAAAAAAAAAATTAATTTTCGGGTATGATTAATGAGTCTTTTTAATTAATTAGAAGATATTTAGAATTGACCAACAAGATGATGACACGTGTCCCTCCGTTTAAATGAGGGGTATATTTTTAAACCCAAAGTATGACTGTAGGGGTATAGATAACCCAATAGTATAACGAGGGGTATTCTTAGACCATTTTCGAAAGTAGAGGAGTATATTTGGCCCTTTGCCATACTAATAATTAACCTACCCAAAATTCCCCAGATTAAAGTTCACTGTAAAACCTTAGCAAGTAAAAGAGATACTAAAGACCATGTAGTTTTTTGAGATTTACCAATGTAGATGTTAGAGATAACATTAGCAAATACCCTGTCTCAAGAATCCCGATGTGCTCTCGCACAATGATTAATATATGGGTCTCTTTAAGCAATTTTGACATCACACAACATAACTAAATTATGGTTGGAATTTGAAAAAGCTTTACGTTAAGTGAAAAGCTCTTTACAGAAACACTGGCTAATCTGTAACCAAAAGTAAAAAATCTAATAGCGGAGGTACCGTTTGTTTAAAGTATTCATACATTTTGAAGCATATATATTTAACAATATTTACTCAATCATATTCTTCAAAAAGGACTATTCCAAGGCAGATTGTCCATAAAGGTTTTATTATTGGTTCAAGCAATAACTAAACTACAACTGAAAATCACAAATTCCATGGCTACTGAGATAAAGAAAACAAATTGAGTTAAGAGAAAAGAAAAAAACCACCTTAATACGAGTAGCGGCATTCTAAAGTTGATTTTCTCAAAAAGATACTTCCCTTCAGAACAACCCATGTCATCCTTCAAGCCTGAAAATAATTGAATAAAAAATCATTAAACTAAAACATTGGGGCAACGAAAAATACGTAATCCTTAATCTCAAAAGTCAGTGTAGGAGCCATAAATTGAGAAGAAGAATAATACTTAAACGTAATTAAACTAGATCAAAATTGAAGCAGATGAAGAAAGAACACACCTGAAGCAATTGAAGCGAAAGGAATTCACAAGGAAGAAGGCAGTTCAGCCGAATTGTTGAAAAGAGAAAACCTTGAGGCATAGTGGAATTAAAAGAGGGAAAGATTTGGAAAAATTTTTGAAACGGGAGGGAGAAATTACCGCGTCTGTTTTTGGAGCAAACAAGAATGAAAATTTTAAGCAACAAAACCAAACTAGTTGAGAAAATTAAAATTTTATTTTAATAACAAAAATATTTTTGGCATCAATAAAATTGCTAAAATCTCTATATTAGATAAATGCAATAATATTTTAATTGGTATGATGAAAATAACGAAAATTCAAGTGCTTAGTTTTGTTAGTATTATTTATATCCTTTCAAAATTTAAATTATCTCAAATAAAATGATAAAACAAAAATTATGTGTATATAATTATATAACTTAAATATCTTTCAGGTAAATATCGCGCGCGCCTGACGTATTACCTCACATAAGGTGTTGTTTACGGTCAATCTAAAGCATACTATATCACAACAATGATTTATACTTGCCTTCGAGCCTATATTTTGTACATAGCCTTAAGATAAGTTATTTCTTACTATTCGCCAGGCATAAAAACATATAAACATTTATCAATAAGATCTTTATTGCTTTATTTATATATTTTTTTGTCTCATTCTACTATTTAGCTACTACTGCCCTATTCTTTCTAATTGTAAAATTTTGTCACGATCTCAATTTTTCTCCGTAGGATGTCGTGATGGCACCTAGTTTCAAAAACTTTTACAAAAGAAACTTCACAATAAGAATAATTTTGTGAAGGTTAGAACAAAAGCGCCACAAATAGAATATATAATGGGGGTCTTCTACAACCCTCACAAATAAGCTGCCACATAAAGAATTATTTTCTGGGGATTGGCACAAACACCACAAAATAAATGTATAGTGGGGGTTTTGTATAACCCGTATAAATAAACCGTCGCAATTTAACAGATATTTTGTAGTGTTTCCTCATAGATTTCTCCATTTGGTTCCAAGTTGTCACTATTGATTGCTCAATTTCTCAAATTGTATGAGTTTTCTGCATTCTTTTCTTGTTTAACACTCCCCTGCTATTACTGTTTGTATCTGGCTTCCGTTGAATCTATGGGTTCAGGTAAGGTCTCTCGCCATTTTTTCCTTTGTTTACTGGAAATGAAAATTTGATTGGTATCTGCTGTTCCCTATTCTTTTGTTTAATTTACTCGTGTATATATATATATATATATATATATATATATATATATATATAGTGTGTGTGTGTGTGTGTGTGTGTGTGTGTGTGAGTAATTGTATCTGACTTGCACATGCATGTTTGAAAAAAAAATATCGATATGTGTTTAGAGTTCAATTTATTTTTAGCACTTTGAGATACCTCGTATTTCATATACAGCGTTGAAGAGAAGTCCATTCGGCAATATTGTAATATCCTCTTACTATCTATTATAAACAACTAACTGACTAAGCATTTCAAATTAAAAATGTTGCTAAGATGTTTTACCGAATTAGCACTGTAATTTTCATATTTACATTCTCCTCTTTGTTGTTCTTAGTGACATTATTAGAATTGTAGCGATGTCTTAACATAGCTCCACTTATTGTTCGTTCCTTTTCCTTTAGTTTGCAGTTTACTATCTTTACCCTATCTTCACCGAGACTGATGGAAACATACTAGCTGTACAGGTTGATGAATATCCAATAATTGTAGCAAAACGAATTGCCCGAACCAACTATGCTGGTATGAAAAAAATTAAGTTTTCTCAGTGTTCATAAAGATATGTTATGAATTCTTCACTAACATCGTGTACAATAAGTAAATGGGTTTACAATCAAATATTTATGAATATTTAGTGGATTTTGTAATATATATATAGGGTATATATATAAAAGTTATTGGGTTCCCGAAAATCCACATGTAATAGGCAGGATCCGCCACTAACTATAGCCATAGTTACTTATCTCAGTAACTTATACTATACTATAGCCATAGTTACTTATCTGTGTTATTTGAAATCGTCTATATATGTATATATCATATATGTGCTATGTTGTGTGCATTACAACTGTGGTCAATTGAAAAAGAGTCTACACGATTATGTATATATATTTTATATTGTGTGCATTACAGCTGCGGTCAACTAAACCTGAGAAAGTAAATTATCTTTGCCGACTAATGGCCAAGAGTTATATGAATTACTATGTTCCAAGTGCGGGCAACAGTACACTATTGTGGGTAAGGTGGCAAGTGAGCCGGTCCCGGGCCTGAACGGGTTAAATGGGCTGGTTCAAACGGTCCCGGTTCTGGGCCGGTCCCAAATTAAACGGGTCAAATGGTCCCGGGCTAAACGGTCTTTTTGTAGGGACCGGCCTGGGACCGGGACTGGGACCATTTGGTCCCGGGCTAAACGGTCCCGGCCCGCGGGCTAAATGAGCTAAGTGGGCCCAACGATTTTTTTTTTTTTAAAAAAAAGATATTAGAGACAAAAGGATGTTAAAAAAAATATCTAAAGCAATGCTTTGTAAATTTTATTATATAATTGTGACCTAAATTTTATTTAATATATATATATACACTATACTATATATACATTTTATATCGAATATAATTTATATATATCTATACTATACTATACTATATATACATCTCATTTAGTATATATACTATACTATATATATATATACTTTTTAGTAGTAACATGAAATGACCAAAGTATGGTACTTCTTAGTTGTTATAAATATGGAATGATAGAAGATCAAGTTTTAGCTCAACTCAGATTACAGTTTCAACTAAAACTGAGTTGAGCTAAAACTTGATTAAAGTATCATACTTTGGTCATTTCATGTTACTACTAAAACATATATATATATATATATATATATATATATATATATATATATATATATACTAAGTGTATAGTATATAAGCTATATAAGATGTACATATAGTATAGTATAGTATATATATGTATATATATCGATGTGTGTCTATATATATATATATAAGCTATATTCTAAGTGTATAGTATATAAGCTATATAAGATGTACATATAGTATAGTATAGTATATATATGTATATATATCGATGTGTGTCTATATATATATATATAAGCTATATTCGATAAACTATATATACATCTTATATAGCTTATATAAGTTGTATATATTGTATAGTATAGTATATATACTAAATCTATAATATATAAGCTATATATAAATATATCGAATATAGCTTATATATTATACACTTAGTAACAATAAAGTAAACAATAGTAGCAATTATAGAAGAAAATTAGAGAGAGATTGATGATTTTGTAAGAAAAAATGAAAGAATGATGGGGTATTTATAGTTGAAAATAGGGAAAAAGTATAATTATAAAAAGTTTGGGATTAAAACAAAGTTTTGGGGGTTAAATGGCTATTTTATAAATAGCCAACGGCTATTTTTGACAGCCCAACAGCTATATTTAAAAAAAAAAAATAGCCGTTGGGACCGTTTGGCCTACTAAGGGACCGATCCGGTCACGGGCCTGGACCGCCCTGACGGGCTAAATGGTCTCGGGTCTAGCGGGCCCAAATCATAAGACCGACCCACGAGACCGGTCCAGGCCCACTAAATCGGGCCAAACGGTCCTGGCCCGTTTGGCCCGCAGTCCCGGGCCTGGACCGCCCACTTGTCACCCTTAATTGTGGGTCACATAACTTTGGCAGACAAAAATAATATAGCTACATTTTAAATGCCATAAAAAGTTTGTACAGGAAGTGGAAGATGAAATTTAACAGAGCCCTTGTTTTATCACTCTCGTACACACTAACTTCTTAAGAGCAGTAAGAACTCTGGCAGCAATAGTAGTACAGAGTTGGCATTCATACTTTCAGTCCAACAGTTCAGTTTTCCATATTGCAAGACTTAAGAATAAAAAATCTAGTCTATCATAATGGAACAAAAAGCCATTGTAAATACAATAAAAATGTTCACAGATGCGTGAAGGATGTAGTTGATGTAATTACACAAAACCCAATAAAATGTATTTTATGCTAATCCACCAAAGACATTGACCTACTTTATCTTTCAGTCACATCTAACATCACACCACAAGCGTCGAATCGTGAAAGAGTGGCATTTCATCACATGGGGAGGATAAACATATAGCAAAAATATTAAACAATTCAAACACAAGAAATGATAATTCCTCGTCACATGGCAAGCGAAACATTACCTATTGAGTGGGTAAATATTGAATCAAAGTGTTATTTTTATTGGCATATCTTTCTTTTAAATCAAGGAAGATGATTATATTTTCCATGTGTAGTAAATTACTGAAGAATACCACCTGAATTCTCATATCTCTGGCAACTACCTATTCTCCTCTGCTGATGTCTTTCATTTAAGAGGTATTGTTGAACGGTAAATCTTCATTTGGTTGCACGTTCAGGTCCAAACTTAGTAACCATACTCAGAATTTAACGTGAAAGGAAATACTTGCTCTTCTTCTCTCCTTGACTCTATTGACGCTGTAATTTGAATTGAGCTCCATCTGCACACAGCCTACCAAATAAATATACCACATCTATTAACTTAGTCTAAATAAGATAAAGATAACAAAACATCCACAAAATTTCCAGAACAATAAACCTAAATCTCATTAGAGGCAAATAAGGCAAAACCATAAGAGTAAGCCATGTCATTAGCACAACATAAGTCGTCATAATCAGAAAGAAAGATTGTTGGCTAGAAAAACAAACCTCAGCTTGTCATCGGTTGATCAGTTCCTATTTATATGTATATAATACAAACAATAGGCTTTATATATATTATACTCTGCAAAATTCCTAAAACCATGAAGAGAAATGTAATTAGAGACAAATAAGGCAAAAGCATAACAATTAACAACCAGCCTTGTCATTGGTGCAACTTAAGCTGGCAAAATCAGAGTGATCCTTGGCCAGAAAACTAAACTTAACTTGTCGTAAATTGATCGACTCCTATGGTGATGAACTTAATACAAACAATAGGTATCCTTCATATTATATTCTATTAGAGCTACCTTATCTTCCAGACATTCCCTCGGTGCTATAGCTAACTAGATTTAGTTTAGGACTTTCTATATTTACTCTCAGTTGTTGTATTTACTTAGAACTCTCAATTGGTTTAGGACTCTTGTATTATATATGACGTATCATTGTATGAGAAGGAACTGAGAGCTTCAGTTGAAATACTTACCAAAAGCTTGTTCTAATATGGTATTAGAAGCCAGTTCAGACTCCTCTTCAACCTCTTCTCTTCCAACCAACGTTGTGCACTCTGCAACAGTTCCAATCATGTCTTCTTCTCCCTCTTCCAACTCTCTTAACCATGTCCATCACTTTATATCGATCAAACTTACTTCCACCAATTACTTATTTTGGAAAACGCAATTGTTGCCGTTCCTGCGAGGTCAGAATCTTCATGGCTTCATTGACGAATCAAAGCCATGCCCACCTTCGTTCCTTCCTATTGAAAATTTAGAAACTGTTACACCCAACCCAGAATATACCATTTGGATGCATCCTTTAGATATTCAGACTCTCATCTACTATAATGCCTTGACCTCCATCCAACCGTACCCCAAGAGCTGCAAAACCATCTCAACGATTACACACCATGCAGCTCTGTCTAGTGTTCAAACGAAAGCCTCCTTCTCGTCTTGCTTGCACAACAACCACTACTACATCCCTATCTCCCTCCATTGAGCCTACCAGCTTTACAGAAGCCTCTAAGTTCAAAGAATGGCGTAATTCTATGTCATCCGAGGTGACAGCTTTGTTCAAAAATCAAAGATGGTTGTTGGTTCCCTTCAATTCCTCCATGAACACTCTAAGGTGCAAATGGATCTTTCGGATTAAAAGAAACTCTGCTGGAGCTATTGAGCGCCATAAGGCTCGCTTAATTGCCAAGGGATTTCATCAGGTTGAGGGTCAAGATTATCATGAAACATTCAGTCTGGTCATCAAGCCCACGACAATTCGAATTATATTATCATTGGCAGTCACTTATGCCTGGACTCTGAGACAATTAGATGTTCAAAATGCTTTTCTACATGGTGATCTTCAAGAGGATGTCTATATGGTTCAACCTCCAGGTTTTGTTCATCCTCAATTCCCAACTCATGTTTGCAAGCTTCACAAATCTCTTTACGGTCTTAAGCAAGCTATACGAGCTTGGTATAACAAGCTTCATCAATTTCTCATCTATGTTGGTTTCACCACCTCTAAGAGTGATATTTCTTTATTTATTTACTCTCATAACAATGTGGTTGTCTACCTATTAGTCTATGTGGATGACATTGTGCTCACAAGAAATTGATATTCATTTATTGACTCATTTATTCAAGCTCTGGGTCGTGCATTCTCCATAAGGGACCTTGGTCCACTACATTACTTCCTTGGAATTCATGTGTGCCGCAATAGTGATGGTATTTGGCTCTCTCAATCTCAGTATATCGAGAGTATCCTCACTAAAGATGGTATGATTCATTGTAAGCCTCTAAGATCACCCATGGCCACAAATGCGAAGCTTCACAAAGGTGACAGACCCGACTTTGATGATCCAAGTCTTTATCGACAAGTTGTTGGTGCTCTTCAATATCTTACTTTAACAAGAACGGACATATCATTTGAGGTAAATAAAGTGTACCGGTTTATGCACAATCCATCGTTAAACCAGTGGGCTGTTGTGAAGCGCATCCTTAGATATCTCCAGCACACTACATCCATGTCATTTCTCATTTCAAATGTTTCTAACCTTTATTTACAAGCTTTTACAGACTCCGATTGGGCGCTGGTAGTATGGATGATCGCAAGTCAACAAGTGGCTATGAAATATACTTTGGCCTGAATCTGATATCTTGGTCATCCCGCAAGTAACGAACAGTGGCACGTTCTTCTACCGAGTCTGAGAACAAAACATTAGTTGATGCTGTTACATAATTGACGTGGACTCAATCTTTGATGTTTGAGCTTGGAGTTCAGCTGCCTCGCGCTCCAATTTTATGGTGTGATAATATTGGTGCTGCATAACTATCTATTAATCCTATTTTTCACTCTCGCACTAAACATGTTGAGATTGATTTTTATTTTGTCTAAGATAAAGTTGCAAGACGGGACCTGCTAGTTCAATTCCTCTCTTCCAAAGATCAGGTGGCTGATATTCTCACAAAACCACTCTCTACAACAAGATTTTAGTTTCTCCGGGACAAACTCAAGGTGAAAGACCGACCTTCAGTTTGCAAGGAGGTATTAGACCTACCTTATCTTCTAGACATTCCCTCGGTGCTATAGCTAACTAGATTTAGTTTAGGACTCTTCTATATTTACTCTCAATTGTTGTATTTACTTAGAACTTTCAATTTGTTTAGGACTCTTATATTATATACGGCAAATGGCCAAATATACCCCTCTACTTTCGAAAATGGTCTAAGAATACCCCTCGTTATTCTATTTGGTTATCTATACCCCTACAGTCATACTTTGGGTTCAAATATATCCCTCATTTAAACGGAGTGACACGTGTCATCGTTTTGTTGGTCAATTCTAAATATCTCCTAATTAATTAAAAAGACTCATTATCTATACCCGAAAAATAATTTTTTTTTGTAAAAACTGGAAAAAAATAAATAAAAAAACATTTTTACTAAAAACTAAAAAAAAATGAAAATATTTTTTTTTCCAGTTTTTACAAAAAACTGCTTTAAAAAACTAAAAGTTTTTTCCTAAAATAATATTTTTGTAAAAACTGAAAAGCAATTTTCTAAAGCAATGGCATCATTCATCGCCTTCCATGCCCTCACACTCATGAACAACAAGGGCCCAAACATAGACACATTGTTGAAACTGGATTAAGTCTCCTGGCACACAGTTCCACTCCTTCAAAGTATTGGCAATTTGCATTTGATACTGCTGTTTATTTACTTAACGACTTCCCATGCCTGCTAATAATGGGAGATCACCCTTTGAAATTGTGTTTTGTACTCCACCAGATTATCATCTTCTTAAAGTGTTTGAGTGTCTTTGTTTTCCATACCTATGTCCCTACAATCGCCATGAAATAAATTTTAGGAGTCAACCTTGTGTGTTTTTAGGATACAGTCATTCCCATCATGGTTATCGATGTCTTGACACAAGCACTGGCAAATTGTACATTGCACTCCATGTTCATTTCGATGAAACACAGTTTCCCTTTGCCACCAAGTCTATTCTTTGTCTACCTGATCCTAACAATCTGCATCCTTGGGTTTCAGCTCCTCTAACATTACTGTATTTGCCAACCTTCCAGCGTAGGGGTGCTACTCCTCACATGTCATCTGTTAAATTTCCAGCACTAATAAGATCCTATTCTTCTCCCCGAACCTCTCCTGTATTAAACTATTCTTGTTTATTTTTTATTTTTAGCTAGACACCTTGTTGATAATCCTCGCTCATTTGCTCTTATAAACTCTTCCATTCCTACTACACCACTAGTTGTTCATTCCTCTATGCATCCCTTAGATATTCAGACTCTCATATACTATAATGCCTTGACCTCCATCCAACCGTACCCCAAGAGCTGCAAAACCATCTCAACGATTATACACCATGCAGCTCTGTCTAGTGTTCAAATAAAAGCCTCCTTCTCATCTTGCTTGCACAGCAACCACTACTACATCCCTATCTCCCTCCATTGAGCCTACCAGCTTTACAGAAGCCTCTAAGTTCAAAGAATGGCGTGATTCTATGTCATCCGACGTGACAGCTTTGTTCAAAAATCAAAGATGGTCGTTGGTTCCCTTCAATTCCTCCATGAACACTCTAAGGTGCAAATGGATCTTTTGGATTAAAAGAAACTCTGCTGGAGCTATTGAGCGCTATAAGGCTCGCTTAATTGCCAAGGGATTTCAGCAGGTTGAGGGTCAAGATTATCATGAAACATTCAGTCCGGTCATCAAGCCCACAACAATTTGAATTATATTATCATTGGCAGTCACTTATGCCTGGACTCTGAGACAATTAGATGTTCAAAATGCTTTTCTATATGGTGATCTTCAAGAGGATGTCTATATGGTTCAACCTCCAGGTTTTGTTCATCCTCAATTCCCAACTCATGTTTGCAAGCTTCACAAATCTCCTTACGGTCTTAAGCAAGCTCCACGAGCTTGGTATAACAAGCTTCATCAATTTCTCATCTCTGTTGGTTTCACCACCTCTAAGAGTGATATTTCTCTATTTATTTACTCTCATAACAATGTGGTTATCTACCTATTAGTCTATGTGGATGACATTGTGCTCACAGGAAATTGATATTCATTTATTGACTCATTTATTCAAGCTCTGGGTCGTGCATTCTCCATAAGGGACCTTGGTCCACTACATTACTTCCTTGGAATTCATGTGTGCCGCAATAGTGATGGTATTTGGCTCTCTCAATCTCAGTATATCGAGAGTATCCTCACTAAAGATGGTATGATTCATTGTAAGCCTCTAAGATCACCCATGGCCACAAATGCGAAGCTTCACAAAGGTGACAGACCCGACTTTGATGATCCAAGTCTTTATCGACAAGTTGTTGGTGCTCTTCAATATCTTACTTTAACAAGACCGGACATATCATTTGAGGTAAATAAAGTGTACCAGTTTATGCATAGTCCATCGTTAAACCAGTGGGCTGTTGTGAAGCGCATCCTTAGATATCTCCAGCACACTACATACATGTCATTTCTCATTTCAAATGTTTCTAACCTTTATTTACAAGCTTTTACAGGCTCCGATTGGGCGCTGGTAGTATGGATGATCGCAAGTCAACAAGTGGCTATGAAATATACTTTGGCCTGAATCTGATATCTTGGTCATCCCGCAAGTAACGAACAGTGGCACGTTCTTCTACCGAGTCTGAGTACAAAACATTAGTTGATGCTGCTGCAGAATTGACGTGGACTCAATCTTTGATGTTTGAGCTTGGAATTCAGCTGCCTCGCGCTCCAATTTTATGGTGTGATAATATTGGTGCTGCATAACTATCTATTAATCCTATTTTTCACTCTCGCACTAAACATGTTGAGATAGATTTTTATTTTGTCTGAGATAAAGTTGCAAGACGGGACCTGCTGGTTCAATTCCTCTCTTCCAAAGATCAGGTGGCTGATATTCTCACAAAACCACTCTCTACAACAAGATTTTAGTTTCTCCGGGACAAACTCAAGGTGAAAGACCGACCTTCAGTTTGCAAGGGGGTATTAGACCTACCTTATCTTCTAGACATTCCCTCGGTGCTATAGCTAACTAGATTTAGTTTAGGACTCTTCTATATTTACTCTCAATTGTTGTATTTACTTAGAACTCTCAATTTGTTTAGGACTCTTATATTATATATGGCAAATGGCCAAATATACCCCTCTACTTTCGAAAATGGTCTAAGAATACCCCTCGTTATACTATTTGGTTATCTATACCCCTACAGTCATACTTTGGGTTCAAATATATCCCTCATTTAAACGGAGTGACACGTGTCATCGTTCTGTTGGTCAATTCTAAATATCTCCTAATTAATTAAAAAGACTCATTATCTATACCCGAAAAATAATTTTTTTTTGTAAAAACTTGAAAAAAATAAAAAAAAAAACATTTTTACTAAAAACTAAAAAAAAATGAAAATATTTTTTTTCCAGTTTTTACAAAAAACTGCTTTAAAAAACTAAAAGTTTTTTCCTAAAATAATATTTTTGTAAAAACTGAAGGAAAAAAAAACTGAAAAGCAATTTTCTAAAGCAATGGCATCATTCATCGCCTTCCATGCCCTCACACTCATGAACAACAAGGGCCCAAACATAGACACATTGTTGAAACTGGATTAAGTCTCCTGGCACACAGTTCCGCTCCTTCAAAGTATTGGCAATTTGCATTTGATACTGCTGTTTATTTACTTAACGACTTCCCATGCCTACTAATAATGGGAGATCACCCTTTGAAATTGTGTTTTGTACTCCACCAGATTATCATCTTCTTAAAGTGTTTGAGTGTCTTTGTTTTTCATACCTATGTCCCTACAATCGCCATGAAATGAATTTTAGGAGTCAACCTTGTGTGTTTTTAGGATACAGTCATTCCCATCATGGTTATCGATGTCTTGACACAAGCACTGGCAAATTATACATTGCACTCCATGTTCATTTTGATGAAACACAGTTTCCCTTTGCCACCAAGTCTATTCTTTGTCTACCTGATCCTAACAATCTGCATCCTTGGGTTTCAGCTCCTCTAACATTACTGTATTTGCCAACCTTCCAGCGTAGGGGTGCTACTCCTCACATGTCATCTGTTAAATTTCCAGCACTAATAAGATCCTATTCTTCTCCCCGAACCTCTCCTGTATTAAACTATTCTTGTTTATTTTTTATTTTTAGCTAGATACCTTGTTGATAATCCTCGCTCATTTGCTCTTATAAACTCTTCCATTCCTACTACACCACTAGTTGTTCATTCCTCTATGCATCCCTTAGATATTCAGACTCTCATCTACTATAATGCCTTGACCTCCATCCAACCGTACCCCAAGAGCTGCAAAACCATCTCAACGATTATACACCATGCAGCTCTGTCTAGTGTTCAAATGAAAGCCTCCTTCTCGTCTTGCTTGCACAGCAACCACTACTACATCCCTATCTCCCTCCATTGAGCCTACCAGCTTTACAGAAGCCTCTAAGTTCAAAGAATGGCGTGATTCTATGTCATCCGACATGACAGCTTTGTTCAAAAATCAAAGATGGTCGTTGGTTCCCTTCAATTCCTCCATGAACACTCTAAGGTGCAAATGGATCTTTTGGATTAAAAGAAACTCTGCTGGAGCTGTTGAGCGCTATAAGGCTCGCTTAATTGCCAAGGGATTTCAGCAGGTTGAGGGTCAAGATTATCATGAAACATTCAGTCCGGTCATCAAGCCCACAACAATTTGAATTATATTATCATTGGCAGTCAGTTATGCCTGGACTCTGAGACAATTAGATGTTCAAAATGCTTTTCTATATGGTGATCTTCAAGAGGATGTCTATATGGTTCAACCTCCAGGTTTTGTTCATCCTCAATTCCCAACTCATGTTTGCAAGCTTCACAAATCTCTTTACGGTCTTAAGCAAGCTCCACGAGCTTGGTATAACAAGCTTCATCAATTTCTCATCTCTGTTGGTTTCACCACCTCTAAGAGTGATATTTCTCTATTTATTTACTCTCATAACAATGTGGTTATCTACCTATTAGTCTATGTGGATGACATTGTGCTCACAGGAAATTGATATTCATTTATTGACTCATTTATTCAAGCTCTGGGTCGTGCATTCTCCATAAGGGACCTTGGTCCACTACATTACTTCCTTGGAATTCATGTGTGCCGCAATAGTGATGGTATTTGGCTCTCTCAATCTCAGTATATCGAGAGTATCCTCACTAAAGATGGTATGATTCATTGTAAGCCTCTAAGATCACCCATGGCCACAAATGCGAAGCTTCACAAAGGTGACAGACCCGACTTTGATGATCCAAGTCTTTATCGACAAGTTGTTGGTGCTCTTCAATATCTTACTTTAACAAGACCGGACATATCATTTGAGGTAAATAAAGTGTACCAGTTTATGCATAGTCCATCGTTAAACCAGTGGGCTGTTGTGAAGCGCATCCTTAGATATCTCCAGCACACTACATCCATGTCATTTCTCATTTCAAATGTTTCTAACCTTTATTTACAAGCTTTTACAGACTCCGATTGGGCGCTGGTAGTATGGATGATCGCAAGTCAACAAGTGGCTATGAAATATACTTTGGCCTGAATCTGATATCTTGGTCATCCCGCAAGTAACGAACAGTGGCACGTTCTTCTACCGAGTCTGATTACAAAACATTAGCTGATGCTGCTGCAGAATTGGCGTGGACTCAATCTTTGATGTTTGAGCTTGGAATTCAGCTGCCTCGCGCTCCAATTTTATGGTGTGATAATATTGGTGCTGCATAACTATCTATTAATCCTATTTTTCACTCTCGCACTAAACATGTTGAGATAGATTTTTATTTTGTCTGAGATAAAGTTGCAAGACGGGACCTGCTGGTTCAATTCCTCTCTTCCAAAGATCAGGTGGCTGATATTCTCACAAAACCACTCTCTACAACAAGATTTTAGTTTCTCCGGGACAAACTCAAGGTGAAAGACCGACCTTCAGTTTACAATGGGGTATTAGACCTACCTTATCTTCTAGACATTCCCTCGGTGCTATAGCTAACTAGATTTAGTTTAGGACTCTTCTATATTTACTCTCAATTGTTGTATTTACTTAGAAATCTCAATTTGTTTAGGACTCTTATATTATATACGGCAAATGGCCAAATATACCCCTCTACTTTCGAAAATAGTCTAAGAATACCCCTCGTTATACTATTTGGTTATCTATACCCCTACAGTCATACTTTGGGTTCAAATATATCCCTCATTTAAACGGAGTGACACGTGTCATCGTTCTGTTGGTCAATTCTAAATATCTCCTAATTAATTAAAAAGACCCATTATTTATACCCGAAAAATAATTTTTTTTTGTAAAAACTGGAAAAAAACAAAAAAAAAACATTTTTACTAAAAACTAAAAAAAATAAAAATATTTTTTTTTCCAGGTTTTACAAAAAACTGCTTTAAAAAAACCGAAATTTTTTTCCTAAAATAATATTTTTGTAAAAACTGAAAAAGAAAAAAAACTGAAAAGCAATTTTCTAAAGCAATGGCATCATTCATCGCCTTTCATGCCCTCACACTCATGAACAACAAGGGCGCAAACATAGACACATTGTTGAAACTGGATTAAGTCGCATGGCACACAGTTCCACTCCTTCAAAGTATTGGCAATTTGCATTTGATACTGCTGTTTATTTACTTAACGACTTCCCACGCCTACTAATAATGGGAGATCACCCTTTGAAATTGTGTTTTGTACTCCACCAGATTATCATCTTCTTAAAGTGTTTGAGTGTCTTTATTTTCCATACCTATGTCCCTACAATCGCCACGAAATGAATTTTAGGAGTCAACCTTGTGTGTTTTTAGGATACCGTCATTCCCATCATGGTTATCGATGTCTTGACACAAGCACTGGCAAATTGTACATTGCACTCCATGTTCGTTTCGATGAAACACAATTTCCCTTTGCCACCAAGTCTATTCTTTGTCTACCTGATCCTAACAATCTGCATCCTTGGGTTTTAGCTCCTCTAACATTACTGTATTCGCCAACCTTCCAGCGTAGGGGTGCTACTCCTCACATGTCATCTGTTAAATTTCCAGCACTAATAAGATCCAATTCTTCTCCCCGAACCTCTCCTGTATTAAACTATTCTTGTTTATTTTTTATTTTTAGCTAGACACCTTGTTGATAATCCTCGCTCATTTGCTCTTATAAACTCTTCCATTCCTACTACACCACTAGTTGTTCATTCCTCTATGCATCCCTTAGATATTCAGACTCTCATCTACTATAATGCCTTGACCTCCATCCAACCGTACCCCAAGAGCTGCAAAACCATCTCAACGATTATACACCATGCAGCTCTGTCTAGTTTTCAAATGAAAGCCTCCTTCTCGTCTTGCTTGCACAGCAACCACTACTACATCCCTATCTCCCTCCATTGAGCCTACCAGCTTTACAGAAGCCTCTAAGTTCAAAGAATGGCGTGATTCTATGTCATCCGACGTGACAGCTTTGTTCAAAAATCAAAGATGGTCGTTGGTTCCCTTCAATTCCTCCATGAACACTCTAAGGTGCAAATGGATCTTTTGGAATAAAAGAAACTCTGCTGGAGCTATTGAGCGCTATAAGGCTCGCTTAATTGCCAAGGGATTTCAGCAGGTTCGAGGTAAGTAACTCTTCTAATCTTGGAGCTGAGGGTATGAACCCTGAATATATGTATTATGTGAATTGTTGGAAGGTGACGCACATGCTAGGTGACGGGTGTGTGGGCGTGCACCATAGAAATTGTGACGTAATTGTTTCCGTAAAATTTTGTAGTCAAATAATCTTGGCATTTTCAATTGCAATTTATATGTTGAAGAAATTTAGTTGAGAATCATATAAAAAAGAAATCATGTCGAGGCTATGTGCCAGTAATATTGGGACCCACAGAGGTCATATTGCTGTGAATTATTTGTTTTAGATTGAAAATTTATGCTCAGTCATATTCATTTCATTGCATATCATATCTCAGTCTCTGTTATTATTTATTGATACATCATATCATCATTTTTTGGCTATGTTAATGACATTGTGAGCCCATGAGAGAGAGACTGGAGAGATTGATGACTGAAGGAGGCCGAGAGTCTGACTGTGAGGACATTATTATGTGGATCGGGGTTGCCCGCCTGCAGCAGGCCATATTGGCTTTATATATATATATTATTATTATTATTATTATTATTATGTAGATTGGGGATGCCCGCCTGCAGCAGGCCTTATAAGCTTTACTATAGCACGTGAGTTGTCCGTGCGGTTTATAGTGCTTGGGCTAAAAGAGCCCCTCCGGAGTCTGTACACCCCCAGTGAGCGTAGATGATACTATTGAGGGATTAGATTTCCCTGGGCATGGATTTGTCTGAAGTACTTACTACCTAGAGATGGATTTCTCCTCAGGGTTGGATTGTTCTTTTTCCTCGGTATTAGGTGACTTATAGTCAGTGTTGTATATGTTTCGGGGTGAATTTTTCTGGGCCGTATGGGCCATATACAGTACCGAGTGGTTGAGCATGATGACTGAAAAGTGAGAAGCAATGAGATTGAGTACTCCGAGAGTGTGAGTACATGATTCATCTTTGAGATACATGGCATTGGCATGCACACATGACATATATGCATAGAGATATATTTTTCTCATGTTGTACGGTATCACATCATTCATGACTTTTACACACATTGATATGTGAGAATAAAGAGGTATTTCACACTTCCTATCTGGAAAGGAAATGAAACATCTTACTTATTTTGGAAAGGATTTTTGGAAAAATTTACAGTTTTCAAACTATCCCATACTTTTCGACGATTTTGGTAAAGGATTTGGGGTTTCACTGTTATTCTTGAAAAGCGGAACTATTTTCGGGAAATTGTGATAAAGCTGAGCAATTAATTGCTGAATTGCTTCCTTATTTATATGCTCTACATTGCTATAAATAGTTATTGGCTATTGGTGTTGGACTCGACCATATTCAAGCTCGTCACTACTTTCAACCTAAGGTTAGGTTTGTTACTTATTGAGTACATGGGGTCGGTTGTACTCGTACTACACTTCTGCACCTTGTGTGCAGATGTTGACTGTTGATGTCGCTATGTTCGTTGGGAGCTGGATCTGAAGATGTACCTGCTCTCCGGTTGTAGCTGCATCTTGTTCATGGTAGCCTTAGATTCATAAAACTCTGTTTATGAATTTTTCAAACAGATGATGTATTTAGTTCATACCATCTTGTATACTCTATTCTTAGAAACTCATGATTTGTACTACCGGTTCTTGGAAAATGTATAAAATTAAGATCTTTATTTATTTAAAATGCTTTAATAATTGTTATTGGAATTGGATAATTGAAAGTTGGCTTACCTAGAGGGTTGAGTTAGGTTCCATCACGACTAGTTGGATTTTGGGTCGTGAGAAGGTGGTATCAGAGCTCTAGGTCGCGACTAGTTGGATTTTGGGTCATGAGCAAATGTCTAGTAGAGTCTAGCGGATCGGTATGATGACATCCATACCTATTTTCAAGAGGCTACAAGGCATTTAGGATATATACTTCCCATCTTTCCTTCCTTATCGTGTGGAATTGATTCAGCTTGAGACATAACTCTTTGAATTCCTTCCACGCATTCGTATGCGCACATAAGCGCTCGATATCAGCTGTGCATCACCAGCTTGTGATTCTATGAACGAGGTTCGAGATGTGTATTCGGTGTTTTGGTAATGGGCCAGTATGGGGGACTTGAGGCCATGGTTAGACCGTAGCTTGAGCTCGGTAACTTCAGTGGTAACTTATATATTTTGACTCATATGTCCGGTAAAGCCCCTACGAGAGGAATTTGTGGCTCGATGAGTAGTGGAATGGCTTTGTGATGCGTATGATGTAACTGTGGAATGCGGTAAGGCGATTTGGATGTGACGAGAAGTGTTTCCTTGAAATGTAAAAAGGGCCATTGGGTGCTTGATTTTTGTTTTGATGTGACGTACAGTCTCGAGTGTGAATGTTTTGAAAGATCTTTCACGTTGTTAAGTTTTGGGGCAAATTAAATTCTTGGGTTCGGTTAATGAGCTTCGACTCAGAAAGATTAAAGTGATTGCGTCGTAGCCGTGACTGTGGAAAGGTATAACAAGATGCCAATTTGAGGCTAAGCAGGTGGGTTATCCCCTGCGGAGTAATCTACGTGGGTATGTTCCTTATAATGTGAGTGGAGAGTTTCTTTTCTGCCAGTGGGGCGCATGTGTTGAGATTTGAATTTGAATCTGGTTGAGAAAGTTGACTTGATTGTCAAGAGAATAAATGCGAGATTAGAGGATGATTGAGGTATTTTATGATTGGTGTTACATGAGCTTGAGAAGAAGTTTCATTGAACTGACTGCAGTATTATGGCAGTAATAGAGTATGGGTATTGTGAGTTATCAAATGTTTTGATTTATGGCTTTGAGCCAAGTGGGGGAGTCTACTATTGACAATTTAATTCATTTCTATGTGTCAATTTTTTTGTTTTTTGTTGTTTTGGTCTGAGGTTTAACTGGGAATCAGTGATGACTTGCAAAGGTGGAGTTCGAGAATGACTCGAGTAAGGAAATTTTTGGATATGGGTTATATTGCGCTTTATGAGTATATAAAAATCATGGGATGAGTGAATTGTTATTTGTGAATAAGGTAGTGTACACAGAGTATGAATTTGATCGGTGGTATTAAGGTAGGGTTACTTCTTTGGGTGTTGTTGTGCTAGTGAAACACGTGTCTTTCAGCCCATTTGGGGCGGTGCAATTTAGATTTGAGCAAAGTGGATGACTTTCGAGAATGGTTCTAAGGTATTCAAGATTTATATGTAGCGATTGGGAATTTTCAAGATGTGTATATGGGTAGAAAATGAGAGTTACATTAGATGGTGTCGAGACTTGCGGTAATTCTGTATAACTATGGATTCTACATTTTAGTATAAGAAAAGGGAAGAGGAGCAATTTTATATTCACATAAGGTCGTTCGGAGTGGATGTCTCGGTTGCGGCGTTTTTGGGGTACTTAAAGGGGAATTCAGCAGCTTATGTGCCTTAGGGTGTTGTGGTTTTATACTAGAGCCTCTTGTGTGGTGAATTTTGGTTAAGGATCGTGGTGTTCCAGCAAGGAGAAGTATCAATTTGAAGGCAATTCGGAAGGGACTCGGAGAAATAAGACAACTAGGTAATAGACTGGACCAATATGGTAATGGTGTGACCGGTCCTTTGGGTAATTATGATGTGGTAAGACTTTACAGATATTTTGGTGGCAATATTCTTGGGTTTGGTGACCTGCGTGGCTTGGTTGAGTTAGAGAGATTCAGTTCTGATGGTTTGATTATGTGAAAATGGATTCCAAAGTATTCTTGATGGTTTCTACCATGGTTTGAGCCGGATACTTTTCTACCAGTGTGGAGAACGTGTTGTGTATTGTGATTTTCTACTGGAAAGAAGCAAGAGAAAGGTTTCTAACTAATATGGTATGTAAATTGTTGGTGACTCAAAGTTGATAATGAGATTCTTATGCTTGTCACATGATGGCATGATAGATGCGGTGTGTTGTGCGTGATTAAAATCTACATATACGAGGTGGCAGTTCAATCTTGAAGGGAAGGTCCCAAATTTTGGACAACATGGTCAACTTCAGATATTTAGACGAATGTTATAACTGCTTGATAATCCCTGAGAAGGGTGCACATTTCAAAAAGCGCATTGTGTTTCGATGGCATTGGTATTGTGGTACTCACCTGGTTGGTAGACTGCTGATATTCAAATTATTGTTATGCGGCACGGAAGAATTATAGAAATATTCCAAGTGGGATGATCGTGCATTAAGGATGTGATAGTCATTCGAGCGGTGGAGATTGGATCAGAAATGGTGATTCGTGTGTTCTAGGGATTTGAATACTGGGAGTTTTCAGGAGCATATTGTTTCATGGTTGTGGACTGTGAAGTAGTGGCCGAATCCAGCCAGATGATAGTATGTATTATGATTTCAGTTATTGTGGATTTTTGGAGGGTTATTTATCTATTTGTGGGTAACTACAACTGATTTGGGGGTCCATTGGTAGGCCCAATTAGGATGCGTATTCTACACCAAGTTGGATTGGTTGGCTCCATACTGCTATTGTTGAGGGATGTGCCATTCGGTTGATGTTGAGCTTATTCGTATTCTAAAATGATCTGTGAATTACTCTTTTATGCTACGAGGAGTTGTGTTTCATTGGTTATGCACACATGATGCGGTTCTATTGGGGGCCTTATGGCGGAATTCGAGCGAGATAAGTATTTGGGTATTGTATGAACGATTGCGTATTGGTTATGTTCTTTCGGGTTTTGTGTGACATTGTGTCATTTGCCTCTCCGTGGTTATTGATTCTGAGCAGGGTGACTCGAAGTATATAATATGGACCGGCGTTGGGATGGGGTCACGCATTGAAGCGGAGTTATGTAAAGGTATGTACCTTGTGTTAGAATCGTGTGATGGTTATATGGTGTGTGATGGATTTCCAGCATTTCTTTGTGGCAGTACTTGTTAATCTTGTGGGGCAGTTCTCTCATTTGAGTCATTTCTCATGACTTTAGTACATTTGAATTGTTGTGTATTGGTGCACGGATGGCACGGTTTGTGGCTCTGAATTATATTGGTGTGGCATATCTGTGGGATAGTTGTGTTTAATAATATAAGGTCATTGTACCTAGAATGAGTACTATCAGGATTGAAACGGTATATTCGAGAGGATAATATTGAAATTCGACTTAGAAAGTGATTATGGTTCTGGTTGGGGCGAGAAAGCTCCATGACTTGTTGATCTGATAAGGGGTCCTGAGATTTCTGCGTGTTTCTTTCATTATCAGCAGTGTACGAAGGTTTTGGAATGAGGTTTTATTTTATATGGGGCTTAATACCAGTACCGGGTTAGCTGGAGTAGTTATTATGATCGGGAATAGTGCTGCGAGCATACGAGTTGTGTAGTATGTTATGTGATTATATCTGGGGTTATGGTTATTGCTCGATGCAGCTTGTTCAGACTTATACAGTGTGTAACTGTGAGATTCAGGTCTTGTAAGAAATTTTGAAGGTTGGGATACTAAAGACCATGTAGTTTTTTGAGATTTACCAATGTAGATGTTAGAGATAACATTAGCAAATACCCTGTCTCAAGAATCCCGATGTGCTCTCGCACAATGATTAATATATGGGTCTCTTTAAGCAATTTTGACATCACACAACATAACTAAATTATGGTTGGAATTTGAAAAAGCTTTACGTTAAGTGAAAAGCTCTTTACAGAAACACTGGCTAATCTGTAACCAAAAGTAAAAAATCTAATAGCGGAGGTACCGTTTGTTTAAAGTATTCATACATTTTGAAGCATATATATTTAACAATATTTACTCAATCATATTCTTCAAAAAGGACTATTCCAAGGCAGATTGTCCATAAAGGTTTTATTATTGGTTCAAGCAATAACTAAACTACAACTGAAAATCACAAATTCCATGGCTACTGAGATAAAGAAAACAAATTGAGTTAAGAGAAAAGAAAAAAACCACCTTAATACGAGTAGCGGCATTCTAAAGTTGATTTTCTCAAAAAGATACTTCCCTTCAGAACAACCCATGTCATCCTTCAAGCCTGAAAATAATTGAATAAAAAATCATTAAACTAAAACATTGGGGCAACGAAAAATACGTAATCCTTAATCTCAAAAGTCAGTGTAGGAGCCATAAATTGAGAAGAAGAATAATACTTAAACGTAATTAAACTAGATCAAAATTGAAGCAGATGAAGAAAGAACACACCTGAAGCAATTGAAGCGAAAGGAATTCACAAGGAAGAAGGCAGTTCAGCCGAATTGTTGAAAAGAGAAAACCTTGAGGCATAGTGGAATTAAAAGAGGGAAAGATTTGGAAAAATTTTTGAAACGGGAGGGAGAAATTACCGCGTCTGTTTTTGGAGCAAACAAGAATGAAAATTTTAAGCAACAAAACCAAACTAGTTGAGAAAATTAAAATTTTATTTTAATAACAAAAATATTTTTGGCATCAATAAAATTGCTAAAATCTCTATATTAGATAAATGCAATAATATTTTAATTGGTATGATGAAAATAACGAAAATTCAAGTGCTTAGTTTTGTTAGTATTATTTATATCCTTTCAAAATTTAAATTATCTCAAATAAAATGATAAAACAAAAATTATGTGTATATAATTATATAACTTAAATATCTTTCAGGTAAATATCGCGCGCGCCTGACGTATTACCTCACATAAGGTGTTGTTTACGGTCAATCTAAAGCATACTATATCACAACAATGATTTATACTTGCCTTCGAGCCTATATTTTGTACATAGCCTTAAGATAAGTTATTTCTTACTATTCGCCAGGCATAAAAACATATAAACATTTATCAATAAGATCTTTATTGCTTTATTTATATATTTTTTTGTCTCATTCTACTATTTAGCTACTACTGCCCTATTCTTTCTAATTGTAAAATTTTGTCACGATCTCAATTTTTCTCCGTAGGATGTCGTGATGGCACCTAGTTTCAAAAACTTTTACAAAAGAAACTTCACAATAAGAATAATTTTGTGAAGGTTAGAACAAAAGCGCCACAAATAGAATATATAATGGGGGTCTTCTACAACCCTCACAAATAAGCTGCCACATAAAGAATTATTTTCTGGGGATTGGCACAAACACCACAAAATAAATGTATAGTGGGGGTTTTGTATAACCCGTATAAATAAACCGTCGCAATTTAACAGATATTTTGTAGTGTTTCCTCATAGATTTCTCCATTTGGTTCCAAGTTGTCACTATTGATTTCTCAATTTCTCAAATTGTATGAGTTTTCTGCATTCTTTTCTTGTTTAACACTCCCCTGCTATTACTGTTTGTATCTGGCTTCCGTTGAATCTATGGGTTCAGGTAAGGTCTCTCGCCATTTTTTCCTTTGTTTACTGGAAATGAAAATTTGATTGGTATCTGCTGTTCCCTATTCTTTTGTTTAATTTACTCGTAAATTATATATATATATATATATATATATATATATATATATATATATATATATATATATATAGTGTGTGTGTGTGTGTGTGTGTGTGTGTGTGTGTGAGTAATTGTATCTGACTTGCACATGCATGTTTGAAAAAAAAATATCGATATGTGTTTAGAGTTCAATTTATTTTTAGCACTTTGAGATACCTCGTATTTCATATACAGCGTTGAAGAGAAGTCCATTCGGCAATATTGTAATATCCTCTTACTATCTATTATAAACAACTAACTGACTAAGCATTTCAAATTAAAAATGTTGCTAAGATGTTTTACCGAATTAGCACTGTAATTTTCATATTTACATTCTCCTCTTTGTTGTTCTTAGTGACATTATTAGAATTGTAGCGATGTCTTAACATAGCTCCACTTATTGTTCGTTCCTTTTCCTTTAGTTTGCAGTTTACTATCTTTACCCTATCTTCACCGAGACTGATGGAAACATACTAGCTGTACAGGTTGATGAATATCCAATAATTGTAGCAAAACGAATTGCCCGAACCAACTATGCTGGTATGAAAAAAATTAAGTTTTCTCAGTGTTCATAAAGATATGTTATGAATTCTTCACTAACATCGTGTACAATAAGTAAATGGGTTTACAATCAAATATTTATGAATATTTAGTGGATTTTGTAATATATATATAGGGTATATATATAAAAGTTATTGGGTTCCCGAAAATCCACATGTAATAGGCAGGATCCGCCACTAACTATAGCCATAGTTACTTATCTCAGTAACTTATACTATACTATAGCCATAGTTACTTATCTGTGTTATTTGAAATCGTCTATATATGTATATATCATATATGTGCTATGTTGTGTGCATTACAACTGTGGTCAATTGAAAAAGAGTCTACACGATTATGTATATATATTTTATATTGTGTGCATTACAGCTGCGGTCAACTAAACCTGAGAAAGTAAATTATCTTTGCCGACTAATGGCCAAGAGTTATATGAATTACTATGTTCCAAGTGCGGGCAACAGTACACTATTGTGGGTAAGGTGGCAAGTGAGCCGGTCCCGGGCCTGAACGGGTTAAATGGGCTGGTTCAAACGGTCCCGGTTCTGGGCCGGTCCCAAATTAAACGGGTCAAATGGTCCCGGGCTAAACGGTCTTTTTGTAGGGACCGGCCTGGGACCGGGACTGGGACCATTTGGTCCCGGGCTAAACGGTCCCGGCCCGCGGGCTAAATGAGCTAAGTGGGCCCAACGATTTTTTTTTTTTTAAAAAAAAGATATTAGAGACAAAAGGATGTTAAAAAAAATATCTAAAGCAATGCTTTGTAAATTTTATTATATAATTGTGACCTAAATTTTATTTAATATATATATATATACACTATACTATATATACATTTTATATCGAATATAATTTATATATATCTATACTATACTATACTATATATACATCTCATTTAGTATATATACTATACTATATATATATATACTTTTTAGTAGTAACATGAAATGACCAAAGTATGGTACTTCTTAGTTGTTATAAATATGGAATGATAGAAGATCAAGTTTTAGCTCAACTCAGATTACAGTTTCAACTAAAACTGAGTTGAGCTAAAACTTGATTAAAGTATCATACTTTGGTCATTTCATGTTACTACTAAAACATATATATATATATATATATATATATATATATATATATATATATATATATATATATATATACTAAGTGTATAGTATATAAGCTATATAAGATGTACATATAGTATAGTATAGTATATATATGTATATATATCGATGTGTGTCTATATATATATATATAAGCTATATTCTAAGTGTATAGTATATAAGCTATATAAGATGTACATATAGTATAGTATAGTATATATATGTATATATATCGATGTGTGTCTATATATATATATATAAGCTATATTCGATAAACTATATATACATCTTATATAGCTTATATAAGTTGTATATATTGTATAGTATAGTATATATACTAAATCTATAATATATAAGCTATATATAAATATATCGAATATAGCTTATATATTATACACTTAGTAACAATAAAGTAAACAATAGTAGCAATTATAGAAGAAAATTAGAGAGAGATTGATGATTTTGTAAGAAAAAATGAAAGAATGATGGGGTATTTATAGTTGAAAATAGGGAAAAAGTATAATTATAAAAAGTTTGGGATTAAAACAAAGTTTTGGGGGTTAAATGGCTATTTTATAAATAGCCAACGGCTATTTTTGACAGCCCAACAGCTATATTTAAAAAAAAAAAATAGCCGTTGGGACCGTTTGGCCTACTAAGGGACCGATCCGGTCACGGGCCTGGACCGCCCTGACGGGCTAAATGGTCTCGGGTCTAGCGGGCCCAAATCATAAGACCGACCCACGAGACCGGTCCAGGCCCACTAAATCGGGCCAAACGGTCCTGGCCCGTTTGGCCCGCAGTCCCGGGCCTGGACCGCCCACTTGTCACCCTTAATTGTGGGTCACATAACTTTGGCAGACAAAAATAATATAGCTACATTTTAAATGCCATAAAAAGTTTGTACAGGAAGTGGAAGATGAAATTTAACAGAGCCCTTGTTTTATCACTCTCGTACACACTAACTTCTTAAGAGCAGTAAGAACTCTGGCAGCAATAGTAGTACAGAGTTGGCATTCATACTTTCAGTCCAACAGTTCAGTTTTCCATATTGCAAGACTTAAGAATAAAAAATCTAGTCTATCATAATGGAACAAAAAGCCATTGTAAATACAATAAAAATGTTCACAGATGCGTGAAGGATGTAGTTGATGTAATTACACAAAACCCAATAAAATGTATTTTATGCTAATCCACCAAAGACATTGACCTACTTTATCTTTCAGTCACATCTAACATCACACCACAAGCGTCGAATCGTGAAAGAGTGGCATTTCATCACATGGGGAGGATAAACATATAGCAAAAATATTAAACAATTCAAACACAAGAAATGATAATTCCTCGTCACATGGCAAGCGAAACATTACCTATTGAGTGGGTAAATATTGAATCAAAGTGTTATTTTTATTGGCATATCTTTCTTTTAAATCAAGGAAGATGATTATATTTTCCATGTGTAGTAAATTACTGAAGAATACCACCTGAATTCTCATATCTCTGGCAACTACCTATTCTCCTCTGCTGATGTCTTTCATTTAAGAGGTATTGTTGAACGGTAAATCTTCATTTGGTTGCACGTTCAGGTCCAAACTTAGTAACCATACTCAGAATTTAACGTGAAAGGAAATACTTGCTCTTCTTCTCTCCTTGACTCTATTGACGCTGTAATTTGAATTGAGCTCCATCTGCACACAGCCTACCAAATAAATATACCACATCTATTAACTTAGTCTAAATAAGATAAAGATAACAAAACATCCACAAAATTTCCAGAACAATAAACCTAAATCTCATTAGAGGCAAATAAGGCAAAACCATAAGAGTAAGCCATGTCATTAGCACAACATAAGTCGTCATAATCAGAAAGAAAGATTGTTGGCTAGAAAAACAAACCTCAGCTTGTCATCGGTTGATCAGTTCCTATTTATATGTATATAATACAAACAATAGGCTTTATATATATTATACTCTGCAAAATTCCTAAAACCATGAAGAGAAATGTAATTAGAGACAAATAAGGCAAAAGCATAACAATTAACAACCAGCCTTGTCATTGGTGCAACTTAAGCTGGCAAAATCAGAGTGATCCTTGGCCAGAAAACTAAACTTAACTTGTCGTAAATTGATCGACTCCTATGGTGATGAACTTAATACAAACAATAGGTATCCTTCATATTATATTCTATTAGAGCTACCTTATCTTCCAGACATTCCCTCGGTGCTATAGCTAACTAGATTTAGTTTAGGACTTTCTATATTTACTCTCAGTTGTTGTATTTACTTAGAACTCTCAATTGGTTTAGGACTCTTGTATTATATATGACGTATCATTGTATGAGAAGGAACTGAGAGCTTCAGTTGAAATACTTACCAAAAGCTTGTTCTAATATGGTATTAGAAGCCAGTTCAGACTCCTCTTCAACCTCTTCTCTTCCAACCAACGTTGTGCACTCTGCAACAGTTCCAATCATGTCTTCTTCTCCCTCTTCCAACTCTCTTAACCATGTCCATCACTTTATATCGATCAAACTTACTTCCACCAATTACTTATTTTGGAAAACGCAATTGTTGCCGTTCCTGCGAGGTCAGAATCTTCATGGCTTCATTGACGAATCAAAGCCATGCCCACCTTCGTTCCTTCCTATTGAAAATTTAGAAACTGTTACACCCAACCCAGAATATACCATTTGGATGCATCCTTTAGATATTCAGACTCTCATCTACTATAATGCCTTGACCTCCATCCAACCGTACCCCAAGAGCTGCAAAACCATCTCAACGATTACACACCATGCAGCTCTGTCTAGTGTTCAAACGAAAGCCTCCTTCTCGTCTTGCTTGCACAACAACCACTACTACATCCCTATCTCCCTCCATTGAGCCTACCAGCTTTACAGAAGCCTCTAAGTTCAAAGAATGGCGTAATTCTATGTCATCCGAGGTGACAGCTTTGTTCAAAAATCAAAGATGGTTGTTGGTTCCCTTCAATTCCTCCATGAACACTCTAAGGTGCAAATGGATCTTTCGGATTAAAAGAAACTCTGCTGGAGCTATTGAGCGCCATAAGGCTCGCTTAATTGCCAAGGGATTTCATCAGGTTGAGGGTCAAGATTATCATGAAACATTCAGTCTGGTCATCAAGCCCACGACAATTCGAATTATATTATCATTGGCAGTCACTTATGCCTGGACTCTGAGACAATTAGATGTTCAAAATGCTTTTCTACATGGTGATCTTCAAGAGGATGTCTATATGGTTCAACCTCCAGGTTTTGTTCATCCTCAATTCCCAACTCATGTTTGCAAGCTTCACAAATCTCTTTACGGTCTTAAGCAAGCTATACGAGCTTGGTATAACAAGCTTCATCAATTTCTCATCTATGTTGGTTTCACCACCTCTAAGAGTGATATTTCTTTATTTATTTACTCTCATAACAATGTGGTTGTCTACCTATTAGTCTATGTGGATGACATTGTGCTCACAAGAAATTGATATTCATTTATTGACTCATTTATTCAAGCTCTGGGTCGTGCATTCTCCATAAGGGACCTTGGTCCACTACATTACTTCCTTGGAATTCATGTGTGCCGCAATAGTGATGGTATTTGGCTCTCTCAATCTCAGTATATCGAGAGTATCCTCACTAAAGATGGTATGATTCATTGTAAGCCTCTAAGATCACCCATGGCCACAAATGCGAAGCTTCACAAAGGTGACAGACCCGACTTTGATGATCCAAGTCTTTATCGACAAGTTGTTGGTGCTCTTCAATATCTTACTTTAACAAGAACGGACATATCATTTGAGGTAAATAAAGTGTACCGGTTTATGCACAATCCATCGTTAAACCAGTGGGCTGTTGTGAAGCGCATCCTTAGATATCTCCAGCACACTACATCCATGTCATTTCTCATTTCAAATGTTTCTAACCTTTATTTACAAGCTTTTACAGACTCCGATTGGGCGCTGGTAGTATGGATGATCGCAAGTCAACAAGTGGCTATGAAATATACTTTGGCCTGAATCTGATATCTTGGTCATCCCGCAAGTAACGAACAGTGGCACGTTCTTCTACCGAGTCTGAGAACAAAACATTAGTTGATGCTGTTACATAATTGACGTGGACTCAATCTTTGATGTTTGAGCTTGGAGTTCAGCTGCCTCGCGCTCCAATTTTATGGTGTGATAATATTGGTGCTGCATAACTATCTATTAATCCTATTTTTCACTCTCGCACTAAACATGTTGAGATTGATTTTTATTTTGTCTAAGATAAAGTTGCAAGACGGGACCTGCTAGTTCAATTCCTCTCTTCCAAAGATCAGGTGGCTGATATTCTCACAAAACCACTCTCTACAACAAGATTTTAGTTTCTCCGGGACAAACTCAAGGTGAAAGACCGACCTTCAGTTTGCAAGGAGGTATTAGACCTACCTTATCTTCTAGACATTCCCTCGGTGCTATAGCTAACTAGATTTAGTTTAGGACTCTTCTATATTTACTCTCAATTGTTGTATTTACTTAGAACTTTCAATTTGTTTAGGACTCTTATATTATATACGGCAAATGGCCAAATATACCCCTCTACTTTCGAAAATGGTCTAAGAATACCCCTCGTTATTCTATTTGGTTATCTATACCCCTACAGTCATACTTTGGGTTCAAATATATCCCTCATTTAAACGGAGTGACACGTGTCATCGTTTTGTTGGTCAATTCTAAATATCTCCTAATTAATTAAAAAGACTCATTATCTATACCCGAAAAATAATTTTTTTTTGTAAAAACTGGAAAAAAATAAATAAAAAAACATTTTTACTAAAAACTAAAAAAAAATGAAAATATTTTTTTTTCCAGTTTTTACAAAAAACTGCTTTAAAAAACTAAAAGTTTTTTCCTAAAATAATATTTTTGTAAAAACTGAAAAGCAATTTTCTAAAGCAATGGCATCATTCATCGCCTTCCATGCCCTCACACTCATGAACAACAAGGGCCCAAACATAGACACATTGTTGAAACTGGATTAAGTCTCCTGGCACACAGTTCCACTCCTTCAAAGTATTGGCAATTTGCATTTGATACTGCTGTTTATTTACTTAACGACTTCCCATGCCTGCTAATAATGGGAGATCACCCTTTGAAATTGTGTTTTGTACTCCACCAGATTATCATCTTCTTAAAGTGTTTGAGTGTCTTTGTTTTCCATACCTATGTCCCTACAATCGCCATGAAATAAATTTTAGGAGTCAACCTTGTGTGTTTTTAGGATACAGTCATTCCCATCATGGTTATCGATGTCTTGACACAAGCACTGGCAAATTGTACATTGCACTCCATGTTCATTTCGATGAAACACAGTTTCCCTTTGCCACCAAGTCTATTCTTTGTCTACCTGATCCTAACAATCTGCATCCTTGGGTTTCAGCTCCTCTAACATTACTGTATTTGCCAACCTTCCAGCGTAGGGGTGCTACTCCTCACATGTCATCTGTTAAATTTCCAGCACTAATAAGATCCTATTCTTCTCCCCGAACCTCTCCTGTATTAAACTATTCTTGTTTATTTTTTATTTTTAGCTAGACACCTTGTTGATAATCCTCGCTCATTTGCTCTTATAAACTCTTCCATTCCTACTACACCACTAGTTGTTCATTCCTCTATGCATCCCTTAGATATTCAGACTCTCATATACTATAATGCCTTGACCTCCATCCAACCGTACCCCAAGAGCTGCAAAACCATCTCAACGATTATACACCATGCAGCTCTGTCTAGTGTTCAAATAAAAGCCTCCTTCTCATCTTCCTTGCACAGCAACCACTACTAAATCCCTATCTCCCTCCATTGAGCCTACCAGCTTTACAGAAGCCTCTAAGTTCAAAGAATGGCGTGATTCTATGTCATCCGACGTGACAGCTTTGTTCAAAAATCAAAGATGGTCGTTGGTTCCCTTCAATTCCTCCATGAACACTCTAAGGTGCAAATGGATCTTTTGGATTAAAAGAAACTCTGCTGGAGCTATTGAGCGCTATAAGGCTCGCTTAATTGCCAAGGGATTTCAGCAGGTTGAGGGTCAAGATTATCATGAAACATTCAGTCCGGTCATCAAGCCCACAACAATTTGAATTATATTATCATTGGCAGTCACTTATGCCTGGACTCTGAGACAATTAGATGTTCAAAATGCTTTTCTATATGGTGATCTTCAAGAGGATGTCTATATGGTTCAACCTCCAGGTTTTGTTCATCCTCAATTCCCAACTCATGTTTGCAAGCTTCACAAATCTCCTTACGGTCTTAAGCAAGCTCCACGAGCTTGGTATAACAAGCTTCATCAATTTCTCATCTCTGTTGGTTTCACCACCTCTAAGAGTGATATTTCTCTATTTATTTACTCTCATAACAATGTGGTTATCTACCTATTAGTCTATGTGGATGACATTGTGCTCACAGGAAATTGATATTCATTTATTGACTCATTTATTCAAGCTCTGGGTCGTGCATTCTCCATAAGGGACCTTGGTCCACTACATTACTTCCTTGGAATTCATGTGTGCCGCAATAGTGATGGTATTTGGCTCTCTCAATCTCAGTATATCGAGAGTATCCTCACTAAAGATGGTATGATTCATTGTAAGCCTCTAAGATCACCCATGGCCACAAATGCGAAGCTTCACAAAGGTGACAGACCCGACTTTGATGATCCAAGTCTTT
Source organism: Nicotiana tabacum (assembly GCF_000715075.1). Classification (NCBI taxonomy): domain Eukaryota; kingdom Viridiplantae; phylum Streptophyta; class Magnoliopsida; order Solanales; family Solanaceae; genus Nicotiana; species Nicotiana tabacum. The sequence goes on from NC_134093.1 coordinate 102,933,460, forward strand.
ATCGACAAGTTGTTGGTGCTCTTCAATATCTTACTTTAACAAGACCGGACATATCATTTGAGGTAAATAAAGTGTACCAGTTTATGCATAGTCCATCGTTAAACCAGTGGGCTGTTGTGAAGCGCATCCTTAGATATCTCCAGCACACTACATACATGTCATTTCTCATTTCAAATGTTTCTAACCTTTATTTACAAGCTTTTATAGGCTCCGATTGGGCGCTGGTAGTATGGATGATCGCAAGTCAACAAGTGGCTATGAAATATACTTTGGCCTGAATCTGATATCTTGGTCATCCCGCAAGTAACGAACAGTGGCACGTTCTTCTACCGAGTCTGAGTACAAAACATTAGTTGATGCTGCTGCAGAATTGACGTGGACTCAATCTTTGATGTTTGAGCTTGGAATTCAGCTGCCTCGCGCTCCAATTTTATGGTGTGATAATATTGGTGCTGCATAACTATCTATTAATCCTATTTTTCACTCTCGCACTAAACATGTTGAGATAGATTTTTATTTTGTCTGAGATAAAGTTGCAAGACGGGACCTGCTGGTTCAATTCCTCTCTTCCAAAGATCAGGTGGCTGATATTCTCACAAAACCACTCTCTACAACAAGATTTTAGTTTCTCCGGGACAAACTCAAGGTGAAAGACCGACCTTCAGTTTGCAAGGGGGTATTAGACCTACCTTATCTTCTAGACATTCCCTCGGTGCTATAGCTAACTAGATTTAGTTTAGGACTCTTCTATATTTACTCTCAATTGTTGTATTTACTTAGAACTCTCAATTTGTTTAGGACTCTTATATTATATATGGCAAATGGCCAAATATACCCCTCTACTTTCGAAAATGGTCTAAGAATACCCCTCGTTATACTATTTGGTTATCTATACCCCTACAGTCATACTTTGGGTTCAAATATATCCCTCATTTAAACGGAGTGACACGTGTCATCGTTCTGTTGGTCAATTCTAAATATCTCCTAATTAATTAAAAAGACTCATTATCTATACCCGAAAAATAATTTTTTTTTGTAAAAACTTGAAAAAAATAAAAAAAAAAACATTTTTACTAAAAACTAAAAAAAAATGAAAATATTTTTTTTCCAGTTTTTACAAAAAACTGCTTTAAAAAACTAAAAGTTTTTTCCTAAAATAATATTTTTGTAAAAACTGAAGGAAAAAAAAACTGAAAAGCAATTTTCTAAAGCAATGGCATCATTCATCGCCTTCCATGCCCTCACACTCATGAACAACAAGGGCCCAAACATAGACACATTGTTGAAACTGGATTAAGTCTCCTGGCACACAGTTCCGCTCCTTCAAAGTATTGGCAATTTGCATTTGATACTGCTGTTTATTTACTTAACGACTTCCCATGCCTACTAATAATGGGAGATCACCCTTTGAAATTGTGTTTTGTACTCCACCAGATTATCATCTTCTTAAAGTGTTTGAGTGTCTTTGTTTTTCATACCTATGTCCCTACAATCGCCATGAAATGAATTTTAGGAGTCAACCTTGTGTGTTTTTAGGATACAGTCATTCCCATCATAGTTATCGATGTCTTGACACAAGCACTGGCAAATTATACATTGCACTCCATGTTCATTTTGATGAAACACAGTTTCCCTTTGCCACCAAGTCTATTCTTTGTCTACCTGATCCTAACAATCTGCATCCTTGGGTTTCAGCTCCTCTAACATTACTGTATTTGCCAACCTTCCAGCGTAGGGGTGCTACTCCTCACATGTCATCTGTTAAATTTCCAGCACTAATAAGATCCTATTCTTCTCCCCGAACCTCTCCTGTATTAAACTATTCTTGTTTATTTTTTATTTTTAGCTAGATACCTTGTTGATAATCCTCGCTCATTTGCTCTTATAAACTCTTCCATTCCTACTACACCACTAGTTGTTCATTCCTCTATGCATCCCTTAGATATTCAGACTCTCATCTACTATAATGCCTTGACCTCCATCCAACCGTACCCCAAGAGCTGCAAAACCATCTCAACGATTATACACCATGCAGCTCTGTCTAGTGTTCAAATGAAAGCCTCCTTCTCGTCTTGCTTGCACAGCAACCACTACTACATCCCTATCTCCCTCCATTGAGCCTACCAGCTTTACAGAAGCCTCTAAGTTCAAAGAATGGCGTGATTCTATGTCATCCGACATGACAGCTTTGTTCAAAAATCAAAGATGGTCGTTGGTTCCCTTCAATTCCTCCATGAACACTCTAAGGTGCAAATGGATCTTTTGGATTAAAAGAAACTCTGCTGGAGCTGTTGAGCGCTATAAGGCTCGCTTAATTGCCAAGGGATTTCAGCAGGTTGAGGGTCAAGATTATCATGAAACATTCAGTCCGGTCATCAAGCCCACAACAATTTGAATTATATTATCATTGGCAGTCACTTATGCCTGGACTCTGAGACAATTAGATGTTCAAAATGCTTTTCTATATGGTGATCTTCAAGAGGATGTCTATATGGTTCAACCTCCAGGTTTTGTTCATCCTCAATTCCCAACTCATGTTTGCAAGCTTCACAAATCTCTTTACGGTCTTAAGCAAGCTCCACGAGCTTGGTATAACAAGCTTCATCAATTTCTCATCTCTGTTGGTTTCACCACCTCTAAGAGTGATATTTCTCTATTTATTTACTCTCATAACAATGTGGTTATCTACCTATTAGTCTATGTGGATGACATTGTGCTCACAGGAAATTGATATTCATTTATTGACTCATTTATTCAAGCTCTGGGTCGTGCATTCTCCATAAGGGACCTTGGTCCACTACATTACTTCCTTGGAATTCATGTGTGCCGCAATAGTGATGGTATTTGGCTCTCTCAATCTCAGTATATCGAGAGTATCCTCACTAAAGATGGTATGATTCATTGTAAGCCTCTAAGATCACCCATGGCCACAAATGCGAAGCTTCACAAAGGTGACAGACCCGACTTTGATGATCCAAGTCTTTATCGACAAGTTGTTGGTGCTCTTCAATATCTTACTTTAACAAGACCGGACATATCATTTGAGGTAAATAAAGTGTACCAGTTTATGCATAGTCCATCGTTAAACCAGTGGGCTGTTGTGAAGCGCATCCTTAGATATCTCCAGCACACTACATCCATGTCATTTCTCATTTCAAATGTTTCTAACCTTTATTTACAAGCTTTTACAGACTCCGATTGGGCGCTGGTAGTATGGATGATCGCAAGTCAACAAGTGGCTATGAAATATACTTTGGCCTGAATCTGATATCTTGGTCATCCCGCAAGTAACGAACAGTGGCACGTTCTTCTACCGAGTCTGATTACAAAACATTAGCTGATGCTGCTGCAGAATTGGCGTGGACTCAATCTTTGATGTTTGAGCTTGGAATTCAGCTGCCTCGCGCTCCAATTTTATGGTGTGATAATATTGGTGCTGCATAACTATCTATTAATCCTATTTTTCACTCTCGCACTAAACATGTTGAGATAGATTTTTATTTTGTCTGAGATAAAGTTGCAAGACGGGACCTGCTGGTTCAATTCCTCTCTTCCAAAGATCAGGTGGCTGATATTCTCACAAAACCACTCTCTACAACAAGATTTTAGTTTCTCCGGGACAAACTCAAGGTGAAAGACCGACCTTCAGTTTACAATGGGGTATTAGACCTACCTTATCTTCTAGACATTCCCTCGGTGCTATAGCTAACTAGATTTAGTTTAGGACTCTTCTATATTTACTCTCAATTGTTGTATTTACTTAGAAATCTCAATTTGTTTAGGACTCTTATATTATATACGGCAAATGGCCAAATATACCCCTCTACTTTCGAAAATAGTCTAAGAATACCCCTCGTTATACTATTTGGTTATCTATACCCCTACAGTCATACTTTGGGTTCAAATATATCCCTCATTTAAACGGAGTGACACGTGTCATCGTTCTGTTGGTCAATTCTAAATATCTCCTAATTAATTAAAAAGACCCATTATCTATACCCGAAAAATAATTTTTTTTTGTAAAAACTGGAAAAAAACAAAAAAAAAACATTTTTACAAAAAACTAAAAAAAATAAAAATATTTTTTTTTCCAGGTTTTACAAAAAACTGCTTTAAAAAAACCGAAATTTTTTTCCTAAAATAATATTTTTGTAAAAACTGAAAAAGAAAAAAAACTGAAAAGCAATTTTCTAAAGCAATGGCATCATTCATCGCCTTTCATGCCCTCACACTCATGAACAACAAGGGCGCAAACATAGACACATTGTTGAAACTGGATTAAGTCGCATGGCACACAGTTCCACTCCTTCAAAGTATTGGCAATTTGCATTTGATACTGCTGTTTATTTACTTAACGACTTCCCACGCCTACTAATAATGGGAGATCACCCTTTGAAATTGTGTTTTGTACTCCACCAGATTATCATCTTCTTAAAGTGTTTGAGTGTCTTTATTTTCCATACCTATGTCCCTACAATCGCCACGAAATGAATTTTAGGAGTCAACCTTGTGTGTTTTTAGGATACCGTCATTCCCATCATGGTTATCGATGTCTTGACACAAGCACTGGCAAATTGTACATTGCACTCCATGTTCGTTTCGATGAAACACAATTTCCCTTTGCCACCAAGTCTATTCTTTGTCTACCTGATCCTAACAATCTGCATCCTTGGGTTTTAGCTCCTCTAACATTACTGTATTCGCCAACCTTCCAGCGTAGGGGTGCTACTCCTCACATGTCATCTGTTAAATTTCCAGCACTAATAAGATCCAATTCTTCTCCCCGAACCTCTCCTGTATTAAACTATTCTTGTTTATTTTTTATTTTTAGCTAGACACCTTGTTGATAATCCTCGCTCATTTGCTCTTATAAACTCTTCCATTCCTACTACACCACTAGTTGTTCATTCCTCTATGCATCCCTTAGATATTCAGACTCTCATCTACTATAATGCCTTGACCTCCATCCAACCGTACCCCAAGAGCTGCAAAACCATCTCAACGATTATACACCATGCAGCTCTGTCTAGTTTTCAAATGAAAGCCTCCTTCTCGTCTTGCTTGCACAGCAACCACTACTACATCCCTATCTCCCTCCATTGAGCCTACCAGCTTTACAGAAGCCTCTAAGTTCAAAGAATGGCGTGATTCTATGTCATCCGACGTGACAGCTTTGTTCAAAAATCAAAGATGGTCGTTGGTTCCCTTCAATTCCTCCATGAACACTCTAAGGTGCAAATGGATCTTTTGGAATAAAAGAAACTCTGCTGGAGCTATTGAGCGCTATAAGGCTCGCTTAATTGCCAAGGGATTTCAGCAGGTTGAGGGTCAAGATTATCATGAAACATTCAGTCCGGTCATCAAGCCCACAACAATTTGAATTATATTATCATTGGCAGTCACTTATGCCTGGACTCTGAGACAATTAGATGTTCAAAATGCTTTTCTATATGGTGATCTTCAAGAGGATGTCTATATGGTTCAACCTCCAGGTTTTGTTCATCCTCAATTCCCAACTCATGTTTGCAAGCTTCACAAATCTCTTTACGGTCTTAAGCAAGCTCCACGAGCTTGGTATAACAAGCTTCATCAATTTCTCATCTCTGTTGGTTTCACCACCTCTAAGAGTGATATTTCTCTATTTATTTACTCTCATAACAATGTGGTTATCTACCTATTAGTCTATGTGGATGACATTGTGCTCACAGGAAATTGATATTCATTTATTGACTCATTTATTCAAGCTCTGGGTCGTGCATTCTCCATAAGGGACCTTGGTCCACTACATTACTTCCTTGGAATTCATGTGTGCCGCAATAGTGATGGTATTTGGCTCTCTCAATCTCAGTATATCGAGAGTATCCTCACTAAAGATGGTATGATTCATTGTAAGCCTCTAAGATCACCCATGGCCACAAATGCGAAGCTTCACAAAGGTGACAGACCCGACTTTGATGATCCAAGTCTTTATCGACAAGTTGTTGGTGCTCTTCAATATCTTACTTTAACAAGACCGGACATATCATTTGAGGTAAATAAAGTGTACCAGTTTATGCATAGTCCATCGTTAAACCAGTGGGCTGTTGTGAAGCGCATCCTTAGATATCTCCAGCACACTACATCCATGTCATTTCTCATTTCAAATGTTTCTAACCTTTATTTACAAGCTTTTACAGACTCCGATTGGGCGCTGGTAGTATGGATGATCGCAAGTCAACAAGTGGCTATGAAATATACTTTGGCCTGAATCTGATATCTTGGTCATCCCGCAAGTAACGAACAGTGGCACGTTCTTCTACCGAGTCTGATTACAAAACATTAGCTGATGCTGCTGCAGAATTGGCGTGGACTCAATCTTTGATGTTTGAGCTTGGAATTCAGCTGCCTCGCGCTCCAATTTTATGGTGTGATAATATTGGTGCTGCATAACTATCTATTAATCCTATTTTTCACTCTCGCACTAAACATGTTGAGATAGATTTTTATTTTGTCTGAGATAAAGTTGCAAGACGGGACCTGCTGGTTCAATTCCTCTCTTCCAAAGATCAGGTGGCTGATATTCTCACAAAACCACTCTCTACAACAAGATTTTAGTTTCTCCGGGACAAACTCAAGGTGAAAGACCGACCTTCAGTTTGCAATGGGGTATTAGACCTACCTTATCTTTTAGACATTCCCTCGGTGCTATAGCTAACTAGATTTAGTTTAGGACTCTTCTATATTTACTCTCAATTGTTGTATTTACTTAGAACTCTCAATTTGTTTAGGACTCTTATATTATATACGGCAAATGGCCAAATATACCCCTCTACTTTCGAAAATAGTCTAAGAATACCCCTCGTTATACTATTTGGTTATCTATACCCCTACAGTCATACTTTGGGTTCAAATATATCCCTCATTTAAACGGAGTGACACGTGTCATCGTTCTGTTGGTCAATTCTAAATATCTCCTAATTAATTAAAAAGACCCATTATCTATACCCGAAAAATAATTTTTTTTTGTAAAAATTGAAAAAAAACAAAAAAAAAACATTTTTACTAAAAACTAAAAAAAATAAAAATATTTTTTTTTCCAGGTTTTACAAAAAACTGCTTTAAAAAAACCGAAATTTTTTTCCTAAAATAATATTTTTGTAAAAACTTAAAAAGAAAAAAAACTAAAAAGCAATTTTCTAAAGCAATGGCATCATTCATCGCCTTTCATGCCCTCACACTCATGAACAACAAGGGCGCAAACATAGACACATTGTTGAAACTGGATTAAGTCGCATGGCACACAGTTCCACTCCTTCAAAGTATTGGCAATTTGCATTTGATACTGCTGTTTATTTACTTAACGACTTCCCACGCCTACTAATAATGGGAGATCACCCTTTGAAATTGTGTTTTGTACTCCACCAGATTATCATCTTCTTAAAGTGTTTGAGTGTCTTTGTTTTCCATACCTATGTCCCTACAATCGCCACGAAATGAATTTTAGGAGTCAACCTTGTGTGTTTTTAGGATACCGTCATTCCCATCATGGTTATCGATGTCTTGACACAAGCACTGGCAAATTGTACATTGCACTCCATGTTCATTTCGATGAAACACAGTTTCCCTTTGCCACCAAGTCTATTCTTTGTCTACCTGATCCTAACAATCTGCATCCTTGGGTTTCAGCTCCTCTAACATTACTGTATTTGCCAACCTTCCAGCGTAGGGGTGCTACTCCTCACATGTCATCTGTTAAATTTCCAGCACTAATAAGATCCTATTCTTCTCCCCGAACCTCTCCTGTATTAAACTATTCTTGTTTATTTTTTATTTTTAGCTAGACACCTTGTTGATAATCCTCGCTCATTTGCTCTTATAAATTCTTCCATTCCTACTACACCACTAGCTGTTCATTCCTTTATGCATCCTTTAGATATTCAGACTCTCATCTACTACAATGCCTTGACCTCCATCCAACCGTACCCCAAGAGCTTCAAAACCATCTCAACGATTACACACCATGCAACTCTATCTAGTGTTCAAACGAAAGCCTCCTTCTCGTCTTGCTTGCACAGCAACCACTACTACATCCCTATCTCCCTCCATTGAGCATACCAGCTTTACAGAAGCCTCTAAGTTCAAAGAATGGCATGATTCTATGTCATCCGAGGTGACAGCTTTGTTCAAAAATCAAAGATGGTCGTTGGTTCCCTTCAATTCCTCCATGAACACTACAAGGTGCAAATGGATCTTTCGGATTAAAAGAAACTCTGCTGGAGCTATTGAGCGCTATAAGGCCATCTTAATTGCCAAGGGATTTCATCAGGTTGAGGGTCAAGATTATCATGAAACATTCAGTCCGGTTATCAAGCCCACGACAATTCGAATTATATTATCATTGGCAGTCACTTATGCCTGGACTCTGAGACAATTAGATGTTCAAAATGCTTTTCTACATGGTGATCTTCAAGAGGATGTCTATATGGTTCAACCTCGAGGTTTTGTTCATCCTCAATTCCCAACTCATGTTTGCAAGCTTCACAAATCTCTTTATGGTCTTAAGCAAGCTCCACGAGCTTGGTATAACAAGCTTCATCAATTTCTCATCTCTGTTGGTTTCACCACCTCTAAGAGTGATATTTCTTTATTTATTTACTCTCATAACAATGTGGTTGTCTTCCTATTAGTCTATGTGGATGACATTGTGCTCACAGGAAATTGATATTCATTTATTGACTCATTTATTCAAGCTCTGGGTCGTGCATTCTCCATAAGGGACCTTGGTCCACTACATTACTTCCTTGGAATTCATGTGTGCCGCAATAGTGATGGTATTTGGCTCTCTCAATCTTAGTATATCGAGAGTATCCTCACTAAAGATGGTATTTTTCGGGTATGGATAATGGGTCTTTTTAATTAATTAGTAGATATTTAGAATTGACCAACAAGAGGATGACACGTGTCCCTCCGTTTAAATGAGGGGTATATTTGAACCCAAAGTATGACTGCAGGGGTATAGATAACCCAATAGTATAACGAGGAGTATTCTTAGACCATTTTCAAAAGTAGAGGAGTATATTTGGCCCTTTGCCGTATTATATATGATGTATCATTGTATGAGAAGAAACATAGAGCTTCAGTTGAAATACTTACCAAAAGCATGTTCTAATATATTCTTTGTAACATTAGAAACATTAACCAGTAAAAGGACCTAGTTTCAAGACTGGTCATGTAGGGTTCATGATATTGTGTTACATTTGTGGTTTTTTTATTAGTTACACCTATCCTTTGGTGCTTTTTCTTTCTAAAAAATTAGTTACTTATCAAAAAGATCAAAAACACAATTTTAAGCTAGATTATAGACTCACGATTTAACTTTTAAACTATTTTGTGATAACAAATTTTATCAGAATCCATTGTAAGGATATTTTACATGAATAGCATGAGAAAGTAATGATCTGAGTGGCATTGGTCAGATGAGGCTTTGTGATGGCAAGAGAAGCCAGTGATCCATAAACCCATAACCCACGCTATCACGGAAGAATTACCTCTAGTGCTAAATGATCTCGTTATATTCCTTCACCGTTCTAGACACGTGTCAAGACCCGATTTGTCCACGTAATAGATCTAATATTTACCAATATAGGTAGTTCCTCCACTTTTCGGATAATCTCTAGGTATTATTAGGGAAGTGGTAAAGAATTTTAGGCTGGGGAATTAAAGGAATATTTGTTGCCTTAACCTCGAAACCCTAACGACATGTTGCAATAATGAAGTGTCATACGTCGTAAGAAGGGGATGAAGGCTTCGTATCCTAGATTCCATGTCGAGCAGAGGGGGTTCTTCTTCTACTAGGTCTTCTTCTAAGAAGAACTCCAAGAATAAGAACGATAAGTCGGAAGAAGACATTGCTCCTTTGGTTGAATCCTTAGTATCAGAAATTATTCCAAAACTGCTTGGTTTTTCTTCTAGCTGTACTGAAGGAAATAAGAAGATAGGTCAAAAAAGTGGTCGTAACGAGCCTGCAGACAACTACCCTTTTATTATCAAACAAGGGCATTCCCATCGTTCGAAAAGATTCTCATTATAGACCTAATTTTCCTGTTGAAGTTCCTCGATAAGATAAACAAGTAACCAGCTACCGTGAAAATTATTCATTTATATACACGTACCCATTTACTCTTGGATTCCAACCTGCTATTGATCTGATGATTGAGGAATTTTGTCGTCACTTTAACGTCATCTTGGCTCAAATAGGTCCGATAATTTGGAGAGTTGTGGCCTACCTACATTTTTATCAAATTTGGTATTAGTAAACTTCACTCTTTGCCATCTCCTTACCTTTATTCTCATAAGCTTTTCAGTGCTGGTGTTTTTACTCTTGTTGCTCGTAGCAAGCGTGTAATTATTGATCCCGAAGATGATCATGACAGGAGGTGGTCCAACAGATTCGTAGTTGTTCCTACCCAGGAGTTAAATAAATTTGGTGATCGTCCTTTCCCTGATAAGTGGAATTATGCGCATACGTCTCCTTTCTCTTAACCAATTTTCTTCAATTGTAATCATATTAGTTACGTACATACTCTTTAGTGCAACTACCATGGAGATAATTGGAGAAATCCCAGATTTTCATGGTTGGGTTAGATAAATATTGTCCTTTGCTCCACAAGAGCAAAGGTCCTTAAAATATATTTTTGAAGTTTGTGAGTGGAAAATGAAGGCCCATTGTAATCCTTTCTTCTCTTCCTAGCAGAATAAGTGTTATTTCGTCCTTTTTAGGCATAATGTTTCACAATTGTTTTTTGCAGGTTTCGGATTCCGAGGATTGTAATCCGACATTCTAGTTGTGCGGCTTCAGGTTGGTAATGCCTAGGAATTGCTTTAAAGAGAAAAAGAAAGAAAGTTCATAACTCCGAGAAGAAGGAAGAACTCTTTACCCCTCTTAAGAAGAGGCCTAGATCAAACAAGAATGAAGCTGAACTAGAAAGGGACCGGAGCAGTTCCCAAATCGTCCCTTCTGAAACTCAATTTTGGCTTGTGGATGAACCTAAGGAAATTCATTATGAGGTAACCGAGGATCATCTTGAAGTACCGACGATGGAGTGGATTGAAGGTTTGTTTATGTCTGATTTTGGTGGTTATGATGATGAGAACCACGCTTCTGTTTCTGTCGACATGAGCCGAGCTTTAGAGTTTCAGCATCCTGTGCTTCTCTCTTTATTTGGGGCTCTGGAGCCAATTCACAATGTCCCTGCTCAGAATGAAGCTAGTCCATCTACAAAGGGAAAGATGCGCCAAGTTGTTGTGGAGATGTTAATCTCACGAGTCGTCCTAACCGAGCTTCCTCTTGGCTGAAGAAATTTGTTGGCCCCCTTGAAAAGGAAAAGTTGAAATCTCACTCCACTCTCACCCTTGTTACTGACATGGTTCATTCGTGTCTCCAGGTATATTTCTTTTTCACTATTCTTCTTTTTGTCCTGTATTCGCACATGTAACTGTTTTCTCCAGATTTTCACAGCGTTTTTCCACAAATTTTCACCTGCTGAACTCCTTTTCGAATTTCATCTGTCTCTTTCAGTCTTCTCTCTTCCTGACAGTTTATTAGCTTTGGTTGTACAGTTATAAGGTAAGTTGTGCTTTCTTATTTTCCTTTTTTTTTTTTTATAGCTGTTGCGTAAATTATTTTTAAATTGGGTGAAATTGCAAAAGCTCTTACACCCCTTTAACTTGCTTGACCAAAATACTGCTTCTGTGATTCGGTTACTCTCAAGAGTTGGAGATGATATTTGGTATCATATTCTCTTTTGTTGATCGACAAAAATCTGAATATTCACATGTTATTTATTATATTAAAAACCTTTGCAACTGGGTCTCCTCTATTAATTTTTGTAAGGAACTTTAGTGTCCAAGTAAATTTTGGTAACCTTGAAAATTTTACTTATTGAGACATGGTTGTTTCTTCATATTTTTTGATAAAATCTTGTGTGATTTGTGCATAGGCTGCCTTTACCCATGCATGGTTGGCAAATTGGAATATGAAAAATTACATAAGCTTTTTACAATAGAGACGAAGGAAAAACCCTTATTAAATAGCCAACGGCCCTCCCTTTCAAATTTTACAGCAGGGGAATTGCCATCATTATCAAATTAAGCGAGAAGGGAGTAGAGTTTTTCCTTTGTAATTTTACTACCTAAACCCCATAAGCTTTTTACAATAGAGATGATATACTAATGCCATGAAGATGAAACTGTATATAATTTCACAAACAGCCGCAACCAACCGTTTACCCAATTTGAAGAAAGAAAGAAAAAACGAAAAATTCACCTTATAACTACACAGCAATGCACATAAACCGAGCAGCAAGAGAGAAGATTCAAAAGACAGGAAAGTTAGAGAAGAATTAAATAAATCGAAAAACCTAGATAAAGACCCTAGAGGCGTTCCTTTTTAGGGATATACGCGTCAGAAGACTCAGAACCGAAAAAAGTATGGATTCCACCTATGTTTAAAAAAATTGAAAAAAATTGCAGTTTTTTCAAAATGCCCCTGACGACCCGAAGCTCCGGCAATACACGGTTGAAAATGACGCTTGAGCAACAGATTACTTTATGGTTCACCATTTTTTAGCCACTACAATGAAAACACATGTATCCTAATTCCGCAGAAATCCAACATAAAAAATAATTAAGATAACAATCTGTACCAAATATCCAAAACTATTGTACGAAAAGCTTAAAACTTTTCATATAAAAATGGCAAATTGGAATACGAAAAATCCCATAAACTTTGTACAATAGAGACGAAGGAAAAAATCCTTATTAAATAGCCGACGGCCCTCCCTTTCAAATTTTACACCATGGGAATTGCCATTATTATCAAATTTGGGGGGTAGAGTTTTTCCTTTGTGTAATTTTACTACCTAAATCCCCTAATCTTTTTACAATAGAGATGATATATTAACGCCATGAATATGAAACTGTTTGTAATTTCACAAACAGTCACAACCAACCGTTTACCCAATTTGAAGAAAGAAAGAAAAAACGAAAAAATCACCTTATAATTACACAGCAACGCTGAGCAGCACGAGAGAAGATTCAAAAGACAGGAAAGTTGTAAAGGAATTGAATAATTCGGAAAATATAGATAAAGAGCCTAGAGGTGTACCTTTTTAGGGATATACGCCTCAGAAGACTAGGAAACTATGAATTCCACCTATGTTAAAAAAAAGTTAAAAAAAGTTGCAGTTCTTCCACCTATGTTAAAAAAAGTTAAAAAAAGTTGCAGTTCTTCCAAAATGCCCCTGATGGCCCCAAACTCCACAAATGTCCCTTGGAGGGACTTTGAGGAGCTTAGGGTCGTCCTCGTTGCCAACCAAAGGGATATCTTAGACATTTTATTTAATTTATTCTTAATTCACGCTTAAGTTAGTATTGTACATTGTTAAGCAGGAGTTGGACTCTAATAATGCATTGACATAAATACCTAAGACTACGTCACTTGAAGCCGTTTTTCGTAAAGTGTGTAGGGCCTATCCTGTAACTTTTGTCCCCGTTCATCTAATTATTCTAAGTACTACTTATCTTACCACTTTTTTTTGTAAATAAAATGAAGTTTAAGGATTTTTACATGCCCATGTGTGATATCAAAAAATATGTTGTAATGACTCGACTGGTCGTTTTGAGTATTACAGCCCTGTTTTCACATTTACTGCTCAATTTATGCTTTACAGTTATTTTATGACTTACCGGGTTGACTGGTTTGAGCCCGGTGAGGCTTTGGAATGAATTGGAACACATAGTTCCAAGGTTTAAAGCTTAAGTTAAAATAGTGACCGGATATCGACTTATGTGTAAACGACCCCGGAATGGAATTTTGATGATTCCAATAGCTCCGTATGGTGATTTTGGACTTGGGAGAAGGTCCGAAAAATTATTTTTGAGGTCCGTAGTGGAATTAGGCTGGAAATGGCGAAAGTCAAATTTTTTGGAAAGTTTGACCGAGGGATTGAATTTTTGATATCGGGGTCGGAATCCGATTCTGAAAATTGGAATAGGTCCGTAATATGAAATGTGACTTGTGTGCAAAATTTGAAGTTATTCTGGATTGATTTGATGTGTTCCGACATAAGATATAGAATTTGAAAGTTCAAAGTTCATAGATTTTGATTTGAGGTGTGATTCGCCGTTTCGATGTTGTTATGTGTGATTTAAGGCCTCAAGTAGGTCCGTATTATGTTATGGGACTCGTTGGTATATTTGGTTGAGATCCCGGGGGCCTCGAGTGAGTTTCGAACAAGGTTCGGATCAATTTCGTTGCATATTGCATTGTTGAAGGCTGCTAGTTCTGGTACTTTCGCACCTGCGGAATTGACTCGCAGGTGCGATGGTCGCAGAAGCGACGATGAGGTCGCAGAAGCGAAGGAGTGCTGGTTGGGCAGTGCTCGCAGGTGCGCAATATTTTTCGCAGATGCGGAGCCGCATCTATGCTTGGCTTTCCGCAGAAGCGGCCTAGCTCGCAAATGCGCCACTTTTCCGCATAAGCGGGGGTTGCAAGTGTGACCTCTTGACCGCATCTGCAAAGGTGATGGGCAGAACCGTTTAAGTTCGGGGTTTCGCTATTTTTCACCATTTTCGGATTTTGGAGCTCGGTTTGGGCGATTTTGGAGAGGAATTGTTTCACACAACTTTGGGTAAGTGTTCTTGACTCCCTTGTGATTATATTCCATGAATTAATCCTCGTTTTCGGTGTTAGAATAATGATTTTTCGAGAGAAATCGGAGGAATTTTCTACCATTTCATAAAAATAAATTTTCGAGATTTGAACACCGATTCGGAGTCGGATTTGAGTTAAATTAGTATGGTTGAACTTGTAATTGGATGGGTTGTCAGATTTTATGAGTTTCATCAGATTTCGAGATGTGGGCCCCACAGACGATTTTTGAAGTGTAATTTCGGATTTTGTGGGAAAATATTGGTATTTTGATATGGAATTAATTCCTATAAATTGTGTGGACTGAATCAAATTTATTGTGGCTAGATTCGAGCCGTTCAGGAGTTGATACATGCATAATGGGATTTCTGGAGCATTGTTTAGCTTGCTCGGCATTGGATTCGTCTTGTTCGAGGTAAGTAACTCTTCTAATCTTGGAGCTGAGGGTATGAACCCTGAATATATGTATTATGTGAATTGTTGGAAGGTGACGCACATGCTAGGTGACGGGTGTGTGGGCGTGCACCATAGAAATTGTGACGTAATTGTTTCCGTAAAATTTTGTAGTCAAATAATCTTGGCATTTTCAATTGCAATTTATATGTTGAAGAAATTTAGTTGAGAATCATATAAAAAAGAAATCATGTCGAGGCTATGTGCCAGTAATATTGGGACCCACAGAGGTCATATTGCTGTGAATTATTTGTTTTAGATTGAAAATTTATGCTCAGTCATATTCATTTCATTGCATATCATATCTCAGTCTCTGTTATTATTTATTGATACATCATATCATCATTTTTTGGCTATGTTAATGACATTGTGAGCCCATGAGAGAGAGACTGGAGAGATTGATGACTGAAGGAGGCCGAGAGTCTGACTGTGAGGACATTATTATGTGGATCGGGGTTGCCCGCCTGCAGCAGGCCATATTGGCTTTATATATTATTATTATTATTATTATTATTATTATGTAGATTGGGGATGCCCGCCTGCAGCAGGCCTTATAAGCTTTACTATAGCACGTGAGTTGTCCGTGCGGTTTATAGTGCTTGGGCTGAAAGAGCCCCTCCGGAGTCTGTACACCCCCAGTGAGCGTAGATGATACTATTGAGGGATTAGATTTCCCTGGGCATGGATTTGTCTGAAGTACTTACTACCTAGAGATGGATTTCTCCTCAGGGTTGGATTGTTCTTTTTCCTCGGTATTAGGTGACTTATAGTCAGTGTTGTATATGTTTCGGGGTGAATTTTTCTGGGCCGTATGGGCCATATACAGTACCGAGTGGTTGAGCATGATGACTGAAAAGTGAGAAGCAATGAGATTGAGTACTCCGAGAGTGTGAGTACATGATTCATCTTTGAGATACATGGCATTGGCATGCACACATGACATATATGCATAGAGATATATTTTTCTCATGTTGTACGGTATCACATCATTCATGACTTTTACACACATTGATATGTGAGAATAAAGAGGTATTTCACACTTCCTATCTGGAAAGGAAATGAAACATCTTACTTATTTTGGAAAGGATTTTTGGAAAAATTTACAGTTTTCAAACTATCCCATACTTTTCGACGATTTTGGTAAAGGATTTGGGGTTTCACTGTTATTCTTGAAAAGCGGAACTATTTTCGGGAAATTGTGATAAAGCTGAGCAATTAATTGCTGAATTGCTTCCTTATTTATATGCTCTACATTGCTATAAATAGTTATTGGCTATTGGTGTTGGACTCGACCATATTCAAGCTCGTCACTACTTTCAACCTAAGGTTAGGTTTGTTACTTATTGAGTACATGGGGTCGGTTGTACTCGTACTACACTTCTGCACCTTGTGTGCAGATGTTGACTGTTGATGTCGCTATGTTCGTTGGGAGCTGGATCTGAAGATGTACCTGCTCTCCGGTTGTAGCTGCATCTTGTTCATGGTAGCCTTAGATTCATAAAACTCTGTTTATGAATTTTTCAAACAGATGATGTATTTAGTTCATACCATCTTGTATACTCTATTCTTAGAAACTCATGATTTGTACTACCGGTTCTTGGAAAATGTATAAAATTAAGATCTTTATTTATTTAAAATGCTTTAATAATTGTTATTGGAATTGGATAATTGAAAGTTGGCTTACCTAGAGGGTTGAGTTAGGTTCCATCACGACTAGTTGGATTTTGGGTCGTGAGAAGGTGGTATCAGAGCTCTAGGTCGCGACTAGTTGGATTTTGGGTCATGAGCAAATGTCTAGTAGAGTCTAGCGGATCGGTATGATGACATCCATACCTATTTTCAAGAGGCTACAAGGCATTTAGGATATATACTTCCCATCTTTCCTTCCTTATCGTGTGGAATTGATTCAGCTTGAGACATAACTCTTTGAATTCCTTCCACGCATTCGTATGCGCACATAAGCGCTCGATATCAGCTGTGCATCACCGGCTTGTGATTCTATGAACGAGGTTCGAGATGTGTATTCGGTGTTTTGGTAATGGGCCAGTATGGGGGACTTGAGGCCATGGTTAGACCGTAGCTTGAGCTCGGTAACTTCAGTGGTAACTTATATATTTTGACTCATATGTCCGGTAAAGCCCCTACGAGAGGAATTTGTGGCTCGATGAGTAGTGGAATGGCTTTGTGATGCGTATGATGTAACTGTGGAATGCGGTAAGGCGATTTGGATGTGACGAGAAGTGTTTCCTTGAAATGTAAAAAGGGCCATTGGGTGCTTGATTTTTGTTTTGATGTGACGTACAGTCTCGAGTGTGAATGTTTTGAAAGATCTTTCACGTTGTTAAGTTTTGGGGCAAATTAAATTCTTGGGTTCGGTTAATGAGCTTCGACTCAGAAAGATTAAAGTGATTGCGTCGTAGCCGTGACTGTGGAAAGGTATAACAAGATGCCAATTTGAGGCTAAGCAGGTGGGTTATCCCCTGCGGAGTAATCTACGTGGGTATGTTCCTTATAATGTGAGTGGAGAGTTTCTTTTCTGCCAGTGGGGCGCATGTGTTGAGATTTGAATTTGAATCTGATTGAGAAAGTTGACTTGATTGTCAAGAGAATAAATGCGAGATTAGAGGATGATTGAGGTATTTTATGATTGGTGTTACATGAGCTTGAGAAGAAGTTTCATTGAACTGACTGCAGTATTATGGCAGTAATAGAGTATGGGTATTGTGAGTTATCAAATGTTTTGATTTATGGCTTTGAGCCAAGTGGGGGAGTCTACTATTGACAATTTAATTCATTTCTATGTGTCAATTTTTTTGTTTTTTGTTGTTTTGGTCTGAGGTTTAACTGGGAATCAGTGATGACTTGCAAAGGTGGAGTTCGAGAATGACTCGAGTAAGGAAATTTTTGGATATGGGTTATATTGCGCTTTATGAGTATATAAAAATCATGGGATGAGTGAATTGTTATTTGTGAATAAGGTAGTGTACACAGAGTATGAATTTGATCGGTGGTATTAAGGTAGGGTTACTTCTTTGGGTGTTGTTGTGCTAGTGAAACACGTGTCTTTCAGCCCATTTGGGGCGGTGCAATTTAGATTTGAGCAAAGTGGATGACTTTCGAGAATGGTTCTAAGGTATTCAAGATTTATATGTAGCGATTGGGAATTTTCAAGATGTGTATATGGGTAGAAAATGAGAGTTACATTAGATGGTGTCGAGACTTGCGGTAATTCTGTATAACTATGGATTCTACATTTTAGTATAAGAAAAGGGAAGAGGAGCAATTTTATATTCACATAAGGTCGTTCGGAGTGGATGTCTCGGTTGCGGCGTTTTTGGGGTACTTAAAGGGGAATTCAGCAGCTTATGTGCCTTAGGGTGTTGTGGTTTTATACTAGAGCCTCTTGTGTGGTGAATTTTGGTTAAGGATCGTGGTGTTCCAGCAAGGAGAAGTATCAATTTGAAGGCAATTCGGAAGGGACTCGGAGAAATAAGACAACTAGGTAATAGACTGGACCAATATGGTAATGGTGTGACCGGTCCTTTGGGTAATTATGATGTGGTAAGACTTTACAGATATTTTGGTGGCAATATTCTTGGGTTTGGTGACCTGCGTGGCTTGGTTGAGTTAGAGAGATTCAGTTCTGATGGTTTGATTATGTGAAAATGGATTCCAAAGTATTCTTGATGGTTTCTACCATGGTTTGAGCCGGATACTTTTCTACCAGTGTGGAGAACGTGTTGTGTATTGTGATTTTCTACTGGAAAGAAGCAAGAGAAAGGTTTCTAACTAATATGGTATGTAAATTGTTGGTGACTCAAAGTTGATAATGAGATTCTTATGCTTGTCACATGATGGCATGATAGATGCGGTGTGTTGTGCGTGATTAAAATCTACATATACGAGGTGGCAGTTCAATCTTGAAGGGAAGGTCCCAAATTTTGGACAACATGGTCAACTTCAGATATTTAGACGAATGTTATAACTGCTTGATAATCCCTGAGAAGGGTGCACATTTCAAAAAGCGCATTGTGTTTCGATGGCATTGGTATTGCGGTACTCACCTGGTTGGTAGACTGCTGATATTCAAATTATTGTTATGCGGCACGGAAGAATTATAGAAATATTCCAAGTGGGATGATCGTGCATTAAGGATGTGATAGTCATTCGAGCGGTGGAGATTGGATCAGAAATGGTGATTCGTGTGTTCTAGGGATTTGAATACTGGGAGTTTTCAGGAGCATATTGTTTCATGGTTGTGGACTGTGAAGTAGTGGCCGAATCCAGCCAGATGATAGTATGTATTATGATTTCAGTTATTGTGGATTTTTGGAGGGTTATTTATCTATTTGTGGGTAACTACAACTGATTTGGGGGTCCATTGGTAGGCCCAATTAGGATGCGTATTCTACACCAAGTTGGATTGGTTGGCTCCATACTGCTATTGTTGAGGGATGTGCCATTCGGTTGATGTTGAGCTTATTCGTATTCTAAAATGATCTGTGAATTACTCTTTTATGCTACGAGGAGTTGTGTTTCATTGGTTATGCACACATGATGCGGTTCTATTGGGGGCCTTATGGCGGAATTCGAGCGAGATAAGTATTTGGGTATTGTATGAACGATTGCGTATTGGTTATGTTCTTTCGGGTTTTGTGTGACATTGTGTCATTTGCCTCTCCGTGGTTATTGATTCTGAGCAGGGTGACTCGAAGTATATAATATGGACCGGCGTTGGGATGGGGTCACGCATTGAAGCGGAGTTATGTAAAGGTATGTACCTTGTGTTAGAATCGTGTGATGGTTATATGGTGTGTGATGGATTTCCAGCATTTCTTTGTGGCAGTACTTGTTAATCTTGTGGGGCAGTTCTCTCATTTGAGTCATTTCTCATGACTTAGTACATTTGAATTGTTGTGTATTGGTGCACGGATGGCACGGTTTGTGGCTCTGAATTATATTGGTGTGGCATATCTGTGGGATAGTTGTGTTTAATAATATAAGGTCATTGTACCTAGAATGAGTACTATCAGGATTGAAACGGTATATTCGAGAGGATAATATTGAAATTCGACTTAGAAAGTGATTATGGTTCTGGTTGGGGCGAGAAAGCTCCATGACTTGTTGATCTGATAAGGGGTCCTGAGATTTCTGCGTGTTTCTTTCATTATCAGCAGTGTACGAAGGTTTTGGAATGAGGTTTTATTTTATATGGGGCTTAATACCAGTACCGGGTTAGCTGGAGTAGTTATTATGATCGGGAATAGTGCTGCGAGCATACGAGTTGTGTAGTATGTTATGTGATTATATCTGGGGTTATGGTTATTGCTCGATGCAGCTTGTTCAGACTTATACAGTGTGTAACTGTGAGATTCAGGTCTTGTAAGAAATTTTGAAGGTTGGGAATTGAATTCTAAGATTTTTGGGCAAATGTTAAAGTGAGGATTTTCAGTTGTATTGCGTTGTGAGGCCTATATGGAATATGGTGACGTGGGATCACCCCCGGGTACGTGCGTGGTAAGATGGAATAGTGATTTGATGGGTTGGAAACAATTCTTGGCACGTTCGAGGACGAACGTATGTTTAAGTGGGGAAGAATGTAACGACCCGGCCGGTCGTTTTGAGTATTACAACCCTATTTTCACATTTAATGCTCAATTTATACTTTACAGTTATTTTATGACTTACCAGGTTAATTGGTTCAGGTCCGGTGAGGTTTTGGAATGAATTGGAACAATAGTTCCAAGGTTTAAAGCTTAAGTTAAAATAGTGACCAGATGTCGACTTATGTGTAAACGATCCTAGAATGGAATTTTGATGATTCCAATAGCTCCGTATGGTAATTTTGGTCTTAGGAACGGATCCAGAATTTTTTTATGAGGTCCGTAATGGAATTAGGCTGGAAATGGCGAAACTCGAAGTTTTTGGAAGTTTGACCGGGGGGTTGAATTTTTGATATCGGGGTCGGAATTCGATTTTGGAAATTGGAATAGGTCCGTAATGTGAAATTTGACTTGTGTGCAAAATTTGAAGTCATTCCGAATTGATTTGATGTGTTCCGGCACAAGATATAGAATTTAAAAGTTCAAAGTTCATAGATTTTGATTTGAGGTGTGATTTGTCATTTCAATATTGTTAGGCGTGATTTGAGGCCTCGAGCAGGTCCGTATTATGTTATGGGACTCGTTGGTATATTTGGTTGAGGTCTCGGGGGCCTCGAGTGAGTTTCGGACGAGGTTCAGATCAATTTCGTTGCATATTGCATTGTTGAAGGTTGTTGGTTCTGGTATTTTCGCACCTACGGAAATGGACTCGCAGGTGCGATGGTCGCAGAAGCGAGAGAGTGCTGGCTGGGCAATGCTCGCAGATGCGGAGTCGCATCTATGCTTGGCTTTCCACCGAAGCGGCCTGGCTCGCAATTGCGCCTACTTTTCCGCAGAAGCGGGGGTCACAGGTGCGACCTCTTGACCGCATCTACGAAGGTGCTGGGTCGAACCCTTTAAGTTGGGGGTTTCGCTATTTTTTATCATTTTCGGATTTTGGAGCTCGGTTTGGGCGATTTTGGAGAGGAATTTTTTCACACAACTTTGAGTAAGTGTTCTTGACTCCCTTGTGGTTATATTCCATGAATTAATCTTCATTTTCGGCATTAGAATATTGATTTTTCGAGAATAATCAGATGAATTTTCTACAATTTCATAAAATGAATTTTCGAGATTTGAACACCGATTCGGAGTCGGATTTGAATTAAATTAGTATGGTTGAACTTGTAATTGGATGGGTTATCGGATTTTGTGAGTTTCGTCGGATTCCGAGACGTGGGCCCCACGAACGATATTTGGAGTGTAATTTCGGATTTTGTGGGAAAATATTGGTATTTTGATATGAAATTATTTCCTATAAATTGTGTGGACTGAATCAAATTTATTGTGGCTAGATTCGAGTTGTTCAGGAGTTGATACGCGTAGAATGGGATTTCTGGAGCATTGTTTAGCTTGCTCGGCATTAGATTCGTCTTGTTCGAGGTAAGTAACTCTTCTAATCTTGAAGCTGAGGGTATGAACTCTGAATATATATATTATGTGAATTGTTGGGAGGTGACGCACATGCTAGGTGATGGGCGTGTGGGCGTGCACTATAGAAATTGTGACGTAATTATTTTCGAGAAATTTTGTAGTCAAATAATCTTGGCATTTTCTATTGCAGTTTTATATGTTGAAGAAATTTAGTTGATAATCATATAAAAAAATCATGTTAAGGCTATGTGCCAGTAATTTTGAGACCCACAAAGGTTATATTGTTGTGAATTATTTATTTTAAATTAAAAATTTATACTCAGTCATATTCATTTCATTGCATATCATATCTCAGTCTCTGTTATTATTTATTGATACATAATATCATCATTTTTGGGTTATGTTCATGACATTGTGAGTCCATGAAAGAGAGACTGGAGAGATTGATGATTGAGAGAGGCCGAGAGCATGACTGTGAGGATATTATTATGTGGATCGGGGCTACCCGCCCTCAGTAAGCCTTATTAGCTTTATATATTATTATTATTATTATGTGGATCGGGGCTGCCCGCCTGCAGTAGGCCTTATAGGCTTTACTATAGCACGTGAGTTATCTGTGCAGCACGTGAGTTGTCCGTGTGGTTTATAGTGCTTGGGCTGAATGAGCCCCTCCGGAGTTTGTACACCCCCAGTGAGCGTGGATGATACTATTGAGGGATGGATTTCCCTGGATATAGATTTGTCCGAAGTACTTACTACCAGGAGATGGATTTCTCCACAGGGTTGGATTACTCTTTTTCCTAGGTAGTGGGTGACTTATAGTTAGTGTTGTATATGTTCCGAGATGGATTTTCCTAGGCCGTATGGGCCATATACAGTACCGAGTGGTTGAGCATGATGAGTGAAAAGTGAGAAGCAGTGAGATTGAGTACTCTGAGAGTGTGAGTACATAATTCATCTCTGAGATACATGGCATTGGCATGCACACATGACATACATGCATAAAGACGCATTTTCCTCATGTTGTACGGTATCACGTCATTCATGACCTTTGCACACATTGATATGTGAGCATAGAGAGGTATTTCACACTTGCTATCTGGAAAGCAAATGAAACATCTTACTTATTTTGGAAAGGATTTTTGGAAAAATTTACAGTTTTCAAACTATCTCATACTTTTCGATGACTTCGGTAAAGGATTTGGGTTTTCACTGTTATTCTTGAAAACGAAACTATTTTCGGGAAATTGTGATAAAGCCGAGCTTTTTTTTTTTCTCAATTGCTTCCTTATTTATATGCTCTACATTGTTATAAATAGTTGTTGGCTATTGGTGTTGGACTAAACCATATTCCAGCTCGTCACTACTTTTAACCTAAGGTTAGGTTTGTTACTTATTGAGTACATGAGGTCGGTTGTACTCATACTGCACTTCTGCACCTTGTGTGCAGATGTTGACTGCTGTATGTTTGTTGGGAGCTGGATCTGAAGATGTACCTGCGCTCCGGTTGTAGCTGCCTCTTGTTCATGGTAACCTTAGATTCATAAAACTCTGTTTATGTATTTTTCAAACAGATGATGTATTTACTTCATACCAGCTTGTATACTCTATTCTTAGAAGCTCATGATTTGTACTACCAGTTCTTGGGGAATGTATAAAATTAAGATCTTTATTTACTTAAATTGCTTTTTTAATTATTATTGGAATTGGATAATTGAAAGTTGGCTTACCTAACGAATTAGGTTAGGTGCCATCATGACTAGTTGGATTTTGGATCGTGACACATCAAATAATTTCTTAAGAAAAAATGTGTAAGGGTTTATTTAATGATACTAGTGAGGGTGCGCTCGGACTGTGCCCAGCCCAATTGCCATAACAAAGATTGTAAATTTTTCTTATTTCCTCTAAATTTGTTTGGAATAATTTATTAAAAAAATATTGTTGAGGCAGTTGAGGCTTAAAGCATCTATAAAAGATCACAGTGAATCGTGCGATAGTTGATCAAAGATAATCAAAGTCACTTGTGATTTAGAGCTTTTGACTTTTGTAATGCAAATACAATTATTTGGATCAAAATAGATACTCTCTTCAACTTTTTTACAAAATAATAAAAAAAAGATTACTATATCTCGCAATAATTCTCTTGAGGTAAAATTGAGTTATAACTTATTAGTGCTTAATATAACCTAATTTTTTTAGAACTAATTTAAACATTGATTAACCCATTTTTTTGTAAATACAGAGTATAATATTTCAGTATCAAGAAAAATAAAAAAATTTTAAGTTGTGATACTGCTAATATTAAATTCATTATTTAATAGCACCTTAGTGAAGAAACTTAAATCGTCCTTATAAAGTTTTGATAAAAAATATCATAGATGGTGATAATTGAAAAAATTGATCAATTATTACTCCAACTTAACAAAAATAAAATTGCACTAAGAAAACTAAAACAAAAGTCCATTAAGAAAATTACTCTATTATCTAACATTAATGTTTGCAGACGTACTCTAAAATGAACATACTGAAAAATATTGTAAAGTTATTTTCTTTTAAAGTTTCTTTTTCCTTTCAAACAAATTCTTTGTTTCTTATTCTTTTTGAAGTTATTTTCACAAAGTTCTTTATTATACCTTTTGTGTAGTTGAAGGTACATTTAATCCAACACAAAATTATCTTATTAAAGCAACATGACAATGCGTGTTTCAAAATCAAAGTTTGTCAGCTCAAGATTTTAGAAGACATTTCCTTTTGTAAATCGAAAATAATCTTTCTTTTTTCAGGTTAAACAAATATTTCTCAAACTTTTTTATTTTTTATAAAATACAATCCAATACAGAGGCACGAAATTTTCTCCAAAATATTTTCCACGATGCATATTACATTAAAATATGAATCTTTGCCTTTTTAGGAATCTTCTAGCATGGCATTTTGAAATGGATGATGGCTTTATATTATTTTTTTTTGTCTTAATCCCCGCTTTATGTGCTTATCTGTATCTTATACGATGACCGATGAGAACTATTCAATCTTTTTTAAAAAATATTCATTCATACTGAAAAAACAAATAACTTGAGTATTGGGTTATATTTTGCAAGTATGACGGGCGCGAGTCTATGCATATACTCTCAACTCCGGTTCGATGCGTTTTGCATCCTCATCTGTGATACATGTGAATTTTTTGTATATTTTATAGTCTATTAAATCTTTCTCACTTGAAATCTAGCTTAAATCAATTTGATTCAGGTTTTTATTTTTCATGAATACCCTTTGTCATAAGATCCTTCTCAACTCTACACATAGCATTTGAAAGAGTTATCTATTCAAGTTGAATATAAAACGATTTTTTCCTTCTTTTTGGGACAAAGACATAATTTCTAAAAAAATTCTCTAATATCAACTTCAAATATTATTTGAGTTCTCTTCAATTTTTTTTTTTAATTATTTCGAATCATGTCGTCTAAACGACATTCTCATTAATTGATCTTTCTCTAGTCCCCGTAAATATTATTACACGAATGAAAGCTCGCAACAATATAGTCTAACCTTGAGATGGTTATCATAAATTCGTATATCTTGATAATATTCTTCTCTCTTTTTAAACGATTTTATTCTATTTATAATTGATAATTCAAAAAGTAAGCTTCCACCTTTTTCATGTCATTTTACGAACTACTATTTTACCGTTAAATATTTGTTGCATACTCCTTTAGAAGGTTTACAAATATAATAATTATGGTTGGTTATCACAAACTCGTAAATCTTAATAATATTTTACTCTCTTTTTTAAAACTATTTTGTTCTACTTAAAATTGATAAGTCAAGAGGTAAGCTTCTATTATTTTTATGCCATTTTACGGTTTACTATTTCACTGTTAAATATATGTTGCAATTAGGGGTGTGCATAATTTGGGAAAACCCAAAATCCAAATTGAAACAAATTTTTTTGGATTTTTGGTTTGGATTTTCGGATTTAATTTTTAATTTATTTGAATTTTTGATTGGATATTGGATTTGGTACTTTAGATTTTTGGATATCCGAAAATTTTATATTTTATATTTAGTCAATTATCCATATGCCAATAGTAATAAGTCCAATACCCTATTCATTAAATATTATCTCATATATTCAATAGTAATTAGTAACTTACTCTCATAATACTTTCTATTTGGACATAGTTTTATTATTGTTACTTCTTATCGGCCTTATTAATGTCTTTGTTGTATTTTTTTATAATGATTTTATTATTTGAATACTTTATTTGGAGAAACTTCTTAGGTAACTTAAAATGAATATTTTATTTAGATGTTCATTTTTTTAGGAAGAAGAAATATCTAAACTTATAGACTCAAAACCAAAAATCCGAAATATCCAATCCTATTAATCCAAAATCGAACTAAAAAAATCCGATCCAATCCGAGATTTTTTGGATTGGATTTGGATTGTCATTTATTTAATCCGAAAACCGAATATCCAAACCGAAATTGTAACGACCTGACTTGTCGTTTTAAGAATTAACGCCTCGCTCAGTGACTTAATGTCTCGAGCAGTTTTGCAATATGTATTATGAACCGCGGGTGTGGTTGAGTTTGAATTACTGAAGATTCAGAATTAAATTAAAAGAAACAATCCTTATTTAGAAGCTTAAATGGAAAGAGTTGACTTTTGAGCAAACGACTCCGAAATAAAATTTTGATGATGTCAATAGCACTGTATGGTGATTATGGACTTAGGAGCATATCCGCAAAATTATTTGGAGGTCTGTAGTGGAATTAGGCTTGAAATGACGAAAGATGAATTTTTGGGAAGTTTGACCGGGGGTTGACTTTTTGATATCGGGGTCAGAATCCGATTCTGAAAATTGAAATAGCTTTGTTGTGTCATTTCTGACTTGTGTGCAAAATTTGAGGTCATTCGGACGTGGTTTGGTAGGTTTCGGCATCGTTTGTGGAATTCAAAAATTTCTAAGTTCATTATGCTTGAATCCGTGTGTAATT
Source organism: Nicotiana tabacum (assembly GCF_000715075.1). Taxonomy (NCBI): domain Eukaryota; kingdom Viridiplantae; phylum Streptophyta; class Magnoliopsida; order Solanales; family Solanaceae; genus Nicotiana; species Nicotiana tabacum. Next base: position 102,960,616 of record NC_134093.1, read on the forward strand.
CGTATTTTTGGTGTTGTTGACGGTGTTTTGAAGGTTTGACTAAGTTCGTATGATGTTATGGGACGCGTTAATATGTTTGGTTGAGGTTCTGAGGGCCTCAGGTTGATTTCGGAAGGTTAACGGATCATTTTGGACTTGGCATGTTGGCTGAAGACTGTTGGTGTGCTTCTTCTGGTTTCCTTCTTCGCGTTCGCAAGTGGGCCCTCGCGTTCGCGGTGGGGAATTTGAGACAGGCAAGATTTTCTCTTCACGTTCGTGAGGGAGGTCTCGCGTTCGCGAAGATGGGCACACGTTCGCGAAGAGGAGTGAGGCAATTGAGGACCCCGGGTCCTTGTTCTACGCGTTCGCGAGGTTGTGGTCGCGTTCGCGTTCGCGAAGGTCTGCGCGAGTAAAGCATCGCGTTCGCGAGTCATGTGTCGTGTTTGCGAAGAGTAAAGTGGAGAGGCAGTCAAGTTGGTCTATGCGAACGCGAGAGGACGGTCGCGTTCGCGAAGGAGGAATTTGGCAGAACGAAAATTGTGCTTCGCGAACGCGAGGCAATGGCCGCGTTCTTGAAGAAGAAAAGCCTAGGCAGTGAGTTTAAGTTATGATATTTTTGACGGATTGGAGCTCGGGAAGAGGCAATTTTCGGGAGTTTTTCAAGGAAAACAACGGGGTAAGTGTTCATAACTCAATATTGGTTAAATTACCCGAATCCATGGTTGTTTTTAACATCTAATCGGTGAATTAAGTTGGAAAAATTGTGAAAACCCTTTTGGTTTAATTTAAGATTTGGAGGTCGATTTGTTATTAGAATTCGATAAAATTGGTATGGTTGAACTCGTATCGGAATGGGTATTCGGATTTCATGAAATTTATGTCGGGTTCCGAGAGGCGGGACCCGCATTGACTTTGCTCCAAGAATAAGAACGATAAGTCGGAAGAAGACATTGCTCCTTTGGTTGAATCCTTAGTATCAGAAATTATTCCAAAACAGCTTGGTTTTTCTTCTGGCTGTACTGAAGGGAATAAGAAGATGGGCCAAAAAAGTGGTCGTAACGAGCCTGCAGACAACTACCCTTTTATTATCAAACAAGGGCATTCCTATCGTTCGAAAAGATTCTCATTATAGACCTAATTTTCCTGTTGAAGTTCCTCGATAAGATAAACAAGTAACCAGCTACCGTGAAAATTATTCATTTATATACACGTACCCATTTATTCTTGGATTCCAACCTGCTATTGATCTGATGATTGAGGAATTTTGTCGTCACTTTAACGTCATCTTGGCTCAAATAGGTCCGATAGTTTGGAGAGTTGTGGCCTACCTACATTTTTATCAAATTTGGTATTAGTAAACTTCACTCTTTGCCATCCCCTTACCTTTATTCTCATAAGTTTTTCCGTGCTGGAATTTTTACTCTTGCTGCTCGTAGCAAGCGTGTAATTATAGATCCCGAAGATGATTCGTAGTTGTTCCTACCCGGGAGTTAAATAAATTTAGTGACCGTCCTTTCCCTGAGAAGTGAAATTATTGATGAGGGATGATTTTATCACTCATTTTAGTCTTTTTTTTTAGATTTTGCGTCCTTTAATTATAATATGAGGTCGTTTATGGTGTGTATTGTTGGATTTTTAGGTAAATGATGCGAGGAAATGATTTGAATTCAATTGAAGAGGAATTGAGCAAAAACAAGTGAAAAAATGCAAAACTCTTCACTGATTCCGCATCTGCGGAACACTGGTCGCTTTTCCGACCTCGTATCTGCGAGAAAATGGCCGCATTTGTGGAAGAAGGCATGGAAGGCAAGAATCGCATCTGCGATCCGATCAGCGCATCTGCGTAAGCACACCTGCACTTGAAGTTCGCATCTGCGGTCGCGCATTTGCGCATGCAAGCCCGCTTCTGCGGATCCAGAGTTTCCCTTCAAAGTTCGCATCTGCGATAGATGATCCGTATCTGCGGAGCCGCACATGCGAGGACACATCCGCAGGTGCGGTCAACGGCTTCAGACCTGGACAGACTTGGAAATTCAAATCTCCTCAATTCCAAACCCACAAATACACGACCTAATAGATCTTTGGCATATCTTTGGTTTAATTTTCAGTCTCTTAGACTAGAGAAGATAAGTTTTGGAGCTAGGTTTTTGCACACACACTTGGGGCTTGAAGATTTGAAGCTTTTGGTTGAGAATTGCTTACTCATTTATGCTCATTTCTTCATTTCCTTGCTTTGTATTGAATATCTAAGTGTGTAGTATTTTTTCTAACACTTGAATCTTGTTTATGAAAATATTCATGTTTAAAGTGTGGATTAAATATCTTGTTGTGCTTATGTATTGGACGATTTTTAGTTATATTGAAGTGAGTTATTGTTTCTTTAATTATTCTTGTTCTTCAATGTTTTCAAAGGGATTAACTAACCCTAGGACTCGCCCATTAACTTCGAATTAATTTTAGAAAAGATAATTTGGAGTTGGAAAAGATTAATTAACAAGAACTTGAGGCTTTAACCCTCACTTTATAGATTCTACCTAGGGATAGGATTGAACTACTTGTAGCTATATTCGGGTGTGCTTAATCTCTTAATTGTTTTAGGGATAATTCAATTAGGAAGTCTTGTTAGTCTTCGGAAGAAGCTAATATAGAATTATTACCCAAGGCTAATTAACATAAACTCGCTCATATTTGTAAAATCATGAAATATATTGGATCGTTACTTGAGAGTAATTCCCGATGCATCTATACTTGTAGCCATTGATCATTTTACTTGCTTTCTAGGTTAGTTTACATTTTCGCAATTAGCTATAATATTGTTTCAACAACCATTCTAAGTGTTTGGCATTGCATAATTGTGATGACCCAAAATGTCATCTTTAAATTTAATAATTAATTTTTTGTTCTAAGACCTCGAAAAATACTATTAATCATTCCTCAACTTGCGTGCACAGTCAGTAAAATTTTCTGGAAAGTTTTCAGGTGAAAGATGGATTAAAATGTGAATTAGAGCTTTAAAACTCAACTGAGTTGACTTTGGTCAACATTTTGAGAAAACAAACTCGGATCAGTATTTTGACAGTTTTGGTAGGTCCGTATCGTGATTTGGGACTTAGGCGTATGCCGGAATCAAATTCCGAGGTCCCTAACCCGAGATATGGAATTTTGATGAAAAATTAAAAGTTTAAGTTCAAATAGTGACCGGATGTCAAATTATGTGAAAACGATCCCGGAATAGAAATTTAATGATTCCAACAGCTCCGTATGATGATTTTGGATTTAAGAGCGTGATCAGAATTTTATTTGGAAGTCCGTAGTGGAATTAGCCTTTAAATGCCAAAAGTTGAATTTTTGGGAAGTTTGACCGAGGGGTTGACTTTTTGATATCAAGGTCGGAATCCGATTCTGGAAATTGGAATAGGTCTGTTATGTCATTTTGACTTATGTACAAAATGTGAAGTCATTCCGAATTGATTTGATGTGTTTCGGTACAAGATATAGAATTTGAAAGTTCAAGGTTCATAGATTTTGATTTGAAGTGCGATTCATCGTTTTGATATTGTTTAATGTGGTTTGAAGCCTCGACTAAGTTCGTATTGTATTTTGGGACATGTTGGAATAATTGGTTAAGGTCCCGAGGGTCTTGGGTGGATTTCAGAAGGTAAACAGAATGGATTTCGGACAAATAGGGTTGCTGGAAATTTGTAGAAATTTCGCCAGAAATTTTAGTGCATGGAGCCAACTTTGGAAGCTTATATCTAGCAATTCATAAGGAATCGAAAAATTTTTAAAACATGAAAATTGTAGTAGTTTGATTCTAGTTTCCATAAAACTACACAATTCATTATTTGGACAGTTGTATAGAAAGTTATGATGGATTGAATGAAAGCTGGTAGAGCAGTTTCGCCAGAAATGTCTGATGCGTGGAGCCGATTTTGGAAGTTTATATCTCGTAATTCATAAGGAATCGAAAAAATTTCAAAACATGAAAGTTGTAGTCGTTTGATTCTAGTTTCCAGAAAGTGAAACCATTCATCATTTGGACATTTGTACTTAAAGTTATAATCGATTGAAGGAAGGATAGTACAAGCAAGTTCTGGTGGACTTTTAGTGACGGAAAATGGACTTTTAGTGACGGATGGGCAGAAACTTAAGGACCAAAAATGGTCATTTCCTTCATTACGTTTTGGATTTTTGGAGCACGGTTCTTAGGCGATTTTCACGGGAAAACATTGGGGTAAGTGTTCCTATATTGATTATATTTCATGATTCCATACTCATTTACATCATGAATCCGTAAATTTATGGGGAAAAAATCAAGATTTTTGCAAAATCTTCCAAAAACGAAAATTTAAGATTTGGAGGTCGAGTTGTTATCGGAGTTTGGAAAAATTAGTATGGGTGGACTCGTAATTGAATGGGTTATCGGATTTTGTACGTTTCGCCGGATTCCGAGATGTGGGCCCCACATGCAAAGTTTGAGCTAATTTTGAATTTTATTGAAAAATGTAATATTTTGTTATGAAATTGATTACTATAATTTTTGTTGACTATATTGAATTAATTATGACTAGATACGAGTCGATCGGAATCAGAAAATTGAGAAAAAAATATAATACTTGGTTAAATTGGAGCAAGTCGAGGTAAGTGACTTGTCTAACCTTGTGTGGGAAAAATTTCCTCTAGGATTGATAATTGTAATGTACGGAAAGTCATGTATACGAGGTGACGAGTGTGTACAAGGGCTAAATATGAAAGATTATATTTTAAATTGTGTAGATCACGGTTGCGCTTTAATTAAATTATTTCATTTTGTTATATTCTTCATTATTAATTTAATATTTATATTTTAAATTTGCTTGACCTTTTCCTGCTAATTGTTTTATCTGTTTAGTTGGAACTTGGTTTCTTTTAATCTGTGCATTATTTGAAGGTTGATTTTTTTTAAATTAAATATTATTAATATGAAGTATTTGACATTTTTAAACTTGATATTGAAGCAACGTATTAAAGATTTTGAATATTATTTTTCTGAATTATTTACTCCTGAATATTTTTGTAAGATTTTCGTACTCATTCTGATGGAGCAGTGAGCTCTTTATTGTGGAAAAATATTATTGTTGAATTATTTTGACATGAGCCGTGAGTTCTTTATTGTGGAAAAATATTATTGTTGAATTACTTTGACATGAGCCGTGAGCTCTTTATTGTGAAAAAATATTGTTGTTGAATTATTTTGGCAAAACAAATTATTTGAGCACCCGAGGTGCAAATTGTGATATATTGTGATATTGATATGCATGTGGTGGTATAAAGTCTGGGTATTGAAACGCATGCGGCGAGATAAGAGTGACTTGATACGCGTGGCTAGTAGGGAAAACTACTAGAAGTCATGCGGTATGATAAGGATGGCTAAAACGCGGGATGCTATTTCTGAAAAAAATGTTTTCTTTAAAATAAATTGTGAAGGCTCCGGCGGTGAGATAAGGAAATGAGATATTGTGAATTTGTTTATGATTTGGGACTACGAGGCAGTTCCTCGGGAGTGCCCTTGTTGATATTAATTTATGGTCGCAGTTGCCTTTGATTATTGTTGTGATTTTCTTAAATCTGAAAAGAATTTTGTTTTGTTTCTACGAGGTATTTATTTGCCATTATTTGACGTAATTAAATATGACATACTACTTGATTCATTTTCATTGTCATTTTATCTTATAATATTTTTTAAACATTTTACCATGCCATTATTTATTCTCCAGCAGGGCCTGACCTGACCTCGTCACTAATCTACCGAGGTTAGGCTTGGAACTTACTGGGTACCGCTGTGGTGTACTCATACTACGCTTCTGCACATCTTTTTGTGCAGATCCAGATACATCTTATCAGACCACGCATCAGTAAACTAGCTGTACGAGGAGACTTCGAGGTATATCTGCCAGCGTCCGCAGACTCCGGAGTCCCCTTCTATCTTACTATGTTGTCTTCCTTATTTGCTTTAGACTCTTATATATAGAGACATAGAGAATAAATTTTTAGAAGCTTGTGACTTATTTCTACCGTGTTTTGGGAGTTGAAATTGTTTGAATTGTAGTTTATTTATTTAAGATATTTATTATTATTCCGCATTGATAGGCTTACCTAGTCTTAGAGACTAGGTGCCATCACGATATCTTACGGAGGGAATTTGGGGTTGTAACAAGTTGGTATCAGAGCACTAGGTTCATAGGTGTCATGAGTCACAACCAGGTTTAGCAGAGTTTTGCGGATCGGTACGGAGACGTCTGCACTTATCTTCGAGAGGCTATGGAACTGTTAGGAAATATTCACTTCTTTGATTCTTTATCGTGCGGCATTGATTTATCTTGAAACATATATCTTATATTCTTTTGTATCCACTCTTATATGACATTGCGCACTCGGTATTAGTTGTACGTCAACGGTCGTGATGCCAAAGATGGACTACGAGGGAGCCAGAGATGCTCAAACATTGCCTCAACGTGTGGTTCCGACTGAAGATGCAGGCATATTGAGAGATCACCTAGTGAATCATATGGGGGTGCAACGGACGTTGGCGTCTGGTTGATTTATACAAGCTGTGAAGGTTATTATTGTGGATCATCGGACGTTGTGACTTATGAATTCGCGCCGAGTGAGGAGAGTCCACTATCAATGGGTGGATTGTGGGGTCATATGTTATATCAGTTTTGGCCTGAAATGTATATATGTGGTACTGTAAGGTTCCCTAAAATTTACACATGTTTAACGCCTGAGATTTTGTAGAGGATAAGGTTAGGACTTGCGGTATAGAAACAACTCTAAATTACAGAAGGTCTACTCAGCGTGGACGTTACGGTTGCGGATTTTGGGGTGCTTCGGATGAAGTATAGTTGTTGACAAGATTCTGGACTATGTGTTCGTTCCAAGATTTATCTGTATGGAGCTATACTTTTGTGATCGTTGTGTATAAATAGGGGCAAGGATTACCCCAAAGAAGAATCGAAGAGTATGTTAAGAAATGGGTCAGCTCAACAGTGTTAAGTCAGCATAACAAAAGAAGAAATTGGCCTTGGGAGAGATAATTCTCCACTGGTGTTCGTGGCAAGCTTATTAAGAGGGCAGACCAGCCAATGCAACACCGCCCACTTGGCTCAGTTCTCAGAAACGCTTTTGAAAGAGTTTGTTTCCCGGACTCTCCGTAATGCGTGGCACATAGGGTTTGAACGGTTGCGTCAGGTCACCATGACTGTGTCATAATATGCCATCAGGTTCAATATGTTAGCCCGTCATATTCCTACTTTGCTTCCTACAACCAGAGAGCGAGTCCACAGACTCATTAAAGGACACAATTATAATCGTAAAATTTTGTACGCCTTGGGAGCTATAGGCTGATACTTCATTTCCGCTAGTAGTAAAAATTGCCAAGATATTAGAACGTGTTCGGGGTGAGGAAAAAGGATACTAAGGAGACCAAGACGTCTCGAGGTTCTGGGGGATTTAGTGGATTCTACTCTGCAAGTATAACTCGTTATGGCGGGGGCTCGGGCAGTCAACTAGCCCAGTTCGCACATCGGATTACTCGGTGTGCTCTAGTAAATTCGTTTAGTGCATTCCAGTTATCTGGCACAGACTCAATATGAGCAGCCAAACCCGCAAAGGGGTTGTTATAAATACGGTGATGCTAGGCACATCATGAGAAAATTGTCCCAAACTTGGGAGAGACATATTTCATCAAAGCACTCAGGCTACGTGCCTCATTGCAGTTACTACACCACCCACACGACTAGTTAGGGGTGGAGGACATGCGGGTAGAAGGTGTCCTAGAGGTGGATATCCAACCATTGATATATTTATTTTACAGTATGGCGGAGGTCTCTACATCAGATGGTGTTGTTATGGGTACGATCTCGATTTAATATAAAGGAATAAATTCCTTAACTTGATTCGGTTCTCAGTATCGAAACGAGTCCTCCTATGGTGCTCCACTTATGAGTGAGCTTTGTAATTCTATAATCTACTTATGTGTTTACTCCTGTTGGGAGATTCCATGGAGATAACTACGCCTATCATTCCATGTTGTTCACTAATAAGACCTGTGAGGCTAAATGTGGCTTTCTGTTACTCATTTCGGAAAGTTTTGATGTAATTTACGGATAATTAATTACAAATTGTGAATTATATGCCCTACCGGTGTGGGGTTCATTATGTGTTGTGATTTTGTTTAACAGAAATTATTTAGAAGGAGCAAATAAAAAGTTTCGATTGGCACGATGTGCATATTACTTATGATTCAGAACCAAGGACGAGATCCTCGCATTTTAATATAAACTGATATGTTTAAACCGGGCTATGAGCTACGGTGGAAGTTATATAAGGACGAGATCCTTATAAGGAAAATTCTTGTGTTTAAGTTCTTCCTTGTGAAATTTAATTTGTACTATAGTACTAATAGGGAGTCATGCCTGTTAGGCTTATTTGAAAATTCTATATGAAATTCTGTGCATACTTGCCAATTTTGTGTTGTAATTATTGAGTTTTAAACTATGAGGTAGGTTCCCGCCCATGTGACGTTAAATATGACTCATTAATTTGGGTAAATAATTATGAGGTCTTCATGCCTCGTATCTCGTTATCAGTATTGTGAAGGTTTGAAATGATATTTTTGTTAACATGAAGTTAATTGATGATTTTGTAATTGATTATGAACAACTATTAAGACCAGATTGACCCAGAAGGGTGCTATGTTCATATGGACCGAGGAATGTGAGGAGAGCTTCCAAAAGCTCAAGACAACTTTGACTACAGCCCCAATGTTGGTATTACCTATCGGTTCAAGGTTTTATATTGTGTATTGTTATGCGTCGCGTATTGACCTCGGCGCAGTGTTAATGCAAGACGGTAGGGTGATTGCCTACGAGTCCAGACAGTTAAAGGTGCATGAGAAGAATTATCCTATACACAACCTTGAGTTAGAAGCTATTGTTCATGCCTTAAAGATTTGGCGGCATTATTTGTACGGTGTCCATTATGAGGTCTACACCGATCATCGAAGTCTACAACATCTGTTTAAACAGAAGGATCTTAATTTGCGGTAGCGGAGATGGTTGGAGTTGCTTAAGGATTATGATATCACCATTCTCTATCATCCCGAGAAGGCCAATGTAGTGGCTGATGCCTTGAGTCATATGGCAGAGAGTTTGGGCAGCTTAGCATATTTACCAGTAGAAGAGAGGCCTTTAACCTTGGATGTTCAGGCCTTGGCCAACCAGTTTGTTAGACTGGACGTTTCCGAGCTGAGCTGAGTTTTGGCTTGTGTGGTTTCTTAGTCTTCTCTTTATGACCGTATCAGGGAACGTCAGTATGATGACCCCCATCTGCTTGTCCTTAAGGACACAGTTCAGCACGGCGATGCCAAGGAAGTCACTATTGGAGATGAAGATGTATTATGGATGCAGGGCAGGCTATGTGTGCTAAATGTAGATGGTTTGCGCGACTTGATTTTCCAGGAGGCTCACAGTTCGTGGTACTCCATTCATTCGGGTGCTGCAAAGATGTATCAAGACTTGAGACAACACTATTGGTGGAGGCGGATGAAGAAAGACATAGTGGAATATGTAGCTCGATGCCTAAATTGCCAGCAGGTGAAATATGAGCATCAACGACCGGGTGGATTTCTTCAGAAGTTGGGAATTCCGTAATGGAAATGGGAGCGGATCACTATGGATTTCGTTGTTAGGCTCCCACGGACTCGGAGGAAGTTCGATGCAGTTTGAGTGATTGTGGATAGATTGATCAAGTCAGCTCATTTCATTCCTGTGATTACTACTTACTCTTCAGAGCAACTGGCTCAGGTATATATTCGCGAGATTGTCAGACTTCACGGTATACCGGTATCTATCATCTTTGACCGGGGTACACAGTTTATCTCACAGGTTTTTTAGGGATGTACATTGAGAGTTGGGTACTCGTGTGGAGTTGAGTACAATATTTCACCCTCAGATGGACGGGCAGTCCGAACGCACTATTCAGATACTGGAGGATATGCTTCGTGCGTCTGTGATAGATTTTGGGGGTGCTTAGGATCAGTTCTTACCACTTGCAGAGTTTGCTTACAACAACGTTGCCAGTCAAGCATTCAAGATGGATCCGTATGTGGCCTTGTACAATAGGCGGTGCCGGTCCCCAGTGGGTTGGTTCGAATCGGGCAAGGCTAGGCTATTGGGTACAGACTTGGTTCACGATGCCTTGGAAAAGGTTAAGTTGATTCAGGATTGACTTCGTACAGCCCAATCTAGACAGAAGAGTTATGCGAATCGGAAGGTTCATGATGTTGCATTCATGGTTGGTGAGCGGGTATTGCTCTGGGTTTCGCTTATGAAGGGTGTGATGAGATTCGGGAAGAAGGGCAAGTTGAGCCCTAGGTATATTTGGCCTTTTGAGATTCTTGAGAGAGTTGGAGAGATGACTTACAAACTTGCACTAGCACCTAGTCTCTCTGCGTTTCATTTGGTATTCCATGTTTCCCTGCTTCGAAAATATCACGGCGATCCGTCTCATGTGTTAGACTTCAGCTCGGTTCAGTTGGACAAGGATCTATCTTATGTTGAGAAACCAGTGGCTATTTTGGATAGGTACGTTCGAAAGCTGAGGTCAAAGAATATTGCTTTCGTGAAGGTTCAGTGGAGGGGTCATCCGATCGAAGAGGAGACTTGGGAGGCTGAGCATGATATGCGCAGTTGTTATCCATATTTATTCACCAGCTCAAGTACTTTTTCTAACTCCGTTCGAGGACGAACGTTTGTTTTAGAGGTGGAGAATGTGATAGCCTAAAATATCATCTTTAAATTTAATAATTAATTTTGTGTTTTAAGTACTCGAAAAGCACTATTTATCATTCCTCGACTTGCGTGCGCAGTCTATAAAATTTTTCGAAAAGTTTTCAGGTAAAAAATGGATTAAAATTAATTAGAGCTTTAAAACTCAACTGAGTTGACTTTGGTCAACATTTTGAGCAAACGGACTCGGATCAATATTTTGACAGTTCCGGTAGGTCCGTATTGTGATTTGGGACTTAGGTGTATGCCCGGAATCAAATTCCGAGGTCCCTAACCCGAGATATGGAATTTTGATGAAAAATTAAAAGTTTAAGTTTAAATAGTGACCGGATGTCAAATTATGTGCAAACAACCTCGGAATAGAATTTTGATGATTCCAACAGCTTCGTATGGTGATTTTGGACTTAGGAGCGTGATCACAATTTTATTTGGAAGTCCGTAGTGGAATTAGGCTTGAAATGCCAAAAGTTGAATTTTTGGAAAGTTTGACCGTGGGGTTGACTTTATGATATCGAGCTCGAAATCCGATTCTGGAAATTGGAATAGGTCTGTTATGTCATTTACGACTTGTGTGCAAAATGTGAAGTCATTCCGAATTGATTTGATGTGTTTCGGCACAAGATATAAAATTTGAAAGTTTAAAGTTCATAGATTTTGATTTAAGGTACGATTCGCCGTTTTGATGTTGTTTGATGTGGATTGAAGCCTTGACTAAGTTCGTATTGTATTTTGGGACATGTTGGAATAATTGGTTAAGGTCCCAAGGGTCTCGGGTGGATTTCGGAAGGTAAACGGAATGGATTTCGGACAAAGAGGGTTGCTGGAAATTTGCAAAAATTTCGCAAGAAATTTCTGGTACGTGGAGCCAACTTTGGAAGCTTATATCTCGCAATTCATAAGGAATCAGAAAATTTTTAAAACATGAAAGTTGTAGTAGTTTGATTCTAGTTTCCTGAAAGTTAAACCATTCATTATTTGGACATTTGTATAGAAAGTTATGATGGATTGAATGAAGGCTGGAAGAGCAGTTTCGCCAGAAAATTTTGATGCGTGGAGCCGACTTAGGAAGCTTATATCTCGCAATTCGTAAGGAATCGAAAAAGTTTCAAAACATGAAAGTTGTAGCGGTTTGATTCTAATTTTCAGAAAATTAAACCATTTATTATTTGGATATTTATACATAAAGTTATGATCGATTGAAGGAAGGATAGTACAAGCAAGTTCTGGTGGACTTTTAGTGACGGAAAATGAACTTTTAGTGACGGATGGGCATAAACTTAAGGACCAAAAATGGTCATTTTCTTCATTTCGTTTTGAATTTTTGGAGCACGGTTCTTGGGCGATTATCACGAAAAAATATTGGGGTAAGTGTTCCTTATCCTATATTGATTATATTTCATAATTTTATACTCATTTACATCATGATTCTGTGAATTTATTGAAGAAAAATCAAGTTTTTGTAAAATCTTCCAAAAACAAAAATTTAAGATTTAGAGGCCGAGTTATTATCGAAATTTGATAAAATTGGTATGGGTGGACTCGTAATTGAATGGGTTATCAGATTTTGTAAGTTTCGCCGGATTCCGAGATGTGGGCCCCACGGGCAAAGTTTGAGCTGATTTTGGTTTTATTGAAAAATGTAATATTTTCTTATAAAATTGATTACTATAATTTTTGTTGAATGTATCGAATTAATTATGACTAGATACGAGTCGATCGGAGTCGGAAAATCGAGAAAAAAGCATAATACTTGGTTAAATTGAAGTAAGTCGAGATAAGTGACTTGTCTAACCTTGTGTGGAGGAAATTTCCCCTAGGATTGATAGTTGTAATGTATGAAAAGTCGTGTACACGAGGTGACGAGTGTGTACACGGGCTAAATGTGAAAGATTATGTTTTAAATTGTGTAGATCACTGTTGCGCATTAATTAAATTATTTCATTTTGTTATATTCTTCATTATTGATTTAATGTTTATATTTTAAATTTGCTTGACCTTTTCCTACTAATTGTTTTATCTGTTTAGTTGGAATTTGGTTTCTTTTATTCTGTGCATTATTTGAAGTTTGATTTTATTTAAATTAAATATTATTAATATGAAGTATTTGACATTTTTAAACTTGATATTGATGCAACGTATTAAAGATTTTGAAATATTATTTTTCTGAATTATTTACTCCTGAATATTTTTGTAAGATTTTCGTACTCATTGTGATGGAGCAGTGAACTCTTTATTATGGAAATATATTATTGTTGAATTATTTTGACATGAACCGTGAGCTCTTTATTGTGGAAAAATATTATTGTTGAATTATTTTGACATGAGTCGTGAGCTCTTTATTGTGAAAAAATATTATTGTTGAATTATTTTGGTAAGTTAAATTATTTGAGCACCTGAGGTACAAATTGTGATATTGATACGCATGCGGTGGTATAAAGTTTGGGTATTGAAACGCATGCGGTGAGATAAGGGTGGCTTGATACGCGTGGCTAGTAGGGGAAACTACTAGAAGTCATGCGGTGTGATAAGGATGGCTAAAACGCGGGATGCTATTTCGGAAAAAATATTTTCTTTAAAATAAATTGTGAAGGCTCCCGCGGTGAGATAAGGAAATGAGATATTGTGAATTTATTTATGATTTGGGAATACGAGGCGATACCTCGGGAGTGCCCTTGTTGATATTAATTTATGGCCGCAGTTGCCTTTGATTATTGTTGTGATTTTCTTAAAGCTGAAAAGAATTTTATTTTGTTTCCACGAGGTATTTATTTGCCATTATTTGATGTAATTAAATGTGACATACTACTTGATTCATTTCCATTATCATTTTATCTTATAATATTATTTAAACATTTTACCATGCCATTATTTATTCTCCAGTAGGGCCTGACCTGACCTCGTCACTACTCTACCGAGGTTAGGCTTGGCACTTACTGGGTACCGCTGTGGTGTACTCATACTACACTTTTGCACATCTTTTTGTGCAGATCCAGGTACATCTTATCAGACCACACATCAGTTAACTAGCTGTATGAGGAGACTTTGAGGTATATCTGCCAGCGTCAGCAGACTACGGAGTCCCCTTCTATCTTACTATGTTGTCTTCCTTATTTGCTTTAGACTCTGATATATAGAGACATAGAGAATAAATTCTTAGAAGCTTGTGACTTATTTCTACCGGTTTTTGGGAGTTGAAATTGTTTGAATTGTAGTTTATTTATTTCAGATATTTATTATTATTCTCCATTGATAGGCTTACTTAGTCTTAGAGACTAGGTGCCATCACGACATCCTACGGAGGGAATTTGGGGTCGAGACAATAATAAGTGATAATTCTCTTACATTTCTAATCGCCTATATATTGTTCTCTGTGGGATTCGACCCCGACTCATAGTTGGGTAAATTATATTGCATGCGACCGTGTTCATTTATTTTTTAGTAGTGGATTTGGACGTCATCAAAATTGGCGCCGTTGCCGGGGAATAATTTGGCGTATTTAGGTTATTTGAGAAGTAAGCATAAGTGCTTTGGTCCATACTTGTGAATATTTGTGTAATTATTTTCTTATCTTTGTTTATCTTCTTGTTTGTTTCTTGTTTATTTTCTTAGTTTTTTAAATTAAAAAAATGGCATCATATAATGAAAATTGGTTGGATGGTAGTTGTTCATACTTTGATGACCCTTGTCCTTATTGTGGAGGACCACACTCGTGGCAAAATTATTTAAATTCTCCCGGGGGTGGATTGTGCGCACAATCTCAAATCTATGAGTGGAGTATTTGTGATAAGTGTGGTCGTCAAAACGGTCATTGGAATAATTGTGCTTATTTGTCCTTTCCTTTCCCAAGCCCCCGCTATGATGATTCTACTTTTTGTGATAAAAATTGTAGGGATATGAAAGTAGAAGAAATTGAGCATGGTCAAAATGGAGAGTTTAAGCTCATGTTAGAATGCCTAATTGAAGGAGGAAACAAAGAGCAAAATGCCTTGGAGGAGCGTTTGGAAAATAGTCTCCAAAATGATTTGGTGCTTGAAAGGTTGAACTTATGGGAGAAATGCTTGAAGCTTTAGAGGTCCAAAAAGCCTCGGAAGTGAATGATAGCCAAGAACCTTACTTAGAGGTTGAAGCCGAAAATCCTTCTTTGGCACTTGATCAAAACCAAGAACTCTCAAATGCTCAAAATGAGAGGATGATGCTCATGTTGGAAGCCATTCTTGAAAATGAAGAGAAGCAAAGCTTGGTACTCGAGGACTAAAAATAAGCACTAACTCAAAATGATGATGATATCCGCACCTTGCAAAATTAGGTGAAAATATTGGTTGAGGCTCACTATGCCCACCAACTTGAGAGTGTGGAAAGAGATCAAGAAGAGTCCGACTTTGAGGAAGAAAGTGAGCTTTATTTTGAGGAATCAAGAATTGAACATCCGCCAACTGACTCCATGAGTGTTAATGATGCCAAGAAAAATATGGAATTAGAGTCAACCGATGTAAGTGAAAATATGGTTGAAGTTGACTCTAGTTCGGGGGAAAAAGAGGATGTCAAAATCCATGAAGATTTGCAATTTGAAGGCTTGAGGTTGCATTCCAAGCATTTTTCAACCTTGGAATTGCATGGTGATATGGGAATTGAGTCATACGAATCCATATGGAAGTGCAAAGAAGAAAAGCAAGAGCCATACATTTTGCAATTTGCATATTCAAGAAAGCAAAATGACATTCCTCACAAGAAAGCCAAGAAATGCAAAATGAAGAAATTAATGTGTGGCTTGATCATCTACTTACCACCCCTGTTGCTTGTGGTCACAAACTTGATTCCAAGTTAGGTGCCCAGTTCATATTGTCCAAGTGGCGAGAAAAGTGGTAAAGTTGATCCGCGCCGTGCCACGACGTTAAATGCGGCGCTTGGTGGGAGGCAACCCATTGTTTTCAAAATTTGTATTCGTTTTTGAAATTTTCTTTTTTAGAATAGTTTATTATGTTATTTTTGACTAATCTTCAAAGTTTCAGATGTTTTGGAGTTGAATTAAGGGGTTTGAAGTGTTGGAACAAGTCAAAACAATGGCTGCCCAGATATGCCCAGTTGAAATCTGCTTCAACCGCACCTACAGACAAGGCACGCAGGTGTGCTTCCACAGAAGCGAAGAAATCAGGCGTAGATGCGCAAATATCGCAGGTGCGTTAGTTTTAGCGCAGAAGCGGCTTCGCATAAGCGCTTCTCTTCTCGCAGGTGCGTAAATCGGACAAATTAAAGATCCCAGCCCTTATTTCATCAGGTAACTCTAATTTATCCCCAAAATCAAAAAATAATACCTCTCATCTCTCGTCTCTCACACAAGGCAATCACTGCATCAAACTGCTCACGCTCGAGTTCTCACACAAGACTACGCATGTATCTCTCATCTACTCCTCTAATCTACTCCTCTCTTCTACTTCTCTTTCCTTCTTCTTCTTCCTCATTTCTAGGTTCCCATGGCCGTTTCCCCTGATTCCCCATTTCCCTCTGATTAATATTGATATTAGGGTGAGGAAGTTGGTTGAGAGTAGGTTTGTGTGTGCTACTAATGATGAAGAGCAACTTTTTGGGAAGTCTGAGTACCAAAGTAGATTGAAGAAGCATAGCATTATCTCTGTCCGTAATATGTTCGATAAATTGTCGGAAAGAAATATTGTTGCTAAGTGCCTTGAAATCATGTTAATCAAGTCATAAAAACTTGTATTGCACTAATTTAGAAGTCTTGAGTATAAACTAGGTGCCAAAATCATATTTAAGAAGTGAAAAAAGTCGAAAATTTCTGTGTTTTTTTTGGAACCCCTGATTAATACCGCAGATGCGGCCTAGCACCTGCGATGCCTTCTTCGCAGGTGCGACTTCTGGTCAACTGAGAAATTCCGCAGGTGCGATCTGAGTCTCGCAGATGCGCAACCGCACCTACGACAATACCTCCGCAGGTGCGAAAACTGGGCAGAATTCCCAATTCCATTAGCTTTGCATCTGGAGCTTCCGGGACCGTTCGACTCGATTCTTTAGCCTAATTGCTTTGTTTTAAATTTTCTAACATGATTCTACTGCCCGACTAACATTGTTTTGATTTTTTGAAAGTACTTTGAGCTAAAATGGACCCGGACATAAACGAAAATACCTCGCTTGATCATGAAATTGAGGAGGAAGCTGTGGATGAACACTTTGACCAGTCACGTTTCATATCGGCTGATTGTCACCGCCGGTATTATGACAACCTCCTCATCAAAAAGATAGCGCTTGAAAAGGGGATTTCCGAGGAAACATTGGCCGAGCTACCCCCAGAATTCTATGGCTGTCTTCAAACCTCCGGCTAGTCGTGCTTCATGCCTACTCCATGCAAAGCCAATGAGGAGTGGGTTCGTGAGTTTTACGCGAATCTTAAGCGTACAAACTTTGCCGACCCACAACTCACCATAAGGGGTAAGATAGTGAGGTTTGGGACTGAGCATATTAATGACATACTCGGGATTCCTGACCATCCACTCGAGCCAGTGCTAGAAAAAGATCATTGCAACAACGCAGAATAGCTTGTGTCTAAACTCTATCCCGCAAGCATGAGAGCAAAATAGGCCAACAAGAGAAGGGGTTTGAAGTCGATCGATTTCACAGCTGAAGCTAAAATATGGCTCTACATCCTCTGCAACAGGGTATCACCCTATGGAAATGTTTCAGATGTATCATACACTAGAGCCTTGATCATTGCATGCCTTCTTGACTGCATTCCTGTGAATATCATCCATTATATCCTGCGGGAGCTGAGAGAGTACTTGCATGAAGATAAACCAGGGTTGATGTTTCCTTCACTGATCACAGAGTTGTGTAGGCGGGCAGAGGTTGAAGTGCGCAGCACCGATCATTGGTTGCTGGCCGACAAACCCTTTCATCCGCTGAGAGTAATGGGTGAGGGTATTGCAGTCAAGAGCAAGAATAGGAAAGTCACCACTGTTGGCGGATCAGAGTCATCCTTACAGGTAGTAGTGCCTGAGGGACCATTTGGGATGTTGAACTCGCAACTTGGCGTCATCCGTGACTTAGTGTCACAACTCCCCAATGGACACTCACACCCCCAGCCTGGGCCCGAATACTTTACCAAGGAAGACATGAAGACCTACCTAGACTCACAGAAAAGGTAGACGGAGTCTCATGAGAAGATGGCAGCATGTGTTGGCAAACTTGAGACCGCCTATGGCAACTTGACCAAGGCACATGTATATCTTCAGTCGAACTTCAAAAAGGAGAAAGCGAGAAACAAGAAGAAGGGCAAGTTTATGATCAAAATGTGGAGAGGCATCAAAGCCATCTTCAAATGGGGGAAGCCAAATAGGAAGATACATGTTGCTGATGCTGAGGATAGCGAGGAGTACTCTTTCATGTCGAGTGTTGATAATGATGATGCTGATGATACTGATGATGATGAGGCCGAGAATTCTCAGCAGCAGTGATTAGCCCTCTCCCGCAGTCTGCTAGTCTGATGCAGCCCTCAGGGAGACCCTCAAACTACTCTTATTTTCTTTTGATATTGTGCAGTGAGGACACTGCAATGTTTTTAGTTGGGGGTGGCTTTAGGGAGTATACTTTATTTGTACATTGATGTTATATATGTGCCCTTGCCGGGTGTATGTTGTGGTATGAATATTGTGTGCCCTTGCTGGGCTTATTTTATTATTGCTTATCATGTGCTCTTGCCGAGCGTAGTTGTGATTAGTTATATAGCTGCAGTTTAGTCCCCGGCAACAGCACCAATTTTGATGACGTCCAAATCCACTACTAAAAAGTAAATGGGCACGGGCGCATGCAATATAATTTATCCAACTATGAGTCGGGGTCGAATCCCACAGAGAATAATATATAGGTGATTAGGAATGTAATAGAATTATCACTTATTATGCAATGCCAAACACTTAGAATGGTTGTTGAAAAAATATTATAGCTAAATGCGAAAATGTAAACTAACCTAGAAAGCAAGTAAAATGATCAATGGCTACAAGTATAGATGCATCGGGAATTACACTTAAGTAACGATCCAATGTATTTCACGATTTTACAAAAATGAGCGAGTTTATGTTAATTAGCCTCGGGTAATAATTCTATATTAGCTTCTTTCGAAGACTAACAAGACTTCCTAATTGAATTATCCCTAAAATAATTAAGAGATTAAGCCCACCCGAATATGGCTACAAGTAGTTCAATCCTATCCCTAGATAGAATCTATAAAGTGAGGGTTAAAGCCTCATGTTCTTACGCTCCTTTAACTTGCTTGACCAAAATACTGCTTCTGTGATTCGGTTACTCTCAAGAGTTGGAGATAATATTTGGTATCATATTCTATTTTTTTGATCGACAAAAATCTGAATATTCACATGTTATTTATTATATTAAAAACCTTTGCATCTGGGTCTCCTCTATTAATTTTTGTAAGGAACTTTTAGTGTCCACGAAAATTTTGGTAACCTTGAAAATTCTTCTTGATGTGACATGGTTGTTTCTTCCTATTTTTTGACAAAATCTTGTGTGATTTGTGCATAGGCTGCCTTTACCCATGCATGGTTGGCAAATTGGAATATGAAAAATTACATAAGCTTTTTACAATAGAGACGAAGGAAAAACCCTTATTAAATAGCCAACGGCCCTCCCTTTCAAATTTTACAGCAGGGGAATTGCCATCATTATCAAATTAAGCGAGAAGGGAGTAGAGTTTTTCCTTTGTAATTTTACTACCTAAACCCCATAAGCTTTTTACAATAGAGATGATATACTAATGCCATGAAGATGAAACTGTATATAATTTCACAAACAGCCGCAACCAACCGTTTACCCAATTTGAAGAAAGAAAGAAAAAACGAAAAAATTCACCTTATAACTACACAGCAATGCACATAAACCGAGCAGCAAGAGAGAAGATTCAAAAGACAGGAAAGTTAGAGAAGAATTAAATAAATCGGAAAACCTAGATAAAGACCCTAGAGGCGTTCCTTTTTAGGGATATACGCGTCAGAAGACTCAGAACCGAAAAAAGTATGGATTCCACCTATGTTTAAAAAAATTGAAAAAAATTGCAGTTTTTTCAAAATGCCCCTGACGACCCGAAGCTCCGGCAATACACGGTTGAAAATAAAGATGATATACTAACGCCATGAATATGAAACTGTATGTAATTTCACAAACAGTCGCAGCCCACCATTTAACCAATTTGAAGAAAGAAAGAAAAAATGAAAAATCACCTTATAATTACACAGTAAACGCATAAACTGAGCAGCAAGAGAGAAGATTCAAAAGATAGAAAAGTTGGAGAGGAGTTGAATAAATTGGAAAACCTGGATAAAGAGCCTAGAGGCGTTTCATTTTAGGGATATATGCGTCATAAGACTCAAAACCGGGGAAACTACGGATTTCACCTATGTTAAAAAAAGTTGAAAAAAGTTGCATTTTTTCCAAAATGCCCCTGACGACCCCAAGCTCCTCAAATGTCCCTTAAAGGGAGTTTGAGGAGCTTAGGGTCGTCCTGGTTGCCAACCAAAGGGACATCTTTGATATTCTTAATTCATGCTTAAGTTAGTATTGTACATTGTTAAGCAGGAGTTGGACTCTTATAACGCATTGACATAAATACCTAAGACCACGTCACTTGAAGCCGTTTTTCGTAAAGTGTGTAGGGCCTATCCTGTAACTTTTTTTCCCGTTCTTCTAATTATTCTACTACACTTATCTTACCACTTTTTTTGTAAATAAAAGGCATAATGCATAAAATGACATCTGAAGGTGCACCTAAATTTTTGTTACACATATGTTGACCATAAGAATATTTTCAAATATTCAATCTTTCAAAAGTGTATCTATTACACATATCTTTGTTTATATGGCACGCGCGTTCTTTACATACAAATAAGGCGAGTGAACTAAATAGTTTTGTATCTGAAGCCTCACACAAACGCCACATGTCCAAATTTTTCCCACTTCTTCTTCTTTTTCTTTTTTTATTCATCTCCTTCATTTTTCTTCCTCCATTAATGCTCACAGAACCTCTTTCTAGTTTTTTTGGTTACTTTCCAAACTTTTATTTTATTTTTCAACTAGTAAATAAAGTATTTTCGGAATATCAAGAGATTGGTGCGAAATTGTTGGCTCAAAAAGTGCGATTTCAATTAGACCCAAAAATTTTCAATTCAAAAAGTGCAATTATTGGCCCAAAAAATAAAGAGAACAATACTAAAATTGTTTATGTGAAATTATTTTTTTTACTAAAATTGATGTTTGGATACTGAATTAGTTGTTGATTGGAAGCTCCATTTAAAGTTGGAACTCATTTGGAGATGAATTGAGAGCTGGATCGAAACTTGTTGAAGAATGCTAAAGAACAATGTTTAGAATTTAGTTTTGGATCTTAGACTTGAGAAGTCTGAGCTTGATTTTAAAAAATTTGGTAGCTAAAATTAAGATGAAGGTGGCGGCAGCCATGGTGGTTAGTCTTGGAAAGAAGATGAGTTTTTTATTTTTTTATTTTTTAAAACTTTGCTGGACGCCTTTTTTTTATTTTTTTAACTTAATGACACATGTCACGATGATATTGGTGCGTGACATACACCTATTTAAAAGAAGTGGTCAAATATTAAAGTGGTGTGTAATAGATACACTTTTGAAAGGTTGTGTCACGACCCAAAATCTAACCATGATCGTCATGGCGCCTATCGTGTTACAAGACAAGCCTATTTTTCAAAATATTACTACTAAATTGATTATAAGAATTTAATAAAATATTTTCAACATTTGAATTTTTCATAAAGTAAATCAACTCTAAATATAATTATAGAAAATACGGAAACGAGCCCCAAATATCAGGGTGTCACTAAGTCATGAGCGTCTAAATCTATGAATTAAGAAATAAAACTATCTAACTGTCAATACAGTCCAAAAGAAGAAATGAGAAAAGGAGTAACAAGGTCCTGCGGACGCTAGCAGCTACCTTGTATTCTCCAACGATAGCCGGCCTGAACTTAACGATCGCCGCGCTCTAACTCACCTGGATCTGCACATAAAGTACAGGGTGTAGTATGAGTACAACCGACTCAGTAGTAATAGAAATAACTAAGGAACTGAGTAGTAGTGACGAGCTAAGTAGAACAATTTAATTATTTCTTTATCACAATTTAAAATAAACAGAAATAAACAGGTAAATTCCATCAACTCAATAAATGCTACAAAGCAATTAACGGGTAAAATGCAGCAACGGCAAAAGCAATGAATCCTCACAGCAATGTCACTCCATCACTCAGCACTCGGCACTCGCACTCAACACTCAACACTTAATAGGTACCTGCGCTCACTGGGGTGTGTACAGACTCCGGAGGGGCTCCCAAAGCCTAAGCGCTAAGCACGGATAACTCACGTGCCATAATATCAATTCCTGAATCCGCACGGTCAACTACGTGCTACGCGGACAACTCACGCGCTATGGTATCAATACTTGGATCCGCACGGATAACTCACGTGTTGTACGGATAACTCACGTGCCTCAATCAAATACCTCACAACAGGTCCTCGGTCTCACTCAGTCATGTACCTCTCTAGCCTCACCATCATCAACAAATAAAGGAAACACAGCACACGTCAAGTATCACAACATATCAGCAAAATAATAGGGATTGAGGTAAACATGTACAATAATATCTATGACTGAGTGCAATTAATGTGAGCATGAATAAAGCCTAAGCATGATCTCCAACATGAAGGCAAACAAGTTCAACAACAAATAAACACATAACCACAGATAATAGCCATTAGGGCTCACACCCTCTCGGGATGGACCAAGTCTCAATCCCTCGCGGTGCACACCCACACACTTGTTACCTAGCATGGGTATCACTTCCAAACAATCACGTGATGTCAAATCTCCGGGTTTATACCCTCAAAAATAGAGTTAAAACTATTACTTACCTTAACAGCGTACAATTCTACTCCGGGATGCCCTCGTCTCTGGACTCGATCTCCAAAAGCTCCGAATCTAACCAAAATCAGAATACTTCTATCAACATAGGCTAAAGAATCGAATTCCACAATAAGAACTACATAAATAGGCCAAAATTCTGAAATCGGCCAAAACTCGGCCTCCGGGCCCATATCTCGAAACCAGTCAAAAATGGCAGAATAACAAACCTCGTCCGCTCCCGAGTCTAACCATATAAAATTCGTCAAACTCGGACTCCATTTGGTCCCTCAAATCCTCACTTAAAACTCTCCAAAACTCAAACCTTGACTCCCTCAATTTCACCCTAAACCCCTACTAATTTCATGGTTAATCAGTGGAAAAATATCATAAACGCATGTAAATAAACCCAAGCGACTTACCTCACTGATGTCTCATGATTCCCCCTTGAAAAACACTGCCCTAAGCTCAAAACCCGTTCAACAATGATGGAAAAATGGCACAAATTCGTGAAGTGTTACTTTTATAGGTTTCTGCTAGTGATTCCGCACCTGCGAACCCTTACGAGCATCTGCGGCACCGCACCTGCGAAAATCCCATCGCAGGTGCGCCTTTCACTTAACCTACGAGGCTCCGCATCTGCGCTCGAACCATCGCACCTGCGGTTCCGCAGATGCGGTCCAGCCTGCCGCTCATGTGCCTATTTTCGCATCTGCGGGTTGGTCCTCCACTTCTGCGACCATCGCACCTGCGGTCCCCACTCTGCAGGTGCGGCCACACTAGAAAAGCAGCACCAGCTGCATTTTTCCAACTTCCAAACTTCCTGTTAACCATCCGAAATCAACCCGAGCCCCTCGGTACCTCAACCAATAGTTCAAACAAGTCATATATCACTACCCGAATTTAGTTGAACCTTCGGAACACCCAAAACAATACCAAATCAACCTCGGATTCAAGCCTAAGAACTTTTAAACTTTCAAAATTCGCCAACGACGCCGAAACCTATCAAACCACGTCCGAATGACCTCAAATTTTGCACACACATCACAAATGACACTACGAACCTACTCCAACTTCCGGAATTCCATTCCGACCCCGATACCTAATTTTTCATTGCCGATCAAAATCGCCAAATTTTTAACTTTTGCCAATTCAAGACTAATTCTACTACGGACCTCCAAATTATATTTCGGACACACTCCTAAGTCTAAAATCACCCGAAGCTAACCGAATCATAAAAAATCAAGTCTGAACTCGTTTACTCGTAAGTCAACTTCCGTTAGACTTTTCTAACTTAGCTTTCTAACTAAGAGACTAAGTGTCTCATTTCACTCCAAAACTACTCCGAACCCAAACCTACCAACTCGATACAACTCAACACAGTTGAACAACATATTAATAAGCAGAAATGGGGAAAACGGGGCTACAACTCTCGGAACAACCGACCGGATCGTTACAGGTTGAGTGTTTGAAAATATTACCCTGGTCAACATATGTGAAACATAGATTTGGGGTACAAGCTCATGTGTCATTTTATGTATTCTGCCTAAATAAAATGAAATTTAAGGATTTTAACATGCACATATGTGATGTTAGGAAACATGCAAATAATTTCTTAAGAAAACATGTGTACGGGCTTATTTACTGATATATAAGCATCTTGAGTGGGCCCATCATATTTATTGCTCCAACTATGCATAGGAATCAGGATAGGTCTTTGGTCCAGTTACTATTTAAATAATCTTAAATTCCCTGATTAAACATACTAAACTCTACTAAAACTAAACAGGAGACTAATAATACATAACTGAGATATTTTTTCCCCCAATATAAACTGAGAAAAAATTTAAAGGTAAATATTGATCTTGAATAGCCAATTTGCCATCTGATCTAAGCTTAAACCCATAAGTTTTTTACACAAACACACTCTTTAAGTTTAAGAGTCATATATGCCTTCAATATACAGAATTTCAACAATTAGTCTCAAAGATATTCTCAAACCATGTAAAAAAATATAAATAAAACTAATGTATTATTGGACACAACAGAAAAAATATACTTTGTCCGTTCCAGTTTATATGAACCTATTTCCGTTTTGGTCCGTTAAAAAAAAAAATGACCCCTTCTTAAATTTGAAAACAATTTAGCTTAAACTTCTAATTCTATCATTAGTGAGAAGCTTTTATAACCACACAAATATTCTGGACCCTTTTTGACTTGTTTAGAATTACAAATTCCTAACGTATTCATTTTTTTAAATTATGTGCCCAGTCAAACAGGTTCACATAATTTGAAACGGAGGGAGTAGGTATTAAACGGAGAAAAAAAAAATCTCAATATACAGAACTTTAAGGTAAATGACACAATAGCATGAATTACATTGTGACGCTCCAACTCAACCCCCTCTGCCCAATTTTCACACAGCCAAAAGAATCATCAGTTGAAAGTTCTAATCAAACTTAAATTTATTTGTAACAAGAAACTCTTCGAATTATGATTAATCACAGTGATAATACATTCAGTTGTCACTAATTTAATGTCGTGAAGCATCTCTTATGAAGTAATACATCTTCAATTGAGAGACAACAATGAGCACTTATCTAACACCATATTAATTTCTCTAAACTTTTGTCAACAAAAAAAAAAGAGAGGGTAAACTACCCTGTATACCTACCTAATCAAAAGTAAATACCCATTTTAAAAGTAATTATATTAAATATCTAGTATATTACAACTAATTACCCGCCCAGCCTAATATATAATTAGCTTTCCTTTTTTATCTCCTCATCAATTCTCGCTTGCCGCTACCCATTTCTCAAGGAGAAGCAGCAAACACTTTTAAGAAGTTTCAAAATTAATTTTCCTCTTTTACTCCATGAAAAATCACAATTCTCAATCGGAAGTTCAATCACAAAAGAGATAGCATTTGTATGTTGTTTGTATTGTACCTTTTTCTTCCTATCATCACCCATTTTTTTATTTGTGCTCCATAATTCATTTTATCTCCTAAAAGTAAAACAAAAAATAATATGTACTATCTAACTAAGATTTGATTTTTCATTAGTGTTTGAAGTGTTTGTTGTTGGAATTTATTGGTATTGTTCTTTGATGTGTAGATTATGATATTAATACTAGTTTTTTAAAATTGGTATATACCATTTTGGTCTATAATTAATTACAACAATATAATATTATAGTATATAGTATAATATAATAGTATAATGTTGAATGAAGAACACAAGATATTATTTTGATATATTGTATAGTATTTTAGTATATAATATATAATTTAACAATATATAATTTACTGATATTATTTCAGTTTAATAATTGAATTAAAAAATATTTTTTAAACTTTTTGCGTACAATTGTATACCCTGTTAGTATAGCTATATACTATACTGGTATCATCTGTTAATTAAAATATTTTTTGGTTGTATTAGCTACATTTAATTGGTACACTATTTGATTTTTCTTTAGTAATAGTAGAATAATACAGTATCTTGAATATTTTTAATTTTCCTTTATGCATGTGTATTATGTAATCATTTTGAAGAGAAGGTGAATAAATATTTACTATATCAGTTATTTTTTCTTATTGTATAAAAATAAGAATAATAAAAAATAGTGAAAATAGTAAATGAAATTAGATTATGAAGAGAAAAAGAATATAAAAAAAAGAAGTTAAATGAAATTTGTAACGACCCAACCTGTCGTTTTGACTGGTAGAACCATGTTTCCCTAAATAAGACTACTCGTATGTACTTTTACTAATTTATGACTTGCGGGGATGTTGGTTCGGGATTTGGAAATGTTCGGGTTGAAATCGAAACACTGAGTTTCTTGGTTTGGATTTGAAAGGGGCAAGTTTACCTTCGGTCAATATTTTTAGAAAATAACTTCGGAATCGAGATTTGATAGTTCCAATAGGTTCGTATGATGATTTTGGACTTGCGCGTATGTTTGGACGGGATTTTGGATGACCCAGGAACATTTCCGCGCCTATTGTGGAAGTTGGCATTTTGGAATGATTTCATAAATTTGGGTGAAAGTGCATTTCAAGGTTATCGATGTCCGTTTGGGATTCCGAGTCTGGGAATGGATCCGTATGGTAATTCTGGTATTGGGAGCGCGTCCGGATGTGGATTTGGAAGTCCGTAAGTCATTTTGGTGTCATTTGGCGAAAGTTAGAAATTTGAAGGTTTTTGAGAAGTTTGACCAGGACTGGACTTTTTGATATTGGGGCTGGATTCTAATTTTTGGAAGTTGGAGTAGGTCCGTAATATCAATTATGACTTGTGTGCAAAATTTGAGGTCAATCGGACGTGATTTGATAGGTTTCGGCATCGATTGTAGAAGTTTGAAGGTTCAAAGTTCATTAAGTTTGAATTAGAGGGTAATTCGTCGTTTTGATGTTGTTTGATGTTATTTTAGGCCTCGACTAAGTTCGCAACGTGTTTTGGGACGTGTTGGTATATTTGGTTGAGTTCCCGAGGGCCTCGGGTGGATTCCGGATGGTAAACGGACCAAGTTTGGACATGGAAAGGACTACTGAAGCTCCCAGCTTCTGGTGTAACCGCACCTGTGCATGGGCAGCCGCAAGTGCGAGCCATGAGCCATAGGAGCGAAGAAGAGGAGGGGTCACTGGGCACCGCAGATGCGTGAAAGGAACCACACTTGCGAAGGCGCAGGTGCGAAAGGGTGAAACGCAGGTGCGGAGGAAGGCGCAGGTGCGGCTTATAGACCGCAGAAGCGATCTCGCAGAAGCGAGCCGCTGACTGCAGGTGCGAGCGAAGCCGGCTAAGGGAAAGCCGCATCTGCGAGGGCATTTCCGTAGATGCAGAGACGCAGAAGCGGCTTGAGAGCCGCATGTGCGAAAATTCTACTTGGCAGAATGGGTTAAAATCGGGGCTCAGCCATTTTTGAGCCCATTTTTCTCCATTCTTGGGCGATTTTGGAGCTTTTTTAGAGGGGATTTCAACTAGCAACTTGAAGGTAAGTTAATTCTACAAACTCTGAGTTAAATATATAGATTATAGGTAGATTATAACTTGTAAATTTATGAAAATCAAGGGTTAGAGGAAAAACCTAGATTTGTATTAAAAATGAGACTTTAACCACGAAAATGGTTATGGAATTGGATGAAAATTGTGTATTTGAGTTTTTGAGATTATGGGTTATGATTTCCTCCGAAAATTTCCGAAATCTGGGCACGTGGGTACGGGGTAAATTTTAGGAATTTACCATTTTTGGATAGGGTAATTTATTTAATAGTCTAATTTCGAATTATTGAGCATGTATTAATTATTTTATATAACTTTTGGATAGTTTCGGATTTTTCGGCACCGAATTGAGATTTTACGCGACATTATGATCGGGAAGTGGGGCTTTGAGACAAGGTAAGTCTCTTGCCTAACCTTGTAAAAGGAAATTTACCCCATAGGTGAATCACATTAATAATTATTGCTAATTGTGGGGGCTACGTACGCACGAGGTGACGAGAGTCCGTGCGTAGCTACTAATTATGCTAAAGTCCGGGTAGTTTAGGACTTAAATCATGAATTACTTGTGATAACTGCATCTTTTAATTGATTAAATTACTGAAATTATATTGTAAATTGTTAGAGGAAATACTAAAAGATCGAAACTTCACATACTCGAATTTTGTGTGAATTATTGAATTGTTAATAGAGATTGAACATCCTATGTGTTAATATTATAATAACTTCTCATCCCAGAGGTTCATAAGAAAATGTCCTCCTTTCTTGTGGAGCGGGCCGAACGCCTCGGCAGTATAGATGCATCTATGGATTGTGCCGCACGTCCCTCGGCAGTGTACACGACACTCTGGATCGGGCCGAACGACCTCGGCAGGAAATCGTGCTTAATAATAATAATTACACGATACCTTGATATTTTATTACAGCTTGTGAAGCTAATTGCTAAATTAAAAATTATTGAATTTTGAGAATTTATTTGATTCTGTTTGTTAAGAAAATTATTGTTCTTCATATAAATCATGTTTAATTAAATATTTTTATTTTTAAAATTTATTAACCCATAGTGAGTATCAAAGTCGACCTCTCATCACTACTTCTTCGAGATTAGGCTTGATACTTAATGGGTACACATTGTTTATGTACTCATGCTACGCTTATTGCACATTTTTGTGCAGGTACATATATGTTTAGCGATATCTTAAGCGTAGAGGCGCAGCTATTGCAGGGACTTATGCTGAGCTGCATTTCCATGTTACGAATCCGCAGCATACAAAGTCTCCATCGGTGCTATTTACATACCCTTGTCTAACTTGTATTCCAGACAGATATTGCATTTATCTAAATTTCCTAGTTGAGGCTCATGCACTTGTGACACCAGGTCTTGGCACACACATTAATAGAGCTGTGGATTTAAGTATTTTTCTTGATTTTTATTTACTCAGAACCTTAGTATTTTTCTTAAATATCGCAAGTAAGAAGAGTTTAATTTCTCGAAAATTTTTTGATGGAATAATATATGTTTAATTCCCTTGTTGGCTTGCCAGATAGCAGTGTTAGGCACCATCACGACCTTTAACGGATTTTGAGTCGTGACAAAATTAGAAAAGGAACAAGAAATAAAGAAAATAAAAGAAAAAGGAGTTAAATGAAATTAGAAAAGGAACAAGAAATAAAGAAAATAAATAAATAAAATAAATAAATGAGTCAAAATTGAGTGTGAAATAAGTTATGGTAAAAATAACAATAATATGATTTGAGAAAAAATAAATGAATCGAAAAAGAGAAAAAAGAAAAAAATAAGAAGAAAACGAGAAAAAAGAAAAGGAGAAAAGAAAGAAAAAAAGGAAAAAAGAAAAGAAGCATGGAAATAAAAAAGAATTGGAGAAAAAAGAGAAAAATTCCCACAAAAACTACTATGGGTAGGAAATATAATTAGTTTGATGGGTAGAAAAATAAATGGGTAGGTAAAAGTAAATAGTTTTGTTTTTGTGGGTAACTAGTTTTGTTTTTGTGGGTAACTATATCATTCACCCAAGAATAAAAAATAAAAAAACTCTCTGACTGCTTGAAAAGGAATGCACACAGTTAATCCTTTAAATCCGGGGGGTTTAGGTGACATTTTATTTCAACATTCTAAAAACTTAAAAAATACAAACGCAGAGAATTAAGGGGCCGGAACCTAAATGTGATCTTTTTGGACTCAAATGATCGAAATGAGTGAAAAACAAATATTATGACCAAACTATATATAACGCCCTTTTAAAGGGCTCTATATGTATAACGCCTTTTATAAAGGCACTATGGTCTGACTTTAACAAGACTGCTAGGTATAGCGCCTTTATAAATGACGCTATACATATTTTGTAGGCCCACCAATAACACTTCTGCGCTTAACTAACATAACAATAATTCAAATGGGTATAGCGCCCTTTTAAAGGGCGCTATACCTTAAAATATTCGACCCCCGGATTGGGCATTGCCTTATTTAAAGGCGTTAAGGATTTTACAAAAATCCATTCAGAAATATTCTCAACTCCTATTAAATTTTTCTTCTTGTTAAATTCTCAAGCATTTTGTCATAATGTCTGAAGAGCGAAAAGTAAGGGCTTCATTATATTGGGAGGTGAGATTATGGTGGTGAATAACTCAGTGAGCTATAGTTTATCTCCACAGTGTCATGTTAAGTTGTCACATACAATGGAGTACGATAGACTGGTGTCATTGTTGTGTAACAAAATGAGTGTGAGCAAACGTTCGGTGAACCTTAAAGTAACCGAAAGATATCTGTATTCTGTCACTCCGCAAGGGGTTGCTTATTACGCTGAGTTTAACATCGAGGATGATAAAACTTTGAATATTTTTTGAGGACTCCGGATGAATACCGCGAATTTCTTTTGATAAAAATGTTGGAAATGTACATGAAGATTGAAGACGTTCGCAATAATAAGGTTGCGCAAAGCATGGATAACCCTCAGTCATCGAGTGGTTATTCTGGAGCAATTTTTGCCGAACAGGTTCCAGCTGAAAGAGTTTGGCCTGATTTAAACTATCTCCACAGGCGAATGAGGAGCGAGGAAATAATTTCTCTCCTACTTTAGATAATCCACAAGACGAGTGGTAAACTTCAATTTTCCTTTGTGTTACGATATTTATTTTTGTTGTATTGAATTTGCATTAACACTCATATATTCCACAGGGGGTACCGTCCAGATATGAATTTTACAAGTTATGAACCTACGCCCAGTTGGAATATGCGTAGTTCTGGTGTGTTAGATCATGGTGGTCCATCCTGGAGTCATCACCAACAGGATAATGCTCCATCATGAAATGTCAATACATTACGACTTGTAAGTGAAGTGATATAGCTATATGTAAAGTATTTATCAATTTGAGTAGCTCATTATTTTGTTGTTTGTGCAGTGAAAATGAGCAAGTCGAACCTCCTGTCCTGACTCAATTGCCCGAAGATGACATATTTAATCGGGATCTGGCAGATGCACAGAGTCAGGAAGAGAACAGTGATTATGACAATAATGCCGATGAGTCCGGAGATGACACACCCTTCCCTTATGAGGGTGGTGATGAGGAGGAAGAGAATGCTGGACCTGATTTGATGAGAGAGCATGCTCCACCCCCCGTTAGACCAAGAGTGTACGAGTCTCAGGTGCCGTCTCATTCAAGGGAGATTCCCTACCTTGATCATTTGCCAAGTATGCCGGATGTGGATACCCTCACAAGGGATATTGATGAAATTCGAATAGCAATGTGGGATGAGACTAGACCAACGGTGCTGGCAAAGGGCATGCTTTTTCCTGATAAACCGCGCATAAGCAGGGCGGCAAAAATATACAACATAAAAGAGTGTCGTGAGATGATAGTATGGGAGTCAATTCTGGATGTATACAAGGTTGTTTGTCATAGATTGTTTACGGGTTGTCATTGGATGCTGCGTGCGAGCAAGAAGAAAACGGGTAGGTGGAAAATGGGTAAATACATTGGCACCCACACTTGTGAAATGGACACATTCAGTGGGAATCACTTCAACTTGGATGTTGACTTGATTTCTCTTGTCCTGATTCCACACATTGAAGTGTCCATAAAGTACAAGATCAAAGAGTGCATTACATCCGTCCACCAGGAATATGGCTGTACCATTAACAAAAGAAAGGCATTTCTCGGGCGCAAACGTACGTTTGAAATTGTTTATGGTAACTGGGATAACTCATTTGCAGCTCTACCCAAGTACATGGCCGCATTGCAACACTTTAACCCCGGGACCGTTGTTGAATGAAAACTTGAGCGGAGTTCAGGAATACCAGAATATATATTCAAATACGTTTTCTAGGCATTTAAACCAGCAATTGATGATTTTCTACATTGCCAGCCGGTAATATCCATAGACGGCACTCATGTCTATGGAAAGTATGATATTAAGTTGTTGATCGTCGTTGCAGTAGATGCTAATTGTAGTATATTTCCTTTAGCTTTTTCTATTTGTGCCAATGAAAGCCAAGAGACGTGGACACTATTTTTGAATCACTTGAAAGAGCACGTTGTCAAACAGCGTTCAGGTATTTGTCTAATATCTGATTGGCATGGTGGTATTAGAAGTTTTGTAGAGAATTTGCCTGCATGGCAAGAACCGTATGCCTACCACCGTTACTGTGTGAGGCACCTGAAAGTCCAATTTCCAGAAGGCACATCCCAACAAGGTTTTGCATGATTTAATGTGGATGGCTGCAACAGATCACCAAGAGCATAAATTCCGGTGGCATATGGAATATATCAGGCAGGAAGACGAGGTAGCCTATCATTGGTTGATGCGACATAAGCCTGAAAAGTGGACTTTGCATGCAGATGGTGGCAGAAGATGGGGAATTCTGACTACAATTGTGTTAGAGTCTTTCAATGGGTTATTGAAGTCTACACGAGGATTTTATGTCACTGCCATGGTGCGAACATTCATTCAAGCAGATGACGGAGAGGTTTGTTGAAAGGGTTGCAGCTGCAATGTCATTGATGGAAAGGGGTGCTGAATTTATGCCACTACAAATGAAAAGATTTGAGAAATACAGGCGGAGAGCACATTGGCATTCGTTTTTAAAGTATGATCACGGCCGAAATATTTTTGAAGATCGCACCGCTATCCATCAAAACTGGGGGAATAGTGTACACACCATAAATGAATCTAGAAGGTTATGCTCTTGTGGGAAATGGTCCATCTATCACATGCCGTGCTCACATGCCATTAAGTGCTTTCAACATACAGGTTTAGGGCTAACCAACTACGTTGACAAACAATATAGTGTTCCTGCATACTTAAACACCTATAGTGTGCATTTGCAGCCAGTGGGTGCTGAGAATTATTGGCCGCCGGATCCATTTAAAATGGTGTGTAACAAGGAGTTTTTGCGTCAGTGACAGGTGCAAAAAAGAACACGTATACGGAACCAAATGGATATTGGTGATACCGTTTATGCGCGCAAATGTGGTATATACTCGCAAACAGGACACGACCGTCGAAAATATCCTTCAGCTAGTTTGGGTGGCAGTGGTAATCCAGCTCCTGGTAGAAGTTCATCTAATGTGCCCAACTATCAAGGATACACGTAGTGTTTTGTTTCCGTAATGTAGTTGTAATAAATGTATGTATCAAATAAAATTATATTTTCATTGTTGTTAAATCTTATTGATATTTAACATTATCAGTGGAGTAAATTAATGAATTTCTTCCTCCCGTTCATGTTATCAAAAATAGTATTGGATTAAAAAACCAAACTTATTACGTTGACTTTCGAATTTCAATCTAAAATTATTAGAAAACTACATTGTCGGAGAAGGAATATGTTTGATATATATATATATATATATATATATATATATATATATATATATATATATATATATATATATATATATATATATATATATATATATATATATATATATATATATATATATATATATATATATATATATATATATATATATATATATATATATATATATATATATATATATATATATATATATATATATATATATATATATATATATATATATATATATATATATATATATATATATATATGTAATAGGATAGCACGGTTAAATACTACATTATGTGTGTTGTCTTGTCGACCTGAAAAGCTGCCCGCCTGCAAAAGCTGTATTGTACCCGAAAGAATCTTTAACACGCGAAGCATAGCGCGGTTAAATACTACGTTATGTGTGTTGTCTTGTCGACCTGAAAAGTTGCCCTCCTGCAAAAGTTGTATTGTACCTGAAAGAATCTTTAACACGCGAAGCATAGCGCGGTTAAATACTACGTTATGTGTGTTGCCTTGCCTATAAATAACTAGCGCATTTTAGTTATTATCTGCGCTTAACCAAAATAAATAGCAAAACTTTCCATAAAAGCAGTTTTTTTTTTTACATTAACAAATGTTTGGACGCAATTATGTATCAATGTGCTATTGTGGCAAACGCTGTATGGTGAAGGAATGTTGGTCTAATGGTCATGTTGGGTGCAGATACTGGATGTGTGTAAACAGGTTTGGAGGCAATGACAAAAATTATTGCAATTTTGAGGTATGGCTTGATGAACCCATTAAGTAGAAATGCTACAAACGATCGTTGCAGTATATTTTGGGATATGAACTGTGAATACCAACGCCGTGAGTCTGAAATAAAACGAGAAATTGTGGCATTGCAGGAGAAACTAAAAGAGGCGGAAGAAGAAAAAAATAGGTTGGAAGAGAAATTTAAGTGGTTGGAGCAGAGAATACTAGGCGGTAATGATTAAACAATGGCATGTATGTGTTGAGTGTAGTATTTTATCTTTATGCTTTCCATGTCATATATTTTCATTAGTTGTACTAAATTTAAATTATGTTAAGTTGCTATATTTGTGTTTGTGTTGTAGTATTAAAATAATGAAGAACCGGGAAAATAAAAACATAATATGCATATAATGTAAAAAATAAAAATTATTGCTATTATTTACATAAAATACAAAAAAAAAACTCAATGTGTCCCACAACCTGTGTGCTTCAAAGCAGCCGCTGGCCTGAGGCGAATCCCATCCCTCCCGGCTACGCTATCAGGATCATACTCATCACGTCGCCTCTTTATCACAGGATGCGCTGCAGCATGATCATCAGTAGTGCTGACAGGCTTGGTAGAAGGGGCCGTCGGTCCAGCAGTAATTTACAGAAGAATAAGTCAGCTCAGTATATGAAAATATATATTAGTAATGTACGTGTTAAGTTACAAAAATTTAAATTATCTTACCATGGTCTCGTCGGGCTCCTGAATATAATCATTCGTCGCAGCCAGGTCAGCATCGCACAAAGTGGCCTCCGTGACGGGCGATGATGAAGCCTTAATAAGAAAAACATAAAGATATTTATGGCTAATCAATGAGATAAAAACAAATTTAAACTTAATAGTAATACAAACATACCTGCGCTTGTGAAAGATCCCCAGCATCCCTCGATGATGAGCCATAACTCAGTCGGCAACCACTATCCACATCTCGGGTCGGCCGATCATCAGCAACGGTCGAGGTGCCTGGAAAGTACTGATCCCAGTCCTCTCGTGTAATGCTCGTGCTCGTGATCAACAATGGATCTCACGGGGTCACCTGCGAAGTCCCTGGAGTGAGCTGAAGCTGAAGGTTGTATGACGGCATGGTGATGTGATGGTAGTTTGGCTCATGGAGGTCACCCGGCTGATCAGCTCCATCATCTTCAACAGGTGCCTCAACGCCCCCTTGCTGGGGACCACCTCCTCGTAGGTCCCTACGACCCCGTGGGACAGCCCTGCCTCGTGGGACAGCCCTACCTCGTGGGATAACCCTACCTCGTGGGATAACCCTACCTCGATGGTACTGCTCTGGCGCCACATAAGTAGGGTCGTGTCCTAAGCGCTCATCCTCTCGGGCTCGCCGCAGTGTCCGGGCAACTAGTTCTGTAACCTGCCGGCCATACTCGTGCAAAGTGGCCGCTCTCTCGCCGGCATGCTGCTGCATCTACAGTACTAACTAGTTGAACAAATGTAGGCTGATAGCCTGCACAACATGTAAAATATAAATTACGGAACGCTAGATTACAGTTACAAGTAAGAATACCAAATAACATACCAGTGCCCCGTGCCTCCTGCGTATGGAACGTACTGACCGCCAGCATGATGTATGGGATTCCCGACAAAAATTCGGGTAACGCCGCGGTACCAGCCCATATAATCATGCTCAGTATCCGTCCGACGCAGTGAAGGGGGGGAGGGGAATCAGGTCAAGTCGCCGGTCCCAAGTATCGATCTGTGCCTCTAGCCATGCCACATATGCCTGGTCCACCCTAGAACGATCATCCCGCTGGAAATGTGTAGTCTGTCAGGTGGACAGTGGCGGTACAAGCTGCGGACAATCAAACTGGCAAAGTACCCGCTCGGTGGCATGATACTCCACAATATCAAGGCACTTCAACGGGACGGAAGAGCTCCAAATAAGTCGGACGAACGAGCAATAATCGGGCAAGCCAGCTATCAGGGTGTCGTTGTATGGAGTCCAGATGAACTATTAAGTAACAACAGAAAACGTGAGTATACGCAACACACGTGAAGTCAGGCCAAGTAAACTTAGCTATACATTTACATGTGCGCCCTCCAGCAAATCCAACAAATCCCTGCACAAGGGGAGATTATGTCGAGCCTCATACTCTCGTTCATATCCCCACCGGAGAACCCACCTCCTAGCTAGAGGGCGAAATGGAGGTGGTACACCCGGAGCTAATAGTGGTAAAGGTGGCTGCAACTGCATGAACCGCTCCGAGGCCCAAACCTAACATATCAAGTGGACGTAAAATTTAAGATATATTTTTACTAGGTATGTTATAATGAATAGAGTATTCGAATATGTTTTCACCTATAGCAGCGGCAAAAATTCAGCAACATCACGCTGGGTGCCCGTGGTCGCCCGTCACATCTGCCTGTACAAGTAGGCGAGAACAGTAACACCCCAGCTGTACTGGGGTAAATCATCTAGCCGCTCAAGATGATGAAGAAATCTCAAGCTGACTAGGTTCCCCAAAGTGTTCGGGAACAAGACCCCGCCAAACATAAGGAGTAGCAGCAACCTCGTGTGCAGCTCCGGTGTATCGCCTGTGATGTCAGGGTGCAATACCTCCAAATGGTCTCGGATAGTCGTCAACTGCAGACGATTCGCCCCAACCAGTACAGTCTCCTCCTGTGGCCAGAAATCAGTGAGCTGCTGCAGCATGTCCAGGTACTGCCCACCTGTCAGCTCTCTCATGGCCTGCGACAGAGCAACGGGGTGTCCATCAACGGGCAGCCCATATATAACCTCCACGTCCTGCAGTGTGATGGTGGCCTCGCCAATGGGAAGTAGAATGTGTGCGTCTCCGGTCGCCACCGCTCTATCAGGGCCGTGATCAAAGATCAATCGGCCTGCAGCCGCCCGATCTCCAAAATCCTATAGAAGCTTGTATCCTGCAGGCGTCTGACTACACGGGGATATAGAACTTTTCCCTTCAGAAAGTCCCACATGTCGTCCACTCTCCTGACGCTGAGAGTCTGGGCCAGTAACTCTCCCTCCCATATGTGGGAATACCTATGATCGCCCTGTAACGACAGTAGCTCATCGCTGGAGAGTCCGGGATGCATAGCCGGAACCTCCATGTCGTCTACTGTAAATTAAACAACATTAATTACATGTTAGTTTTATAATTTTATATGTTTGTTTGTAAATTAAATAATTAATTTTTATAGTTATATAAGATTTAATTATTAAGTATTCACATATGGGTTCTTGGCTCGATATTTGAGGCTCCAGTAGCACCAAGATATCCTGAATTCTTGTATGTGTTAGTTTTATTAATTTATATATAGTTTTATTATTTTACATGTTTTATTTTATACGTTTGTTTGTTACTCACTTATTTTTTACTATAATAAAATTAAATAATTAAGTTTTATAATTATACAAGATTTAATTATTAAATATTCACAAATGGGTTCCGGGCTCGATATTTGATGCCCAGTAGCACCAAGATATCCGGAAAATATTGTTGTTTTCTCATGTTATTTTCTTACGATCATTGACTAGAATCGGACAAAGTTTGTGTTTTATCTATCAGCTATTTTGACGTATTTTTGAGTATAAGAGATACTTAAATGATTAATTTCAATAACTATAGTGATACTACGCTAAAAGGCACTACATTTTACTACGCTAAAAGGACACTATATTACTAGTATTTAAGCAAATAAATAATCTAAACCAGATAAAAATAACAAATACATTTAATCACAAAACATTCACGAAAGTACATATACAACAGTAAAAAGTAACTTATTAACATTGTTTTTAAAAAATAATAATGATTTCTCAATTTTTACATATTTTTTTAGCACACTAATATCTTAGTCCGGATAAAAATAACATACCAGTTTAATCGCAAAAAAATACAAAACAACCTAGAACACATTTAAAACAACTAATATGCATTTTTTATACGAGTTTCGACAAAACTAAATCGGAATACCTCGATTTATGTTTTTTGAAAAGTTGAAGATTTGAATCAGAAATGAGTAACCCACAACGAGAGAAGGCTTAGCTAGGACGTGGGACCAAGAGTCTTTATTTTTTGTGGGACGGGTGGGGTCCACTCAATTTACACAATTTCTATACAGCAGCAACCCCGAGGGGGGGAGGGGGGGTTGTTTTGCTGTTCTGTAACGGGGGAAAGGGAAAGGACGACTATTTGAAGGGGTGTATAACGTCGTTTATTAAGGCGTTATACATATAGCGCCTTAATAAACCGCGCTATACCTGGACGTCTAATCAACTTCCTTAACGTCTAAAAGGTATAGCGCCCTTTAAAAGGACGCTATATATAGTTTAGTCACAATATTTTTTTCCCTTATTTCAGTCATTTGAGTCCAAAAAGATCACATTTAGGTTTTGGGCCCCAGAATTAAAGACCAACAATTTACTCAATTTACACAATTTCTATACAGCAGCAACCCCGAGGGGGGGAGGGGGGGTTGTTTTGCTGTTCTGTAACGGGGGAAAGGGAAAGGACGACTATTTGAAGGGGTGTATAACGTCGTTTATTAAGGCGTTATACATATAGCGCCATAATAAACCGCGCTATACCTGGACGTCTAATCAACTTCCTTAACATCCAAAAGGTATAGCGCCCTTTAAAAGGACGCTATATATAGTTTAGTCACAATATTTTTTCCCCTTATTTCAGTCATTTGAGTCCAAAAAGATCACATTTAGGTTTTGGGCCCCAGAATTAAAGACCAACAATTTACTCAATTTACACAATTTCTATACAGCAGCAACCCCGAGGGGGGGAGGGGGGGTTGTTTTGCTGTTCTGTAACGGGGGAAAGGGAAAGGACGACTATTTGAAGGGGTGTATAACGTCGTTTATTAAGGCGTTATACATATAGCGCCATAATAAACCGCGCTATACCTGGACGTCTAATCAACTTCCTTAACATCCAAAAGGTATAGCGCCCTTTAAAAGGACGCTATATATAGTTTAGTCACAATATTTTTTTCCCTTATTTCAGTCATTTGAGTCCAAAAAGATCACATTTAGGTTTTGGGCCCCAGAATTAAAGACCAACAATTTACTCAATTTACACAATTTCTATACAGCAGCAACCCCGAGGGGGGGAGGGGGGGTTGTTTTGCTGTTCTGTAACGGGGGAAAGGGAAAGGACGACTATTTGAAGGGGTGTATAACGTCGTTTATTAAGGCGTTATACATATAGCGCCTTAATAAACCGCGCTATACCTGGACGTCTAATCAACTTCCTTAACGTCTAAAAGGTATAGCGCCCTTTAAAAGGACGCTATATATAGTTTAGTCACAATATTTTTTTCCCTTATTTCAGTCATTTGAGTCCAAAAAGATCACATTTAGGTTTTGGGCCCCAGAATTAAAGACCAACAATTTACTCAATTTACACAATTTCTATACAGCAGCAACCCCGAGGGGGGGAGGGGGGGTTGTTTTGCTGTTCTGTAACGGGGGAAAGGGAAAGGACGACTATTTGAAGGGGTGTATAACGTCGTTTATTAAGGCGTTATACATATAGCGCCATAATAAACCGCGCTATACCTGGACGTCTAATCAACTTCCTTAACATCCAAAAGGTATAGCGCCCTTTAAAAGGACGCTATATATAGTTTAGTCACAATATTTTTTTCCCTTATTTCAGTCATTTGAGTCCAAAAAGATCACATTTAGGTTTTGGGCCCCAGAATTAAAGACCAACAATTTACTCAATTTACACAATTTCTATACAGCAGCAACCCCGAGGGGGGGAGGGGGGGTTGTTTTGCTGTTCTGTAACGGGGGAAAGGGAAAGGACGACTATTTGAAGGGGTGTATAACGTCGTTTATTAAGGCGTTATACATATAGCGCCTTAATAAACCGCGCTATACCTGGACGTCTAATCAACTTCCTTAACGTCTAAAAGGTATAGCGCCCTTTAAAAGGACGCTATATATAGTTTAGTCACAATATTTTTTTCCCTTATTTCAGTCATTTGAGTCCAAAAAGATCACATTTAGGTTTTGGGCCCCAGAATTAAAGACCAACAATTTACTCAATTTACACAATTTCTATACAGCAGCAACCCCGAGGGGGGGAGGGGGGGTTGTTTTGCTGTTCTGTAACGGGGGAAAGGGAAAGGACGACTATTTGAAGGGGTGTATAACGTCGTTTATTAAGGCGTTATACATATAGCGCCTTAATAAACCGCGCTATACCTGGACGTCTAATCAACTTCCTTAACGTCTAAAAGGTATAGCGCCCTTTAAAAGGACGCTATATATAGTTTAGTCACAATATTTTTTTCCCTTATTTCAGTCATTTGAGTCCAAAAAGATCACATTTAGGTTTTGGGCCCCAGAATTAAAGACCAACAATTTACTCAATTTACACAATTTCTATACAGCAGCAACCCCGAGGGGGGAGGGGGGGTTGTTTTGTTGTTCTGTAACGGGGGAAAGGGAAAGGACGACTATTTGAAGGGGTGTATAACGTCGTTTATTAAGGCGTTATACATATAGCGCCTTAATAAACCGCGCTATACCTGGACGTCTAATCAACTTCCTTAACGTCTAAAAGGTATAGCGCCCTTTAAAAGGACGCTATATATAGTTTAGTCACAATATTTTTTTCCCTTATTTCAGTCATTTG
This sequence comes from Nicotiana tabacum, assembly GCF_000715075.1. Classification (NCBI taxonomy): domain Eukaryota; kingdom Viridiplantae; phylum Streptophyta; class Magnoliopsida; order Solanales; family Solanaceae; genus Nicotiana; species Nicotiana tabacum. The sequence continues at coordinate 103,001,612 of NC_134093.1, forward strand.
AGTCCAAAAAGATCACATTTAGGTTTTGGGCCCCAGAATTAAAGACCAACAATTTACTCAATTTACACAATTTCTATACAGCAGCAACCCCGAGGGGGGGAGGGGGGGTTGTTTTGCTGTTCTGTAACGGGGGAAAGGGAAAGGACGACTATTTGAAGGGGTGTATAACGTCGTTTATTAAGGCGTTATACATATAGCGCCATAATAAACCGCGCTATACCTGGACGTCTAATCAACTTCCTTAACATCCAAAAGGTATAGCGCCCTTTAAAAGGACGCTATATATAGTTTAGTCACAATATTGTTTTTCCTTATTTCAGTCATTTGAGTCCAAAAAGATCACATTTAGGTTTTGGGCCCAGAATTAAAGACCAACAATTTACTCAATTTACACAATTTCTATACAGCAGCAACCACGAAAATCAGAAAATTAAGAAACCAAAACTAATCTTATAAATGTACAATCAACGCGCATAAACTGATCAACTATGAAAATCTGGAGAAAGAACCGTTCATGTGTGTTTTAGGCTAAAAACATTTGCAGTTTTCCCCTACGACCCCATCTATACTCTGCTTCACACTGTTCTTCCTCGAAATTGTCAGTGCTCAACTCCTCTTCCAATTTCCACTGTCTTTTTCCCGGACAATTTATTCGCGTTGGTTGTACAGTTATAAGGTGAGTTTTGGTTTCTTATTTTCTTGATTTTTGGAATAGCTGTTGCATAGAATTGTTTAAACTGAGTAAATTGTTCGTCGATTAACACTTCATAAACGCTCACAGTCGTTCCAGTTTATTTGATGCTTCAACAGACTTGAAACGAAAAGGAAGAGTAGAGGACCTCAGTTTTAACTTCCCATGTCTAATTCAAATTAGCCAAACAAAGCTACATGAAGTTTTTATCCATATTAAATCGGTGGTCAAGTCAGAAATTTCATTTAGGGTATTCAAACTTGAAATAAGTAAAAAAATCTTCGATAAAGGGTGTTCAATTTATGTTATATACCATTAAAATTTACTCTCTCCGTTTCAATTTATGTGAACCCAATTGACTGGGCACGAAATTTAAGAAAAGAGAAAAGACTTTGAACTTGTGGTGTAAAATATATTTTGTGTGGTTATAAATAATTACATAAAGGTAAATTATTTCAAATAAGGAAATATGTCATTCTTTTTGGTACGGACTAAAAAAGAAATAGGTTCACATAAATTGAAACGGATGAAGTAATATTTTACCTATATAAACAGTGTAATTTTTCGACCAAGGTTGGTCAGTTGACCACCATCGGGTATATATACCTTCGCCCCTGTATTAAACTTCATGGAACATAGTCAATTAGATGAAGCTATTTACTTGTAGGTTATTTTAGTTTCTACTAACTGAACAGCGGTAGTCCTCCGTTTGTATTATATAAAAGTTACACAAACTCTTAACACTACAAATTGAAACGGATGGAGTAATATTTTACTTATATATATAATGTAATTTTTTTTTACGAAGGATAGTTAGTTGACCACACCTTTGATGTTATGTACAGCCCGTGAATATAACCTAAGTTTGGAAAAAGTCAGGTTTAGATCCTTATTTACCTGATTCTTCATTTGAATACTAAGGTTCCTTATTTGGATCAATATAATAGTTTTGTACTTCTTTATAAAAGGCGAACGTGATTCTTCATTGAAAAGAGGTAAAGAAGACCTCTTTTGGATCGAATGGTGACTTTCTTTTTAACTTCTTTTTCGTTTTTGTTTCAGAATCCATTTTGGAAGAAGAGGTCTTTTCATTACAAATTAAGTATTTATTTGCCCATTAAATTTAGAGTATTAACTTGCCAATTACTCTCACTAATTACTCCCTCAAATATAATATACATCCTCTCTAAAACTCATTTAATTATAAAGAGCAACCCAGAATTACTCGATCATTGTATTTTTTTTTGGTAATTACTCGATCATTGTATTTGTAATATGGCCATTATTTTGTCAAATGGAGTCCATCTCACATAAGCATAAGCATCTTTGCAAAGTGTAGACTTTGTTGGCAATATTCTTTGGGACCCAAAAATATTGCATTGTGTGTTGGACATCATTTGCACAAGTTGTATCTCTTCTTTTACACCTAAGAGGTCAAGACTTTTTTGCCTATAAAAGGGAAGGCCATTAGTTCATTTTACAGACACCAACAAGACTTGAGTCTTCAATTCTTGTTTCTTCCTTTTTTCTTTTATTAAGAGTGTTTTATATGAGAGTTAAGTGTTGGGAAGCACTTGTATGAACCCTTTCTTTGGAGTGATCTTGTGAAGTTATTCTCTTAGGGTATTTGGGATTAATTAGAGTGTTTACTCTAATTTTATACTCTCTTTTGTACTCTTATTGTTATAGTAAATTGCTCCTCTCCGCTTGTGGACGTAGGTCACTTTGACCGAGCCACGTTACATTTGTATCTTCTTTATCTACTTTAATTGTCGTTGTTATCAACTTCCATTGTCTTTGTTATTGTCATTATACCGTTGTTTGGCTATATTTCGTACTACCCGGGTTCCCGATCCTAACAAATTGATATCAGAGCCGGATCTAACCGAGTTAGTTTCAATAGCCAAAATGACTCTAACAAAGACCTATATTGAGAAATTTGACCGAAATGCAAACTTCGGAATGTGGAAATTAAAGATGGAAGCTATCCTAATTCAGGATGGCTTAGACTTGGCGTTGCAAGGAAAGAAGAAGAAGCCGGATAAAATGACGGACAAGGAGTTTACCATCATAGACAAAAAGGCAAAAGCGGGTATCATTTTAAATCTCTCAAATGAGGTTTTATGTGAAGTTTATGTAGAAACCACAACTAAAGGCATGTGGGAAAAAATTAAAAACCTTATATATGAAGACGACGGTAGAAAATAGACTTTACCTGAAGCAGAAGCTTTATACAATTCGTATGGGTGAAGGTACCTCTATTCTCTCTCATCTTGACACCTTTGATTCCATTCTTATGGATTTGAGTAATATAGATGCTGAAATTAAAGATGAGGATCAAGCCGTGTTACTGCTTTGTTCTCTACCCCCATCTTTTAAGCATATAAGAGATACTATGCTTTATGCAAAGGATAATATCTCTTATAAGGATATTAAATCTATCTTAAAATCAAAAGAACAGATAGATAGTGATATTATTGGGGAAGCTAGTGGAACTCAAGCTGAAGTTGGCTTGTTTGTTCGGTGCAAATCCGACTCCAATTCTAGATACAATAATTTAGAGTGTCGCTATTGTCATAAGAAAGATCACAATATCTCTGAATGCTATAAACTGAAAAATAAAAAAAAAGCACAAAGAAAGAAAAAATGAGCACAAAAATACTGACACCGCCGAAGCTAGTGTAGCAACTGATGAGATTAAGGGAACTATATTTTTAGCAACTGAAACTAGTTTCAGATTAGACAATGAGTGAATTTTAGATTCCGGTTGTTCATATCATATGTGTCCTAGCAGGAACTTATTTTCTACATATGATTCAGTTGCAGGTGGAGTTGTCCAATTGGGTAACAATGTTACTTGTAACGTTATTGGCAAAGGTACAATTCGGGTCAGAATGCACGATGATGTGGTGAGAACTCTCACCGATGTTAGATATGTTCCTGAGTTGAAGAAAAATCTCATCTCTCTAGGCACTTTAGAATCCCTTGGGTGCAAATTCACTGGTGAAGGTGGAGTTCTGAAAGTTTTTCAAGGTGCTCGATTGATCATAAAAGCACATAGATCTGGTTCGTTTTATACTTTATTGGGATCCACTGTTATAGGCCATACTACAATTTCGGTATCAGACAATTTGTCTGATTTTGATGGCATTAAATTTTTGACATATGCCCATTGAGGCTTTTGCGGAGAGGTGGAGCAAATTTACTATATCATCCAAAATTAGGCCAAGGTGGAGATTTGTAATATGGCCATTATTTTATCAAATGGAGTCCATCTCACATAAGCATAAGCATCTTTGCAAAGTGTAGACTTTGTTGGCAATATTCTTTGGGACCCAAAAATATTGCATTGTGTGTTGGACATCATTTGCACAAGTTGTATCTCTTCTTTTACACCTAAGAGGTCAAGACTTTTTTGTCTATAAAAGGGAAGGCCATTAGTTCATTTTACAGACCCCAACAAGACTTGAGTCTTCAATTCTTGTTTCTTCCTTTTTTCTTTTATTAAGAGTGTTTTGTATGAGAGTTAAGTGTTGGGAAGCACTTGTGTGAACCCTTTCTTTGGAGTGATCTTGTGAGGTTATTCTCTTAGGTTATTTGGGATTAATTAGAGTGTTTACTCTAATTTTGTACTCTCTTTTGTACTCTTATTGTTATAGTAAATTGCTCCTCTCCGCTTGTGGACGTAGGTCACTTTGACCGAACCACATTAAATTTGTGTCTTCTTTATCTACTTTAATTGTCGTTATTATCAACTTCAATTGTCTTTGTTATTGTCATTATACCGTTGTTTGGCTATATTCCGCACTACCCGGGTTCCCGATCCTAACAAATTGGTATCAGAGCCGGATCTAACCGGGTTAGTTTCAATAGCCAAAATGACTCTAACAAAGACCTATGTTGAGAAATTTGACCGAAAAGCAAACTTCGGAATGTGGCAATTAAAGATGGAAGCTATCCTAATTCAGGATGGCTTAGACTTGGCGTTGCAAGGAAAGGAGAAGAAGCCGGATAAAATGACGGACAAGGAGTTTGCCATCATAGACAAAAAGGCAAAAGCAGGTATCATTTAAAATCTCTCAAATGAGGTTTTATGTGAAGTTTATGTAGAAACCACAGCTAAAGGCATGTGGGAAAAATTGAAAACCTTATACATGAAGAGGACGGTAGAGAATAGACTTTACCTGAAGCAGAAGTTTTATACAATTCGTATGGGTGAAGGTACCTCTATTCTCTCTCATCTTGACACCTTTGATTCCATTCTTATAGATTTGAGTAATATAAATGCTGAAATTAAAGATGAGGATCAAGCCGTGTTACTGCTTTGTTCTCTACCCCCATCTTTTAAGCATATAAGAGATACTATGCTTTATGCAAAGGATAATATCTCTTATAAGGATATTAAATCTATCATAAAATCAAAAGAACAGATAGATAGTGATATTACTGGGGAAGCTAGTGGAACTCAAGCTGAAGTTGGCTTGTTTGTTAGGTGCAAATCCGACTCCAATTCTAGATACAATAATTTAGAGTGTCGCTATTGTCATAAGAAAGATCACAATATCTCTGAATGCTATAAACTGAAAAATAAAGAAAAGCACAAAGAAAGAAAAAATGAGCACAAAAATACTGACACCGCCGAAGCTAGTGTAGCAACTGATGAGATTGAGGGAACTATATTTTTAGCAACTGAAACTAGTTTCAGATTAGACAATGAGTGGATTTTTGATTCCGGTTGTTCATATCATATGTGTCCTAGCAGGAACTTATTTTCTACATATGATTCAGTTGCAGGTGGAGTTGTCCAATTGGGTAACAATGTTACTTGTAACGTTATTGGCAAAGGTACAATTCGGGTCAGAATGCACGATGATGTGGTGAGAACTCTCACCGATGTTAGATATGTTCCTGAGTTGAAGAAAAATCTCATCTCTCTAGGCACTTTAGAATCCCTTGGGTGCAAATTCACTGGTGAAGGTGGAGTTCTGAAATTTTTTCAAGGTGCTCGTTTGATCATAAAAGCACACAGATCTGGTTCGTTGTATACTTTATTGGGATCCACTGTTATAGGCCATACTACAGTTTCGGTATCAGACAATTTGTCTGATTTTGATGGCATTAAATTTTGACATATGCCCATTGAGGTTTTTGCGGAGAGGTGGAGCAAATTTACTATATCATCCAAAATTAGGCCAAGGTGGAGATTTGTAATATGGCCATTATTTTGTCAAATGGAGTCCATCTCACATAAGCATAAGCATCTTTGCAAAGTGTAGACTTTGTTGGCAATATTCTTTGGGACCCAAAAATATTGCATTGTGTGTTGGACATTATTTGCACAAGTTGTATCTCTTCTTTTACACCTAAGAGGTCAAGACTTTTTTGCCTATAAAAGGGAAGGCCATTAGTTCATTTTACAGACACCAACAAGACTTGAGTCTTCAATTCTTGTTTTTTCCTTTTTTCCTTTATTAAGAGTGTTTTGTATGAGAGTTAAGTGTTGGGAAGCACTTGTGTGAACCCTTTCTTTGGAGTGATCTTGTGAGGTTATTCTCTTAGGGTATTTGGGATTAATTAGAGTGTTTACTCTAATTTTGAACTCTCTTTTGTACTCTTATTATTATAGTAAATTGCTCCTCTCCGCTTGTGGACGTAGGTCACTTTGACCGAGCCACGTTACATTTGTGTCTTCTTTATCTACTTTAATTGTCATTGTTGTCAACTTTCATTGTCTTTGTTATTGTCATTATACCGTTGTTTGGCTATATTTCGCACTACCCGGGTTCCCGATCCTAACAAATTGGTATCAGACCCGGATCTAACCGGGTTAGTTTCAATAGCCAAAATGACTCTAACAAAGACCTATGTTGAGAAATTTGACCAAAGTGCAAACTTCGGAATGTGAAAATTAAAGATGGAAGCTATCTTAATTCAGGATGGCTTAGACTTGGCGTTGCAAGGAAAGGAGAAGAAGCCGGATAAAATGACGGACAAGGAGTTTACCATCATAGACAAAAAGGCAAAAGCAAGTATCATTTTAAATCTCTCAAATGAGGTTTTATGTGAAGTTTATGTAGAAACCACAGCTAAAGGGATGTGAAAAAAATTGAAAACCTTATATATGAAGAGGACGGTAGAAAATAGACTTTACCTGAAGCAGAAGCTTTATACAATTCGTATGGGTGAAGGTACCTCTATTCTCTCTCATCTTGACACCTTTGATTCCATTCTTATGGATTTGAGTAATATAGATGCTGAAATTAAAGATGAGGATCAAGCCGTGTTACTGCTTTGTTCTCTACCCCCATCTTTTAAGCATATAAGAGATACTATGCTTTATGCAAAGGATAATATCTCTTATAAGGATATTAAATCTATCTTAAAATCAAAAGAACAGATAGATAGTGATATTACTGGGGAAGCTAGTGGAACTCAAGCGGAAGTTGGCTTGTTTGTTAGGGGCAAATCCGACTCCAATTCTAGATACAATAATTTTGAGTGTCGCTATTGTCATAAGAAAGATCACAATATCTCTGAATGCTATAAACTGAAAAATAAAGAAAAGCACAAAGAAAGAAAAAATGAGCACAAAAATACTGACACCGCCGAAGCTAGTGTAGCAACTGATGAGATTGAGGGAACTATATTTTTAGCAACTGAAACTAGTTTCAGATTAGACAATGAGTGGATTTTAGATTCCGGTTGTTCATATCATATGTGTCCTAGCAGGAACTTATTTTCTACATATGATTCAGTTGCAGGTGGAGTTGTCCAATTGGGTAACAATGTTACTTGTAACGTTATTGGCAAAGGTACAATTCGGGTCAGAATGCACGATGATGTGGTGAGAACTCTCACCGATGTTAGATATGTTCCTGAGTTAAAGAAAAATCTCATCTCTCTAGGCACTTTAGAATCCGTTGGGTGCAAATTCACTGGTGAAGGTGGAGTTCTGAAATTTTTTCAAGGTGCTCGTTTGATCATAAAAGCACACAGATCTGGTTCGTTGTATACTTTATTGGGATCCACTGTTATAGGCCATACTACAGTTTCGGTATCAGACAATTTGTCTGATTTTGATGGCATTAAATTTAGACATATGCCCATTGAGGCTTTTGCGGAGAGGTGGAGCAAATTTACTATATCATCCAAAATTAGGCCAAGGTGGAGATTTGTAATATGGCCATTATTTTGTCAAATGGAGTCCATCTAACATAAGCATAAGCATATTTGCAAAGTGTAGACTTTGTTGGCAATATTCTTTGGGACCCAAAAATATTGCATTGTGTGTTGGACATCATTTGCACAAGTTGTATCTCTTATTTTACACCTAAGAGGTCAAGACTTTTTTGCCTATAAAAGGGAAGGCCATTAGTTCATTTTACAGACACCAACAAGACTTGAGTCTTTAATTCTTGTTTCTTCTTTTTTTCATTTATTAAGAGTGTTTTGTATGAGAGTTAAGTGTTAGGAAGCACTTGTGTGAACCCTTTCTTTGGAGTGATCTTGTGAGGTTATTCTCTTAGGGTATTTGGGATTAATTAGAGTGTTTACTCTAATTTTGTACTCATTTTTGTACTCTTATTGTTATAGTAAATTGCTCCTCTCCGCTTGTGGACGTAGGTCACTTTGACCGAGCCACGTTACATTTGTGTCTTCTTTATCTACTTTAATTATCGTTGTTATCAACTTTCATTGTCTTTGTTATTGTCATTATACCGTTGTTTGGCTATATTTCGCACTACCCGGATTCCCGATCCTAACAAATTGGTATCAGAGCCGGATCTAACCAGGTTAGTTTCAATAGCCAAAATGACTCTAACAAAGACCTATGTTGAGAAATTTGACCAAAGTGCAAACTTCGGAATGTGAAAATTAAAGATGGAAGCTATCCTAATTCAGGATGGCTTAGACTTGGCGTTGCAAGGAAAGGACAAGAAGCCGGATAAAATGACGGACAAGGAGTTTGCCATCATAGACAAAATGGCAAAAGCAGGTATCATTTTATATCTCTCAAATGAGGTTTTATGTGAAGTTTATGTAGAAACCACAGCTAAAGGCATGTGGGAAAAATTGAAAACCTTATATATGAAGAGGACGGTAGAAAATTAACTTTACCTGAAGCAGAAGCTTTATACAATTCGTATGGGTGAAGGTACCTCTATTCTTTCTCATCTTGACACCTTTGATTCCATTCTTAAGGATTTGAGTAATATAGATGCTGAAATTAAAGATGAGGATCAAGCCGTGTTACTGCTTTGTTCTCTACCCCCATCTTTTAAGAATATAAGAGATACTATGCTTTATGCAAAGGATAATATCTCTTATAAGGATATTAAATCTATCTTAAAATCAAAAGAACATATAGATAGTGATATTACTGGGGAAGCTAGTGGAACTCAAGCTGAAGTTGGCTTGTTTGTTAGGTGCAAATCCGACTCCAATTCTAGATACAATAATTTAGAGTGTCGCTATTGTCATAAGAAAGATCACAATATCTCTGAATGCTATAAACTGAAAAATAAAGAAAAGCACAAAGAAAGAAAAAATGAGCACAAAAATACTGACACCGCCGAAGCTAGTGTAGCAACTGATGAGATTGAGGGAACTATATTTTTAGCAACTGAAACTAGTTTCAGATTAGACAATGAGTGAATTTTAGATTCCGGTTGTTCATATCATATGTGTCCTAGCAGGAACTTGTTTTCTACATATGATTCAGTTGCAGGTGGAGTTGTCCAATTGGGTAACAATGTTACTTGTAACGTTATTGGCAAAGGTACAATTCGGGTCAGAATGCACGATGATGTGGTGAGAACTCTCACCGATGTTAGATATGTTCCTAAGTTGAAGAAAAATCTCATCTCTCTAGGCACTTTAGAATCCCTTGGGTGCAAATTCACTGATGAAGGTGGAGTTCTGAAATTTTTTCAAGGTGCTCGTTTGATCATAAAAGCACACAGATCTGGTTCGTTGTATACTTTATTGGGATCCACTGTTATAGGCCATACTACAGTTTCGGTATCAGACAATTTGTCTGATTTTGATGGCATTAAATTTTGACATATGCCCATTGAGGCTTTTGCGGAGAGGTGGAGCAAATTTACTATATCATCCAAAATTAGGCCAAGGTGGAGATTTGTAATATGGCCATTATTTTGTCAAATGGAGTCCATCTCACATAAGCATAAGCATCTTTGCAAAGTGTAGACTTTGTTGGCAATATTCTTTGGGACCCAAAAATATTGCATTGTGTGTTGGACATCATTTGTACAAGTTGTATCTCTTCTTTTACACCTAAGAGGTCAAGACTTTTTTGCCTATAAAAGGGAAGGCCATTAGTTCATTTTAGACACACCAACAAGACTTGTCTTCAATTCTTGTTTCTTCCTTTCTTCCTTTATTAAGAGTGTTTTGTATGAGAGTTAAGTGTTGGGAAGCACTTGTGTGAACCCTTTCTTTGGAGTGATCTTGTGAGGTTATTCTCTTAGGGTATTTGGGATTAATTAGAGTGTTTACTCTAATTTTGTACTCTCTTTTGTACTCTTATTATTATAGTAAATTGCTCCTCTCCGCTTGTGGACGTAAGTCACTTTGACCGAGCCATGTTACATTTGTGTCTTCTTTATCTACTTTAATTGTCATTGTTATCAACTTTTATTATCTTTGTTATTGTCATTATACCGTTGTTTGGCTATATTTCGCACTACCCGGGTTCCCGATCTTAACAAATTTGTATCAGAGCCGGATCTAACCGGGTTAGTTTCAATAGCCAAAATGACTCTAACAAAGACCTATGTTGAGAAATTTGACCGAAGTGCAAACTTCGGAATGTGAAAATTAAAGATGGAAGCTATCCTAATTCAGGATGGCTTAGACTTGGCGTTGCAAGGAAAGGAGAAGAAGTCGGATAAAATGACGGACAAGGAGTTTGCCATCATAGACAAAAAGGCAAAAGCAGGTATCATTTTAAATCTCTCAAATGAGGTTTTATGTGAAGTTTATGTAGAAACCACAGCTAAAGGCATGTGGAAAAAATTGAAAACCTTATATATGAAGAGGACGGTAGAAAATAGACTTTACCTGAAGCAGAAGCTTTATATAATTCGTATGGGTGAAGGTACCTCTATTCTCTCTCATCTTGACACCTTTGATTCCATTCTTATGGATTTGAGCAATATAGATGCTGAAATTAAAGATGTGGATCAAGCCGTGTTACTGCTTTGTTCTCTACCCCCATCTTTTAAGCATATAAGAGATACTATGCTTTATGCAAAGGATAATATCTCTTATAAAGATATTAAATCTATCTTAAAATCAAAAGAACAGATAGATAGTGATATTACCGGGGAAGCTAGTGGAACTCAAGCTGAAGTTGGCTTGTTTGTTCGGTGCAAATCCGACTCCAATTCTAGATACAATAATTTAGAGTGTCGCTATTGTCATAAGAAAGATCACAATATCTCTGAATGCTATAAACTGAAAAATAAAAAAAAAGCACAAAGAAAGAAAAAATGAGCACAAAAATACTGACACCGCCGAAGCTAGTGTAGCAACTGATGAGATTGAGGGAACTATATTTTTAGCAACTGAAACTAGTTTCAGATTAGACAATGAGTGGATTTTAGATTCCGGTTGTTCATATCATTGTCCTAGCAGGAACTTGTTTTCTACATATGATTCAGTTGCAGGTGGAGTTGTCCAATTGGGTAACAATGTTACTTGTAACGTTATTGGCAAAGGTACAATTCGGGTCAGAATGCACGATGATGTGGTGAGAACTCTCACCGATGTTAGATATGTTCCTGAGTTGAAGAAAAATCTCATCTCTCTAGGCACTTTAGAATCCCTTGGGTGCAAATTCACTGGTGAAGGTGGAGTTCTGAAATTTTTTCAAGGTGCTCGTTTGATCATAAAAGCACACAGATCTGGTTCGTTGTATACTTTATTGGGATCCACTGTTATAGGCCATACTACAGTTTCGGTATCAGACAATTTGTCTGATTTTGATGGCATTAAATTTTGACATATGTCCATTGAGGCTTTTGCGGAGAGGTTGAGCAAATTTACTATATCATCTAAAATTAGGCCAAGGTGGAGATTTGTAATATGGCCATTATTTTGTCAAATGGAGTCCATCTCACATAAGTATAAGCATCTTTGCAAAGTGTAGACTTTGTTGGCAATATTCTTTGGGACCCAAAAATATTGCATTGTGTGTTGGACATTATTTGTACAAGTTATATCTTTTCTTTTACACCTAAGAGGTCAAGACTTTTTTGCCTATAAAAGGGAAGGCCATTAGTTCATTTTACAGACACCAACAAGACTTGTCTTCAATTCTTGTTTCTTCCTTTCTTCCTTTATTAAGAGTGTTTTGTATGAGAGTTAAGTGTTGGGAAGCACTTGTGTGAACCCTTTCTTTGGAGTGATCTTGTGAGGTTATTCTCTTAGGGTATTTGGGATTAATTAGAGTGTTTACTCTAATTTTGTACTCTCTTTTGTACTCTTATTGTTATAGTAAATTGCTCCTCTCCGCTTGTGAACATATGTCACTTTGACCGAGCCACGTTACATTTGTGTCTTCTTTATCTACTTTAATTGTCGTTGTTATCAACTTCCATTGTCTTTGTTATTGTCATTATACCGTTGTTTGGCTATATTTCGTACTACTCGGGTTTCCGATCCTAACAAATTGGTATCAGAGCCGGATCTAACCGGGTTAGTTTTAATAGCCAAAATGACTCTAACAAAGACCTATGTTGAGAAATTTGACCGAAGTACAAATTTCGAAATGTGAAAATTAAAGATGAAAGCTATCCTAATTCAGGATGGCTTAGACTTGGCGTTGCAAGGAAAGGAGAAAAAGCCGGATAAAATGACGGACAAGGAGTTTGCCATCATAGACAAAAAGGCAAAAGCAGGTATCATTTTAAATCTCTCAAATGAGGTTTTATGTGATGTTTATGTAGAAACTACAGCTAAAGGCATGTGGGAAAAATTGAAAACCTTATATATGAAGAGGACGGTAGAAAATAGACTTTACCTGAAGCAGAAGCTTTATACAATTCGTATAGGTGAAGGTACCTCTATTCTCTCTCATCTTGACACCTTTGATTCCATTCTTATGGATTTGAGTAATATAGATGCTGAAATTAAAGATGAGGATCAAGCCGTGTTACTGCTTTGTTCTCTACCCCCATCTTTTAAGCATATAAGAGATACTATGCTTTATGCAAAGGATAATATCTCTTATAAGGATATTAAATCTATCTTAAAATCAAAAGAACAGATAGATAGTGATATTACTGGGGAAGCTAGTGGAACTCAAGCGGAAGTTGGCTTGTTTGTTAGGTGTAAATCCGACTCTAATTCTAGATACAATAATTTTGAGTGTCGCTATTGTCATAAGAAAGATCACAATATCTCTGAATGCTATAAACTGAAAAATAAAGAAAAGCACAAAGAAAGAAAAAATGAGCACAAAAATACTGACACCGCCGAAGCTAGTGTAGCAACTGATGAGATTGAGGGAACTATATTTTTAGCAACTGAAACTAGTTTCAGATTAGACAATGAGTGGATTTTAGATTCCGGTTGTTCATATCATTGTCCTAGCAGGAACTTATTTTCTACATATGATTCAGTTACAGGTGGAGTTGTCCAATTGGGTAACAATGTTACTTGTAATGTTATTGGCAAAGGTACAATTCGGGTCAGAATGCACGATGATGTGGTGAGAACTCTCACCGATATTAGATATGTTCCTGAGTTGAAGAAAAATCTCATCTCTCTAGGCACTTTAGAATCCCTTGGGTGCAAATTCATTGGTGAAGGTGGAGTTCTGAAAATTTTTCAAGGTGCTCGTTTGATCATGAAAGCACACAGATCTGGTTCATTGTATACTTTATTGGGATCCACTATTTGTCTGATTTTGATGGCATTAAATTTTGACATATGCCCATTGAGGCTTTTGCGGAGAGGTGGAGCAAATTTACTATATCATCCAAAATTAGGCCAAGGTGGAGATTTGTAATATGGCCATTATTTTATCAAATGGAGTCCATCTCACATAAGCATAAGCATCTTTGCAAAGTGTAGACTTTGTTGGCAATATTCTTTGGGACCCAAAAATATTGCATTGTGTATATGACATCATTTGCACAAGTTGTATCTCTTCTTTTACACCTAAGAGGTCAAGACTTTTTTGCCTATAAAAGGGAAGGCCATTAGTTCATTTTATAGACACCAACAAGACTTGAGTCTTCAATTCTTGTTTCTTCCTTTCTTCCTTTATTAAGAGTGTTTTGTATGAGAGTTAAGTATTGGGAAGCACTTATGTGAACCCTTTCTTTGGAGTGATCTTGTGAGGTTATTCTCTTAGGGTATTTGGGATTAATTAGAGTGTTTACTCTAGTTTTGTACTCTCTTTTATACTCTTATTGTTATAGTAAATTGCTCCTCTCCGCTTGTGGACGTAGGTCACTTTGACCGAAATACGTTAAATTTATGTCTTCTTTATCTACTTTAATTGTCGTTGTTATCAACTTCCATTGTTTTTATTATTATCATTATACCGTTGTTTGGCTATATTCCGCACTACCCTGGTTCCCGATCCTAACAGTATTTATAAAGAGAAAAATTAAGAAAAGCTTCGGGAGGCCGAGATAGTTTGAAGTCTTCATAGTCAACAGACTGAGCAATATTCTTATAAGAAGACATTTGTTAGGAGATTAGAAGTGCACTTATGAGGAGATGAATTCCATTTTCTTTGTAAGAGGTTTTTTTAATATAATCTTACCTTATTTCACAGTGAGAAGATAAAATATACCTGTTATTCTCCTGTACTTTGTAGGTTTGTAAGTTTGTTCAATTTCTCAAACCAGTGGTTTCCTTTGATTGCTCAAAGCTGATTTCTACATATATGTTTTATGTACAGTTTTTTAAAGGTAAGACGAAGGAGTATTTTTATTTGGATGATGCTAGAGGTATTAATTAGTATTATTATTACAGTTTTGACTTTCACTTTAGTGTTTAATGAAGAAAGATAAATTTAACTAAAGAGTACACAAGTTTTTTTGTTGTAAATTTATCAATTATAATAAAACATGGTAGAATTAATCGCCAAGGAATATTTGGTTACTGCGTAAAGATTGATTTTCTCTTATAAAATTTAAGACATTATCTATATTGCATATTTTATTTTTTATTTATGATTGCGGAAAACACAAATAATTTAGTATATATATAAAAGAAGGTAATAGAAAATTAAGGTGGCACCTTCTTAAGCCAAAAACATATTTATCTTTTTTTTTCTCCTTTTATTTGGGTTTTCATTATTTTTCCATTTAATATATCTATATCTATCTATATTAATTATAAAAGCACGAATAATAATGTTGGTATACGAAAATATCCTTGAATCATTGAAGTTTATTTCTACTGGCGAAGGCTATAATTGTCATTACAATGAAGAGTTCTACTAAATAGGGAGCTATCCGAGTAAAACATAAAGTTTGTAAAGAGTCCTTGTCAAACTGCACGTTATTCTTCCCTTGAAACATTAGGCCTAGAAATTCAGGAGCCACTAATTTGTTTAATTTCATTAAAAAGAAACACCTTAATCAAGTACTCTTTTTTCAGCTGAAGATACGTCTAATAAATCATGTACTTTCAATTAAGAATTAGGACTATCATCTATCAAAAAGGAATTAGATAGATTTTCAAACGCAATTAATAAAAAACTGATCTATTCTAAGCTTTCACTGTTCATGATTTTCTTTGCTTCTAATAATTTGCAAACCACAAAACTATATACACCACAATAGTATGATGAATTCAAATAGTCAAATATACAAAACAATACCAATTAAATCATAGACGGCAATGTGAAGCGCGAAGAACTTGGCTCTCGCTTGATTCAGAAAAGAAATATAAAAAAAGTGCAAAACAAACATAAATTTTATTATCTATCAGACTATACAATTTCGTCTATTGTTGAATTTCTATATAGTAAGAAAGTTATTTTTGTTATATACAAAACTATCCTTAGAATATTGATAAACTATTATTAAATTAAAAGAAAGAACTTGCTTTTGGGATTACTTGATCCTATTAGTTATTAATTTCATTATAATTGGACTTAAATTTTGAGGAGCCCGGTGGGTGAAGGAAAACGTAATCACAAATATAGATATGCTTTGAAATTTTTTTTTTAAACTTTGGATTAAAAAAACAGAAGTGCCTTAAAATTTGGTGGATCCGTGATATGCCGTGGAATATTTAACAACGACAACTTGGTGATTTTATAATAATAATAAAAACATTAGAATATATATGTGCTCAAATTTTTTCTACCGTTTAAGCAAATGTTATTAAAGCACCAAGTAATTTTGTTTCGTAAAAACGAGAATCAAACGAAGAGACGACATTTATCATCTAACCGCAACTGTGGACGTGTTCTTACGGTGCCGATTGTTTTACTTCCGCATTCAATTTAATGTAACTAGAAATAAACTGCTTCTTTTTAGGTAGTTGTCCATAAGACTTGTTTCTAAATAGTAAATTAATTTTAATATTTAAAACCTATTATAATTAATCAATTTAAACATTATAATTAATAAGTCTTAATCTAAAAATGACTTCCGTTGCATGAATCGTTAAGGCTGAACTAAAGTAAATTCTTGCATCACAAAAAAATATAGTATTAAGTATGGTTGCATTCTTAACATGATATAACAACTTTTAATCTCAAACAATGTGATTTTAAAAATTTTAGTTTCATTTTATCCTTTGGTTGCGTCAAAACTTTATTAATGACTTTGTTTACACTATATGTTATCTTTTGTTATTTTTTATTTTAAGGAACTTGTTATTAAAATTTATATATTTTCATAATTTTAGAATATATATACAATTCAAAGTTTATTATTTCGGTACGCATTATACTGTTTAACTAAATATATTCGTGTATCGCACGAACGTAGAGACTAGTTATTATAAAAGCACAAACGTTAGAATACTAAATATTGATCGATGAAAATATCCCCGAAATATTGACCGACGAAAATATTCCCGAAATATTGACCGACTTTTATACCCTCACAAAATTAAATCATTCATTCAAAGAACTAACTTGATTTGGATAGAACTAGTAATATTGAAATTTAAAATCAACTAAATTATCTCTATGGATAATTTTTCGTTCACCAGATGTATACTATCTTAATTACTTTATTTAAAAAACTCAATTTTAGGTTGATAGTTGACTGCAAACGAATGTGTGTTGGATGTTTCAGCCGCTGAAGATGCTGGTGTTACGACTCTTCAGTTGACTCGAAAGATCATTCAAGTTACATATAAATTACAAAGCAATGGCCAATTACGGTTTGAATTGATATATTAATTTATTAACAGTGATAGTTAATTAGATACATTAATTAGTTCATTATATTACTGTAAAAATGATTCATTATATATATACCGTCGTGATGGCGCCTATCGTGGAACTAGGCAAGCCTCTACTCAACTATCTCAACACAGTAAAAGCTTTAAAAATATAGGCTGAAGCAATTTAATATTTAAGAAAACCCTTTTTAAAACCGAAATAAACCCGCAACACAATACAATCTATCCTAAAACCGGGGTATCACCGAGTACATGAGCATTTATGT